>NC_092338.1:178867500-180067500 GCF_046630445.1 Rutidosis leptorrhynchoides | reverse complement strand
AGAGAGGCACACTCCGTGGCATGCTCTAAACTCTACAGTCAGTGTACCTGTAACAGATCTGGAGCTACTTAACAGAACAATTAGGTTTGTGGAAGCTACACAACCTACTGCTGAAAATCCAGAGGGAAAACAAGCTCGTTTTGAATTTCAACTGAGAGGAGTTCAAGGGAGGAGGAGTATCACTAAAGCTGATTTCAGGAGGATATTCAGACTTCCTGTTGTGCAGAATGCTCCTGCTTTTCCTGCTACCCAACAGATGATGTCATCTGTCTTCGATCTTGGTTATGTTGGAGCCCGCAATGTTCCTCCGGCTAAGTTTCAGAAGAAATATCTGCATTCAAGGTGGTACGTGATCTTCTCAATCATCAACCGATGCTTGCTGATGACAAGGAGTAGATCCGATAGCCTGACTGTGCCAATGCTGAAGTTGTTCTACTCTTTCATAAGAGTAGAAACTCCTGACTATGCAGAAATAATATGGGATTAGGTTCAAGCTCAAGTTGATAAGCCAAGGGGTTCATACATCCCTTGCAAAAGGTTTTTTTTGTATCTTTATCCATGATGATATAAATGCTTGCAGAAATGCAAATATATTTGTACCAGGTACACATGGATTACAGATGAAACGATTTATGGAGCTAAAGATGAATACCCCGATGGTATCTGATAATCAATTCACTGCGCCAATTCGAAATTGGCTAGTGAGGCTAGCTGAACCCCAAGACGCTCGTATGCCTGAATTTATATCAAAACATCGTATTAAACTCAAATTTTAAGATGAACACTGAGTTGACTTTTTGAAAAATTAAGTTTGACTCCAAAATTACGAATTGATATGAAAAATTGGACTTTGAAACTTTACAATTAGTTTAAAAGAAATATTTCTAACAACACTGCATTAAAGGATTTTTAAAATAGCATTTGGATTCGAGGTATTGAGAAAATAAACAAGAACAGAGCACTTTTGCTGTGTTCTTCGAATTGGGTTTTTGATTTCGTTGTTTTTACTCGAATTGTATTTGCAGAGTGTAATATAGATGTTAATAGACATATTTACAACTAATGTGACTCCATTAACGCTTGTTTTGTAGTTTGATTTCCTCGACAACCAATATTCTGTCAGAGTTTATAAAATAAAAAATTAAATCGATTTTCACTGCTTTTGTTTGTTAATGAAACATTTGGAATCGATTTTTTACCAGATGATTGACTCAAAACAAATTGAGATACAGTTGGAAAGTGATTGAAAATAGAATAAATAATTTTTACATATATACCTGTATTAAATCGTGTTTATATATTTATAAAATATATATCTATATTTGTAACTGTATATATATATATGTTTATACTTCTGTATTTATGTATACATGTATATATATATATATATATATATATATATATATATATATGTGTGTGTGTATTTGATATATGTATAATTATATAATTACAATCTATATATATACTTTCATAAATCTATTATTTTATCCGTATTTGTATATATATATATATATATATATATATATATATATATATATATTTTAAATAACCTTATTAATAAATATAAATATAAGTATACTAATAATACACTTATTAATAATAATATAAGTTTTTACTAATGGTAATAATAATATTTTCGCTAATGATGATTATAATAGTTACAATAAAATATATATCAATAATATTATTAATAACAATAATACTAATTATAAAATGTTAAAATATTGTTAATAATAACAATAATATCAATGATAACAATACCAATAATAATGCTATTAATATTATTCATGACCCTTGATAATATAAACAACTTAAATGTATTTCCTTTCAATGATATAACTAAAATTGAAATTTTACTACTAATTATGATAACAATAATATTCGTGATATATATATAAATTTTCATATATCTATAAATTATATATTAGAACTAATAATATAGCTAACACAAATATATAAATATGAATAATAACAATAATATTATATCAACTTAAACTTATCAAACTTATATATATATACATACCTTATATATAATAATATTAAGGTTACAATTATAAATTTTAATATTAATAATAATATTAATGAAATTAATGATAATTATAACAATTAAATTTTTTAACTTGTGCTTACAACATAATCTTGATTTAGAAATTCATACATAGATTTATATTTATACATATATATATATATATATATATATATATATATATATATATATATATATATATATATACACTATATATATACACAATTATGTTTTAAATGTTTAGTATATACTTAATTATATATATAAACAATTAATCTCAACGTACATCATTATATATTTAATATTTTGATAACGTTGGCAAATCAAGTTTGAATCAATTATATACAATGTACTAAAAATAACAAGCTTTAGTTATTTAAAGCTATTTTTCATAATAACTAAATTACTTAATAGTTCATTAGTATAATTAATATAATTATTTACATATATAAATTTATATTTACTTTTCTGGTTACAATTAAAGGTTCGTGAATTGTCGAGATTAGTCAAAGGTCAAATGTATACATAAACACTGTTCAAGGTTTTTGAGGCTTAAATATTACAGACTTTGCTTATCGTGTCAGAAATAATATAAAGATTAAGTTTAAATTTGGTCTGAAATTTCCGGGTCATCACAGTAGTTAGTTTGCCATTAAGTGAAGAATGCTCATTAGTGTTTAAAAAAAATGGTATTCCACCTAAGTTAGGAGATACATGAAGATTTACGGTACCTTGTTACCTGTAAGATGTCCAAATTAGCAATGCGTTAGAAGACTTAGGAGCCAGTGTAAACCTAATGCCCTATTCATTATTCAAAAAGCTAGGATTAAATGACTTAAGGCCTACCCGAATGACTATCCAACTCGCGGACAGATCAGTTAAGATTCCTCGAGGAATAGCTGAAGATGTCCTAGTCAGAGTGGATAAGTTCGCATTTCCCGTTGATTTCGTCATTATAGATATTGAGGAAGACACGAAGATCCCACTCATTCTTGGCAGACCATTCCTGAATACCGCCAAGGCTGTAATTGATGTGCACGAGAAATCATTGAAATTAAGAGTTGGAGGAGAAGAAATCACATTCAATATTGACCGTCTCATGAACCATCCTCGTGAAGAAGATGTGAATCTCTCTGATTCTTTTCAAGAACTCATCAACGAATACCTAGAAGAAACCATGGCTATATGTAGTCAAAATCAAATTTCTAAGGATCTGTTCTTTACACCTCCTGAAGAAAATCTCGACATTAATTCAGCCAAAAACCTTAGTCAACACAAATCTCCCCTTTCCGAAAGTAATTTTCTTGGCAAGACTATCCAAATAGCACCGCTAGGGCAAGGAATTACCCTACCTCTGATAAGGAGAAGACCGAATGAAGAAACAGATTTCATTTCTATATTTCAGGAACTCAAGTCAAAAGAGGACTGTGTTGAAATTCCTGAACCAACCTTCAAAACTAAGGAAGACGTTTCTGAAGAGGAAGCATTAAGAAGGAAAATTTCTAAAAATGAAGAACATATAACTTCAATGACCACTACAAAAGAATCAAAATTCCAGGAGAGATATGACTCTTTGGAACGAAAGGAGATAGCTAGAATGAAGCCATCTATCGAGGAACCTCCGGAATTAGAATTAAAGAAGTTACCCGACAATCTAGAGTATGAGTTCTTAGAAGGAGAATTGCAACTCCCCGTAATCATCTCAAAAGACCTCACGCCATAAGAGAAGGCAAAATTGATTCAAGTTTTGAAATCACATAAGAAGGCAATTGCTTGGAAGATCTCCGACATAAAAGGAATCAGCCCCAACTATTGCACCCACAAGATCTTCATGGAAGATGATTTCAAACCATCAGTTCAGAGGCAAAGAAGGGTCAACCCTATGATTTAAGAAGTCATCAATAAAGAAGTAATCAAACTTCTAAATGTCGGTCTGATCTATCCCATTTCTGATTCACCATGGGTCAGTCCTGTTCAAGTAGTACCCAAGAAGGGAGGGACAACCGTAATCCAAAATGAGAATAATGAGCTTATTCCAATACGGGAGGTGACCAGTTGGCGGGTCTGCATAGATTATTGTAAACTAAATGATGCAACCCGAAAAGATCATTTCCTATTACCTTTTATCGATCAAATGTTGGAACGTCTATCAGGAAATGAGTACTATTGTTTCCTTGACGATTTTTCCGGCTACTTTCAAATTCCCCTCGATCTAAAGGACCAAGAGAAGACAACCTTCACCTGTCCTTATGGAACATTTGCCTATCGACGCATGCCCTTTGGGTTATGCAATGCACCAGCTACATTCCAGCGATGCATGGTAGCAATATTCCACGACATGATTGAACATTTTATGGAAGTCTTAATCGACGACTTCTCAGTCTTTGGTAGTAACTTTGATTCATTCCTTTCTATCCTTGACAAGATGCTCACCCGGTGTGAAGATTCAAATTTAGTTCTGAATTGGGAAAAATGTTACTTCATGGTTAAAGAAGGGATAGTTTTAGGACATAAGTTTTCAAAAGCAGGAAAAGAATTTGATAAGGCTAAGATTGAGACCATAGCTAAACTTCCAGAACCTACCACAGTAAAAGCAGTACGGAGTTTTCTTGGACACGCTGGTTTTTACTGACGTTTCATCAAAGATTTCTCAAAGGTCACACGACCTATCACTCATCTCCTAGGAAAGGAAGTTCTGTTTGTCTTTGATGAAGAATGTATTAAAGCATTCAACTATTTGAAGGTACAACTAACACATACACCCATCATGATAGCTCCTGATTGGAGTTTACCATTCGAAATCATGTGTGATGCGAGTGACTTCGCAGTTGGAGCTGTACTCGGACAATGGACAGATAAGCACTTTCATCCAATCTATTATGACAGCAAAACCTTAACCGGAGCTCAAGAGAATTACATTACCATGGAAAAGGAGCTGCTAGCTGTAGTATTCGCCTTCGAAAAATTCCGTTCCTATCTCATCCTGTCCAAAACTACGGTTTATACAGATCATTCAGCCCTTAAATATCTATTCACTAAGCAAGACGCTAAACCAAGACTCCTACGATGGATCTTACTCCTTCAGGAATTCGATATTAAAATTAAAGATAAGAAAGGAGCACAAAACGTTGCAGCTGACCATCTTAGTCATTTGGAGAACCCAGCAATGGAATAACTTGTTGGACAAGATATCAGAGATAAATTTCTGGAAGAACAGTTTATGAGTTTACGACAAGCTCACATAGGATCATAATTCACTGATACTCCTTGGTATGCCGACATAACCAACTACCTAGTTGCTGGAGTAGTGCAAAAGGGAATGAGCACATCCCGAAGAAGGAAGTTCTTCAGGGATGCCAAGTACTACTACTGGGAAGACCCTTACCTGTTTAGGATTTG
The DNA here is from genome assembly GCF_046630445.1 of Rutidosis leptorrhynchoides. Classification (NCBI taxonomy): domain Eukaryota; kingdom Viridiplantae; phylum Streptophyta; class Magnoliopsida; order Asterales; family Asteraceae; genus Rutidosis; species Rutidosis leptorrhynchoides. The sequence continues at coordinate 180,062,075 of NC_092338.1, read as the reverse complement.
TCCTGATCAGATAATCAGGTGGTGCGTAGATGAAAAACAAGCAGCAGGGATTCTTCACCAATGTGACAACCCGGAAATTTTTGACCAAATTTAAACTTTATCTTTAAATGATTTAATGTTTTCGACACGATAAGCAAAGTCTGTAATGTTGAGTCACGAAAGTTTTGGAACTATATTCATGTAATCAATTATTCTTTGACTGTTCTCGAAGATTCACTAACAATATATATATAACTTAATGTGCATATATATATATATATATATATATATATATATATATATATATATATATATATATATATATATATATGATTTCAAGTTATTTAGTAAAAGATAGTAACATTCGATTATTAATTCGATTGATATTTAGATAAGTTAACTAAAACGTATAAGATGAACCAGTAAAACACTAATTTGCTACAGAATTTTCGAATTGCTACAGTACCCGAAAAGCTACAGTGTTTTCGAAAATCACTATTTGCTACAGTGAAACCGACTTTGCTACAGTGAAACACTATTTGCTATAGTGAAACCGACTTTGCTACAGTGCTACAGTGAACACTATTTGATGTCGACGGACTAGCAAACAAAAGCGGATCAGGCAGTCATGCGATCGCATGGAAAAAGCACTGAAAACCCATGCGATCGCATGGGGCTAAACAACTGGCCAGGTACTATAAATTCAAGTGTTTTTGCTCGAACGAATATCACACACACATATATACACAGATATAGATATATACTCCATAATATTTATTTATTTATTTATTTATTTATTATTATTATTATTATTATTATTATTATTATTATTATTATTATTATTATTATTATTATTATTATTATTATTAAGATTAAGATTAATATTATTATTAATCTAATTATTATTAGTAATATTATTAGTATTATACATAAAATACTACGACGAGGTCATGTCCAAATAATTTCAAACCGAATTTTCAAATGAGTCAAAGCTAAGGAAACTATGGGCTATAGCTATGGAGGTTATGGGTAATGTACGTGGGTATTATTCGCAAGTCTAACCTAGTGTTTATCATCTTTGTTGCGTCTACATACTTTCCCTGCAATATTGAATCACAATATTGATACGTGAGCATTCATATCTTATCTTTTATATATTAATTGTGTATCCATGTCTAGTGCTCGAGTATATATATTTACGCATGCTTGTATGCTAAATTTCGTCGTTAAACAGTTTATAATGAATCACGAATTAAATACATATATTACTGGTAAAAGGTATATGATATACATGTGTTTGGAAAGCTGGCGAAAAATCAATAACTTTTCATTTAGAAATCGCGTAATTTCCATGAACGAATTAAAAGATATGGTCAACTGAATTATGATTGACGTTAATTGAAATTGCTTTTGAATCTGCAATTAATATTTAAACAACTTATTTGTAAGATTGATAAATTGGATTTTTGAATTTTAGCAACCGAGTAAATGAATCCTTATATAAGGTACGTCTCGTTTTGTTGAACTATTGTCAAAATTAACTTTTTGAAACAACTTTGGATAACTTTTGTATATTGATCTCGAGCATTAGGATTGTGATACACTATGACCTGACCTAACTTGATAGACATTTATTGACCAACATATGTTCTCTAGGTTGAGATCTACGGTTATTTGGTAATCCGTGTTTCGGTCACATTTTGGTGAACGACTTTATATACTGCTAAGGTGAGTTTCATATGATCCCTTTTACTCAATATATTTTTGGGCTGAGAATACATGCGACTGTTTATAAATACTGAAAATACTAGATTTATATGCGTGAGTTTCATTTGCTCCCTTTTTAATTGCTTTTGCAATCTATATTTTTGGGCTGAGAATACATGCACTTTATTTTAAACGCAATGGATACAAGTACATACTAAATTCTACACTGAGTTTGAACCAAAAATCCCTTAGCTTTGGTAACTGTTAACTGCCAGTTATAAGAACTGGTGGGCGCGAGTAGTAGTATATGGATCCATAGGGCTTGATATCCCCGTCCGAGCTAGAGCACTAGCCTTTTAATGGACGTATGCTATTTGAGAAGCGTACACGTTCGTTTGCGTGTATTATTAAGATGATTATACAAAGGGTACAAATTATATATACGTTAAGTTTAGTTACCAGGGTGCTCAATTTCGTAGAATATTTTGATAAACGTTTCTAGATTGAACAACTGAAATCTTGTGATCCACCTTTATATACAGATTATGCGCAACATTAAAACTATGAACTCACCAACCTTTGTGTTGACACTTGTTAGCATGTTTATTCTCAGGTTCCCTAGAAGTCTTCCGCTGTTTGCTTAGATGTTAGACAAGCTATGTGCATGGAGTCTTACATGACATATTTTTCAAGGAAACGTTGCATTCACCAAATCATCACCATGTATCTTATTTTGACTGCATTGTTAACGGAAGTACTGTTGTAAACTATTATTTATGGTGATTGTCTATATGTAGAAATCATCAGATGTCGAAAACTTTTGATTTAAATATTCATTTATGGTGTGCCTTTTCAAAACAATGCAATGATTACAAAACGTATCATATAGAGGTCAAATACCTCGCAATGAAATCGATGAATGACGTGTTCGTCCATATGGATTTGGAGCGATCGTCACAGTTGGTATCAGAGCATTGGTCCTAGCGAACCAGGTCTTGCATGAGTGTGTCTAACTGATAGTTGTTAAGATGCATTAGTAAGTCTGGACTTCGACCGTGTCTGCATGTTAAAAGTATTGCTTATCATTTCTCGTCGGAAATTACATGCTTATCATTCTTAAGTCTAGACACGTTTTCCTGCATTTATTGCATAAATCGTGTATAGACAAAAATTCATATCTTAGCGTATCTGTTACTGTAAACTTTTCCTGGCATCTTCTGAAAATTTCTCCGTAATTTACGGGATTTTGGTATTATATATACATATGTAAATTATGTATTGAAGAGTACCAATCTGAATTCTATAATCTATCTTATATCAAAAATCAATTCCCTGATTATATAAGATGGATCACGTATCTAGTTCAAATTCCTTAAACTCCGACATCTATTCCGATATGGATATTCACCTGAATTCCGAAGACAGTGTAACCGGAATGGATCAACCAATCAGCCATCACCTATTCTGGATGAATTGGGGATGGGTTCGTAGTCTACTTAATCATTGGAGACAAGAAGAAGGTGATCCCTTCCATCCACCACATTGCCCTCTTGGCGAAGAACCTGAAGCACTTACCGGCGAACCTGTTCGAGACACCATTTTCTCTCTCATTTCCAGAGTATCTCGTCACAATAATATACTATCTCAAATTCTAGATCTTATTCATCCGCTCGTCCGAACCGCCAATCATCCCGGTGTAGTAGAAGAAGTCAACGAGCTTCGCACTCGGGTAGTGGCTTTGTAGAATATGGTGCAAAGGTTACAAGCACCAGCAGCATCACCGGCATCAACAGTATCACCGACAACAACACCAACAGTACCATTACCACCACCTCCAACATCCGCATCGCAAACCTCAACTTCACAATCTGTTCCACGAGCATCAACGTCATACGCACCGTAGTTACCAAGAAATACCAGCAACCATAACCGATGAAGTATTAACTCATTTCCCCTGAAGAAATTTTATGTATATTTAATATATATGAATTTTGAAATCAAAATAAATCTTTTCGTACTAAGCTATTACATGTGAACCATAACTGGTAGGTACTACTCGGTTAGTTCATATTACTAATATGCTATACATCCTTCGTTAATGACTTAACAATCGTTAACTATAATCTCTGCTTCAACTTAATAGATTCCATTTCATAATAAATCAAGTGTATTATTCAAATACATGATTGATTTTAACACTTTCATTTTCGATGTACTTGAAACTTTCCAGAAAACATCATTCGTACCTTGCGAAGTTAGCAAGAGTTCCATAAGCACCAACATGATTCACTGAGGAAATATCAATAAAACTGAATAACGAAGTATTGATTACATTAGTAAAATACTCCGTGAAGATTATGTAATCTCTAATGTTTTAGAGATTATTCAATTCTAATTCAAGCCAAAAATCAAAGGAGCTTAATATGATATTAACTCATTAAATCTGTATTACATCTAAAGAAAATATACATACATATATTTTCATAAAGACTGTAATGAAAATTCTTTTGTACAAAATATTACTTGTGAAATCTTTAACGGGTAGGTAATTCTCGGGAAATATATAAGTTCACAATTAATATGTTATACTGTATATATTCTTCAACTTTGATTCAAAAAAAAATATTAACTATGCTCACAGCGATATACAATCATTTCCATACAAATTCAATTACATATTCTGATATTGACGGATCAGAATCCAAGTCAAGATTTAACGGGTGACATCATTCTTAGATCTCTACATCTTTCAAAGCTATACTCTGACTTCAAAAATGTGAAAGATCCTTTAGCATTGTTATTACTGAAAATAATATTGCAATCCCTATTCAAAGTATCCAGTTTTACCACAATTTCAACCAGTCAACTTCGACTTTTTAGATTAGCCTTATTATAACTTTGACATATATGTTCTGGTTACTGGGGAACCTTTCATGTTCCACCACATTAGCAGTAAGTTTACCAACAACTTCATTGATCTTTGACCTTCCGAAAAATCATTATACTCATTGAAACCCTATCATGTACTCATCCACAACTTGTAACAATAATTGTCATACCAACTACCGGGAATTAGCAATCAGTATTTTGAATTTCATAGCAATTTTTTGCCAACAGTTATATATATACATATAAAGTTTACCTTCAAGACTTATAGACTTCGAATGTGAAGTTTCTGAAAAACACCCTAAACTAAGAACTAGTTCTCTGAAATTGAAACAATGCTGATGAAGCAGCAAAAACTGTAAACGACCTTAACAGTTAAAACTTTGATGATAAAGAATAGTATGGTGGTAAAGCTGAGAAAAAGAGAAGGTTTGGAACTGGAAAACGGATTGAGCAAAGTATGAAGGAGGCTGTGGATGTCAATGATTATGGAAAGACAGAAATAGAGATATCGAAATATAAGGGAAGATATAAAACCCAACAACCAACCAGAAATTATAAACCGTATATATCGATGAATATAGCAATATAAAGACAAGGGAGGACTAAAAACACTATAAAACCAAGAGTATAGTAGAAGTGAATAGATTCTTCTGGCGGCAGATGGAAAAGAAGAATGACGGATATAAAGGTTAGAAGTATATCAAGAATCAGAACTGGATGGAGCATATTGACGAATGCTTTAAAATAAGAATTGAGGGAGAAAGAATAAAAGGTATGAGCTGTGGAAAATAAGGAAACGAAGGGGGTAGATTTATAGTATAATATCAGACAGGAAAATCGTGACAGATCATCGCATTAAATCGAAAAGAATCATAATTTCTTAATTATCGAAGAATCAAATCTTATTACGAAGATTTTCTCCAAATCTCTTGAACTCCGGAAATCAACCCATCTACGTCAAAAGATATAACGAAACTTACTTTTTCTCATTTCACTCTTTTGTGATAACTTCACTCGTATACTTCACTTAAACAAATTGGTTTATCCATAAAGAGTGAAAACTTCACTCATATACTTCACTTAAACAAATTGGTTTATCCATATTACTCAATGATGATAAAACTCTAATTTTCAACTCGTATGAGTCATGAAAACATACTAATTGTCATCCATGACCATCCCAACCAAATTTCGGGAGGAAATTTCTTTAACGGGTAGGTACTGTGACAACCCGAAAATTTTTGACCAAATTTAAACTTTATCTTTAAATGATTTAATGTTTTCGACACGATAAGCAAAGTCTGTAATGTTGAGTCACGAAAGTTTTGGAACTATATTCATGTAATCAATTATTCTTTGACTGTTCTCGAAGATTCACGAACAATATATATATAACTTAATGTGCATATATATATATATATATATATATATATATATATATATATATATATATATATATATATATATATATATATATGATTTCAAGTTATTTAGTAAAAGATAGTAACATTCGATTATTAATTCGATTGATATTTAGATAAGTTAACTAAAACGTATAAGATGAACCAGTAAAACACTAATTTGCTACAGAATTTTCGAATTGCTACAGTACCCGAAAAGCTACAGTGTTTTCGAAAATCACTATTTGCTACAGTGAAACCGACTTTGCTACAGTGAAACACTATTTGCTACAGTGAAACCGACTTTGCTACAGTGCTACAGTGAACACTATTTGATGTCGACGAACTAGCAAACAAAAGCGGATCAGGCGGTCATGCGATCGCATGGAAAAAGCACTGAAAACCCATGCGATCGCATGGGGCTAAACAACTGGCCAGGTACTATAAATTCAAGTGTTTTTGCTCGAACGAATATCACACACACATATATACACAGATATAGATATATACTCCATAATATTTATTTATTTATTATTATTATTATTATTATTATTATTATTATTATTATTATTATTATTATTATTATTATTATTATTATTATTATTATTATTATTATTATTATTATTATTATTATTATTATTATCATTATTAAGATTAAGATTAATATTATTATTAATCTAATTATTATTAGTAATATTATTAGTATTATACATAAAATACTACGACGAGGTCATGTCCAAATAATTTCAAACCGAATTTTCAAATGAGTCAAAGCTAAGGAAACTATGGGCTATAGCTATGGAGGTTATGGGTAATGTACGTGGGTATTATTCTCAAGTCTAACCTAGTGTTTATCATCTTTGTTGCGTCTACATACTTTCCCTGCAATATTGAATCACAATATTGATACGTGAGCATTCATATCTTATCTTTTATATATTAATTGTGTATCCATGTCTAGTGCTCGAGTATATATATTTACGCATGCTTGTATGCTAAATTTTGTCATTAAACAGTTTATAATGAATCACGAATTAAATACATATATTACTGGTAAAAGGTATATGATATACATGTTTTTGGAAAGCTGGCGAAAAATCAATAACTTTTCATTTAGAAATCGCGTAATTTCGATGAACGAATTAAAAGATATGGTCAAGTGAATTATGATTGACGTTAATTGGAATTGCTTTTGAATCTGCAATTAATATTTAAACAACTTGTTTGTAAGATTGATAAATTGGATTTTTGAATTTTAGCAACCGAGTAAATGAATCCTTATATAAGGTACGTCTCGTTTTGTTGAACTATTGTCAAAATTAACTTTTTGAAACGACTTTGGATAACTTTTGTATATTGATCTCGAGCATTAGGATTGTGATACACTATGACCGGACCTAACTTGATAGACATTTATTAACCAACATATGTTCTCTAGGTTGAGATCTACGGTTATTTGGTAATCCGTGTTTCGGTCACATTTTGGTGAACGACGTTATATACTGCTAAGGTGAGTTTCATATGATCCCTTTTACTCAATATTTTTTTGTAACGACCCGGAGTTTTCCAATCATTTTATACTTATGAGATTAATATTTACATAAATTAATCCTTACCAACATGATAAGCAATCCAAATTGTTGAGACTTGTGTTTTTGAAAAGAGTTTTACACAACGTTTGACCGTCCAATTTGACCGATGATATCACGAACTATATAACATACGATAATTATACGTTTGTGTATATATATGTATTTATATATATTCAACATGATCTAAGGATGGTTTAACATCTCATTGTGTACAAATGACAATGAGTTATAAGTATATTTTGAAACTACTAACTTAAGTTTTCAAAACGATAACTATACGTAACATTCTTTGATATATATACTTATAACCTATAATGCTTATACATATATCGTATATATAATGTATTTAATCACTTTTTAAGGACTTAAATACATAAAACAATATAAGTATATTCACAAAAGATAGCTATATTTGAATTCTCATTCCGTTTCCTCAAGATTTCTATACGTATATCTAGGGTATATGTACCCGTATCATACCCAGCTTCTATATGTATTTACTATTGGTATATACACATCAAATCAACATCCTAATCAACATTATTACTGCCCTAGATATGAGGTAACTAGGATTTGTCAAGTAGCATGAATTATTAGTAAGAAAACAAAATTAGGAATCCTTTTCTTTCTTTATAAACTATAAACGTTTTTATGAATGAACACCATTTCTTCACTTCATTTTCTCATACCTACACCCTCATTTCTCTCTCAAAATACTCCTAACTTCATACTTGATCATCTCCAAGCATTTTCCCCATCATTTAGCTTCAATTACAAGCCTTAAACACCATAAGAAAACTCTTTTAAGAACATATCAAAATAACCACCCATTTGAAGAAGTATACTTCCAACCTTTTGATCTAACTCCACCACTCTTTGATTTCAAGTTTTTTTCTTATCTCTTACAGTAACTTTGTCCAAGTAACTTGAGGTAGTAACCTTGTTCATAATCTTGTTCGATTCATAATTATATAGCTATCTTATTTTCTGTTGTAAAATTTTAACAACAAGAACATAGTTTGAATGATTTCAAACTTGTTTGCAAACTAAATAGATCCTTCTAACTTAACTTTTAAAACACTTCAAGACCTGTAATATATCATAATGATATGCTAACTTAACAAGATATAACTTGGTTTTACAAAGAACACCTTAAAAACTGAATCTACGTCGTCGGAGTGCAACCGGGGGCTGTTTTGGGTTGGATAATTAAAAACCATCTTGAACTTTGAATTGGAAGTTTATATTCTGGAAAAATGATATTTCTTATGAATATGTTAATATATAAAAATCTCATGGTGTAACTCAAAGTGTAAGTATTTTTGTAAAAATGATCATCTAGATGTTGTTTTTACAACGGAAATGATCACTTTCATAAGTTTTATCAAAGTTTGACCTATAACCTGTGATTTCGAATCCAAACTAAGGTATTTTTAGTTCATATTCTTAAAATTTGACTCGATCCAAGGAAGTGTCAAGTTGAACCAACAAAAACGGAGTTGTAATGAAGAAAGTACGACTAAAACAAGATTGGGTATCCGAAGCTAGTTTAGCTACGAAAATATTTGGAGATAAAGTAAATTAATCTTATCTTTTCTAATTAATATGATATTTTATATATAATTACTTATGATTTGATTTTACATATTTCAGGACCACCCGTAAACAACACGAGAAGATTAATCATAAGACCTCATGATTGTACGCAACACGTCATTTGACAACACGGTACTTTATGTACGCAACACGTCATTTGACAACATGGTACCATGGGTCGAGATTAATTCTGATCAATACGAATACGATGGGGTCTTTATTTATTTTATTGAGCAACTAATTATTGACCACTAACATCGGACTGCTAACTACGGACTAAGAAAATATTAAACGTATTATAAGTATATATATATATATATATATATATGTAACGATTACTTGAAAAGAAAATATGTTGATATATTTTATATATATATATATATATATATATATATATATATATATATATATATATATATATATATATATATATATATGGTTAGGTTCGTGATATCTATCGGAGAGCAAGTCGAGTTAAATACCTTCAAGGCAAAAGTGAGTATATAGTCCCACTTTTAAACTCTAAATATTTCGGGATGAGAATACATGCATTTTATGATTTACGTTATGGACACAAGTGATTAAAAATATATATTCTACGTTGAGTTGTACCACTGGCATACTTCCCTGTAGCTTGGTAACTACTATTTACATGTGGTATTGTAAACGCGAATCCTGTTGATAGATCTATCGGGCTTGACAACCCCAACCGGACTGGATGACCAGTATTCAACGGTTGCACAGTACTTTGTTTTGGTGACTACACTTGGTACAGTGTAGTGAGATTTCATAATAAAGGGAATATGCGACGTTGATTAAATGTTAAGTATGGTTATCAAGTGCTCAACCACTTAGAATATTTTTATTAAAACGTTTATGTATATGAAATCTTGTGGTCTATATTTATAACGCTGCTAGCATTAAACCTATATCTCACCAACTTTATGTTGACGTTTAAAGCATGTTTATTCTCAGGTTCCTAGAAGTCTTCCGCTGTTTGAATATATGTTAGAGAAACCATGTGCATGGAGTCATACATGTTTTATTCGAGGAAGCATTGCATTCACAAAATCATCACCGTGTATTTATTTTGACTGCATTGTCAACGGAAGTATTCTTGTAAACTGTTATTTACGGTGATTGTCTATATGTAGAAATTATCAGATGTCGAAAACATTGAATTTTAAATATTCATTTATGGTATATCTTTTCAAAAGAATGCAATGTTTATAAAACGTATCATATAGAGGTCAAATGCCTCGCGATGTAATCATATGTTATTGTATTCCTCCCTATGGATTGGGTCGGGTCGTTTCATGTGGTATCAGAGCGGTGGTCTTAGTGAACCAGGTCTGCATTCGTGTGTCTAACTGATAAGTCGTTAGGTTGCATTAGTGAGTCTGGACTTCGACCGTGTCTGCATGTCAAAATTTTGCTTATCATTTTGTGTCGAAAATCATCTACTTATCATCTGTAGGAAATTACCTGCTTATCATCTTAAGTCTAAACGCTTCTTACTGCATTCATTGCATGAATGGTGTATAGACAAAATTCATATCTTAGCGTATTTGCTAATTCATATCTACGCGTATCTGTTACTGTCAACTTTGTCTACCATATTCCGTAAATCTCTCCGTAATCTATGAGATCTTTTGTTCTATATATGTGGATATTGTATATAATTAGATTACCACCCGATAGCCGGAAAATCATTTCATATCGAAAAATCCTTTATTCAATCATACGAAATGGAACTCGTCACTAGTTGAAGTCCCTCGGATTCCGATATGGAATACCACTCAAGCTCCGAAAGTAGTGTGACCGGAATGGATCAACCAATCAGTCATCATCTATTTTGGATGGATTGGGGATGGGTTCGTAGCCTCCTCAATCATTGGAGACAAGAAGAAGGTGATCCCTTCCATCCACCAAATTGCCCTCTTGACGATGAACCTGAAGCACTTACCGGCGAACCTGTTTGAGAAACCATTTTCTCTCTCATTTCTAGAGTATCTCGTCATGATTATATACTACATCAAATTCTAGATTTTATTTATCCGCTCGTCCGAACCGACAATCACCCCGGTGTAATAGAAGAAGTTAACGAGCTTCGTACTCGGGTAGTGGCTTTGGAGAATACGGTACGAAGGTTACAAACACCATCAGCAGCATCAGCAGCATAACCAGTACCGTCAATAACATCAACATCGCAAGCCTCAATACCCTAAGCACCAGCAGCATCACCAGCATCAACGTTATCACCATCATCAACATCAACAGGATCATTACCACCACCAACAATCACATCCGCATCACACGCCTCAATATCACCATCCGTACCTCGAATATCAACGTCACACGCACCATAGATACCAAGAAGTACCAACAACAACAAAGGATGAAGTATTGATTCATAACTTCATCGGAGAAATATTCTATGGTGATTATGTAATCTCTAAAGACATAGAGATTACCTATTTATGCCTTAACCATAAATCAGATAAGTGGACAGAAATGATAAAAGGAAGAGTAGAAACCCCGACAAGAATGATGCGTAAGGTACAAGCTAGACTTGTTTTACCAACAGCATCAGCAGTACCCTTAGCCTCACCAACACAGTCAGTGCTGTCAACATCGTCAGAATCATCAGCAACTTTAACATCACAAGCTCCACCATTTCAAGAATCACCGTGGACATCATCAATAATGCGTATATTGCATCAACGAGTTATGAAGTATTAACTCATTCTTCTGAACAATTTATATAAATATTTTATATATATGAATTCGGAAACCAAAATTAATCTTTTCGTACTAAGCTATTAAGTATGAATTGAAAAAGGGTAGATACTACTCGTTTAAATTCATACTACAAATATGCAATGATGTACGTCCTTCGTCAGCAACTTAATCATCGTTAACTACAATCCCTGTTTCAATTCAATGAATTTTGTTTTATAATAAACCAAGTGTATTATTCAATAATATGTTTGATTTTACACTTTCATCTTCAATGTACTCGAAGCTTACTGGGAGACAACATTCATATCTTGCGAAGTTAGCAAGAGTTCAATGAGTATCAGCATGATTCACTAAGGAAATATATATAAGAATAAATAATGAAGTATTGATCCATAACTTCATTAATATTCTGTGAAGAATATGTGGTTCCTAATCGTTTTAGAGATTACTTATTCTAGCTCAAACCGAAAATCAAATGAGTCTAATATCATATTGACTTTTTAAATTCATGATTACATCTGAAGAAGATATATATGTACATATATTTTCATAAAGATTGTAATAAAATTCTCTGGTACAAAACATTACTTGTGAATTTTTTTTAACGGGTAGGTAATACCCGAGAGATATATAAATTCACAATTAATATGATTATATTCTTCGACTCTGATTCAACAATCATCAACTATAATATACATTCTTTCATAGAAATCAAAACAACCATTCTCATCCAAATTTGATTACGATAAAATGAAATCCAAGTCAAGACTTAACAGAAGACATCACTCTTAGGACTCTTACATCTTTCAAAACTATACTTTGACTTCAAAACTATGCTATAACATCATTCGATTCTTGGAACCCAGAAAAATATTTGTATCATTCAAAGTCCTAAAACATCATATGTATATTAACAATTACAATCTATGATCAAACCCTTCGAAATTCCTGAAGACACTTCAAATAATGGACAATCGAGATGATGATCCAACCACACATTACCCGCAGTCTTGCACCTGAAAAGCTCTCGAAACCAAGGACATAATTTAATACGTATCCGCGTTAAATCTTTTAGCATTTATTAGCAAAAATAACTTTGCGATTCCTTTTCAAAATAGCAAATTTTGTCACAGTTTCAGCAAGTCAACCTCGACTTTCCGTTCGAAGTAGCCTTATTATAACCTGTAATACATACGATTACCCTTTTGTTACCAGGGAACCTTTTATATTCCATGACATTATCAGTAGATGTACCAGCAACTCGTTACCCCTTTGGCGGAATCAACAATTGGTATTTTGAAATCTCGCAGCATTTCTATTTCGGCAGTTATATATATATATATATATATATATATATATATATATATATATATATATATATATATATATATATATATATATATATATATATATATATATAAACAACGTCTATCCCCAAGAATTACATATTTCAAATGTGAAGTTTCTGAAAAATGCTCCAGTCTACGAATTAGTACTATTAAGTTTTGGAAAACACTGATAAAGTGGTAAAGACAGTAGACAACAATTACGGTCAGAAGTTTGACAATAAAGAATAATAGATTGGAAAAGCTCGAACGAAAAATTTGGTACTGGAAAACGGATTGAGCAAAGTATAAAGGAGGTCGTGGACAAATCACAATGACGAAATCTACCTTCAAAGGATTCAAATGATTCAGTGTCTGCTGAAACCGTTAGTAAGAACCTTACTCCTTATTCTAAACCATCACATACAGATTTTCCGCGTCATTCCCTGATCTTAGATATTCTAAGATATCATCGTATTTTTCATTATAAATATCTCCGATATTCTTGAAGATATATTCCCAACTATTCTCATCAAAAATCATTTATCTCTTCACAATATTTGCGTTACAACATAAAAGAAACTGTGTTAGTTTCTAAATTCTGAAAAATTTGAGTTTAAAATATGAATGTTTTGAAGTAGTGTTGGAAACTAAAGCATGAATTAGTATAATATAATGACACTTGATCAACGTAATTATATTACAGTAATTCATGCTGAGTTTCTAAATGGAACATAATGATTCACAGATCATAACGTCATCATGTGCCATGTTACACAACTCTTACATTCTACCCAATCTCCAAACATATTAAGACCATATCTCCTTGATAATTCTATCTTTTCGGACATTCTGGTAACTTACCAAATCAATATCGTGCAATTACTATTTCCTTCTTAGAACATTAACTATGTTTATTTCAAAATCCATACCTACGAATTCCAGACCATTATTCGCTTGACTCGAAGTCGGGAAGAGGAAACAGAAGTATGGAACTGTTGAATATAAAAGAAAATATAAAGCTTGACAACAACAAATAAATTACAAACCGTGTATATCAATATGTATTGCAATGTAAAGGCACGGGAGAATTAACAATACTGTAACCCCAAGGTAATAGTAGAAATAAATAAAATCCTCCGAAAGTAGATGAAAAAGAAGAATGACAGAGATGAAAGTTAAGAGTATATCCAGGATCAGTATTGGATGAAGCATACTGATAAATGTTTTAAAGTATGAATTGAGGAAGGAAGAATAGAAGGTATGAGTTGTAATGAAATGAAGGGAGGTGGATTTATAGTAAAAGATCCGACAGAGCAATCAAAATAGATGATCGCATTTAAAGCGGATTCTAATTTCCTTGATTATCGAAGAATTAAATCTCATTATGAAGATTTTACTCCAAATCTCTTGAACTTGGAATTCAATCCTATCTACGTCAAAAGATATGACGAATCTATACCTACTCATTTCACCCTTTGGTGATAGCCTCACTCGTACTCTTCAAAAAAATCAAATTGCTTTATCAATATTACTTGATGATAATAAAACTCTAATTTTCAACTCGTATACTGTAGTGACCCGAACTTTTCCATGTTTATATATATATATATATATATATATATATATATATATATATATATATATATATATATATATTAAATGAAATTGTTATTTACATGATTAAGTGTTTCCAACATGTTAAGCAATCAAACTTGTTAAGACTTGATTAATTGAAATAGGTTTCATATAGACAATTGACCACCCAAGTTGACCGGTGATTCACGAACGTTAAAACTTGTAAAAACTATACGATGACATATATATGGTTATATATATAGTTAACATGATTTTATTATAAGTATGTATCTCATTAGGTATTTTAACAATGAGTTATAACAACGTCTTACTAGGTACATATGAATGATAAGTAACAACGTCTTACTAGGTACATATGAATCATATTAAGATATTGATACACTTGGTTAATTATGTTAAATGATAAGTAAATATATTATTAAGTGTATTAACAATGAAATACATATGTAAAAATAAGACTACTAACTTAATGATTTCGAAACAAGACATATATGTAACGATTATCGTTGTAACGACATTTAACTGTATATATATCATACTAAGATATATTATATATCATAATTTCATGATAATATAACAATTTAACATCTCATTTGTTATAATAAACAATGGGTTAACAACATTCAACAAGATCGTTAACCTAAAGGTTTCAAAACAACATTTACATGTAACGACTAACGATGACTTAACGACTCAGTTAAAATGTATATACATGTAGTGTTTTAATATGTATTCATACACTTTTGAAAGACTTCAAGACACTTATCAAAATACTTCTACTTAACAAAAATTCTTACAATTACATCCTCGTTCAGTTTCATCAACAATTCTACTCGTATGCACCCGTATTCGTACTCGTACAATACACAGCTTTTAGATGTATGTACTATTGGTATATACACTCCAATGATCAGCTCTTAGCAGCCCATGGCAACTAGCATAAAATATCTCATAAAATTACAAAAATATGAGTAATCATTCATGACTTATTTACATAAAAACAAAATTACATATCCTTTATATCTAATCCATATACCAACGACCAAAAACACCTACAAACACTTTCATTATTTAATTTTCTTCATCTAATTGATCTCTCTCAAGTTCTATCTTCAAGTTCTAAGTGTTCTTCATAAATTCCAAAAGTTCTAGTTTCATACAATCAAGAATACTTCCAAGATTGCAAGTTTACTTCCAAGTTTTCTAAATCCATTCCAAGTAATCATCCAAGATCAAGAAACCTTTGTTACTTACAGTAGGTTATCTTTCTAATACAAGGTAATAAGCATATTCAAACTTTAATTCAATTTCTATAACTATAACAATCTTATTTCGAGTGAAAATCTTACTTGAAATTATTTTCGTGTCATGATTCTGCTTCAAGAACTTTCAAGCCATTCAAGGATCCTTTGAAGCTAGATCCATTTTTTTCATTTCCAGTAGGTTTATCCAAGGAAATTGAGGTAGTAATGATGTTCATAACATCACTTGATTCATACATATAAAGCTATCTTATTCGAAGGTTTAAACTTGTAATCACTAGAACATAGTTTAGTTAATTCTAAACTTGTTCGCAAATAAAAGTTAATCCTTCTAACTTGACTTTTAAAATCAACTAAACACATGTTCTATATCTATATGATATGCTAACTTAATAATTTAAAACCTGGAAACACAAAAAACACCGTAAAACCGGATTTACGCCGTCGTAGTAACACCGCGGGCTGTTTTGGGTTAGTTAATTAAAAACTATGATAAACTTTGATTTAAAAGTTGTTATTCTGGGAAAATGATTTTTATTATGAACATGAAACTATATCCAAAAATTATGGTTAAACTCAAAGTGGAAGTATGTTTTCTAAAATGGTCATCTAGACGTCGTTCTTTCGAGTGAAATGACTACCTTTAAAAAAATTACTTGTAACTTATTTTTTGACAATAAACCTATACTTTTTCTGTTTAGATTCAAAAAATAGAGTTCAATATGAAACCATAGCAATTTGATTCACTCAAAACGGATTTAAAATGAAGAAGTTATGGGTAAAACAATATTGGATAATTTTTCTCATTTTAGCTACGTGAAAATTGGTAACAAATCTATTCCAACCATAACTTAATCAACTTGTATTGTATATTATGTAATCTTGAGATACCATAGACACGTATACAATGTTTTGACCTATCATTTCGACACATCTATATATATTTCGGAACAACCATAGACACTCTATATGTGAATGTTGGAGTTAGCTATACAGGGTTGAGGTTGATTTCAAAATATATATAGTTTGAGTTGTGATCAATACTGAGATACGTATACACTGGGTCGTGGATTGATTCAAGATAATATTTATCAATTTATTTCTGTACATCTAACTGTGGACAACTAGTTGTAGGTTACTAACGAGGACAGCTGACTTAATAAACTTAAAACATCAAAATATATTAAAAGTGTTGTAAATATATTTTGAACATACTTTGATATATATGTATATATTGTTATAGGTTCGTGAATCAACCAGTGGCCAAGTCATACTTCCCGACGAAGTAAAAATCTGTGAAAGTGAGTTATAGTCCCACTTTTAAAATCTAATATTTTTGGGATGAGAATACATGCAGGTTTTATAAATGATTTACAAAATAGACACAAGTACGTGAAACTACATTCTATGGTTGAATTATCGAAATCGAATATGCCCCTTTTTATTAAGTCTGGTAATCTAAGAATTAGGGAACAGACACCCTAATTGACGCGAATCCTAAAGATAGATCTATTGGGCCTAACAAAACCCATCCAAAGTACTGGATGCTTTAGTACTTCGAAATTTATATCATATCCGAAGGGTGTCCCGGAATGATGGGGATATTCTTATATATGCATCTTGTTAATGTCGGTTACCAGGTGTTCACCATATGAATGATTTTTATCTCTATGTATGGGATGTGTATTGAAATATGAAATCTTGTGGTCTATTGTTACGATTTGATATATATAGGTTAAACCTATAACTCACCAACATTTTTGTTGACGTTTAAAGCATGTTTATTCTCAGGTAATTATTAAGAGCTTCCGCTGTCGCATACTTAAATAAGGACGAGATTTGGAGTCCATTCTTGTATGATATTGTGTAAAAACTGCATTCAAGAAACTTATTTCGTTGTAACATATTTGTATTGTAAACCATTATGTAATGGTCGTGTGTAAACAGGATATTTTAGATTATCATTATTTGATAATCTACGTAAAGTTTTTTTAACCTTTATTGATGAAATAAAGGTTATGGTTTATTTTAAAATGAATGCAGTCTTTGTAAAACGTCTCATGTAGAGGTCAAAACCTCGCAACGAAATCAATTAATATGGAACGTTTTTAATCAATAAGAACGGGACATTTCAGTTGGTATCCGAGCGTTGGTTTTAGAGAACCAGAAAATTTGCATTAGTGTGTCTTATCGAGTTTGTTAGGATGCATTAGTGAGTCTGGACTTCGACCGTGTTTTCTTTAAAAATGATTGCTTAACATTTTGTTGGAAACTATATATTATTAACATGTATATATTATGTGATATATTAATCTCTTAACATGTTTAATATTGTGTGATAGATGTCTACCTCTAGCACAAATCCCATTGACTCACCTAATAATAACGAAGAGTCGAATATATATTGGACTGATTCACAAGTTCCCGAAGAAGAACCGGAAGAAGAATCAGAACCGGAAGAGGAGGAACCGGAGGAGGAAATAGAACCGGTGGGGGAAATAATAAAACGATTAAGTAAAAGAAAATCCTCAACCAACCGACCAAGGTTAATTATGGTCAATGGTGTTTCCGCCAAGGAAGCAAAATATTGGGAGGATTACCAATTCTCCGATGAATCGGATTCCGATGAGAATTCCGATGATGTTATAGAAATTACCCCAACTGAATTTAAAAAGGAAAAATAAAATAATAAGGGAAAGGGCATAAAAATAGAGAAATCTAATTCCAACCCCGATGAACTTTATATGTATCGTCAACCCCCGAAGTCCTTAAGTTGTAACAATGACCCGGGTGAAATGTCCCGTTCTTATTGATTAAAAACGTTCCATATTAATTGATTTCGTTGCGAGGTTTTGACCTCTATATGAGACGTTTTTCAAAGACTGCATTCATTTTTAAACAAACCATAACCTTTATTTCATCAATAAAGGTTTAAAAAGCTTTACGTAGATTATCAAATAATGATAATCTAAAATATCCTGTTTACACACGACCATTACATAATGGTTTACAATACAAATATGTTACAACAAAATAAGTTTCTTGAATGCAGTTTTTACACAATATCATACAAGCATGGACTCCAAATCTTGTCCTTATTTAAGTATGCGACAGCGGAAGCTCTTAATAATCACCTGAGAATAAACATGCTTAAAACGTCAACAAAAATGTTGGTGAGTTATAGGTTTAACCTATATATATCAAATCGTAACAATAGACCACAAGATTTCATATTTCAATACACATCCCATACATAGAGATAAAAATCATTCATGTGGTGAACACCTGGTAACCGACAATAACAAGATGCATATATAAGAATATCCCCATCATTCCGGGACACCCTTCGGATATGATATAAATTTCGAAGTACTAAAGCATCCGGTACTTTGGATGGGGTTTGTTAGGCCCAATAGATCTATCTTTAGGATTCGCGTCAATTAGGGTGTCTGTTCCCTAATTCTTAGATTACCAGACTTAATAAAAAGGGGCATATTCGATTTCGATAATTCAACCATAGAATGTAGTTTCACGTACTTGTGTCTATTTTGTAAATCATTTATAAAACCTGCATGTATTCTCATCCCAAAAATATTAGATTTTAAAAGTGGGACTATAACTCACTTTCACAGATTTTTACTTCGTCGGGAAGTAAGACTTGGCCACTGGTTGATTCACGAACCTATAACAATATATACATATATATCAAAGTATGTTCAAAATATATTTACAACACTTTTAATATATTTTGATGTTTTAAGTTTATTAAGTCAGCTGTCCTCGTTAGTAACCTACAACTAGTTGTCCACAGTTAGATGTACAGAAATAAATCGATAAATATTATCTTGAATCAATCCACGACCCAGTGTATACGTATCTCAGTATTGATCACAACTCAAACTATATATATTTTGGAATCAACCTCAACCCTGTATAGCTAACTCCAACATTCACATATAGAGTGTCTATGGTTGTTCCGAAATATATATAGATGTGTCGACATGATAGGTCGAAACATTGTATACGTGTCTATGGTATCTCAAGATTACATAATATATAATACAAGTTGATTAAGTTATGGTTGGAATAGATTTGTTACCAATTTTCACGTAGCTAAAATGAGAAAAATTATCCAATCTTGTTTTACCCATAACTTCTTCATTTTAAATCCGTTTTGAGTGAATCAAATTGCTATGGTTTCATATTGAACTCTATTTTATGAATCTAAACAAAAAAAGTATAGGTTTCTAGTCAGAAAAATAAGTTACAAGTCGTTTTTGTAAAGGTAGTCATTTCAGTCGAAAGAACGACGTCTAGATGACCATTTTAGAAAACATACTTCCACTTTGAGTTTAACCATAATTTTTGGATATAGTTTCATGTTCATAATAAAAATCATTTTCTCAGAATAACAACTTTTAAATCAAAGTTTATCATAGTTTTTAATTAACTAACCCAAAACAGCCCGCGGTGTTACTACGACGGCGTAAATCCGGTTTTACGGTGTTTTTCGTGTTTCCAGGTTTTAAATCATTAAGTTAGCATATCATATAGATATAGAACATGTGTTTAGTTGATTTTAAAAGTCAAGTTAGAAGGATTAACTTTTGTTTGCGAACAAGTTTAGAATTAACTAAACTATGTTCTAGTGATTACAAGTTTAAACCTTCGAATAAGATAGCTTTATATGTATGAATCGAATGATGTTATGAACATCATTACTACCTTAAGTTCCTTGGATGAACCTACTGGAAAAGAGAAAAATGGATCTAGCTTCAATGGATCCTTGGATGGCTCAAAGTTCTTGAAGCAAAATCATGACACGAAAACAAGTTCAAGTAAGATCATCACTTGAAATAAGATTGTTATAGTTATAGAAATTGAACCAAAGTTTGAATATGATTATTACCTTGTATTAGAATGATAACCTACTGTAAGAAACAAAGATTTCTTGAGGTTGGATGATCACCTTACAAGATTGGAAGTGAGCTAGCAAACTTGAAAGTATTCTTGATTTTATGAAACTAGAACTTTTGGAATTTATGAAGAACACTTAGAACTTGAAGATAGAACTTGAGAGAGTTCAATTAGATGAAGAAAATTGAAGAATGAAAGTGTTTGTAGGTGTTTTTGGTCGTTGGTGTATGGATTAGATATAAAGGATATGTAATTTTGTTTTCATGTAAATAAGTCATGAATGATTACTCATATTTTTGTAATCTTATGAGATATTTCATGCTAGTTGCCAAATGATGGTTCCCACATGTGTTAGGTGACTCACATGGGCTGCTAAGAGCTGATCATTGGAGTGTATATACCAATAGTACATACATCTAAAAGCTGTGTATTGTACGAGTACGAATACGGGTGCATACGAGTAGAATTGTTGATGAAACTGAACGAGAATGTAATTGTAAGCATTTTTGTTAAGTAGAAGTATTTTGATAAGTGTATTGAAGTCTTTCAAAAGTGTATAAATACATATTAAAACACTACATGTATATACATTTTAACTGAGTCGTTAAGTCATCGTTAGTCGTTACATGTAAGTGTTGTTTTGAAACCTTTAGGTTAACGATCTTGTTAAATGTTGTTAACCCAATGTTTATAATATCAAAAGAGATTTTAAATTATTATATTATCATGATATTATGATGTACGAATATCTCTTAATATGATATATATACATTAAATGTCGTTACAACGATAAACGTTACATATATGTCTCGTTTCAAAATCATTAAGTTAGTAGTCTTGTTTTTACATATGTAGTTCATTGTTAATATAATTAATGATATGTTTACTTATCATAATATCATGTTAACTATATATATAACCATATATATGTCATCATATAGTTTTTTTACAAGTTTTAACGTTCGTGAATCACCGGTCAACTTGGGTGGTCAATTGTCTATATGAAACCTATTTCAATTAATCAAGTCTTAACAAGTTTGATTGCTTAACATGTTGGAAACATTTAATCATGTAAACATCAATCTCAATTAATGTATATAAACATGGAAAAGTTCGGGTCACTACAGTACCTACCCGTTAAATAAATTTCGTCCCGAAATTTTAAGCTGTTGAAGGTGTTGACGAATCTTCTGGAAATAGATGCGGGTATTTCTTCTTCATCTGATCTTCACGCTCCCAGGTGAACTCGGGTCCTCTACGAGCATTCCATCGAACCTTAACAATTGGTATCTTGTTTTGCTTAAGTCTTTTAACCTCACGATCCATTATTTCGACGGGTTCTTCGATGAATTGGAGTTTTTCGTTGATTTGGATTTCATCTAACGGAATAGTGAGATCTTCTTTAGCAAAACATTTCTTCAAATTCGAGACGTGGAAAGTGTTATGTACAGCCGCGAGTTGTTGAGGTAACTCAAGTCGGTAAGCTACTGGTCCGACACGATCAATAATCTTGAATGGTCCAATATACCTTGGATTTAATTTCCCTCGTTTACCAAATCGAACAACGCCTTTCCAAGGTGAAACTTTAAGCATGACCATCTCTCCAATTTCAAATTCTATATCTTTTCTTTTAATGTCAGCGTAGCTCTTTTGTCGACTTTGGGCGGTTTTCAACCGTTGTTGAATTTGGATGATCTTCTCGGTAGTTTCTTGTATAATCTCCGGACCCGTAATCTGTCTATCCCCCACCTCACTCCAACAAATCGGAGACCTGCACTTTCTACCATAAAGTGCTTCAAACGGCGCCATCTCAATGCTTGAATGGTAGCTGTTGTTGTAGGAAAATTCTGCTAACGGTAGATGTCGATCCCAACTGTTTCCGAAATCAATAACACATGCTCGTAGCATGTCTTCAAGCGTTTGTATCGTCCTTTCGCTCTGCCCATCAGTTTGTGGATGATAGGCAGTACTCATGTCCAGACGAGTTCCTAATGCTTGCTGTAATGTCTGCCAGAATCTTGAAATAAATCTGCCATCCCTATCAGAGATAATAGAGATTGGTATTCCATGTCTGGAGATGACTTCCTTCAAATACAGTCGTGCTAACTTCTCCATCTTGTCATCTTCTCTTATTGGTAGGAAGTGTGCTGATTTGGTGAGACGATCAACTATTACCCAAATAGTATCAAAACCACTTGCAGTCCTTGGCAATTTAGTGATGAAATCCATGGTAATGTTTTCCCATTTCCATTCCGGGATTTCGGGTTGTTGAAGTAGACCTGATGGTTTCTGATGCTCAGCTTTGACCTTAGAACACGTCAAACATTCTCCTACGTATTTAGCAACATCGGCTTTCATACCCGGCCACCAAAAATGTTTCTTGAGATCCTTGTACATCTTCCCCGTTCCAGGATGTATTGAGTATCTGGTTTTATGAGCTTCTCTAAGTACCATTTCTCTCATATCTCCAAATTTTGGTACCCAAATCCTTTCAGCCCTATACCGGGTTCCGTCTTCCCGAATATTAAGATGCTTCTCCGATCCTTTGGGTATTTCATCCTTTAAATTTCCCTCTTTTAAAACTCCTTGTTGCGCCTCCTTTATTTGAGTAGTAATGTTATTATGAATCATTATATTCATAGATTTTACTCGAATGGGTTCTCTATCCTTCCTGCTCAAGGCATCGGCTACCACATTTGCCTTCCCCGGGTGGTAACGTATCTCAAAATCGTAATCATTCAATAATTCAATCCACCTACGCTGCCTCATATTCAGTTGTTTCTGATTAAATATGTGTTGAAGACTTTTGTGGTCGGTATATATAATACTTTTGACCCCATATAAGTAGTGCCTCCAAGTCTTTAATGCAAAAACAACCGCGCCTAATTCCAAATCATGCGTCGTATAATTTTGTTCGTGAATCTTCAATTGTCTAGACGCATAAGCAATCACCTTCGTTCGTTGCATTAATACACAACCGAGACCTTGCTTTGATGCATCACAATAAATCACAAAATCATCATTCCCTTCAGGCAATGACAATATAGGTGCCGTAGTTAGCTTTTTCTTCAATAACTGAAACGCTTTCTCTTGTTCATCATTCCATTCAAATTTCTTCCCTTTATGCGTTAATGCAGTCAAGGGTTTTGCTATTCTGGAAAAGTCTTGGATGAACCTTCTGTAGTAACCAGCTAGTCCTAAAAACTGGCGTATGTGTTTCGGAGTTTTCGGGGTTTCCCACTTTTCAACAGTTTCTATCTTTGCCGGATCCACCTTAATACCTTCTTTGTTCACTATGTGACCGAGGAATTGAACTTCTTCCAACCAAAATGCACACTTTGAAAACTTAGCGTACAATTCTTCCTTCCTCAATACTTCTAACACCTTTCTCAAATGTTCACCGTGTTCTTGGTCATTCTTTGAGTAAATAAGTATGTCATCAATGAAAACAATGACAAACTTGTCAAGGTATGGTCCACACACTCGGTTCATAAGGTCCATGAACACAGCTGGTGCATTAGTTAAACCAAACGGCATGACCATAAACTCGTAATGACCGTAACGTGTTCTGAAAGCAGTCTTTGGAATATCATCTTCTTTCACCCGCATTTGATGATACCCGGAACGTAAGTCAATCTTTGAATAAACAGACGAGCCTTGTAGTTGATCAAATAAGTCGTCGATTCTCGGTAGTGGGTAGCGGTTCTTGATGGTAAGTTTGTTCAACTCTCGGTAGTCGATACACAACCTGAATGTACCATCTTTCTTCTTGACAAACAAAACAGGAGCTCCCCACGGTGATGTGCTTGGTCGAATGAAACCACGCTCTAAAAGTTCTTGTAATTGGCTTTGCAGTTCTTTCATCTCGCTGGGTGCGAGTCTGTAAGGAGCACGAGCTATTGGTGCAGCTCCTGGTACAAGATCTATTTGAAATTCAACGGATCGATGTGGGGGTAATCCCGGTAATTCTTTCGGAAATACATCGGGAAATTCTTTTGCAATGGGAACATCATTGATGCTCTTTTCTTCAGTTTTTACTTTCTCGACGTGTGCTAGAACAGCATAGCAACCTTTTCTTATTAGTTTTTGTGCCTTCAAATTACTAATAAGATGTAGCTTCGTGTTGCCCTTTTCTCCGTACACCATTAAGGGTTTTCCTTTTTCTCGTATAATGCGAATTGCATTTTTGTAACAAACGATCTCCGCTTTCACTTCTTTCAACCAGTCCATACCGATTATCACATCAAAACTCCCTAACTCTACTGGTATCAAATCAATCTTAAATGTTTCGCTAACCAGTTTAATTTCTCGATTCCGACATATATTATCTGCTGAAATTAATTTACCATTTGCTAATTCGAGTAAAAATTTACTATCCAAAGGCGTCAATGGACAACTTAATTTAGCACAAAAATCTCTACTCATATAGCTTCTATCCGCACCAGAATCAAATAAAACGTAAGCAGATTTATTGTCAATAAGAAACGTACCCGTAACAAGCTCCGGGTCTTCCTGTGCCTCTACCGCATTAATATTGAAAACTCTTCCACGGCCTTGTCCATTCGTGTTCTCCTGGTTCGGGCAATTTCTAATAATGTGGCCTGGTTTTCCACATTTATAACAAACTATATTGGCATAACTTGCTCCGACACTACTTGCTCCGCCATTACTCGTTCCGACACCATTTGTTCCTTTCGTTCTATTAACCCCTGGTCCGTAGACCTCACACTTCGCCGCGCTATGACCATTTCTTTTACACTTGTTGCAAAATTTGGTGCAGAACCCCGGGTGATTCTTTTCACACCTTTGGCATAGTTGCTTCTGATTGTTGTTGTTGTTGCGGTTATTATTGTTGTTGGGATGATTGTTGTAGTTGCTGTTGTTGTTGTTGTTGTTGTTGTTGTTGGGCCGTTTGTTGTAGTTGCGATTGATGTTGCGATTGTTGGGATAATTGTTGCGATTATTGTTGTAATTGCTGTTGTTGTTGTATTGGTGATTCTTATCACCGTTTTCCTCCCACTTTCTTTTGACTTGCTTCACATTGGCCTCTTCTGCAGTCTGTTCTTTAATTCTTTCTTCAATCTGGTTCACTAGTTTGTGAGCCATTCTACATGCCTGTTGTATGGAGGCGGGCTCATGTGAACTTATATCTTCTTGGATTCTTTCCGGTAATCCTTTCACAAACGCGTCGATCTTCTCTTCGTCATCTTCGAATGCTCCCGGACACAATAGGCACAATTCTGTGAATCGTCTTTCGTACGTGGTAATATCAAATCCTTGGGTTCGTAACCCTCTAAGTTCTGTCTTGAGCTTATTGACCTCGGTTCTGGGACGGTACTTCTCGTTCATCAAGTGCTTGAATGCTGACCACGGTCGTGCGTACGCATCATCTTGTCCCACTTGCTCTAGATAGGTATTCCACCATGTTAACGCAGAACCTGTGAAGGTATGCGTAGCGTACTTCACTTTGTCCTCTTCAGTACACTTACTTATGGCAAACACCGATTCAACCTTCTCGGTCCACCGTTTCAATCCGATCGGTCCTTCGGTTCCATCAAATTCCAAAGGTTTGCAGGCAGTGAATTCTTTGTAGGTGCATCCTACACGATTTCCTGTACTGCTAGATCCAAGGTTATTGTTGGTATGTAGCGCAGCCTGTACTGCGGCTATGTTTGAAGCTAGAAAAGTACGGAATTCCTCTTCATTCATATTCACGGTGTGTCGAGTAGTCGGTGCCATTTCCTTCAAAATAGTTAAATGGAACAAGTTAATCATACAGAATATTAAGAGTAGTTAATAGTATTTCGTAGCATAATATGAACTCATTTATAAAAGCTTTTTCTTCATATTAGCGTTTTATAAGTTTAAATTCGGGTAGTACCTACCCGTTAAGTTCATACTTAGTAGCTAATATACAATTCAACTACTACAATTCTATATGAAAAACTGATTGTAATAATATTTCGCGTTCAAACTTTTATACAATATTTTACAAACTTACAATACCGCTTATTTTACATAAAGCATGAAATATAGCACACAATAACTTTGATACAAGATAGTTGTGAAGACAATTCTAGCTAGTACACAAGTCGTTCGGCAAAGGCAATAAAGACACGTAATTCATACGTCCAGAAACAAGTCATGCATTCTGGTTTTACTAGGACTACTTCCCATCCTTGGTCTTGTGCAACATAACCGTTATGGCCGTTGATAAGACAGCGTGTTGTAACGTCATCAAAGGGACGAGGGTTACGTAATGTCCAACAGTCCCGTAATAATCTAAAAACCTCATTTCTTACCCCAATTACCGACTCCGTCACTTGTGGAAATGTTTTGTTTAATAGTTGTAGCCCGATGTTCTTGTTCTCACTTTGGTGAGAAGCGAACATTACTAATCCGTAAGCATAACATGCTTCTTTATGTTGCATGTTAGCCGCTTTTTCTAAATCACGAAGTCCAATATTCGGATATATTGAGTCAAAATAATTTCTTAACCCGTTGCGTAAAATAGCATTTGGGTTCCCCGCAATATATGCGTCAAAGTAAACACATCGTAATTTATGGGTTTCCCAATGTGATATCCCCCATCTTTCAAACGAAAGTCTCTTATAAACCAAGACATTCTTGGAACGTTCTTCGAATGTCTTACAAACTGATCTCGCCTTAAATAGTTGTGCCGAAGAATTCTGGCCGACTCTAGACAAGATTTCATCAATCATGTCTCCGGGTAGGTCTCTTAAAATATTGGGTTGTCTATCCATTTTGTGTTTTTAAACTGTAAAATAGACAAGAGTTAGATTCATAAAAAAAATACTTATTAATACAAGCAATTTTTACATATATCATAAAGCATAAGAACACTATATTCCATATATTACACCACACGAATACAACTATCTTATTCCGACTCGCTCGTTTCTTCTTCTTCGGTTTTGGTTCGTTTTGCCAAGTTTCTAGGGATATATGATGTTCCCCTAATACGAGCCGTCGTTGTCCACATTGGTTTAGAAAAACCTGGTGGTTTAGAGGTTCCCGGGTCATTGTTACAACTTAAGGACTTCGGGGGTTGACGATACATATAAAGTTTATCGGGGTTGGAATTAGATTTCTCTATTTTTATGCCCTTTCCCTTATTATTTTCTTTTGCCTTTTTAAATTCAGTTGGGGTAATTTCTATAACATCATCGGAATTCTCGTCGAAATCCGATTCATCGGAGAATTGGTAATCCTCCCAATATTTTGCTTCCTTGGCGGAAACACCATTGACCATAATTAACTTTGGTCGGTTGGTTGAGGATTTTCTTTTACTTAACCGTTTTATTATTTCCCCCACCGGTTCTATTTCTTCATCCGGTTCCGATTCTTCTTCCGGTTCCGATTCTTCTTCCGGTTCCGACTCTTCTTCCGGTTCCTCTTCGGGAACTTGTGAATCAGTCCACAAATCATTCCAATTTACATTTGACTCTTCATTATTATTAGGTGAGTCAATGGGACTTGTTCTAGAGGTAGACATCTATCACATAATATCAAACACGTTAAGAGATTAATATATCACATAATATTCATATGTTAAAAATATATAGTTTCCAACAAAAATGTTAAGCAATCATTTTTAAAGAAAACACGGTCGAAGTCCAGACTCACTAATGCATCCTAACCAACTCGATAAGACACACTAATGCAAATTTTCTGGTTCTCTAAGACCAACGCTCTGATACCAACTGAAATGTCCCGTTCTTATTGATTAAAAACGTTCCATATTAATTGATTTCGTTGCGAGGTTTTGACCTCTATATGAGACGTTTTTCAAAGACTGCATTCATTTTTAAACAAACCATAACCTTTATTTCATCAATAAAGGTTTAAAAAGCTTTACGTAGATTATCAAATAATGATAATCTAAAATATCCTGTTTACACACGACCATTACATAATGGTTTACAATACAAATATGTTACAACAAAATAAGTTTCTTGAATGCAGTTTTTACACAATATCATACAAGCATGGACTCCAAATCTTGTCCTTATTTAAGTATGCGACAGCGGAAGCTCTTAATAATCACCTGAGAATAAACATGCTTAAAACGTCAACAAAAATGTTGGTGAGTTATAGGTTTAACCTATATATATCAAATCGTAACAATAGACCACAAGATTTCATATTTCAATACACATCCCATACATAGAGATAAAAATCATTCATGTGGTGAACACCTGGTAACCGACAATAACAAGATGCATATATAAGAATATCCCCATCATTCCGGGACACCCTTCGGATATGATATAAATTTCGAAGTACTAAAGCATCCGGTACTTTGGATGGGGTTTGTTAGGCCCAATAGATCTATCTTTAGGATTCGCGTCAATTAGGGTGTCTGTTCCCTAATTCTTAGATTACCAGACTTAATAAAAAGGGGCATATTCGATTTCGATAATTCAACCATAGAATGTAGTTTCACGTACTTGTGTCTATTTTGTAAATCATTTATAAAACCTGCATGTATTCTCATCCCAAAAATATTAGATTTTAAAAGTGGGACTATAACTCACTTTCACAGATTTTTACTTCGTCGGGAAGTAAGACTTGGCCACTGGTTGATTCACGAACCTATAACAATATATACATATATATCAAAGTATGTTCAAAATATATTTACAACACTTTTAATATATTTTGATGTTTTAAGTTTATTAAGTCAGCTGTCCTCGTTAGTAACCTACAACTAGTTGTCCACAGTTAGATGTACAGAAATAAATCGATAAATATTATCTTGAATCAATCCACGACCCAGTGTATACGTATCTCAGTATTGATCACAACTCAAACTATATATATTTTGGAATCAACCTCAACCCTGTATAGCTAACTCCAACATTCACATATAGAGTGTCTATGGTTGTTCCGAAATATATATAGATGTGTCGACATGATAGGTCGAAACATTGTATACGTGTCTATGGTATCTCAAGATTACATAATATATAATACAAGTTGATTAAGTTATGGTTGGAATAGATTTGTTACCAATTTTCACGTAGCTAAAATGAGAAAAATTATCCAATCTTGTTTTACCCATAACTTCTTCATTTTAAATCCGTTTTGAGTGAATCAAATTGCTATGGTTTCATATTGAACTCTATTTTATGAATCTAAACAAAAAAAGTATAGGTTTCTAGTCAGAAAAATAAGTTACAAGTCGTTTTTGTAAAGGTAGTCATTTCAGTCGAAAGAACGACGTCTAGATGACCATTTTAGAAAACATACTTCCACTTTGAGTTTAACCATAATTTTTGGATATAGTTTCATGTTCATAATAAAAATCATTTTCTCAGAATAACAACTTTTAAATCAAAGTTTATCATAGTTTTTAATTAACTAACCCAAAACAGCCCGCGGTGTTACTACGACGGCGTAAATCCGGTTTTACGGTGTTTTTCGTGTTTCCAGGTTTTAAATCATTAAGTTAGCATATCATATAGATATAGAACATGTGTTTAGTTGATTTTAAAAGTCAAGTTAGAAGGATTAACTTTTGTTTGCGAACAAGTTTAGAATTAACTAAACTATGTTCTAGTGATTACAAGTTTAAACCTTCGAATAAGATAGCTTTATATGTATGAATCGAATGATGTTATGAACATCATTACTACCTTAAGTTCCTTGGATGAACCTACTGGAAAAGAGAAAAATGGATCTAGCTTCAATGGATCCTTGGATGGCTCAAAGTTCTTGAAGCAAAATCATGACACGAAAACAAGTTCAAGTAAGATCATCACTTGAAATAAGATTGTTATAGTTATAGAAATTGAACCAAAGTTTGAATATGATTATTACATTGTATTAGAATGATAACCTACTGTAAGAAACAAAGATTTCTTGAGGTTGGATGATCACCTTACAAGATTGGAAGTGAGCTAGCAAACTTGAAAGTATTCTTGATTTTATGAAACTAGAACTTTTGGAATTTATGAAGAACACTTAGAACTTGAAGATAGAACTTGAGAGAGTTCAATTAGATGAAGAAAATTGAAGAATGAAAGTGTTTGTAGGTGTTTTTGGTCGTTGGTGTATGGATTAGATATAAAGGATATGTAATTTTGTTTTCATGTAAATAAGTCATGAATGATTACTCATATTTTTGTAATCTTATGAGATATTTCATGCTAGTTGCCAAATGATGGTTCCCACATGTGTTAGGTGACTCACATGGGCTGCTAAGAGCTGATCATTGGAGTGTATATACCAATAGTACATACATCTAAAAGCTGTGTATTGTACGAGTACGAATACGGGTGCATACGAGTAGAATTGTTGATGAAACTGAACGAGAATGTAATTGTAAGCATTTTTGTTCAGTAGAAGTATTTTGATAAGTGTATTGAAGTCTTTCAAAAGTGTATAAATACATATTAAAACACTACATGTATATACATTTTAACTGAGTCGTTAAGTCATCGTTAGTCGTTACATGTAAGTGTTGTTTTGAAACCTTTAGGTTAACGATCTTGTTAAATGTTGTTAACCCAATGTTTATAATATCAAAAGAGATTTTAAATTATTATATTATCATGATATTATGATGTACGAATATCTCTTAATATGATATATATACATTAAATGTCGTTACAACGATAAACGTTACATATATGTCTCGTTTCAAAATCATTAAGTTAGTAGTCTTGTTTTTACATATGTAGTTCATTGTTAATATAATTAATGATATGTTTACTTATCATAATATCATGTTAACTATATATATAACCATATATATGTCATCATATAGTTTTTTTACAAGTTTTAACGTTCGTGAATCACCGGTCAACTTGGGTGGTCAATTGTCTATATGAAACCTATTTCAATTAATCAAGTCTTAACAAGTTTGATTGCTTAACATGTTGGAAACATTTAATCATGTAAACATCAATCTCAATTAATGTATATAAACATGGAAAAGTTCGGGTCACTACACCGGGAACCTCTAAACCACCAGGTTTTTCTAAACCAATGTGGAAAACGTCGGCTCGTATTAGGGGAACATCATATATCCCTAGAAACTTGGCAAAACGAAACAAAACCGAAGAAGAAGAAACAAGCGAGTCGGAATAAGATAGTTGTATTCGTGTGGTGTAATATATGTAATATAGTGTGCTTATGCTTTATGATATATGTAAAAATTGCTTGTATTAATAAGTATTTTTTTTATGAATCTAACTCTTGTCTATTTTACAGTATAAAAACACAAAATGGATAGACAACCCAATATTTTAAGAGACCTACCCGGAGACATGATTGATGAAATCTTGTCTAGAGTCGGTCAGAATTCTTCGGCACAACTATTTAAGGCGAGATCAGTTTGTAAGACATTCGAAGAACGTTCCAAGAATGCCTTGGTTTATAAAAGGCTTTCGTTCGAAAGATGGGGGATATCACATTGGGAAATCCATAAGTTACGATGTGTTTACTTTGACGCATATATTGCGGGGAACCCAAATGCTATTTTACGCAATGGGTTAAGAAATTATTTTGACTCAATATATCCGAATATTGGACTTCGTGATTTAGAAAAAGCGGCTAACATGCAACATAAAGAAGCATGTTATGCTTACGGATTAGTAATGTTCGCTTCTCACCAAAGTGAGAACAAGAACATCGGGCTACAACTATTAAACAAAACATTTCCACAAGTGACGGAGTCGGTAATTGGGGTAAGAAATGAGGTTTTTAGATTGTTACGGGACTGTTGGACATTACGTAACCCTCGTCCCTTTGACGACGTTACAACACGCTGTCTTATCAACGGCCATAACGGTTATGTTCCACAAGACCAAGGATGGGAAGTAATCCTAGTAAAACCAGAATGCATGACTTGTTTCTGGACGTATGAATTACGTGTCTTTATTGCCTTTGCTGAACGACTTGTGTACTAGCTAGAATTATCTTCACAACCATCTTGTATCAAATTTATTGTGTGCTATATTTCATGCTATATTTAAAATAAGCGGTATTGTAAGTTTGTAAAATATTGTGTAAAAGTTTGAACGCGAAATATTATTACAATCAGTTTTTCATATAGAATTGTAGTAGTTGAATTGTATATTAGCTACTAAGTATGAACTTAACGGGTAGGTACTACCCGAATTTAAACTTATAAAACGCTAATATGAAGAAAAAGCTTTTATAAATGAGTTCATATTATGCTACAAAATACTATTAACTACTCTTAATATTCTGTATGATTAACTTGTTCCATTTGACTATTTTGAAGGAAATGGCACCGACTACTCGACACACCGTGAATATGAATGAAGAGGAATTCCGTACTTTTCTAGCTTCAAACATAGCCGCAGTACAGGCTGCGCTACATACCAACAATAACCTTGGATCTAGCAGTACAGGAAATCGTGTAGGATGCACCTACAAAGAATTCACTGCCTGCAAACCTTTGGAATTTGATGGAACCGAAGGACCGATCGAATTGAAACGGTAGACCGAGAAGGTCGAATCGGTGTTTGCCATAAGTAAGTGTACTGAAGAGGACAAAGTGAAGTACGCTACGCATACCTTCACAGGTTCTGCGTTAACATGGTGGAATACCTATCTAGAGCAAGTGGGACAAGATGATGCGTACGCACTACCGTGGTCAGCATTCAAGCACTTGATGAACGAGAAGTACCGTCCCAGAACCGAGGTCAATAAGCTCAAGACAGAACTTAGAGGGTTGCGAACCCAAGGATTTGATATTACCACATACGAAAGACGATTCACAGAATTGTGCCTATTGTGTCCGGGAGCATTCGAAGATGAGGAAGAGAAGATCGACGCGTTTGTGAAAGGATTACCGGAAAGAATCTAAGAAGATATAAGTTCACACGAGCCCGCCTCCATACAACAGGCATGTAGAATGGCTCGCAAACTAGTGAACCAGATTGAAGAAAGAATTAAAGAACAGACTGCTGAAGAGGCCAATGTGAAGCAAGTAAAAAAGAAAGTGGGAGGAAAACGGTGATAAGAATCACCAATACAACAACAACAGCAATTACAACAATAATCGCAATAATTATCCCAACAATCGCAACATCAATCGTAACTACAACAAACGACCCAACAACAACAATAACAACAACAACAGCAACTACAACAATCATCCCAACAACAATAATAACTGCAACAACAACAACAATCAGAAACAGCTATGCCAAAGGTGTGAAAAGTATCACTCGGGGTTCTGCACCAAATTTTGCAACAAGTGTAAAAGAAATGGTCATAGCGCGGCGAAGTGTGAGGTCTACGGACCAGGGGTTAATAGAACGAAAGGAACAAATGGTGTCGGAATGAGTAATGGCAGAGCAAGTAGTGTCGGAGGAAGTTATGCCAATGTAGTTTGTTATAAATGTGGAAAACCGGGCCACATTATTAGAAATTGCCCGAACCAGGAGAACAAGAATGGACAAGGCCGCGGAAGAGTTTTCAATATTAATGCGGAAGAGGCACAGGAAGACCCGGAGCTTGTTATGGGTACGTTTCTTATTGACAATAAATCTGCTTACGTTTTATTTGATTCGGGTGCGGATAGAAGCTATATGAGTAGAGATTTTTGTGCTAAATTAAGTTGTCCATTGACGCCTTTGGATAGTAAATTTTTACTCGAATTAGCAAATGGTAAATTAATTTCAGCAGATAATATATGTCGGAATCGAGAAATTAAACTGGTTAGCGAAACATTTAAGATTGATTTGATACCAGTAGAGTTAGGGAGTTTTGATGTGATAATCGGTATGGACTGGTTGAAAGAAGTGAAAGCAGAGATCGTTTGTTCCAAAAATGCAATTCGCATTATACGAGAAAAAGGAAAACCCTTAATGGTGTACGGAGAAAATGACAACACGAAGCTACATCTTATTAGTAATTTGAAGTCACAAAAATTAATAAGAGAAGGTTGCTATGCTGTTCTAGCACACGTCGAGAAAGTACAAACTGAAGAAAAGAGCATCAATGATGTTCCCATTGCAAAAGAATTTCTCGATGTATTTTCGAAAGAATTACCGGGATTACCCCCACATCGATCCGTTGAATTTCAAATAGGTCTTGTACCAGGAGCTGCACCAATAGCTCGTGCTCCTTACAGACTCGCACCCAGCGAGATGAAAGAACTGCAAAGCCAATTACAAGAACTTTTAGAGCGTGGTTTCATTCGACCAAGCACATCACCGTGGGGAGCTCCTGTTTTGTTTGTCAAGAAGAAAGATGGTACATTCAGGTTGTGTATCGACTACCGAGAGTTGAACAAACTTACCATCAAGAACCGCTACCCACTACCGAGAATCGACGACTTATTTGATCAACTACAAGGCTCGTCTGTTTATTCAAAGATTGACTTACATTCTGGGTATCATCAAATGTGGGTGAAAGAAGATGATATTCCAAAGACTGCTTTCAGAACACGTTACGGTCATTACGAGTTTATGGTCATGCTGTTTGGTTTAACTAATACACCAGCTGTGTTCATGGACCTTATGAACCGAGTGTGTGGACCATACCTTGACAAGTTTGTCATTGTTTTCATTGATGACATACTTATTTACTCAAAGAATGACCAAGAACACGGTGAACATTTGAGAAAGGTGTTAGAAGTATTGAGGAAGGAAGAATTGTACGCTAAGTTTTCAAAGTGTGCATTTTGGTTGGAAGAAGTTCAATTCCTCGGTCACATAGTGAACAAAGAAGGTATTAAGGTGGATCCGGCAAAGATAGAAACTGTTGAAAAGTGGGAAACCCCGAAAACCTCGAAACACATACGCCAGTTTTTAGGACTAGCTGGTTACTACAGAAGGTTCATCCAAGACTTTTCCAGAATAGCAAAACCCTTGACTGCATTAACGCATAAAGGGAAGAAATTTGAATGGAATGATGAACAAGAGAAAGCGTTTCAGTTATTGAAGAAAAAGCTAACTACGGCACCTATATTGTCATTGCCTGAAGGGAATGATGATTTTGTAATTTATTGTGACGCATCAAAGCAAGGTCTCGGTTGTGTATTAATGCAACGAACGAAGGTGATTGCTTATGCGTCTAGACAATTGAAGATTCACGAACAAAATTATACGACGCATGATTTGGAATTAGGCGCGGTTGTTTTTGCATTAAAGACTTGGAGGCACTACTTATATGGGGTCAAAAGTATTATATATACCGACCACAAAAGTCTTTAACACATATTTAATCAGAAACAACTGAATATGAGGCTGCGTAGGTGGATTGAATTATTGAATGATTACGACTTTGAGATTCGTTACCACCCGGGGAAGGCAAATGTGGTAGCCGATGCCTTGAGAAGGAAGGACAGAGAACCCATTCGAGTAAAATCTATGAATATAATGATTCATAATAACCTTACTACTCAAATAAAGGAGGCGCAACAAGGAGTTTTAAAAAAGGGAAATTTAAAGGATGAAATACCCAAAGGATCGGAGAAGCATCTTAATATTCGGGAAGACGGAACCCGGTATAGGGCTGAAAGGATTTGGGTACTAAAATTTGGAGATATGAGAGAAATGGTACTTAGAGAAGCTCATAAAACCAGATACTCAATACATCCTGGAACGGGGAAGATGTACAAGAATCTCAAGAAACATTTTTGGTGGCCGGGTATGAAAGCCAATGTTGCTAAATACGTAGGAGAATGTTTGACGTGTTCTAAGGTTAAAGCTGAGCATCAGAAACCATCAGGTCTACTTCAACAACCCGAAATCCCGGAATGGAAATGGGAAAACATTACCATGGATTTCATCACTAAATTGCTAAGGACTGCAAGTGGTTTTGATACTATTTGGGTAATAGTTGATCGTCTCACCAAATCAGCACACTTCCTGTCAATAAGAGAAGATGACAAGATGGATAAGTTAGCACGACTGTATTTGAAGGAAGTCGTCTCCAGACATGGAATACCAATCTCTATTATCTCTGATAGGGATGGCAAATTTATTTCAAGATTCTGGCAGACATTACAGTAAGCATTAGGAACTCGTCTAGACATGAGTACTGCCTATCATCCACAAACTGATGGGCAGAGCAAAAGGACGATACAAACGCTTGAAGACATGCTACGAGCATGTGTTATTGATTTCAGAAACAGTTGGGATCGACACCTACCGTTAGCAGAATTTTTCTACAACAACAGTTATCATTCTAGTATTGAGATGGCGCCTTTTGAGGCACTTTATGGTAGAAAGTGCAGGTCTCCGATTTGTTGGAATGAAGTGGGGGATAGACAGATTACGGGTCCGGAGATAATACAAGAAACTACCGAGAAAATCATCCAAATTCAACAAAGATTGAAAATCGCCCAGAGTCGACAAAAGAGCTACGCGGACAGTAAAAGAAAAGATATAGAGTTTGAAATTGGAGAAATGGTCATGCTTAAGGTTTCACCTTGGAAAGGCGTTGTTCGATTTGGTAAACGGGGGAAACTAAATCCAAGGTACATTGGACCATTCAAGATTATAGATCGTGTCGGACCAGTTTCTTACCAACTCGCAGCTGTACATAACACTTTCCACGTCTCAAATTTGAAGAAATGTTTTGCTAAAGAAGATCTCACTATTCCGTTGGACGAAATCCAAATCAATGAAAAACTTCAATTCATTGAAGAACCCGTCGAAATAATGGATCGTGAGGTTAAGAGACTTAAACAAAACAAGATACCGATTGTTAAGGTTTGATGGAATGCTCTTAGAGGACCCGAGTTCACCTGGGAGCGTGAAGATTAGATGAAGAAGAAATACCCGTATTTATTTCCAGAAGATATGTCAACACCTCCAACTACTTAAAATTTCGGGAAAATTTATTTAACGGGTAGGTACTGTAGTGACCCGAACTTTTCCATGTTTATATATATATATATATATATATATATATATATATATATATATATATATATATATATATATATATATATATATATATATATATATATATATATATATATTAAATGAAATTGTTATTTACATGATTAAGTGTTTCCAACATGTTAAGCAATCAAACTTGTTAAGACTTGATTAATTGAAATAGGTTTCATATAGACAATTGACCACCCAAGTTGACCGGTGATTCACGAACGTTAAAACTTGTAAAAACTATACGATGACATATATATGGTTATATATATAGTTAACATGATTTTATTATAAGTATGTATCTCATTAGGTATTTTAACAATGAGTTATATACATAAAAATGAGACTATTAATTTAAGAAACTCGAAAACGATATATATAACGATTATCGTTATAACAACGTCTTACTAGGTACATATGAATCATATTAAGATATTGATACACTTGGTTATTTATGTTAAATGATAAGTAAATATATTATTAAGTGTATTAACAATGAAATACATATGTAAAAATAAGACTACTAACTTAATGATTTCGAAACAAGACATATATGTAACGATTATCGTTGTAACGACATTTAACTGTATATATATCATACTAAGATATATTATATATCATAATATCATGATAATATAAGAATTTAACATCTCATTTGTTATAATAAACAATGGGTTAACAACATTCAACAAGATCGTTAACCTAAAGGTTTCAAAACAACATTTACATGTAACGACTAACGATGACTTAACGACTCAGTTAAAATGTATATACATGTAGTGTTTTAATATGTATTCATACACTTTTGAAAGACTTCAAGACAATTATCAAAATACTTCTACTTAACAAAAATGCTTACAATTACATCCTCGTTCAGTTTCATCAACAATTCTACTCGTATGCACCCGTATTCGTACTCGTACAATACACAGCTTTTAGATGTAAGTACTATTGGTATATACACTCCAATGATCAGCTCTTAGCAGCCCATGTAAGTCACTTAACACATGTAGGAACCATCATTTGGCAACTAGCATGAAATATCTCATAAAATTACAAAAATATGAGTAATCATTCATGACTTATTTACATGAAAACAAAATTACATATCCTTTATATCTAATCCATATACCAACGACCAAAAACACCTACAAACACTTTCATTCTTTAATTTTCTTCATCTAATTGATCTCTCTCAAGTTCTATCTTCAAGTTCTAAGTGTTCTTCATAAATTCCAAAAGTTCTAGTTTCATACAATCAAGAATACTTCCAAGATTGCAAGTTTACTTCCAAGTTTTCTAAATCCATTCCAAGTAATCATCCAAGATCAAGAAACCTTTGTTACTTACAGTAGGTTATCTTTCTAATACAAGGTAATAATCATATTCAAACTTTAATTCAATTTCTATAACTATAACAATCTTATTTCGAGTGGAAATCTTACTTGAAATTATTTTCGTGTCATGATTCTGCTTCAAGAACTTTCAAGCCATCCAAGGATCCTTTGAAGCTAGATCCATTTTTCTCATTTCCAGTAGGTTTATCCAAGGAAATTGAGGTAGTAATGATGTTCATAACATCATTTGATTCATACATATAAAGCTATCTTATTCGAAGGTTTAAACTTGTAATCACTAGAACATAGTTTAGTTAATTCTAAACTTGTTCGCAAATAAAAGTTAATCCTTCTAACTTGACTTTTAAAATCAACTAAACACATGTTCTATATCTATATGATATGCTAACTTAATAATTTAAAACCTGGAAACACAAAAAATACCGTAAAACCGGATTTACGCCGTGGTAGTAACACCGCGGGCTGTTTTGGGTTAGTTAATTAAAAACTATGATAAACTTTGATTTAAAAGTTGTTATTCTGGGAAAATGATTTTTATTATGAACATGAAACTATATCCAAAAATTATGGTTAAACTCAAAGTGGAAGTATGTTTTCTTAAATGGTCATCTAGACGTCGTTCTTTCGAATGAAATGACTACCTTTACAAAAATGACTTGTAACTTATTTTTCTGACTATAAACCTATACTTTTTCTGTTTAGATTCATAAAATAGAGTTCAATATGAAACCATAGCAATTTGATTCACTCAAAACGGATTTAGAATGAAGAAGTTATGGGTAAAACAAGATTGGATAATTTTTCTCATTTTAGCTACGTGAAAATTGGTAACAAATCTATTCCAACCATAACTTAATCAATTTGTATTGTATATTATGTAATCTTGAGATACCATAGACACGTATACAATGTTTTAACCTATCATGTCGACACATCTATATATATTTCGAAACAACCATAGACACTCTATATGTGAATGTTGGAGTTAGCTATACAAGGTTGAGGTTGATTCCAAAATATATATAGTTTGAGTTGTGATCAATACTGAGATACGTATACACTGGGTCGTGGATTGATTCAAGATAAT
This sequence comes from Rutidosis leptorrhynchoides, assembly GCF_046630445.1. Taxonomy (NCBI): domain Eukaryota; kingdom Viridiplantae; phylum Streptophyta; class Magnoliopsida; order Asterales; family Asteraceae; genus Rutidosis; species Rutidosis leptorrhynchoides. Next base: position 180,021,721 of record NC_092338.1, on the reverse strand, counting down.
ATTTATCGATTTATTTCTGTACATCTAACTGTGGACAACTAGTTGTAGGTTACTAACGAGGACAGCTGACTTAATAAACTTAAAACATCAAAATATATTAAAAGTGTTGTAAATATATTTTGAACATACTTTGATATATATGTATATATTGTTATAGGTTCGTGAATCAACTAGTGGCCAAGTCTTACTTCCCGACGAAGTAAAAATCTGTGAAAGTGAGTTATAGTCCCACTTTTAAAATCTAATATTTTTGGGATGAGAATACATGCAGGTTTTATAAATGATTTACAAAATAGACACAAGTACGTGAAACTACATTCTACGGTTGAATTATCGAAATCGAATATGCCCCTTTTTATTAAGTCTTGTAATCTAAGAATTAGGGAACAGACACCCTAATTGACGCGAATCCTAAAGATAGATCTATTGGGCCTAACAAACCCCATCCAAAGTACCGGATGCTTTAGTACTTCGAAATTTATATCATATCCGAAGGGTGTCCTGGAATGATGGGGATATTCTTATATATGCATCTTGTTAATGTCGGTTACCAGGTGTTCACCATATGAATGATTTTTATCTCTATGTATGGGATGTGTATTGAAATATGAAATCTTGTGGTCTATTGTTATGATATGATATATATAGGTTAAACCTATAACTCACCAACATTTTTGTTGACGTTTAAAGCATGTTTATTCTCAGGTAATTATTAAGAGCTTCCGCTATCGCATACTTAAATAAGGACGAGATTTGGAGTCCATTCTTGTATGATATTGTGTAAAAACTGCATTCAAGAAACTTATTTCGTTGTAATATATTTGTATTGTAAACCATTATGTAATGGTCGTGTGTAAACAGGATATTTTAGATTATCATTATTTGATAATCTACGTAAAGTTTTTTAAACCTTTATTGATGAAATAAAGGTTATGGTTTATTTTAAAATGAATGCAGTCTTTGTAAAACGTCTCATGTAGAGGTCAAAATCTCGCAACGAAATCAATTAATATGGAACGTTTTTAATCAATAAGAACGGGACATTTCATATACGTCATGAAAACATACTTATTTGTCAGCCATGACCATCCCATTCAAATTTTGGGACGAAATTTATTTAACGGGTAGGTACTGTAACAACCCGGATTTTTCCAATCATTTTATACTTATGAGATTAATATTTACATAAATTAAACCTTACCAACATGATAAGCAATCCAAATTGTTGAGACTTGTGTTTTTGAAAAGAGTTTTACACAACGTTTGACCGTCCAATTTGACTGATGATATCACGAACTATATAACATACGATAATTATACGTTTGTGTATATATATATATTTATATATATTTAACATGATCTAAGGATGGTTTAACATCTCATTGTGTACTAATGACAATGAGTTATAAGTATATTTTGAAACTACTAACTTAAGTTTTCAAAACGATAACTATACGTAACATTCTTTGATATATATACTTATAACCTATAATGCTTATACATGTATCGTATATATAATGTATTTAATCACTTTTTAAGGACAAAAACAATATAAGTATATTCACAAAAGATAGCTATATTTGAATTCTCATTCCGTTTCCTCAAGATTTCTATACGTATATCTAGGGTATATGTACCCGTATCATACCCAGCTTCTATATGTATTTACTATTGGTATATACACATCAAATCAACATCCTAATCAACATTATTACTGCCCTAGATATGAGGTAACTAGGATTTGTCAAGTAGCATGAATTATTAGTAAGAAAACAAAATTAGGAATCCTTTTCTTTCTTTATAAACTAAAAACGTTTTTATGAATGAACACCATTTCTTCACTCCATTTTCTCATACCTACACCCTCATTTCTCTCTCAAAATACTCCTAACTTCATACTTGATCATCTCCAAGCATTTTCCCCATCATTTAGCTTCAATTACAAGCCTTAAACACCATAAGAAAACTCTTTTAAGAACATATCAAAATAACCACCCATTTGAAGAAGTATACTTCCAACCTTTTGATCTAACTCCACCACTCTTTGATTTCAAGATTTTTTCTTATCTCTTACAGTAACTTTGTCCAAGTAACTTGAGGCAGTAACCTTGTTCATAATCTTGTTCGATTCATAATTATATAGCTATCTTATTTTATGTTGTAAAATTTTAACAACAAGAACATAGTTTGAATGATTTCAAACTTGTTTGCAAACTAAATAGATCCTTCTAACTTAACTTTTAAAACACTTCAAGACCTGGAATATATCATAATGATATGCTAACTTAACAAGATATAACTTGGTTTTACAAAGAACACCTTAAAAACTGAATCTACGTCGTCGGAGTGCAACCGGGGGCTGTTTTGGGTTGGATAATTAAAAACCATCTTGAACTTTGAATTGGAAGTTTATATTCTGGAAAAATGATATTTCTTATGAATATGTTAATATATAAAAATCTCATGGTGTAACTCAAAGTGTAAGTATTTTTGTAAAAATGATCATCTAGATGTTGTTTTTACAACGGAAATGATCACTTTCATAAGTTTTATCAAAGTTTGACCTATAACCTGTGATTTTGAATCCAAACTAAGGTATTTTTAGTTCATATTCTTAAAATTTGACTCGATCCAAGGAAGCGTCAAGTTGAACCAACAAAAACGGAGTTGTAATGAAGAAAGTACGACTAAAACAAGATTGGGTATCCGAAGCTAGTTTAGCTACGAAAATATTTGGAGATAAAGTAAATTAATCATATCTTTTCTAATTAATATGATATTTTATATATAATTACTTATGATTTGATTTTACATATTTCAGGACCACCCGTAAACAACACGAGAAGATTAATCATAAGACCTCATGATTGTACGCAACACGTCATTTGACAACACGGTACTTTATGTACGCAACACGTCATTTGACAACATGGTACCATGGGTCGAGATTAATTCTGATCAATACGAATACGATGGGGTCTTTATTTATTTTATTGAGCAACTAATTGTTGACCACTAACATCGGACTGCTAACTACGGACTAAGAAAATATTAAAAGTATTATAAGTATATATATATATATATATATATATATATATATATATATATATATATATATATATATATATATATATATATATATATATATATATATATATATATATATGTAACGATTACTTGAAAAGAAAATATGTTGATATATTATATATATATATATATGGTTAGGTTCGTGATATCTATCGGAGACCAAGTCGAGTTAAATACCTTCAAGGCAAAAGTGAGTATATAGTCCCACTTTTAAACTCTAAATATTTCGGGATGAGAATACATGCATTTTATGATTTACGTTATGGACACAAGTGATTAAAAATATATATATTCTACGTTGAGTTGTACCACTGGCATACTTCTCTGTAGCTTGGTAACTACTATTTACATGTGGTATTGTAAACGCGAATCCTGTTGATAGATCTATCGGGCCTGACAACCCCAACCGGACTGGATGACCAGTATTCAACGGTTGCACAGTACTTCGTTTTGGTGACTACACTTGGTACAGTGCAGTGACATTTCATAATAAAGGGAATATGCGACGTTGATTAAATGTTAAGTATGGTTATCAAGTGCTCAACCACTTAGAATATTTTTATTAAAACGTTTATGTATATGAAATCTTGTGGTCTATATTTATAACGCTGCTAGCATTAAACCTATATCTCACGAACTTTATGTTAACGTTTAAAGCATGTTTATTCTCAGGTTCCTAGAAGTCTTCCGCTGTTTGAATATATGTTAGAGAAACCATGTGCATGGAGTCATACATGTTTTATTCGAGGAAGCATTGCATTCACAAAATCATCACCGTGTATTTATTTTGACTGCATTGTCAACGGAAGTATTCTTGTAAACTGTTATTTACGGTGATTGTCTATATGTAGAAATTATCAGATGTCGAAAACATTGAATTTTAAATATTCATTTATGGTATATGTTTTCAAAAGAATGCAATGTTTATAAAACGTATCATATAGAGGTCAAATGCCTTGCGATGTAATCATATGTTATTGTATTCGTCCCTATGGATTGGGTCGGGTCGTTTCATTTTTGGGCTGAGAATACATGTGACTGTTTATAAATACTGAAAATACTAGATTTATATGCGTGAGTTTCATTTGCTCCCTTTTTAATTGCTTTTGCAATCTATATTTTTGGGCTGAGAATACATGCACTTTATTTTAAACGCAATGGATACAAGTACATACTAAATTCTACACTGAGTTTGAACCGAAAATCCCTTAGCTTTGGTAACTGTTAACTGCCAGTTATAAGAACTGGTGGGCGCGAGTAGTAGTATATGGATCCATAGGGCTTGATATCCCCGTCCGAGCTAGAGCACTAGCCTTTTAACAGACGTATGCTATTTGAGAAGCGTACACGTTGGTTTGCGTGTATTATTAAGATGATTATACAAAGGGTACAAATTATATATACGTTAAGTTTAGTTACCAGGGTGCTCAATTTCGTAGAATATTTTGATAAACGTTTCTAGATTGAACAACTGAAATCTTGTGATCCACCTTTATATACAGATTATGCGCAACATTAAAACTATGAACTCACCAACCTTTGTGTTGACACTTGTTAGCATGTTTATTCTCAGGTTCCCTAGAAGTCTTCCGCTGTTTGCTTAGATGTTAGATAAGCTATGTGCATGGAGTCTTACATGACATATTTTTCAAGGAAACGTTGCATTCACCAAATCATCACCATGTATCTTATTTTAACTGCATTGTCAACGGAAGTACTGTTGTAAACTATTATTTATGGTGATTGTCTATATGTAGAAATCATCAGATGCCAAAAACTTTTGATTTAAATATTCATTTATGGTGTGCCTTTTCAAAAGAATGCAATGATTACAAAACGTATCATATAGAGGTCAAATACCTCGCAATGAAATCGATGAATGACGTGTTCGTCCATATGGATTTGGAGCGATCGTCACAACCAATGACACCACGGACCAACTAGCAGTTATCATGGAGCAAACTTAACTTCAAGAAAAGTCTACGAATCAGGATTTTATTGGCCGTCTATATTTCGAGATGCGTAAGAGCTTGTAAAGCATTGCGACGCATGCCAAAGGCAAGGTATTATCTCTATGAAGAACGAGATACCTCAGACTAATATCCAAGCTTGCGAGATCTTCGATATATGGGGATTAGACTTCATGGGGCCATTCCCAAAGTCTAATGGGAAAGAATATGTCCTCGTAGCAGTAGATTATGTCTCCAGATGGGTCGAAGCCCAAGCATTTCCAACAAATGATGCCAAGGTCGTCACCAACTTCCTAAAGAGACTCTTTTGCCGATTTGGAGCTCCCCGCACTATAATAAGTGATAGAGGCACACACTTCTGCAATACCCAATTTATGAAGGTGATGCAACAAAACAGAGTTACCCATAAAATGTCCACTGCCTATCATCCGCAGACTAACAGACAAGCAGAGGTCACCAACAGAGCACTCAAGAGAATTCTAGAATGCACCGTCAGCCATCATGGAAATAAATGGAGCAAGAAACTAGACGATGCTCTGTGGGCATTCCAGAATGCTTACAAGAATACTCTAGGAACTACACCCTACCCCCATGATCTATGGAAAAGCCTGTCACCTTCCACTAGAACTCGAATATAAAGCTCTCTGGGCACTGAAAACCTGCAACCTCGACCCCTCAGTAACCGCTAAGCATCGTAAGATGCAGATCGATGAATGAACTCGCTGAATTAAGAGACCAAGCGTACGAGACATCATATATCTACAAGGAATGGACGAAGCTGACACATGATGAAAAATTGATTCCTACAAAGTTCGCTCCTGGAGATAAAGTTCTGCTCTTTAATTCTCGATTTAAGAAGTTCGCTGGAAAATTTAGATCAAGATGGAGTGGGCCATACAAAGTAATACATGCTTTTCCACACAGAGCTGTAGAACTAGAAGGACCTACTGGCAACTTCAAAGTCAACGGCCACCGGCTAAAAGCTTACCTAGAAGACCACGATAAGGAGGAGCACCTCTTCTCCTTTGATCCATTCTGAAGATCTGGCAAAGAAAAGTCGAGCTATAACGACTTAATAAATAAAGAGCTCTTGAGAGGCACCCCTTGCTTATCCTTTTATTTTCTTTATCTTATTATTATTTTCATCCTACAAAAATTTTATCTCTGTGTACTAACAACTAAGCGCCATACTTGCGCTTAGTACTTATGAGTTTGTTGAATCTGTTCAGGCAAAATGCCAAATTCAGGAGCTTCAGGTTACAACCCAGTTTGTAGGAGGAGGACTCCTTGAGTTTACTTATCGAAAAGCAGCGCTGATCAGAACAGGCCATCAACAGAGCAATTAGGCCCAAGGCGATTGATATTAGAGAGTGTTGAGGAGGATATTAGTACAGCACCGCCAGCTCCTTCTGTTTGACGCTCCAGACGTTTAGCTAAGAGACCTGCTGAGCATACACAGCCACTAGAGACACATGAGCCACAGATGGTGATACACTATGGAGCCACCTTGAATGACCCAGATGTTGCATGGGCATTACTCAGAGACCAGCAGAGACTTTATCGAGCTCTTAGAGCATACCTTCAGCACGAAGGGATGCCATGCAGTACTCTGGGCCCATCATCATTCAGGCTAGCGCACCATGTTCCACACCGGTCTCAGTTCACTCAGTCGTTTCAGCTACCATCCCAGCACATGCTACTCCCGCTCCCATCACGCCACCTGTCTTAGCTGTTTCACCTGCTCTGGTCATCAAGGCAGACCTAGTCATTGAGCTACCTAAGGGTTGTCACCTAGTCACAATTCCCATATCAGGTGAGCCAACCCACGGCCCAGGCCTTTGAGATTACCAGGAACATTCCTGATGAGGAGCATTTCCCGAGCCTATCACACTTGGAGTTGCCATCAGACCTTTGTCTGGATTCACTACTAGGCCCTGAGTTGGATGTAGGGCAACCACTTGAGTATTTGCCGAGAATAGAGGATGATGATGATCCCTTCGGACTTCATGGATACTTTACAGACACGACTCAGCACATTGACCAGGATAGTATTCTGTAGACTACTTTACTTTATTTACTTTTAGTTTTATCTTTTTGAAGAATTGTACTAAAAAGTTACATATAGTGGAAATGTTGCCTTTCTCTTTTTGTTCTTCATGCAGAAATTTTATCAAAAGAGACTGGTCCTTTCCAGCAATTAGGAGACCGACCGTAGGAAGGCCCAGCACTAGGAAAGTAACCTGACCATAGGGAAGTAATCCTTCTTCAAACCTATTTCAATTATTACACACTAAAATCTCTAATTGTGGGGTCACCCCCGCAACCAACTTAGAAATTTTAGAAGACACTGTCCTTAATTTATAAAGTATTAAAATATTCTTTTCAGAGAACATTAGGGACAATGTTCTTCTAAGTGTCTGGTATTGGGTAAAGGTTTAAAAGACAAGTAACTGTAAAATGCCAAGTTTTGAAAAATTCTTTTGTCTAAAAAGTAATTAGCAATGGATATTGGGTGATTTCAAAAAATTCTTACCTTGTTTTGCCCAAAAGATCCAACAAATTGATAGAAATAGGTTTTCGAAACATTCATTAGAATGGAACAATTAAGCTGAAACTTATGTTTTGTATCAAAAGATTTCTCTTAAGAAAATATATAAAAGGCTACGCACGACCAAGCACGACCCCTACTCCCAAAAGTGAGGACTCTTGGACCCAAAGTATCTGTACGACCCCTCAAATCTATAGTACTTTTTCATTTCAATTGATGAGCATGATGATGTATGTGACGACCCAGAAATTCTCGACCAAATTAAAACTTGATCTTTATATGTTTCCGACACGATAAGCAAAGTCTAAAATAATGATTCTCAAAAATTTTGAACTGTTTCATGTATTCAATTGACCTTCGACCATTCCCGACGATTCATGAACCACTATTTGTAAATAGTTATGTGTGAATATATATATATATATATATATATATATATATATATATATATATATATATATATATATACTTATAATACTTTTAATATTTTCTTAGTCCGTAGTTAGCAGTCCGATGTTAGTTTTATTAAAAATAATTATGTAAAATAAAATAAAAATATAATATTATAATAATTATTATTTATAACATAACTATATATAAATAAAGTATAGTAAATAAATATTAAATGATTGTAATACTCGTTTGATGTTCCGATTGATATTAAGCAAACTAAATTCAAACTATATGATTTTAAAATAAACGGTTATCCGAAAATGAGTTCTTTAAATTATAGACTTATTAAAAATGTATTTAGGAGCTGTTTGTTAACTTTTAGAACTTTTTATATTTTACCCAAAAATGAGAGGGACGGTTGATGTAATTTTTATTTAATAATTTATGATCGAATATTATACCATAATGACCAAAATAAATAAATGGACATAATTTGAAAATTTGGGATTTGTAGGAACACTTTTATACGTTATTTGTTTAGCAATGGACACGATTTAGCCATCCGGGATAAAGTGTCGGTAGATACATCTAAACAACATATGGCTAAACTATTTAATTGTTGAAATCATGAGAATTCACTGTGCCTAATTGATTAAGATTACTGTGTATCATTTATGTTTGTTTCAATCACTGAACCATTTATGTATATATATAATATACATACACATCAAATTATGAATCAACAAGCAACCCACTCTCATAATTATCCCACATGCTACTTCCTTTTTCTTTCTTTCTATTAAACAAACGAGCTAAATAGCTCTTTTCTTAGAGCAACCATCGACATACATACTTGCATATTTATATTTATTATCTTTCTCTTCATGCTTATATGGTACCACCATTAAAACACCATCACCTATCTTCTCTGCATAATAGATCATGAAACCCATCATCCACTTTCCCTTACCTCGCAACCACCTTCTAGCTAATACCATCGTGAACCACCACCCTAGAGACACCTCAAGAATCACTACAACACTACCATGATCACCATCTTCTCTCTCTATAAATTTTTTTATTCGTGAACCTTGAAACCCACTTCCCACAACCCATCTTTCTGCTGCTCAAACTGAACACAAACACCCATTTGTGCTACTAGTCGCTGTTTCTATTTTTCTTTCAACTACCGAAAAACCACCACCACCTAGCTGCACCAGAGCACCACTGTTGAACCACCTTCCTACCACCACCATCTATCGCACCACTCTCCTTCTCTTTTTGTAGAACGTAAAACCACAACCGCCAATCGTTTAGTGATCCGATTATTAAATGGATCGGGTCAATATATTTTTTTTTATGTTGTTCAAACTCCACTCCACCGATGATTGTTTTCCTGTTTGATTGTAACCAAACGCCATCACCCTATTCATTCGAAACCCACTTGTTCTTGCTAATGATGTTAGATGATTATGATGATGGTATAAGTTGGTGACGAGAGGGATTATGATTATGATTTTTATGATATCATATGAAATGATGATGACGAAATTATAATGTCGTGAGTAGGATAAGTCGATGCAGGTTATATGAATATGGATTGCGTTTAGTTAAAATGGGTTAAAAGATTTAGTTTAGGTATTTAAAACAGAAATGAAATAGTTAGAGGATTGGTTTGGGTGTTATGTTGGTGAACGAGAGGTCCTGGGTTCGAAACTAGGCCTAGGTGACTGCTTATATATATATATATATTTTTTAAGCTAGGCTGTTGTGATTGCTTGAGCTTGTTGGGCTCTATTAATTTTATGTGGGCTGTTAAAATGGATTTGGTAATGATACGCGGTATTAGAGGACGGATGAGACAATATGATATCATAATCAGATGATGATGATAGACATGATAGTTATTAGTGAAAAAGAAATAAGAAACTGAATAAACAATTTTTATATATATCAGTTGGTAGTAAAACAGAAAAGAGGAAATCGAGGAGTGGTTTGGTATGTTATCGGGTTAGCGGGATGTCGCGGGTTCAAACCCAGACTTGGGCATTTTTTTTAAGAGCTACTTCTTTAAGGTAGTTACTTATTCATTTATTATTATTGTTATCTTATTATTATTATCATTATTATTATTATTATTATTATTATTATTATTATTATTATTATTATTATTATTATTATTATTATTATTATTATTATTATTATTATTATTATTATTATTATTATTATTATTATTATTATTATTATTATTATTATTTTTATTATTAGGAATATAAGTAGTATTATCATTATTATTAATTAAAAGTATCATTTTATTAAGATTAACATTTTTTTGTAAAATTATTATTTGTATCATTATTATCATAATCAGTATTATTATTACTCATTATTACTAGTAGGTATTATTATCAATATTATTATTTTTTTTATAAAAATAAAATAACTTTTTATTATTATTATTATTATTAGTAAAGATTATCATTATTATTTGTTATTATTAGTATTATCATTATTAATAAAGTATTATTATTATTAATAGATCATTATTATCAAAACTATCATTTTTTTTACAAATAAATGTATATAATATAATATAAGTCTACATTTTTAAATGAAATTTAGTATAAATTCTAAATAACCACAAATATATAAATAATATATATAAATAAAGGAAATTATGTGATTTCTATTATATGTGTTAATATATATACTTGATATAGGTTCGTGAATCCGAGGTCAACCCTGCATTTCTCAGTTCCATCGTATGCATATTTTTAATAAAAAATTTCGTATTGTGAGTTCATTTGATTCCCTTTTACTCTTTACATTTTTGGGACTGAGAATACATGCGATGTTTCATAAATGCTTTATTAAATGCTTTTGAAATATATTTTGAACTGAGAATACATGAAATGCTTTTATAAATGTTTGACGTGATATGACACAAGCAAAACATTCCTCGAATGAATTATTATACAGACAGAAGTTCTGTTGATTATTATTGGATTAGGTGGACGTGATAATTTCCACCAATTGATGAATATATTTTCCCCTGATTATTATTGCTTGGTAACCTAAGAATTAGAATCGGGTATGGCCCTAATTCACGCGAATCCTAAAGGTAGCTACCGGGTTTAACACCCCCACCCGGAATGTTCACTAGACGGAAGAGCTAGTGGGCGTGGTGTTTGGTACTTCGAAGTTTATATATTATACAGACGATATGTTCTGTTTTGGGGATATTATTGATGCGCATTATATGTTAAGGTCAGTTACCTTTTTAAGCAATGAAATCGAAATGAATGTTATGTATCGAGAGAATGATTTTTATACACAGGTTATGTGTATTAGTTTTGTGCACGAGATATGTGCACGATTATTCAAAAATTGCGAGGCAACCTACGGGGAGGAAAGGATACGAACCTTGTGGTCTATCATTTAGGTGTACTGTATTTGAAATGGTTTCGTACACAAGATAGGTGTACTGTATTTGAATCTTGTGGTCTATCAAAATGAGGAATTTTATTGTTTACGATAAACTTATGAACTCACCAACCTTTTGGTTGACACTTTAAAGCATTTTTATTCTCAGGTATTAAAGAAATCTTCCGCTATGCATTATCTCATTGTAAGGATATTACTTGGAGTCATTCCTGGAATATTTCAAAAGACGTTGCATTCGAGTCGTTGAGTTCAACAAGATTATTATTAAGTCATTGATAGTTTTATATAATATGAAATGGTATGCATGCCTGTTAACTTTCAATGAAATAAAAGTTTGTCTTTTAAAAACGAATGCAATGTTTGTAAAATGTATCATTTAGAGGTCAAATACATCGCGATGTAATAAACTATTGTGAATCGTTTATAATGTATATGAACGGGTCCTTTCAGTTGGTATCAGAGCGGTGGTCTTAGCGAACCAGGTCTTGCATTAGTGTGTCTAACTAGTAGTTGTTTAGATGCATTAGTGAGTCTGGACTTCGACCGTGTCTGCATGTCAAAAGTTTTTCTTATCAATTCTAGTCGGAAATCATCTGCTTATCATCCTTAGGAAATTATCTGCTTATCATCCTTAAAGTCTAGACACGTCTTACTGCCTCTATTACATAGAGAGTGTATAGATAAATTCGTATCTTAGCGTATCTGTTACTCTAAACTTTGCCTGACAGCTTCTGAAGATTCCTCCGTAACTTATGGGATTTTGGTATTCTATATAGATATGAAAATTTTGTGTTTCTAAGTCCTATAATCTATCTCATATCAAAAATCAATTCCCTGATCGTACGAAATGAATCCTTCAACTAGTTCCAGTTCCTCGGATTTCGACAGCTATTCTGATATGGATTTCCACACGAGCTCCGGCCGCAGTATAACCAGAATAGAAAAACTAATTAGTCATCTTCAGTTCTGGATGAATTGGGGATGAGTTCGTAGTCGACTTAATCAATGGAGACGAGAAGAAGGCGATCCTCTCCACCCACCAACCAGCACTCTTGGCGTAGAATCTGAAGCACTTACCGGCGAACCAGTCCGAAACACCATTTTCACCCTCATTTCCTGAATATCTCGCCACGATTATATTCTATCTAAAATTCTAAATCTTATTCATCCGCTCGTTTCGACCGACAATCATCCCAGAATAATAGAAGAAGTCAACGAACTTTGCGCTCGAGTAATTAATTTGGAGAATATGGTGCAAAATTTACCAGCTTCAACAACATCACCACCACCAACAATACCATCAATAACAGCACCAGTACCACCAACAACCCAAGTTTCAACATCACACGTCTCAACATCACAATCCATACCTCAAACTTAATCATCATTCTACGTATCGTTCTACATCAATTATCTTCATTCTTCATGGCGATTATGTAATCTATAAAGTCTTAGAGATTATTTATTCTAGCTCAAACCAAAAACCAGATGAGATTAATATCATATTAATTCATTAAAACTATGATTACATCTGAAGAAAATATATACGTATATATGTTTTCATAAATATTCTAATTAAAAATTCTTTTGTACAAACTGTTAATGGTGAAAATATTTTAACGGGTAGGTAATACCCGAGGAATATTTAGATTTCACATTAATAAGTTACACTGTACATTCTTTGAATCTGGTTCAACGGTCATTTACTATCCTACTTACATCCACAGATATACGTATCCGTTCACCACAAAATAACCATTTTCATTCAAGTTTATATTTGGATTTTGACTTATCAGAATCCAACAAGTGGCATAATGAAAAAAACATTGGACAAAAATAAAATTTGTTAGAAACAAACAAATTAACTATGAGAAATTTTGTTAAGAATCCACGCTAACAAAATCCTAGCTAACTGTTCCTAGCTAACTGTTAATTAGAAATATAATTCGAAACATTATATGTTGTTGTTATTAAAACGAATTATGTAAAATAACATAAAAATAGAATATTATAATAATTATTATTTACAACATAACTATATATAAATAAAGTATAGTAAATAAATATTAAATGATTGTAATACTCGTTTGATGTTCCGATTGATATTAAGCAAACTAAATTCAAACTTATATGATTTTAAAATAAACGGTGATCTGAAAATGAGTTCTATAAATTATAGACTTATTAAAAATGTATTTTGGAGCTGTTTGTTAAATTTTAGAACTTTTTATATTTTACCCAAAAATGAGAGGGACAGTTGATGTAATTTTTATTTAATAATTTATGATCGAATTTTATATCATAATGACCAAAATAAATAAATGGACATAATTTGAAAATTTGGGATTTGTCGGAACACTTTTATACGTAATCTGTTTAGCAATGGACACGATTTAGCCATCCGGGATAAAGTGTCGGTAGATACATCTAAACAACATATGGCTAAACTATTTAATTGTTGAAATCATGAGAATTCACTGTGCGTAATTGATTAAGATTACTGTGTATGATTTATGTTTGTTTCTTTCACTGAACCATTTATGTATATATATAATATACATACACATCAAATTATGAATCAACAAGCAACCCACTTTCATAATTATCCCACATGCTACTTCCTTTTTCTTTCTTTCTATTAAACAAACGAGCTAAACAGCTCTTTTCTTGGAGCAACCATCGACATACATACTTGCATATTTATATTTATTATCTTTCTCTTCATGCTTATATGGTACCACCATTAAAATATTATCACCTATCTTCTCTGCATAATAGATCATGAAACCCATCATCCACTTTCCCTTACCTCGCAACCACCTTCTAGCTAATACCATCGTGAACCACCACCCTAGAGACACCTCAAGAATCACTACAACACTACCATGATCACCATCTTCTCTCTCTCTACAAATTTTTTTGTTCATGAACCTTGAATCCCACTTCCCACAACTCATCTTTCTGCTGCTCAAACCGAACACAAAAATCCATTTGTGCTATTACTCACTGTTTCTATTTTTATTTCAACTACCGAAAAACCACCACCAACTAGCTGCACCAGAGCACCACTGTTGAACCACCTTCCTACCACCACAATCTATCGCACCACTCTCCTTCTCTTTTTCTTGAACGTGAAACCACAATCGCCAATCATTTAGTGATCCGATTATTAAATGGATCGGGTCAATATATATATATATTTTTGATGTTGTTCAAACTCCACTTCACCGATGCTTGTTTTCCTGTTTGATTGTAACCAAACGCCACCACCCTATTCATTCGAAACCCACTTGTTCTTGCTTATGATGTTAGATGATTATGATGATGGTATAAGTTGGTGACGAGAGGGATTATGATTATGATTTATATGATATCGTATGAAATGATGATGACGAAATTATAATGTCATGAGTAGGATAAGTCAATGCAGGTTATATGAATATGGATTGAGTTTAGTTAAAATGGGTTAAAAGATTTAGTTTAGGTATTTAAAACCAAAATGAAACAGTTAGAGGATTGGTTTGGGTGTTATGTTGGTGAACGAGAGGTCCTGGGTTCGAAACTAGGCCTAGGCGACTGCTTATATATATATTTTTAAGCTGGGCTGTTGTGATTGCTTAAGCCTATTGGGCCCTATTAATTTTATGTGGGCTGTTAAAACGGATTTGGTAATGATACGCGGTATTAGAGGACGGATGAGATGATATGATATCATAATCAGATGATGATGATAGACATGATAGTTATTAGTGAAAAAGAAATAAGAAACTGAATAAACGATTTTTATATATATCAGTTGGTAGTAAAAAAAAAGAGGAAATGGAGGAGTGGTTTGGTATGTTATCGGGTTAGCGGGAGGTCACGGGTTCAAACCCGGACTTGGGCATTTTTTTAAGAGCTACTTCTTTAAGGTAGTTACTTATTCATTTATTATTATTGTTATCTTATTATTATTATCATTATCATTATTATTATTATTATTAATATCATTATTATTATTATTATTATTATTATTATTATTATTATTATTATTATTATTATTGTTATTATTATTATTATTATTATTATTATTATTATTATTATTATTATTATTATTATTATTATTATTATTATTATTAGGAATATAAGTAGTATTATCATTATTATTAATTAAAAGTATCATTTTATTAAGATTAACATTTTTTGTAAAATTATTATTTTTATCATTATTATCATAATCAGTATTATTATTACTCATTATTACTAGTAGGTATTATTATCAATATTATTGTTTTTGTTATAAAAATAAAATAACTTATTATTATTATTATTATTATTAGTAAAGATTATCATTATTATTTTTTATTATTAGTATTATCACTATTAATAAAGTATTATTATTATTGATAAATCATTATTATCAAAACTATCATTTTTTTTTACAAATAAATGAATATAATATAATATAAGTCTACGTTTTTAAATGAAATTTAGTATAAATTCTATATAACCACAAATATATAAATAATATATATAAATAAAGGAAATTATGTGATTTCCATTATATGTGTTAATATATATACTTGATATAGGTTCGTGAATCCGAGGTCGACCCTGCATTGTTCAGTTCCATCGTATGCATATTTTTACTACAAAATATCGTATTGTGAGTTCATTTGATTCGCTTTTACTCTTTACATTTTTGGGACTGAGAATACATGCGCTATTTCATAACTGCTTTATTAAATGCTTTTGAAATATATTTTGAACTAAGAATACATGAAATGCTTTAATAAATGTTTGACGCAATATGACACAAGCAAAACAATACTCGAATGAATTATTATATAGACAGCAGTTCTGTTGATTATTATTGGATTAGGTGGACGTGATAATTGCCACCAAATGATGAATACATTTTCCCATGATTATTATTGCTTGGTAACCTAAGAATTAGAATCGGGTATGGCCCTAATTCACACGTATCCTAAAGGTAGCTACCGGGTTTAACACCCCCACCTAGAATGTTCACTAGACGGAAGAGCTAGTGGGCGTGGTGTTTAGTACTTCGAAGTTTATATATTATACAGACGAGATGTTCTGTTTTAGGGATATTATTGATGCGCATTATATGTTAAGGTCGGTTACCATGTTGAGCAATGAAATCGAAATGAATGTTATGTATCGAGAGAATGATTTTTATACACAGGTTATGTGTATTAGTTTTGTGAACGAGATATGTGCATGATTATTTAAAAATCGCGAGGCAACCTACGGAGGAGAAAAAGGATACGAACCTACTCTGCTAAGCATTATGAAAAATGGTTTCGTACACGAGATAGGTGTACTGTATTTGAATCTTGTGGTCTATCAAAATGAGGAATTTTATTGTTTACGATAAACTTATGAACTCACCAACCTTTTGGTTGAAACCTTAAAGCATGTTTATTCTTAGGTATTAAAGAAATCTTCCGCTGTGCATTAGCTCATTGTAAGGATATTACTTGGAGTCATTCATGGCATATTTCAAAAGACGTTTCATTCGAGTCGTTGAGTTCAACAAGATTATTATTAAGTCATTGATAGTTTGATATAATATAAAATGGTATGCATGCCTGTTAACTTTCAATGAAAGTTTATCTTTTAAAAACGAATGCAATGTTTGTAAAATGTATCATTTAGAGGTCAAATACCTCGCTATGTAATCAACTATTGTGAATCGTTTATAATGTATATGAACGGGTCCTTTTCAGTGTACAGTTCAACTTAGAACTTGGTTCTAACATACGTTTCAAGGCTAATGGTTAGTAAACGTCATACGTGGTGCAGGTGCGATACTCCTTCCGAAATCATTCCGAATAGAGAAGACAAAAAGCCACCCGTTTCCGTTTCCACTCCAAGCAATTTAAACCGACCAACTCACATAAAGAGTTGATGAATCAGAAAAATTCACTCCAAATTCACTGCCAAAAAATACACTAACCATTCACCTTCATTCCCCTTTCCACTTATCAAAAGATCCAGAGATTGATGAAGAGATAGATCGATCAAATTCACTTCAAAAGCACTTGTTAAAAGATTCCGAACCCCTGATTGTTTTTGATAGGTCAAAGACCTATTTTCAATGGATTATCACTTCCTCTCTGGGCACCAGGAACGAAAGACAAAAGTTATGAATAAGGGGTATGCCATGATGAACATATATATATATATATATATATATATATATATATATATATATATATATATATATATATATATATATATATATATATATATATATATATATATACATATATATATATACATATATATATATATATATACATATACATATATATACATATACATATATATACATATACATATATATATGTACATATATATATATACATATATATATACATATATATATATACATATATATATATACATATGTACATATATATATATACATATGTACATATACATATATACATATGTACATATATATATATATATACATATACATATATACATATATATATATATATACATATACATATATATATATATATACATATATATATGTATATATATATATGTATATATACATATATATATATATACATATACATATATTTACATATACATATATATATGTACATATATATATATATATATATATATATATATATATATATATACATATATATATATATACATATATATATATACATATATATATACATATGTACATATATATATATATATATACATATACATATATATATGTACATATATATATATATACATATATATATATATACATATATATATATATTTGATGAAAGAGAAAAGTCTCTAGAAATTAAGGCAAAGAAAAACCCGAGAAGTTGCCCCATAGAAGAATACCGGAGGAGCTAAAGAAAATTCTAGAAAAAGTCTTAGCATAATCCGCCTCTTACGAAGAAACTTTTTTACTAATTCCAAGCCACTCTCTATCCAAAATGGATACTCCGAAGAATCGAAATCTATCAATTCTCTCTAAATCAAAAGATCTGGATACCTTTCACCAAATCATAAATTTCCAACAAACCCTATAACCCGTCTTTCTCTTAAAAGAATGCCTAAGAAGAAGATCAGTGATGTCCTTACTTAACCGGTGGAGATATCGATGCTTTACCAAACCTATGATGAGAACTGTTACACTACTGGCTTTAGAGCAACAATACAATTAGATTAGGGCACTCTAAACACTTGAGTGATATGAGTGATCCGCTAGTGAGGAGCCTGGTCATGTACACTCTACATCTGAGAGTTGGAAAGTACACCTTTTTCACTATAGACGCAATTGAAATCTAGCGACCAAATCATCGAAGCTCGAAACTTTTTCTAATACTTTTGAAAGATGTGACGAATTCTGATGAAGGCATAATAAAAAGATCCACGGGTGGGCAAGGGATAATCTATTAGAAAAAACCTTATATTCCTGCTTTTTGCTTGAGGACAAGCAAAGCTAAGTGTGGGATATTTGATATCGCCCAAAAAGTCACATTTTTACCCTCGATATTAAGCTCTAAAATAATAAAGATTTAAACATTGTCGGTAAAATTATCGCTTTTTCAGTTGATTTTGTAGATTAATTAATTACGAAGGCGATGCAAAAAGAATCAAGTAAAACGGAGCTAAAACGAAGATTTTAGAGCGAAAACGGTGAAAGACAAGAAATCAAGTTACGATCCAGTGAATTTTAGCTGACCAGGCAAACCAAATGGCTTGCCAAACTGCCTGCCAAATGTCTTGCCTGGCTTGTAAAAGGCTTGCTACACGCCCAAGTTAAACGGCTCCTGCAAACGGGCTGGCCTGGCAAACGGCCCCTGCAAACGGCCTGCTAAACTGTCTGCCAAACTGCCTGCCAGTTGTTTGTAGGTAAATTTCAAGTCTATTTAAAGGGCTCTCTCCATCCATTTCAAGACACACTCAATTTGTAATTCACTTTATATTTTCAAGCTTTTAGTTAATTTTTAGTAGTAGTTAGCTTAGCTTTTATTTTCCGGAGGATATAACGGCGAGTCCCTGCGATCTCCGGCAGATTTCTTCAGCCTTTTCAGGTTTTTGTCCGAAACGTTTATCTTTTGTATTAAACATGTGTTCTTATTCTTTATGTTTAATAATGCGTTTTGATATTAACATGATAGCTTAATTAATCTGTATGTTGTCATGATAGAAGTTTGGGTTAGCGTAATTATGTTAATTTAGTACGATTACTGTCGTAATACTGAACTAGTAAGTTTGATATATTTGTATGCTAGCATCTTAAGGATTGACCAAATTTTGTTTTGATCATGACTTGTACACCTATATGAACTTAGCTACTTCATAGGATTAAGACCCTGGTTATACTGTATCTGAAGATTCTATGAACTCGGTATGGCCGGAGTTCCCGAGAGGCATTTAATGCGCTTTTAGGACACGGAACTTAGGAATTGTGACATGAATGACCTAGTATAACTATTGACTATTCCGAAGAGACTTCTTAGGGGCTGTTAAGATCTAGTTAGTGCATGTTCTTGTTTGACCCAAGCCTATTGCATGTTCTTGTTTGATTGTTGCCTTAGGATTAAGTCATATCAACTGTTTAGGTATTTTTTACGTTTCTATCTACTTTACTTTCAGTATATCAACTGTAATGATATATAATGCTTGAACTGTTATGATCTCATTAGTATGATAAAATGGTTGTTAGTTTTCATTTAAGGTTTTGCCAACTTAAACCGACGGACTCCAGTGTTCAATCAACACGGCACGTTGTTATTCAGTTAACCAAACTGATAACGAGGGTTAGGATTAGAGCTCAACTCACTAATAAACCTAGTACTTTACTGAGGATAACCTCTAAGGTATAGCTACCTTTCAATTATACAACCAAGTTGTGACGACCTAGAAAATTTTGACTAATTTTAAACCAAACTCTCGATACGATTTAATATTTTAAGCAAAGTCTGTTTGGTTGAGTCATAAAATTTTTGAACTGTTTCATGTATATTCATTGACCTTCGACTGCTCCCGACGATTCACGAACAATTGTTTGTAAATAAATATATATAGATAAATGTATAAATATAAAAATATATAATGATAGAAATACAATTTAATCATTTGAATTAAAATGAATCTATACATACATGTATGTGGTTTCTATATATACTTAATATTATATATGAACATTAAATATTCAATATATGTTATTATATAAGTATCAAATATTACATAATTAATAATATGTAATATTAATATATTAAATATAATTACAAGAAAAATATAAATGTTATACTTATTACTTTCATTATTATTGTTAACATCAATATTATTAATATGATTATCATATTTAGTGTTATTATTATTATTATTATTATTATTATTATTATTATTATTATTATTATATTATTATTATTATTATTATTATTATTATTATTATTATTATTATTATTAGACAATAATACAATTTACTAGTATTATAATTAATAATATTATTATTATCATTATTTTTATTACTCTTATTATTATTAGTATTTTTATTATTTATAATATTATTAACTGTATTATTATTATTAATATATTTATCAATATTAAATAATTTATAAAATCAGAAAATAAGAATGAATTCAGTTTCACGTAACTATCAAATTTTATTGAAATTGTTTCCTGACTCTAAACTGGATTCCAATCAATCTGTGGATATCGCAGAAAAATACAAAATGTAAAGATCAAATTATTCCCTTCTGTTAGCAATCACAATCAAGCTTTAATTTTTTTATTTTATTTTTCTGTCCTGGTGATCTGCTCGAATTGAGAAAAGATTTTCATTGTCATTACAAACAAAATTATTAGATACATAAATCAGATATAATCAAATTCAGGTGAGTATCACTATCATTTTTTTTTCTTTTCCTCTTCGTTCTCTGTTCTTTCTCCCAACTCTGTCGAGCCAACCAAAGCTACAAAATAAAAATTGAATCAAATCTTATAACTGTTTTAATCTCATAATCACTATATAAAACTGTAACTGATACAATTCAGGAAGAAACAGAAAAAGAAAAATCAATGAAAATTAGGGAATCTGTTTTACATCGATTCAATTGTCCTTCCAGTCTATTAATAGTAATTGAGTTGAATAACTTACCGCTATAAGAAAATTGATCAATCACATACCATAACAAATTCAGTTGCACATCATTATCTACTTTCTATATTTTTATTTTTATCTTTTGTTTTCTCCTTCTGAACTTGATTCTCGTCGACCAGATCATACTATATAAATGACCAATACATATAGCTCGATCAACTGAAAACCCACCATCCACACCCACTACAACTATCTTCTTTTCTCTTGTTCTATCTTTCAAACACCTTGAAACCCACCATGAAACCACCATCACAGTTTGAAATATTCTTCTGTTTTAATTCAATGATGAAGCCACCACCTTTTCATCCTACAACCACCATCTCATTCTTTCTTTCTTCACCTTCTTGGTAACAACCGCCACTACCACCCATATTGTCATCACCTTTGAATATTAATCACGATTGACTACCACATGAAATCATCACCAAACCAAACCACCACCACACACCTGAATCATTTTTCTGATGGCTGTTCACATCACCACCGCCACCTTGTAACTATTTCTGCCAATCTCCTCTTGCTACTGTTATGGTATAGAAGTGATAAGAATGGAGAGTTTATTGAGTAAATCAAAAACACATGTATGTTGATGAGAGTGTCGATGTAAAAATAGAAAACGAAGGTTAATATAAAGCACCTTATCAATTATAAGTGGGACTAGTTTCAACTTAAATGGCAGATAACTATCAGAATGATTTCCTGAATAACCGCTCCCACCATTCTTCTTTTCATTTTAAATTATTTTTGTCAGGTGGATCCAAGGATAAAGCGATTATTTCTACAGCTATATCATGTTGGTCACTGTTATACTATTTAACTTAGTTGGGCTACCATTTGATTTGTGTTAATGGGTTGTCATTTAATTTAGGACAATGAGTTGTTGGACTAAATGTGTTGGGCTGCTTTGTTGTATAGAACCCACAACCACAAACCCATCGTAATCTTGATGCCCTCTTTTTTCTTGTTTCTTGTTTCATTCACAACTCACAACCTTCACCTTATTTTTCTATTTTCTATCATCACTGCCAAACACCAAGAACCACCCTCACAGTAACCATCACCTGCTGTCTCTCCCTTCTCTTCTTTGTCTCATAATTTCTCCTTCGTGAACTCATAGAAACCACCATTTTTACTACTAATATCGTATATTGCAGCTGTAACTTCTATTTCTATTTTCTGAAACTATAAACACGAAGAAGAAGAAAATGAAGAAAACAATTATGCGTTACTAGTAAATTGATACAAAAGATTACACTTTTAGCATAGATTGTCCCATGATTCGCGTAATTAGATGCAAAAATCATTCATATCTATCTTGTTGCTGCTATGTTGGGGTTACTCATCAACAAGCTGCTACAGATAATTCCTATTTTAAAAACAACGATGATAATTATATTCTGATGATGAAGGAGACGAGAAGATAGGATACTCTGTAGATAATGAAGCGAATTATGATGAATTGGGTTAGGAAAGTTATTAAGATTGGCGATGAATGATGAAAAGCAGGAGACCCATCTGTTGTTATAATTCACGTGTTACCCTAAAACATGAATCTGTATTGGACATTAAAAAGGTTTTGGGCTCAAGTTGTAACCAGGCTCTGATTAAACTATTTTTGGTTTGGGTCGAAATCTTGTTGTTGGGCCGAAGGATTTAGCCAAGTTATAACAGACATACCGGTTATATATATATATATATATATATATATATATATATATATATATATATATATATATATATATATATATATATGTGTGTGTGTGTGTGTGTGTGTTAGGGAATAAAACAGATAAACAGAAATAGTAGAATGGTTAAGGGTGTATTTGGGTTATCGAGAGGTCTCAGGTTCGAGCCCGGGCTGGGGCAGTATTTTTAATCCTTTCCGTTTTGAGTTAGAATTTCTATTTAGTATTATTGTTATCATTATTGTTATTACTTTTATTATTATAATTATTATAATTATTATTATTATTATTATTATTACTATTATTACTACTATTATTATTGATATTATTATTATCACATCATTATTATTATTAAAGATAAGTATTATTAATACCATTAACATTATTATTATTATGAGTATAAGTATTATTATTATCATGACTATTAAAATTGTCATTTTTAAAACTATCATTAGTATTATTATTAGAATTATCATTATTTTTGTCATTATTATCTTTATTATTATTATTTATGAATATGATTATTATTATTAATTTTTGGAATATTATAATTATTATTATCATTATAATTTTTAACAGTAATATTATTATTAACATTATTATCATTACTATCATTTTTACTATTATTAGTAACATTATTATTATGATAAGAACTATATTAGAATTATTTACAATATTACTATTAATATTATTATTATTATTATTACAATAAAAAATATTATTAAAATACTTATATAACACACATATATATAAAAGTATATATATAAAAATATAAGCAATTAAAATAATATATATTAATATATAACTTGTTCGATCACGAGTATATGTGTTAATGTATATACAAATGATATAGGTTCGTGAATCCGAGGCCAACCCTACATTGTTCAGTATCATCGTATGCATATTTTTACTACAAAATATCGTATATGTTGTTGTTAATAAAATTTGTTAGACACAAACTAATTAACTATGAGAAATTTTGTTAAGAATTCACGCTAACAAAATCCTAGCTAACTGTTAATTAGAAATATAATGCGAAACATTATATGTTGTTGTTATTAAAACGAATTATGTAAAATAAAATAAAAATAGAATATTATAATAATTATTATTTACAACATAACTATATATAAATAAAGTATAGTAAATAAATATTAAATGATTGTAATACTCGTTTGATGTTCTGATTGATATTAAGCAAACTAAATTCAAACTTATATGATTTTAAAATAAACAGTGATCTGAAAATGAGTTCTATAAATTATAGACTTATTAAAAATGTATTTAGGAGCTGTTTGTTAAATTTTAGAACTTTTTATATTTTACCCAAAAATGAGAGGGACAGTTGATGTAATTTTTATTTAATAATTTATGATCGAATTTTATATCATAATGACCAAAATAAATAAATGGACATAATTTGAAAATTTGGGATTTGTAGGAACACTTTTATACGTAATCTGTTTAGCAATGGACACGATTTAGCCATCCGGGATAAAGTGTCGGTAGATACATCTAAACAACATATGGCTAAACTATTTAATTGTTGAAATCATGAGAATTCACTGTGCGTAATTGATTAAGATTACTGTGTATGATTTATGTTTGTTTCATTCACTGAACCATTTATGTATATATATAATATACATACACATCAAATTATGAATCAACAAGCAACCCACTTTCATAATTATCCCACATGCTACTTCCTTTTTCTTTCTTTCTATTAAACAAACGAGCTAAACATCTCTTTTCTTGGAGCAACCATCGACATACATACTTGCATATTTATATTTATTATCTTTCTCTTCATGCTTATATGGTACCACCATTAAAACACTATCACCTATCTTCTCTGCATAATAGATCATGAAACCCATCATCCACTTTCCCTTACCTCGCAACCAACTTCTAGCTAATACCATCGTGAACCACCACCCTAGAGACACCTCAAGAATCACTACAACACTACCATGATAACCATCTTCTCTCTCTCTCTACAAATTTTTTTGTTCGTGAACCTTGAAACCCACTTCCCACAACTCATCTTTTTGCTGCTCAAACCGAACACAAACACCCATTTGTGCTATTACTCACTGTTTCTATTTTTATTTCAACTACCGAAAAACCACCACCAACTAGCTACACCAGAGCACCACTGTTGAACCACCTTCCTACCACCACAATCTATCGCACCACTCTCCTTCTCTTTTTCTTGAACATGAAACCACAACCACCAATCATTTAGTGATCCGATTATTAAATGGATCGGGTCAATATATTTTTTTTTTGATGTTGTTCAAACTCCACTCCACCGATGACTGTTTTCCTGTTTGATTGTAACCAAACGCGACCACCCTATTCATTCGAAACCCACTTGTTCTTGCTTATGATGTTAGATGATTATGATGATTGTATAAGTTGGTGACGAGAGGGATTATGATTATGATTTATATGATATCGTATGAAATGATGATGACGAAATTATAATGTCATGAGTAGGATAAGTCAATGTAGGTTATATGAATATGGATTGAGTATAGTTAAAATGGGTTAAAAGATATAGTTTAGGTATTTAAAACCGAAATGAAACAGTTAGAGGATTGGTTTGGGTGTTATGTTGGTGAACGAGAGGTCCTGGGTTCGAAACTAGGCCTAGGCGACTGCTTATTTATATATTTTTAAACTGGGCTGTTGTGATTACTTAAGCCTGTTGGGCCCTATTAATTTTATGTGGGCTGTTAAAACAGATTTGGTAATGATACGCGGTATTAGAGGACGGATGAGATGATATGATATCATAATCAGATGATGATGATAGACATGATAGTTATTAGTGAAAAAGAAATAAGAAACTGAATAAACGATTTATATATATATCAGTTGGTAGTAAAACAAAAAAGAGGAAATGGAGGAGTGGTTTGGTATGACATCGGGTTAGCGGGAGGTCGCGGGTTCAAACCCAGACTTGGGCATTTTTTTAAGAGCTATTTCTTTAAGGTAGTTACTTATTCATTTATTATTATTGTTATCTTATTATTATTATCATTATCATTATTATTATTATTATTATTATTATTATTATTATTATTATTATTATTATTATTATTATTATTATTATTATTATTATTATTATTATTATTATTATTATTATTATTATTAGGAATATAAGTAGTATTATAATTATTATTAATTAAAAGTATCATTTTATTAAGATTAACATTTTTTTGCAAAATTATTATTTTTATCATTATTATCATAATCAGTATTATTATTACTCATTATTACTAGTAGGTATTATTATCAATATTATTGTTTTTGTTATAAAAATAAAATAACTTATTATTATTATTATTATTAGTAAAGATTATCATTATTATTTTTTATTATTAGTATTATCATTATTAATAAAGTATTATTAGTAATAATAAATCATTATTATCAAAACTATCATTTTTTTACAAATAAATGTATATAATATAATATAAGTCAACATTTTTAAATGAAATTTAGTATAAATTCTATATAACCACAAATATATAAATAATATATATAAATAAAGGAAATTATGTGATTTCCATTATATGTGTTAATATATATACTTGATATAGGTTGGTGAATCCGAGGTCAACCCTGCATTGTTCAGTTCCATCGTATGCATATTTTTACTACAAAATATCATATTGTGAGTTCATTTGATTCCCTTTTACTCTTTACATTTTTGGGACTGGGAATACATGCGCTATTTCATAACTGCTTTATTAAATGCTTTTGAAATGTATTTTGAACTAAGAATACATGAAATGCTTTTATAAATGTTTGACGCAATATGACACAAGCAAAACATTCCTCGAATGAATTATTATATAGACAGCAGTTCTGTTGATTATTATTGGATTAGGTGGACGTGATAATTGCCACCAAATGATGAATATATTTTCCCCTGATTATTATTGCTTGGTAACCTAAGAATTAGAATCGGGTATGACCCTAATTTACGCGAATCCTAAAGGTAGCTACCGGGTTTAACACCCCCACCTAGAATGTTCACTAGACGGAAGAGCTAGTGGGCGTGGTGTTTAGTACTTCGAAGTTTATATATTATACAGACGAGACGTTCTATTTTGGGGATATTATTGATGCGCATTATATGTTAAGGTCGGTTACCATGTTGAGCAATGAAATCGAAATGAATGTTATGTATCGAGAGAATGATTTTTATACACAGGTTATGTGTATTAGTTTTGTGCACGAGATATGTGCGCGATTATTTAAAAATCGCGAGGCAACCTACGGGGGAGAAAAAGGATACGAACCTACTCTGCTAAGCATTATGAAAAATGGTTTCGTACACGAGATAGGTGTACCGTATTTGAATCTTGTGGTCTATCAAAATGAGGAATTTTATTGTTTACGATAAACTTATGAACTCACAACCTTTTGGTTGAAACTTTAAAGCATGTTTATTCTCAGGTATTAAAGAAATCTTCTGCTGTGCATTAGCTCATTGTAAGGATATTACTTGGAGTCATTCATGGCATATTTCAAAAGACGTTGTATTCGAGTCGTTGAGTTCAACAAGATTATTATTAAGTCATTGATAGTTTGATATAATATGAAATGGTATGCATGCCTGTTAACTTTCAATGAAATGAAAGTTTGTCTTTTAAAAACGAATGCAGTGTTTGTAAAATGTATCATTTAGAGGTCAAATACCTCGCTATGTAATCAACTATTGTGAATTGTTTATAATGTATATGAACGGGTCCTTTCAGTGTACGGTTCAACTTAGAACTTAGTTCTAACATACGTTTCAAGGCTAATGGTTAGTAAACGCCATAAGTGGTGCAGGTGCGATACTCCTTCCGAAATCATTCTGAATAGAGAAGACAAAAAGCCACCCGTTTCAGTTTCCACTCCAAGCAATTTAAACCGACCAACTCACATAAAGAGTTGATGAATCAGAAAAATTCACTCCAAATTCACTCCCAAAAATTACACTACCCATTCACCTTCATTCCCCTTTCCACTTATCAAAAGATCCAGAGATTGATGAAGAGATAGATCAATCAAATTCGCTTAAAAAGCACTTGTTAAAAGATTCCGAACCCCTGATTGTTTTTGATAGGTCAAAGACCTATTTTCAATGGATTATCACTTCCTCTCTGGTCACCAGGAACGAAAGACAAAAGTTATATATATATATATATATATATATATATATATATATATATATATATATATTTGATGAAAGAGCAAAGTCTCTAGAAATAAAGGCAAAGAAAAACTCGAGAAGTTGCCCCAAAGAAGAATACCAGAGGAGCTAAAGAAAATTCTAGACAAAGTCTTAGCATAATCCGCCTCTTACGAAGAAACTTTTTTATGAATTCCAAGCCACTCTCTATCCAAAATGGATACTCCGAAGAATCGAAATCTATCAATGTGGTGACCCAGAAATTTCCGACCAAATTTAAACTTTAATCTTTATATTATTCCGACACGATAAGCAAAGTTTTTTTGAAGTTAAATCTCAAGAATTTTAAACTGTGTTCATACATTCATTATAACCTCGACCAAATTCCGACGATTCACGAACCGTTATATATAAATAGATATGTATATGTATATATATATTATAACTTGAGAATATTAATAAAGTATTAAACGTATAATACTTTACACGAACGTATTTGTTTCAATATGATTTTCGACGAAATTAAAAAAATATATATTAAATGATTGAATTATCAGAAACATTGAATTATGATTACAAGTCTCTGTTGAGAGGTCCACTATGATTTGAGAAAATCTATTCCTCTTAACGATATTCAGAATAATTTGTAAAGCTATTTATAAATAAAAACAAAAAGTATCATTTACGAAAGTTAGACAAAAGTTAGTGGAGAATTGGTTTCCATAATATTCTATTAATCTATTTTCAAACGTACAAAGACGTTTTCAGTTTAAAAAGAACTTTATTATTAAAAAGTATATAACTTTTATAAATATCTAGAATCACTTTTGACAACTCATAACTTAACCAGTATAATAAATATAACGATATTTATATTTTATTTCATTAATTATATATAACAATTTAAATTAATATTATATATATTTATACGCGTATTATATTTACATAATTTTTATACTTTTACTATACTTTAACTTTACCTTTACTTTACTTTTACTTTACTTTAACTTTAATAATTCACTTTAATAATTCATACTTTAATAATTCACTTTAATAATTCATACTTTAATAATTATACTTTAATAATTCACTTTAATAATTCATACTTTAATAATTCACTTTAATAATTCATACTTTAATAATTCACTTTAATAAATCATACTTTAATAATTCATACTTTAATAATTCACTTTAATAATTCATACTTTAATAATTCACTTTAATAATTCATACTTTAATAATTCACTTTAATAATTCATACTTTAATAATTCACTTTAATAATTCAAAAATCTATTATAAATAGAATTCAATAGGTTTCATTATTTCATAGAAACTTGAAAATATATTTCTCTAAACTCTCTCAATCGATTTATATATATATATATATATATATATATATATATATATATATATATATATATATACATATATATATATATATATATATATATATATATATATATATATATATATATATATATATATATATATATATATTTGCTCTGTATTATTTCAAGATATTATTAGTATACATAAAATATTACGACAGAGTACTGTCCGATTGATTTCAAAATAGTTTTTTTTGAATGAGTCGAAGCTAAGGAAATTATGGGTTATAGCTATGGAGGTGATGGGTATGGTTCATGGGTATGCTCGTGAGGTCAATCTAGTGTTTATCATCTTCGTTGCGTCTACATACTTTCCTGCAATATTGAATCTCAATATTGATACGTTCGTGAATCCGAGGCCAACCTTGCACTTGTTAAATGACGTTATACGTATTTTTACTACGAAATACAGTATTGTGAGTTTCATTACTCCCTTTTTATATATATTTTTGGGCTGAGAATACATGCGCTGTTTTATAAATGTTTTACGAAATAGGCACAAGTACTAAAACTAATTCTATGTGGGTTTAAACCAGAAATATACCCTTAGCTTGGCAACATTAAACTACTTGTCTATGTACGGTAGGCTCGAATCCTAAAGATAGATCTATTGGGCCTGACAAACCCCATCCTGACTATGGGATGCTTTAGTACTTCGAGGTTATTTTAAACACACCTGATCGGGTGTACTTCAGAGGGTAAAACATGAACGTTAAGGCTTGTTACCGGGTGCCTACAACTTATAGAATACTTTTATACACTTGCGAGTGTACATATATTTATAAACGGAAATCTTGTGGTCTATTAATATATTGAAATGATTGTTATGATAAACCTATGAACTCACCAACCTTTTGGTTGACACTTTAAAGCATGTTTATTCTCAGGTATTAAAGAAATCTTCCGCTGTGCATTAGCTCATTTTAAGGATATTACTTGGAGTCATTCATGGCATATTTTGAAAGACGTTGCATTCGAGTCATTGAGTTCATCAAGATTATTATTAAGCCAATTATAGTTGGATGTATTATGAAATGGTGTGCATGCCGTCAACTTTCGTTGTAAAGAAAGTTTGTCTTTTAAAAACGAATGCAATGTTTGTAAAATGTATCATATAGAGGTCAAATACCTCGCGATGTAATCAACTATTGTGAATCGTTTATAATGTATATGAACGGGTCCTTTCAGTTGGTATCAGAGCGGTGGTCTTAGTGAACCAGGTCTGCATTAGTGTGTCTAACTGATAGTCGTTAGGATGCATTAGTGAGTCTGGATTTCGACCGTGTCTGCATGTCAAAAGTTTTGCTCATCATTTTTGTCGGAAATTACCTGCTTATCATTCTTAGTCTAGACACATCTTATTGCATTGATTGCATGAATAGTGTATAGACAAAATTCATATCTTAGCGTATCTGCTAATTCATATCTTAGCGTATCTGTTACTGTAAACTTTGCCTGACATATTCAATAAATTCCTCCGTAATCTATGAAACCTTTTGCTCTATACAATTAGAATACCACCCGATAGCCGGAAAATCATTTCATATCGAAAAATTCTTTATTCAATCGTACGAAATCAAAATTCTTCATTAGTTCAAGTCCCTCGGATTCCGAAATGGAATCCCACTCAAGTTCCGAAAGCAGTGTGACCGGAATGGATCAACCAATTAGTCATCATCTATTCTGGATGAATTGGGGATGGGTTCGTAGCCTCCTTAATCATTGGAGACAAGAAGAAGGTGATCCCTTCCATCCACCACATTGCCCTCTTGGCGAAGAACCTGAAGCACTTACCGGCGAACCTATCCGAAACACCATTTTCTCTCTTATTTCTAGAGTATCTCGTCACGATTACATACTACACCAAATTCTAGATTTTATTTATTCGCTCGTCCGAACCGACAATCACCCTGGTGTAATAGAAGAAGTCAACGAGTTTCGCGCTCGGGTAGTGGCTTTGGAGAATATGGTGCAAAGGTTATAAACACCAGCAGCAACACCAGCAGCATAAACAGTACCACCATCAGCAACACCAACAGTACCAACACCACCACCACCAACAACATCCACATCCCACACCGCAATATCACAATCTGTATCTCAAACATCAACGTCATACGCCCTGTAAATATCCAGGAATATCAACAACAACAAACGATGAAGTATTAATTCATAAACTTCATTGAAGAGATATCTCTGCGGCAGTTATGTAATCTCCAAAATCTTAGAGATTATTTAATTCTGACCGTAAATCGGATGAGTGAACGGAGATGGTAGAGTAGAAACTTTGATCGAAAATGGTGTACGATTTACAAGCTAGATTTGTTTTACCAACAGCATCAACAGGACCGTATCATCATCAACACAGTCAGTGCCGTCAGTATCATCAGAATCAACAGCACCTGTAATATCACAAACTCTTTCAGTTCAAGAATCATGGTGGACATCCTTACGAATCAGCAACAAATATATTGTATCAACGAGTTATGAAATATTAACTTATTTCCAATCGAAAGATTTATATGTATATTTTATATGTATAAATTTTTAAACCATAATAAATCTTCCCGTACTAAGCTATTATGTGTGAATCTTCACTACTCAGTTAATTCATATTACAAATATGCAATGATGTACGTCCTTCGTCCTCAACTTAACCATCGTTAATTACAATCTCTGTCTCAATTCAATAAAAATCCAATTCATAATAAATCAAGTGTATTATTCGAATATATGTTTGATTTTACACTTTCATCATCGATGTACTCGAAACTTTTCAAATAACATCATTCGTACCTTGCGAAGTTCACAAGAATTTCAAGAAAACCAACAAATAACAAAGTAATGATTCATAATTTCAATATTATTGAAGAAATACTTATGCAATTTATAAAGTTTTAGGGATTACTCAATTCTAGTTCCAACCATAAAACAAATGAGTTTAATTTAATATTAACTCATTAAATCTATATTACATCTAAAGAAAATATACACATATATTTTCATAAAGACTGTAATAAACTTCTTTTGTACAAAATATTAATTGTGAAAAAAAATTTTAACGGGTAGGTAATACCCGAGAGATATATAAATTCACAACTAATATATTACATTTTTCGAAACTGATTCAGCAATCATCAACTATACTCTCTACTTTCACAACAATATCCATTCTTTCATATAAATTAAAACAATCATACTCATTCAAATTCAATTACATATTCTGATTTTGAAATCGAATAATTCAATTCGAAATATAACCAGTATCATCACTCTTAGATTCCTATATCTTTCAAAGCTATACTTTGACTTCAAAACTGTGTTAGAACATCATATGTATTAACGATTACAATATGTGCTCAAACCATTTGAAATTCCTGAAGACACTTCAACTAAGGAACAATTGAGATGATGATCCAACCACATGTTACCCACAGTTATACACCTAAAAAACTCTCAAAACCCAAGTCATAGTTCAACACGTATCCGTGTTAGACCCTTTGGCATTTACTAGCTAAAATAACTTTTCAATTCCGTTTCAAAATAGACAGTTTTGTCACAGCTCCAGCAAGTCAACTTCGACTTCTCAATCAAAACAGTCTTATTATAACCTCGATAGATACGTTGCCCTTTCGCCAACGTTACCAGGGAATCGTTTATATTCACCACATTAGCAATAAACTTACCAACAACTTCACTGATCTTTGACTTTCAAAAAAAAAAAATCATTATAATTATCGAAACCCTATCATATACTCATTCGTACCTTATAACAAGAATTGCCATACCAATTATTGAGAATCAGCAATCAGTATTTTGAAACCTCGCAGCATGTCTACATCAACAATTACATATACACACAATGTCTACCTCCAAGACTTACATTCTTTGAATGAGAAATTTCTGAAAAACAACCTAAACTGCGAACCAGTTCTCGAAATTTTGAAAAATGCTGATGAAGCAGCAAAAACTGTAAACGACCTTAACAGTAAAAAGTTGGATGATAAAGGATAGTATATTGGCAAAGCTCAGAAAAAGAGAAGCTTTGGAACTGGAAAACGGATTGAGCAAAGTATGAAGGAGGCTGTGGACAAATCACAAAGGCTGAACCTGCCTTCAAAGAATCCAAATGATTCAGTACTTGCTGAAGTCATTAACGAATACTTTACTCCTGACTCTAAACCCCTGCGGACAATATCCTTCATCATCCTCTGATATTAGACATTCTAAGATATCATCGTATCTTTCATTATAAATATCATCCATACTTCTGAAGATATTTTTATAATTATTCTTATCTGAAATCATTTACCTCTTCGCGCTATATGTATTATATCATAAAAGAAACTATTTTAGTTTCTAAATTCTAAAACATTCAAGTTTAAAATAGGAATATTCTTGAAGAAGTGTTGGGAGCTGAAGCATGAGTTAGTATAATATAATGACACTTGATCAACGTGATTATATTACAGTAATTCATGCTGAGTTTCTAAATGGAACATGATGATTCACAGATCATAATGTCATCATGTGCTATGTTACACGACTCTTGTATTCTCTTTGATCTCTAAATATCAAGAAAATATTTCTTGATGATTCCGCCTTTTCCGAGGTATTCTGGTAATTTGACAAGTCAAGATCGTGCCATTACAATTTCCTTCCTAGAACATTAACAATGTTCATTCTGAAATTTATATCTGCGAATTCTGGACCATTACAAGCGGTGCTTAATCGCAAGAAGAAGAAACGAAAGGACAAAGCTCCGAACTATAAATGGGAGTATAAATCATAGCAAATAGAATAGAGCATTAACTGTGGATGACAATGATTATAGAAGAAGCAAGGACTTTGAAATATAAGGGAAGATATAAAACCTAACAACAACCCAGAAATCACAAACCGTATATATCAATGCATATAGCAATATAAAGACACGAGAGAACTAAAAACACTATAAAACCAAGAGTATAGTAGAAGTAAATAGATTCTTCCGGAGGCAGATGAAAAAGAAGAGCGACAGATATGAAAGTGAGGAGTATATCAAGAATCAGTACTGGATGAAGCATATTGACAAATACTTTAAAATATGAGTTGAGAAGGTGTGAGTTGTAAGAAAACAAATGAGGTGGAATTATAGTGAAATATCCGACAGAGAAATCAAAATGGATTATCGCATTAATTCGAAGAGGTTCATAATTTCCTTAATCGCCGAATAATCAAATCCAATATAGATTACAAAGATTTTATTTTCGGAGATCAATCGTGATGACGTCAAAAGATACGACGAATCACTATTATCTTATTTCATTCATTTATGATAACTTCACTCACACGCTTCGAGTAATCGAATTATTTTATCCATTCTTCTTGAACATGATAAAACTCTATAATCGCTATAATAACATTCTCATTATTAGTCATGACGACCTCTATCAAATTTCTGGGACAAAATTTCTTTAACGGGTAGGTACTGTGACGACCCGGAAATTTCCGACCAAATTTAAACTTTAATCTTTATATTATTCCGACACGATAAGCAAAGTTTTTTTTAAGTTAAATCTCAAGAATTTTAAACTGTGTTCATACATTCATTATAACCTCGACCAAATTCCGACGATTCACGAACCCTTATATATAAATAGATATGTATATGTATATATATATTATAACTTGAGAATATTAATAAAGTATTAAACGTATAATACTTTACACGAACGTATTTGTTTCAATATGATTTTCGACGAAATTAAAAAAATATATATTAAATGATTGAATTATCAGAAACATTGAATTATGATTACAAGTCTCTGTTGAGAGGTCCACTATGATTTGAGAAAATCTATTCCTCTTAACGATATTCAGAATAATTTGTAAAGCTATTTATGAATAAAAACAAAAAGTATCATTTACGAAAGTTAGACAAAAGTTAGTGGAGAATTGGTTTCCATAATATTCTATTAATCTATTTTCAAACGTACAAAGACGTTTTCAGTTTAAAAAGAACTTTATTATTAAAATGTATATAACTTTTATAAATATCTAGAATCACTTTTAACAACTCATTACTTAACCAGTATAATAAATATAACGATATTTATATTTTATTTCATTAATTATATATAACAATTTAAATTAATATTATATATATTTATACGCGTATTATACATACATAGTTTTTATACTTTTACTATACTTTAACTTTACCTTTACTTTACTTTTACTTTACCTTTACTTTACTTTTACTTTGCTTTAACTTTAATAATTCACTTTAATAATTTATACTTTAATAATTCACTTTAATAATTCATACTTTAATAATTTACTTTAATAATTCATACTTTAATAATTCACTTTAATAATTCATACTTTAATAATTCACTTTAATAATTCATACTTTAATAATTCACTTTAATAATTCATACTTTAATAATTCATACTTTAATAATTCACTAAAATAATTCATACTTTAATAAATCATTTTAATAATTCATACTTTAATAATTCACTTTAATAATTCATACTTTAATAATTCACTTTAATAATTCAAAAATCTATTATAAATAGAATTCAATAGGTTTCATTATTTCATAGAAACTTGAAAATATATTTCTCTAAACTCTCTCAATCGATTATATATATATATATATATATATATATATATATATATATATATATATATATATATATATATATATATATATATATTTGCTCTGTATTATTTCAAGATATTATTAGTATACATAAAATATTACGACGGAGTACTGTCCGAGTGATTTCAAAATAGTTTTTTTGAATGAGTCGAAGCTAAGGAAATTATGGGTTATAGCTATGGAGGTGATGGGTATGGTTCATGAGTATGCTCGGGAGGTCAATCTAGTGTTTATCATCTCCGTTGCGTCTACGTACTTTCCTGCAATATTGAATCTCAATATTGATACGTTCGTGAATCCGAGGCCAACCTTGCACTTGTTAAATGACGTTATACGTATTTTTACTACGAAATACAGTATTGTGAGTTTCATTACTCCCTTTTTATATATATTTTTGGGCTGAGAATACATGCGCTGTTTTATAAATGTTTTAAGAAATAGGCACAAGTACTAAAACTAATTCTATGTGGGTTTAAACCAGAAATATACCCTTAGCTTGGTAACATTAAACTACTTGTCTATGTACGGTAGGCACGAATCCTAAAGATAGATCTATTGGGCCTGACAAACCCCATCCTGACTATGGGATGCTTTAGTACTTCGAGGTTATTTTAAACACACCTGATCGGGTGTACTTCAGAGGGTAAAACATGAACGTTAAGGCTTGTTCCCGGGTGCCTACAAATTATAGAATACTTTTATACACTTACGAGTGTACATATATTTATAAACGGAAATCTTGTGGTCTATTAATATATTAAAATGATTGTTATGATAAACCTATGAACTCACCAACCTTTTGATTGACACTTTAAAGCATGTTTATTCTCAGGTATTAAAGAAATCTTCCGCTGTGCATTAGCTCATTTTAAGGATATTACTTGGAGTCATTCATGGTATATTTTGAAAGACGTTGCATTCGAGTCATTGAGTTCATCAAGATTATTATTAAGCCAATTATAGTTGGATGTATTATGAAATGGTGTGCATGCCGTCAACTTTCGTTGTAAAGAAAGTTTGTCTTTTAAAAACGAATGCAATGTTTGTAAAATGTATCATATAGAGGTCAAATACCTCGCGATGTAATCAACTATTGTGAATCATTTATAATGTATATGAACGGGTCCTTTCAATCAATTCTCTCTAAATCAAAAGATCTGGATACCTTTCACCAAATCATAAATTTCCAACAAACCCTATAAGCCGTCTTTCTCTTG
Organism: Rutidosis leptorrhynchoides; assembly: GCF_046630445.1. Lineage (NCBI taxonomy): Eukaryota > Viridiplantae > Streptophyta > Magnoliopsida > Asterales > Asteraceae > Rutidosis > Rutidosis leptorrhynchoides. The sequence continues at coordinate 179,983,997 of NC_092338.1, read as the reverse complement.
AAAGAATGCCTAGGAAGAAGATCAGTGCTGTCCTTACTTAATCGGTGGAGCTATCGATGCTTTACCAAGCCTATGATGAGAACTGTTACACTACTGGCTTCAGAGCAACAATACAATTAGATTAGGGCACCCTAAACACTTGAGTGATATGAGTGATCCGCTAGTGAGGAGCCTGGTCATGTACACTCTACATCTGAGAGTTGGAAAGTACGCCTTTTTCACTATAGACGCAATTGAAATCTAGCAACCAAATCATCGAAGCTCGAACCTTTTTCTAATACTTTAGAAAGATGTGACGACTTCTGATGAAGGCATAATAAAAAGATCCACGGGTGGGTAAGGGATAATCTATTAGAAAGAACCTTATATTCCCGCTTTTTGCTTGAGGACAAGCAAAGCTAAGTGTGGGGTATTTGATATCGCCCAAAAAGTCACATTTTTACCCTCGATATTAAGCCCTAAAATAATAAAGATTTAAACATTGTCGGTAAAATTATCGCTTTTTTGGTTGATTTTGTAGATTAAGTAATTACGAAGGTGATGCAAAAAGAATCAAGTAAAACGGAGCTAAAATGAAGATTTAGAACGAAAACGGTGAAAGACAAGAAATCAAGTTACGATCCAGTGAATTTTAGCTGACCAGGCAAACCAAACGGCTTGCCAAACGGCCTACCAAACGTCTTGCCTGGCTTGCAAAAGGACTGCCACACGCCCAAGTTAAAAGGCTCCTGCAAACGGGGTGGCCTGGCAAACGGCCCCTGCAAACGGCCTGCTAAACTGTCTGCCAAACTGCCTGCCAGCTGTTTGCAGGCAAATTTCAAGTCTATTAAAAGGGCTCTCTCCATCCATTTCAAGACACACTTAATTTGTAATTCACTTTATATTTTCAAGCTTTTAGTTAGTTTTTAGTAATAGTTAGCTTAGCTTTTATTTTCCGGAGGATATCCCGGCGAGTCCATGCGATCTCCAGCAGATTTCTTCTGCCTTTTCAGGTTTTTGTCCGAAACGTTTATCTTTTATATTAAACATGTGTTCTTACTCTTTATGTTTAATAATGCATTTTGATATTATCATGATAGCTTAATTAATCTGTATGTTGTCATGATAGAAGTTTGGGTTAGCGTAATTATGTTAATTTAGTACGATTACTGTCGTAATACTGAACTAGTAAGTTTGATATATTTGTATGCTAGCATCTTAAGGAATGACCAACCTAGGTTGTGATCATGACTTGTACACCTATACGAACTTAGCTACTTCGTAGGATTAAGACCCTGGTTATACTGTATCTAAAAATTCTATGAACTCGGTATGGCCGGAGTTCCCGAGAGGCATTTAATGCGCTTTTAGGACATGGAACTTAGGAATTGTGACATGAACGACCTAGTATAACTATTGACTGTTCCGAAGAGACTTCTTAGGGGCTGTTAAGATCTAGTTAGTGCCTTCACTGTATGACCCAAGCCTATTGCATGTTCTTGTTTGATTGTTGCCTTGGGATTAAGTCATATCAACTGTTTAGGTATTTTTTAGGTTTCTATCTACTTTACTTTCAGTATATCAACTGTAATAATATATAATGCTTGAACTGTTATGATCTTATTAGTATTATGAAATGGTTGTTAGTTTTCATTTAAGGTTTTGCCAACTTAAACCGACGGACTCCTTCCGTTTGTGATCAGTGTTCAATCAACATGGCACGTTGTTATTCAGTTAACCAAACTGATAACGAGGGTTAGGATTAGAGCTCAACTCACTAATAAACCTAGTACTTTACTGAGGATAACCTCTAAGGTATAGCTACCTTTCAATTATACAACCAAGTTGTGACGACCCAGAAAATTTCGACTAATTTTAAACCAAACTCTCGATACGATTTAATATTTTAAGCAAAGTCTGTTAGGTTGAGTCATAAAATTTTTGAACTGTTTCATGTATATTCATTGACCTTCGACTGCTCCCGACGATTCAGGAACAATTGTTTGTAAATAAATATATATAGATAAATGTATAAATATAAAAATATATAATGATAGAAATACAATTTAATCATTTGAATTAAAATGAATCTATACATACATGTATGTGGTTTCTATATATAGTTAATATTATATATGAACATTAAATATTCAATATATGTTATTATATAAGTATCAAATATTACATAATTAATAATATGTAATATTAATATATTAAATATAATTACAAGAAAAATATAAATGTTATACTTATTACTTTCATTATTATTGTTAACATCAATATTATTAATATGATTATCATATTTAGTATTATTATTATTATTATTAATAGACAATAATACAATTTACTAGTATTATAATTAATAATATTATTATTATCATTATTTTTATTACTCTTATTATTATTAGTATTTTTATTATTTATAATATTATTAACTGTATTATTATTATTAATATATTTGTCAATATTAAATAATTTATAAAATTAGAAAATAAGAATGGATTCAGTTTCACGTAACTATCAAATTTTATTGAAATTGTTTCCTGACTCTAAACTGGATTCTAATCAATCTTTGGATATCGCAGATAAATACAAAATTTAAAGATCGAATTATTCCCTTCTGTTAGCAATCACAATCAAGCTTTAATTTTTTTATTTTATTTTTCTGTCCTGGTGATCTGCTCGAATTGAGAAAAGATTTTCATTGTCATTACAAACAAAATTGTTAGATACATAAATCATATATAATCAAATTCAGTTGAGTATCACTATCAATTTTTTTTCCTCTTCATTCTCTGTTCTTTCTCCCAACTCTGTTGAGCCAACCAAAGCTACAAAACAAAAATTTTATCGAATCTTATAACTGTTTTAATATCATAATCACTATATAAAACTGTAACTGATACAATTCAGGAAGAAACAGAAAAAGAAAAATCAATGAAAATTAGGAAATCTGTTTTACATCGATTCAATTGTCCTTCCAGTCTGTTAATAGTAATTGAGTTGAATAACTTACCGCTATATGATAATTGATCAATCACATATCATAACAAATTCAGTTGCACATCATTATCTACTTTCTATATTTTTATTTTTATGTTTTGTTTTCTCCTTCTGAACTTGATTCTCGTCGACCAGATCATACTATATAAATGACCAATACATATAGCTCGATCAACTGAAAAACCACCATCCACACCCACTACAACTATCTTCTTTTCTCTTGTTCTATCTTTCAAACACCTTGAAACCCGCCATGAAACCACCATCACGGTTTGAAATATTCTTCTGTTTTACATCAACGATGAAGCCACCAACTTTTCATCCTACAACCACCATCTCATTCTTTCTTTCTTCACCTTCTTGGTAACAACCGCCACTACCACCCATATAATCATCACCTTTGAATATTAATCACGATTGACTACCACATGAAATCATCACCAAACCAAACCACCACCACACACCTGAATCATTTTTCTGATGGCTGTTCACATCACCACCGCCACCTTGTAACTATTTCTGCCAATCTCCTCTTGCTTCTGTTACGGTATAGAAGTTATAAGAATGGAGAGTTTATTGAGTAAATCAAAAAGACATGTATGTTGATGAGAATTTCGATGTAAAAATAGAAAAGGAAGGTCAATATAAAGCACCTTTTTAATTATAAGTGGGACTAGTTTCAACTTAAATGGCAGACAACTGTCAGAATGATTTCCTGAATAACCGCTCCCACCATTCTTCTTTTCATTTTAAATTATTTTTGTCAGGTGGATCCAAGGATAAAGAGATTATTTCTACAGCTATATCATGTTGGTCACTATTATACTATTTAACTTAGCTGGGCTGCCATTTGATTTGTGTTAATGGGTTGTCATTTAATTTAGGACAATGAGTTGTTGGACTAAATGTGTTGGGCTGCTTTGTTGTATAGAACCCACAACCACAAACCCATTGTAATCTTGATGCCCTCTTTTTTCTTGTTTCCTGTTTCATTCACAACTCACAACCTTCACCTTATTTTTCTGTTTTCTATCATCACTGCCAAACACCAAGAACCACCCTCACAGTAACCATCACCTGCTCTCTCTCCCTTCTCTTCTTTCTCTCGTAATTTCTCCTTCGTGAACTCATAGAAACCACCATTTTTACTACTAATATCGTATATTGCAGGTGTAACTTCTATTTCTATTTTCTGAAACTATAAACACGAAGAAGAAGAAAATGAAGAAAACAATTACACGTTACTAGTAAATTGATACAAAAGATTACACTTTTAGCATAGATTGTCCCATGATTCGCGTAATTAGATGCAAAAATCGTTCATATCTAACTTGTTGCTGCTATGTTGGGGTTACTCATCAACAAGCTGCTACAGATAATTCCTGTTTTAAAAACAACGATGATAATTATATTCTGATGATGAAGGAGACGAGAAGATAGGATACTGTGTAGATAATGAAGCGAATTATGATGAATTGGGTTAGGAAAGTTATTAAGATTGGCGATGAATGATGAAAAGCAGGAGACCCATCTGTTGTTATAATCCACGTGTTACCCTAAAACATGAATCTGTATTGGACATTAAAAGGGTTTTGGGCTCAAGTTGTAACCAGGCTCTGATTAAACCATTTTTGGTTTGGGTCGAAATCTTGTTGTTGGGCCGAAGGATTTAGCCAAGTTATAACAGACATACCGGTTATATATATATATATGTGTTGGGGAATAAAATAGATAAACAGAAATAGTAGAATGGTTAAGGGTGTATTTGGGTTATCGAGAGGTCTCAGGTTCGAGCCCGGGCTGAGGCAGTATTTTTAATCCTTTCCGTTTTGAGGTAGAATTTCTATTTAGTATTATTGTTATCATTATTATTATTACTTTTATTATTATTATAATAATAATTATTATTAATATTATAATAATAATTATTATTATTATTATTATAACTATTATTACTACTATTATTATTGATATTATTATTATCACATCATTATTATTATTAAAGATAAGTATTATTAATACCATTAACATTATTATTATTATGAGTATAAGTATTATTATTATCATGACTATTAAAATTGTCATTTTTAAAACTATCATTAGTATTATTATTAGAATTGTCATTATTTTTATCATTATTATCTTTATTATTATTATTATTTATGAATATGATTATTATTATTAATTTTAGGAATATTATAATTATTATTATCATTATTATTATCATTATCATTATAATTTTTAACAGTAATATTATTATTAACATTATTATCATTACTATCATTTTTACTATTATTAGTAACATTATTATTATGATAAGAACTATATTAGAATTATTTACAATATTACTATTAATATTATTATTATTATTATTACTACAATAAAAAATATTATTAAAATACTTATATAACACATATATATATAAAAGTATATATATAAAAATATAACCAATTGAAATAACATATATTAATATATAACTTGTTCGATCACGAGTATATGTGTTAATGTATATATAAATGATATAGGTTCGTGAATCCGAGGCCAACCCTACATTGTTCAGTATCATCGTATGCATATTTTTACTACAAAATATCGTATTGTGAGTTCATTTGATTCCCTTTTACTCTTTACATTTTTGGGACTGAGAATACATGTGCTGTTTTTACAACTATTTTATTAAATGCCTTTGAAATCTATATTTTTGGACTGAGAATACCTGAGAATGTTTTATAAATGTTTGACGAGATAGACACAAGCAAAACATTCCTCGAATGAATTATTATGCAGACAGAAGTTCTGTTGATTATTATTGAATTAGTTAGACGTTATAATTGCCACTAATTGATGTGAATATTTTCCCCTCGATTATTATAGCTTGGTAACCTAAGAATTAGGAAACGGTATGGCCCATAATTCACGCGAATCCTAAAGGTAGCTACCGGGTTTAACACCCCCACCCAGACTGTTCACTAGACGGAAGAGCTAGTGGACGTGGTGTTTAGTACTTCGAGGTTTATATATTTATTACAGACTGAAAGTTTTGTTTATTTTGGGGATATTTATGATGCGCATTAAATGTTAAGGTCGGTTAACAAGCAAAGAAAGAAAGCAAAGTGAATGTTATATATCGAGAGAATGATTTTATACACAGGTTATGTGTATATTATTTTGTACACGAGATATGTGTACGGTTACTAAGATTTATGAAAAATGGGTTCGTACACAAGAAAGTGTACTGTATTTAAAAGATATCGCATGTACATTACAGGTGGATATAGGACTTGGGCCCATTTGTACCATGCACATTTAAATCTTGTGTTCTATCAAAATAATGAATTTTATTGTTTATGATAAACCTATGAACTCACCAACCTTTTGGTTGACACTTTTAAAACATGTTTATTCTCAGGTCTGAAAGAAATCTTCCACTGTGTATTTGTTCATTTTAAAGATATTACATGGAGTCCTTCATGGCATATAGAGGTCAGTACCTTGCAATGGGACCAGCTGTTGAAGACTTTATCCAGGTAGATTAGGACGGGTCGTCACCGGTGGTATCAGAGCGGTGGTCTTAGCGAACTAGATCTTGCATTAGTGTTTATAACTGATAGATGTTAGGATGCATTAGTGAGTCTGGACTTCGACCTAGTAGTTGTTAGGATACATTAATGAGTCTAGACTTGGACTTTGTCTGCATGTCAAAAGTTTTGCATATCATTCCTTGTTAAAAAATATCTACTTATCATTTTCAGTCTCGACACGTCTTATTGCAATTATTGCATAGATAATGTACAGACAAATTCATATTCCATCCCATTAGACCTTGCCGACACGTTTCCTTAATTCCCTCCGTAATCTACAGGATCTTCTGTACTATATGTAAGTATTCTATGTAATTAGAATATTATCCGATATCCGAAAATCATTTCATATCGAAAAACACTTTATCTGACCTTACAAGATGAAACTAGCAACTAGTTCAAGTTCCTCGGATTCCGATAGCTATTCCGATATGAATTTCCACTCAAGCTCCGAAAGCAGTGTAACCGAAATGGATCAACCAATCAGCCATCGTCAATTTTGGATGAATTGGGGATGGGTTCGTAGTCGACTTAATCAATGAAGACGAGAATAAGTCGATCCTTTCCACCAACCGAATTAACCTCTTGATGAAGAACCTGAAGCACTTACCAGCGAACCAGAGCGAAACACCATTTTCACTCTCATTTCCCGGATATCTCGCAACGATTACGTAATATCTACTATTCTAAATCTTATTCATCCTCTTGCTCAAACCACCGATCATCCCGGAGTAATAGAAGAAGTCAACGAGCTTCGCTCTCGAGTAGTGACTTTGGAGATTATGGTGCACAACTTACAAGCACCAGTAGTATCACCGACACCAACAGTACCACCAACATCAGCACCGACAGCACCAGTACCCCAACAACAATATCTGCGTTCCAAGCCTCAGCATCACATTCTATACCTCAAGCATAACCTTCGTTCTACATTTTGTTCTACATCGATAAACTTCGTTCTACATACTGTTCTACATCATTTATCTTTGTTCTACATGGCGATTATGTAATCTCAAATGTTTTAGAGATTATGTATTCTAGCTCTAACGATAAATCAAATGAGTTTAATATTATATTGACTCATTCAATCCATGATTACATCTGAAGAAAATATATATGTATATATATTTTCATAAAGATTGTATTTAAAAATTCTTTTGTATGAACTGTTAATGGTGAAAATATTTTAACGGGTAGGTAATACCCGAGGAATATTTAGTTTTCACATTAATAAGTTACACTGTACATTCTTTAATTCAGATTCAGCAGTCATTAACAATACTGCCCAAATCCACACATATACGTATCCGTTCACCAAAGAACAACTATTTTTCATTCAAATTCAATTTCATATTTGGATTTTGACCGATCAGAATCCAAGTCAAGATTTGACAAGTGGCATAATGAAGAAAATAATGGACAAAATAAAATTGATTAGTAACCAATTAATTAACTACGTAAAACTTTAAACCTATACTAACCTTGGACTATTGGACTACTAACCGTGGACAATTAAAAAGTATTAAAAGAGTAGGAATTATTAATTACAACACATTTTAACTTAAAATATCATTAATAAGTTACATCTACTATAGTTAAATATTTCCTCAAATTTGCCACTTGATTTCATCTTAAACATCCTATGTATCTTGACGATTATAATCTGCGTTCAAACCCTTCAAAATTCTTGAAAACACCTCGGATTGGTAACCAATGATTCAGATATGAGAATATTGATGAAGCAGTATAAACGACTGAAGGTCTTAGAAGAAGGAGTTTGATAATAAAAGAATGGTACATTTGAAAAGCTCGAAAAAAGTTTGAAAATTTCCTTTCCTCATTTCTCATATAGATGATATTGTTATATCTTCCTTAGTCGTAAATATCCTCAACATTTCCGAAGGTATCTTTATATCATTTTTGTTCGTAATTCTCTTCGCTGTCATTCTATCCTTAATACATCATATCGAAAACTGTTTTAACTTCTAAATTTCAGTGAAACACTGAAGTTTAAATCCTTTGATATTTTTGAGGTAATATTGGAATGAAAGCATGAATTAATGTAATATAATGACACTTGATCAATGTGATTATATTATGGTAAGTCATGCAGATGTTCTAATGGAACGTGATTATGGTAATGCTTGATCAACCTTACTGTCACCACGAACCGTGTTACTTGACTTGTATTCATCATAAACCATGTTATTTGACTCGTACTCATCATGAAATCGAACTCGACCCGGGAAGAGCATTCATAAATCTATCTGCATATCTATCTCAAAGAAATCTTTAAATATTATAATTTTCTTCTTCGATGAAACATTCTTAGATGACTAAAATCTTTCTATTAAGAATCTAAGTTCAAATCTGGCACTAAAACATTCTCAATTTCAATTTCAACTGTCACCACTCAAATTTTGGTACGAAAATTCTTTAACGGGTAGGTATTGTGACGACCCGAAAAATTTCGAATAATTTTAAACCAAACTCTCGATACGATTTAATATTTTAAGCAAAGTCTGTTAGGTTGAGTCATAAAATTTTTGAACTATTTCATCTATATTCATTTGACCTTCGACTGCTCCCGACGATTCACGAACAATTGTTTGTAAATAAATATATATAGATAAATGTATAAATATAAAAATATATAATGATAGAAATACAATTTAATCATTTGAATTAAAATGAATCTATACATAACTGTATGTGGTTTCTATATATAGTTAATATTATATATGAACATTAAATATTTAATATATGTTATTATATAAGTATCAAATATTATATAATTAATAATATGTAATATTAATATATTAGATTTAATTATAAGAAAAATATAAATGTTATACTTATTACTTTCATTATTATTTTTAACATCAATATTATTAATATGATTATCATATTTAGTATTATTATTATTAATAGACAATAATACAATTTACTAGTATTATAATTAATAATATTATTATTATCATTATATGTATTACTCTTATTATTATTAGTATTTTTATTATTTATATATTGTTAACTGTATTATTATTATTAATATATTTATTAATATTAAATAAATTATAAAATCAGAAAATAAGAATGGATTCAGTTTCACGTAACTATCAAATTTTATTGAAATTGTTTCCTGACTCTAAACTGGATTCCAATCAATCTGTGGATATCATAGATGAATACAAAATGTAAAGATCGAATTATTCCCTTCTGTTAGCAATCACAATCAAGCTTTAATTTTTTTATTTTATTTTTCTATCCTGGTGATCTGCTCGAATTGAGAAAAGATTTTCATTGCCATTAAAAACAAAATTGTTAGATACATAAATCAGATATAATCAAATACAGTTGAGTATCACTATCATTTTTTTTTTCTTTTCCTCTTCGTTCTCTATTCTTTCTCCCAACTCTGTCGAGCCAACCAAAGCTACAAAACAAAAATTGAATCGAATCTTATAACTATTTTAATCTCATAATCACTATATAAAACTGTAACTGATACAATTCAGGAAGAAAAAGAAAAAGAAAAATCAGTGAAAATTAGGGAATCTGTTTTACATCGATTCAATTGTCCTTCCTGTCTGTTAAAAGTAATTGAGATCAATCATATATCGTAACAAATTCAGTTGCACATCATTATCTACTTTCTATATTTTTATTTTTATCTTTTGTTTTCTCCTTCTGAACTTGATTCTCTTCGACCAGATCATACTATATAAACGACCAATACATATAGCTCGATCAATAGAAAAACCACCATCCACACCCACTACAACTATCTTCTTTTCTCTTGTTCTATCTTTCAAACACCTTGAAACCCACCATGAAACCTCCATCACGGTTCTTGGTAACAACCGCCACTACCACCCATATTATCATCACCTTCGAATATTAATAACGATTGACTACCACATGAAATCATCACCAAACCAAACCGCCTCCACGCACTTGTATCATTTTTCTGATGGCTGTTCACATCACCACCGCCACCTTGTAAATATTTCTGCCACTCTCCTCTTGCTTCTATTACGGTATAGAAGTGATTAGGATGGAGAGTTTATTGAGTAAATCAAAAAGACATGTATGTTGATGAGAGTGTCAATGTTAAAATAGAAAAGGAAGGTTAATATAAAGCACCTTATCAATTATAAGTGGGACTAGTATCAATTTAAATGGCAGACAACTATCTGAATGATTTCCTGAATAACCGCTCCCACCATTCTTCTTTTCATTTTAAATTATTTCTGTCCAGTGGATCCAAGGATAAAGCGATTATTTCTACAGCTATATCCTGTTGGTCACTACTATACTATTTAACTTAGCTGGGCTGCCATTTGATTTATGTTAATAGGCTGTCATTTAATTTAGGACAATGAGTTGTTGGACTAAATGTGTTGGGCTGCTTTGTCGTATAGAACCCACAACCACAAACCTATCGTAATCTTGATGCACTCTTGTTTCTTGTTTATTGTTTCATTCACAACTCACAACCTTCACCTTATTTTTCTATTTTCTATCATCACTGCCAAACACCAAGAACCACCCTCACAGTAACCATCACCTGCTCTCTCTCCCTTCTCTTCTTTCTCTCATAATTTCTCCTTCGTGAACTCATAGAAACCACCATTTTTACTACTACTATCGTATATTGCAGTTGTAACTTCTATTTCTATTTTTTGAAACTGTAAACACGAAGAAGATGAAAATAAAGAAAACAATTACACGTTACTAGTAAATTGATACAAAAGATTACACTTTTAGCATAGATTGTCCCACGATTCACTTAATTAGATGCAAAAATCATTCATATCTATCTTGTTGCTGCTATGTTGGGGTTACTCATCAACAAGCTGCTACAAATAATTCCTGTTTGATAATTATATTCTGATGATGAAGGAGACGAGAAGATAAGATACTGTGTAGATAATGAAGCGAATTATGATGAATTGGGTTAGGAAAGTTATTAAGATTGACGATGAATGATGAAAAGCATGAGACCCATCTGTTGTTATAATTCACGTGTTACCCTAAAACATGAATCTGTATTGGACATTAAAAGGGTTTTGGGCTCAAGTTGTAACCAGGCTCCGATTAAACCATTTTTGGTTTGCGCCAAAATCTTGTTGTTGGGTTGAAGGATTTGGCCAAGTTATAACTATATAAATATATAAATATATATATATATATATATATATATATATATATATATATATATATATATATATATATATATATATATGTATGTATGTATGTATGTATGTATGTATGTATGTGTGTGTGTGTGTGTGTGTGTTGGGGAATAAAATAGATAAACAGAAATAGTAGAATGGTTAAGGGTGTATTTGGGTTATCGAGAGGTCTCAGGTTCGAGCCCGGTCGGGGGCAGTATTTTTAATCCTCTCCGTTTTGAGGTAGAATTTCTATTTAGTATTATTGTTATCATTATTATTATTACTTTTATTATTATAATTATTATAATTATTATTATAATTATTATTATAATTATAATTATAATTATAATTATAATTATTATTATTATTATTATTATTATTATTATTATTATTATTATTATTATTACTATTATTACTACTATTATTATTGATATTATTATTATCACATCATTATTATTATTAAAGATAAGTATTATTAATACCATTTACATTATTATTATTATGAGTATAAGTATTATTATTATCATGACTATTAAAATTATCATTTTTAAAACTATCATTAGTATTATTATTAGAATTATCATTATTTTTATCATTATTATCTTTATTATTATTTTTATTATTTATGAATATGATTATTATTATTAATTTTAGGAATATTATAATTATTATTATCATTATAATTTTTAACAGTAATATTATTATTAACATTATTATCATTACTATCATTTTTACTATTATTAGTAACATTATTATTATGATAAGAACTATATTAGTATTATTTACAATATTACTATTAATATTATTATTATTATTACAATAAAAAATATTATTAAAATGCTTATATAACACATATATATAAAAGTATATATATAAAAATATAAGCAATTGAAATAATATATATATATATATATATATATATATATATATATATATATATATATATATATATATATATATATATATATATATATATATATATATATATTAATATATAACTTGTTCGATCACGAGTATATGTGTTAATGTATATACAAATGATATAGGTTCGTGAATCCGAGGCCAACCCTGTATTATTCAGTATCGTTGTATGCATATTTTTACTACAAAAAGTGAGTTCATTTAATTCCCTTTTACTCTTTACATTTTTGGGACTAAGAATACATGCGCTGTTTTTACAACTGTTTTATTAAATGCCTTTGAAATCTATATTTTTGGACTGAGAATACCTGAGATGCTTTTATAAATATTTGACAAGATAGACACTAGCAAAACTTACCTCGAATGAATTATTATACAGACAGAAGTTCCGTTGATTATTATTGAATTAGTTGGACGTTATAATTACCACTAATTGATGTGAATATTTTCCCTTTGATTATTATATCTTGGTAACCTAAGAATTAGGAAACGGGTATGACCCCTAATTCACGCGAATCCTAAAGGTAGCTACCAGTTTAACACTCCCACCCAGAATGTTCACTAGACGGAAGAGCTAGTGGGCGTGGTGTTTAGTACTTCGAGATTTATATATTTATTACAGACTGAAAGTTCTGTTTATTTTGGGGATATTTATGATGCGCATTAAATGTTAAGGTCGGTTACTAAGCAAAGAAAGAAAGCAAAGTGAATGTTATATATCAAGAGAATGATTTTATACACAAGTTATGTGTATGTTATTTTGTACACGAGATACGTGTACGGTTACTAAGATTTATTAAAAATTGTTTCGTACACGAGAAAGGTGTACTGTATTTAAAAGATATCGCATGTACATTACAGGTGGGTATAGGATTCGGGCCCATATGTACCATGCACATTTAAATCTTGTGGTCTATCAAAATGATGAATTTTATTGTTTATGATAAACCTATGAACTCACCAACCTTTTGGTTGACACTTTTAAAACATGTTGATGTGTTGAAAGTGTGTGCAGTAGTGCTTAGCTTATTCTTCAACTTTTAAATTTATAAAACCTTTATTTAATACACTTTAACACCCTAACGAGCAATAAAACCTGATCAGAGGTAGCATGTAAGGTTATCATCCCATGAGAAGTGTGGTAACGATAAGAGTTGCTTTATTATTTAATTCTTATTAAAGAATTAAAGATATATTTTTATGTCTTTTATGGGATAGATTTCTCTTAGGAAAGAGTTTGCTTTTTAAAGACAAATAAAATAAGGAATTGAAGATTCAAAATAAGATACAAATAAAGATACAAGTAAAGATACAAGTGATTACATGGACAATCAATTCATACGGAATTCATATTAGATAAGTTTCATAACTTATATTAACACAAAGTAGAATAACAATCATAGACCAATTATTATCCCTTAATAGGTTAAACTAAGTGTTGCATAGTAATCAATAAGTAGGATTTAAAGCATATGCTAGATATGTGATGTGCATAACTAACATCTTAATTCTTCATGTTCAATTCAATTACATGATACATACTAATCTTGTGATGACGATCAATATGCAAATAGACTGACAAATTATATAAGCTATTAAACACCAAGTAGATCAACTCAAGTTACTAGCTGAAAGTCAATTACTACTAAGTTTTCATGCAATCATTAATCAAACAAATCCAAACGAAGGATCTTCGATTAAACCTAACAATATTAACTTCTATTGTATAAGCATAATTCAAATCAAATAAGTTTATCACTATTAAACTCTTTAACTTAGTTGCATGCAATTCAATTTAACAAGTTTGATGGACTAGATCTAAATAAGTAGCATGAATCAAATAATAGATTTATCAGATCAATGACTAATCAACCTTAAAATCATGCTATTTAATAATCATTAAGCATGGCAAACAAGTGTAATCAAGCAAAATAGATCTTAAACAGTTTAAATATCATTACAGAAACTCAACCACACAGACCTAGAAAGAACCAAAAACTTCACAGAATGAAGCACGAAGCCGGCGGCTTCCTTCACACCAAGCCGGCAGCTTCATCTGAATCACAGATGAAGTTTAACTTTCATCCACGTAATCACTATGAACGTTTAGTTCAGACGAACAGAAATGAATACAGAAAATAAAATAGATAAAACAATAAATTAAAGATAGAATCATACCTTGAAAAGAAGGTAGATGTAAAATTACTTGAATAAAATCTTGAATCTTGATTACAAAATAGTAAATCTAACCTAAGGGTTTAGAGAAAACCCCTAAAAATGACCTATCTACTTCTAAACTTTTGAACATATGAAAACTGAGACCAGAGGCTTCAATTTATAAGATTCTTGGGCGGTGGCCAAGCCGGCTGCTTCATTGGGAAGCCAGCGGCTTGTCTTGAGTCGGTGACTCCTCGTGCAAGTTAAACTTAATCAGCAAGTCAATTCTTGTAACCATCATACTGAAGCCGGCGGCTTCACTTGATTCGCCAGATTTTTCTAATTTTATCTTGATTTTATTTCCATTTTTACTTGAACTTGATCAATAAGTTGAGAAAACGTGTCAACCAGGCCGGCGGCTTCATTGGAAAGCCGGCGGCTTCCTTTGTCTTTTTCTTGATCAACAAGTTCTTTCAATTTCTATCGATTCTGGAACATTCTGGTACTTTTATCCTCAAAGTCGGCGACTTCCTTAGAACCATGCCGGCGGCTTCATACAGCCGATTCGCAATTTTCTTCATTTTTGATCCTGTTTAATACATAAATTGGACATAATCATTAGAAATATCTTTTTCCCATTTTTATTCATTTTAGTGTGTTTTTGTATCAAAATGACTCAAAAAATACAAAGATAACTCCTCAAAATGTTATCAAAAAACTGTATAATTTAGGAGTTATCAAATTCCCCACACTTAAACCTTTACTTATCCTCAAGTAAACCTTATAAATTATATCATGGGTATTAAAATAAAATTGCAAAGTCAAAAGTATATCTTAATAAGAAGTTAGTATTTATTATTCATACGAACTAGTCTGAACCAGATCAAGGATTACAAGTAGTCCTAAAGGTTATTAAGTCAGATTTATACAGCTTGGTCATCATTGGACTCTTTTATTTTCTAACTTTAAAAAGTGTATGGTTCTCATTGGAACTCTTTTCTTTCGTTGGCCTTCATTGGGCTCTTTTACCTTTTCAACAATTGCTTTCACGCTTAGCTTTTAGCTTTACATTTTTGAAAATTTTTAAATTGGCCCTTACTTTGGACTATTTTGCTGCCTCAGTGGTCCATGCTTCTTATGCCATATGGTAGTGGCTATAAGCTTGCACTCGTTTCACAATTTTTGGCTTTTAACTTTTATCTTAAACAAGTAATCCGATCTCGAAATTGAGAGTAGTTGTTTTTATGAAATGACCCGTCCATATTACTATAAACGTAGTACGTTCTCATTGGTCCCATAGCGAGGTATTTGACCTCTATATGATACGTTTTAGAAAATATTGCATTCGTTTCATAAAAAACACATCATTATTATACATAATGCATGTTTTAAACAAGTGGGCAATTATTTAAGAAATAATCCCTAAAATACATCGGTTTCCAAATACTACACACGTAACGTAACAGTCGAATATAATACATGACAAAGGTTTTATTGAATGCAACACTTTATTTAAATAAAAGTATGAGACTCCATGCACAACTTGCTCAGATAATGCAACAGCGGAAGACTTTCTTAAGGACCTGAGAATAAACATGCGTAAACAGTCAACACAAAGGTTGGTGAGATATATAGGTTTATCATCAATATAAATATAGACCACAAGATTTCATAGTTATAAATATATGTACACTTGCAAGTGTATAAAAGTATTCTATAAGTTGTTGAGCGCTTCGGTAACCATACTTAACCATTAATGTGGCATATTCCCTTTATTATGAAATCTCTTTACACTGTACCAAGTGTAGTAAAAACGAAGTACTATGCAACCGTTTACGATACTAGAGCGACTAGCCCGGTTGGGGTTGTCAACCCGATAGATCTATCAATAGGATTCGCGCTTACATGTTCTTACAACATGTAAATATTAGTTACCAAGCTATTAGGGAAAAATATGCAAAGTGGTACAACTCAACGTAGAATATATTTTAAGTACTTGTGTCCATGGCGTAAAACATAAAATGCATGTATTCTCATCCCAAAATATTTGTAGAGTTTAAAAAATGGGACTTTATACTCACAGTAGTAAAAGTATATTAACAATAAGTTTTCAGCTTATTAAAAATATGGCCGTCGTCCTTGGATTTACGAACCTATAACAATAATAATGATTAAGATAATAATACGACATGTGAATAAAATAAAACAAGTTCATATAATACTTATATATTAATTTTTAACATTTTTATGTTAGTAGTCCTTTGTTAGTAGTCCAAAATAGTCCGAAATGTCCAATAGTCCAATAAACGGTATATATATAATCTTAGAATTACCCTACGACATATTGTATACGTATTGTCTTTGCATCAACCCAGAGACGTATTGTATATGTATTGTCTTAAAATTAACTAAGATGTATTGTGTACATATTGTCTTAGGATTTATCAAAACGTATTGTATACTTATTGTGTTAGGACGTACCAAGAATATTATTATACATATATACAATCACAGAATTAACCAAGATTATAATATTTTGTTATACTACTGATAACATGTCCAAATATATATAGGATATAGGAAAAGTTAACAAGGATATGGTTAATATAGTTTTTAAGATATATAAATTTCGTCCATACAACGTTAATTTTAGCAGATTTTGTTTTGCTCGCCAAATATTCATTACAACTCCGATTAAAGTGAATCAAATTTATATGGATTCATTAAGAAGTAAATTTTAGAGTTTTACCCTCTTTTTGTGTCGGTGGACACATTTGGAAAAATACCGGCATGCACCCAATATATGATTTTTGATAAAATACTTCCACTTTGTCTAAAATCATGAAAAAAATACTGGAAGTCTTATTTACATATATTAACATATTTTCAATGTCTTAGACTCTAACTAAAAGTCTAATATAGGTTTTTAATTCCCAACCCAAAACAGCCCGCTTTTTACCGAATGGGGATTAAAGGATATATGTTAAGTTTCACGGTGTTCTTTATATGAACAAGTTATAAGTTCTTATATTAACTTAATATAACATCATACTACATATAAATAAGTGTTATTAGAGTTAAGTTAGAAAGATTAGATTAGTTCTTCAAACAAGTTTAGAATCAACTAAACTATGTTCTAGTTTATAAACTCTTATATACATAGCTATAAACATATGAATTAAACAAGAGTTGAAGTAGAGTTTTTACCTCAAGTTTAGAATGTAAAGTTGCTGGAAAGAAATAGTAGAACAAAACTTGAGAGAGTTCTTGCAAGTGTGTGTGAAAATTGGAAGTAAAATTTGGAAAATGAATGTATAAAAATGAGTTAGAAATGGTGCTTATTTATAGGCTTGAAAATTTGGTTTTTAGTGAAAATATCTAAGATAAGTTAAAATGTATTAAGTCATGGATGACAAATTAATTGATTAGGTCATGGATGACAGATTCCACAAATAATTGCAGATTTCTATTGGTATATACCAATAGTAAATACTTCTAGAAGCTGTGTATAATACGGGTAAAAATACCGTATGAATACGAGTAGAATTCTTGAGGAAATTGAACGAAAATACTAGTATAGCTATTCTTTATACGTATTGGTATATTAAAAAGTATATTCAATACGTGTAAGGATGTATTTACACTCGTAATACATTATATGTAAATACATTTTAACATAACTTAATTACGTCGTTTAAATAATAACATATATATTGTTCAAAAACTCTTTAAATTAGTAGTATGAAAATAAAAATAATACTTTGTTAATATACATAATGAGATATTTAATTATCATATTTTCAAGTTAAATATATATAAATCCATATATATACACAATAATTAAACAATTAAACAATTAAATCAAGTTATGACGTTCGTGAATTGTCGGAATAAAAGGGTGACCAAAAGCTTGTGTAAAACTCTTTCCGGAGGTTCAAGACTTATTAAAATTCATTGCTTATCAAGTCGGAATTATATAAAGATTAAGTTTAAATTTGGTCGGAAATTTTTGGGTCGTCACAGTACCTACCCGTTAAAGAAATTTCGTCCCGAAATTTGATCGAGGTCGTCATGGCTAACAATAAGAATCTTATTATGACGAATATAAGTTGATTCATAGGGTTTTATCATGATTGAGAAATATGGATAAAATAATTCGATTACTTGAAACGTATGAGTGAAGCTATCGTAAAAGAGTGAAATGAGAAAATAGGGATTCGTCTTATCTTTTGACGTCATCACGGTTGATCTCCGGATTAAAGAAAATCTTTGTAATCTATAAAAGATTTGATTCTTCGGCGATTAAGGAAATTATGATCCTCTTCGATTTAATGCAATAATCTGTCTCAATTTCTGTGTCGGATATTTTACTATAAATCAACCTCCAACGTTTATTTATTTCTACATCTTCCATCTTTTATACTTTCTTCCTTCCTTCATACTTCCAAAACATTCGTCAATATGCTCCATCCAGTTTTAATTCTTGATATATTCTTGACTATCACATCTGTCATTCTTCTTTTTCATCTTTCACAGGAGGAATCCGTTAATTTCTACTATGCTCTTGTGTTTATAGTGTTCTTAGTTTTCCCGTGTCTTTATATTGCTATACGCATCGATATACATAGTTTGTAATTTCTACGTTGTCTTCGTGCTTATATTTTTCCTTATATTTTGGAGTTTCATGCTTCCGTCTTCTTTTTTCGACTTCAAGTCAAGCGAATAATGGTCTAGAATTCATAGATATGAAATTCGGAATGAACATAGCTAATGCTCTAAGAGAGAAATTGTAATAGCACAATTTGACTTGTGAAATTACCAGAATCCAAAGGAAAAAATAGAAATATTAATAGAATATGTTCTTGATATGTTTAGAGATTAGATTAAATGTAAGAGTCATGTAACATGGCACATGATGACGTTATGGTCTGTGAATTATTACGTTCCATTTAGAAACTCAGCATGACTTACTGTAATATAATCACGTTGATCAAGTGTCATTATATTATACTAACTCATGCTTTAGTTCCCAACATTACTTCAAAAATATTCATACTTTACACTCAGAGGTTTTAGATGTTTAGAACTTAAAACAGTTTTCTTTATGATGTGATACAGATAATGCGAAGGAATAAATGATTTCAGATAAGAATGGTTATGAAAATATCTTCAGAAATATGAAGGATATTTATAATGGAAGATACGATGATATCTTAGAATATTTAAGATAAGAAGATGATGAAGAATATTGTCCGCAAGGGTTTTAGAGTAAGGAGCAAGGTATTTGCTAAGGATTTTAGCAGACAACGAATTATTTGGATTCTTTGAAGGTAGATTTCGTCCTTGTGATTTGTCCACAGCCTCCTTCAGGGTTTGCTCAATCCGTTTTTCAGTTCCAAACCTTCTCTTTTTCTGTGCTTTGCTAACACAATATTCTTTATCATCAACTTTTGACTGTTACGGTTGTCTACAGTTTCTGCTGCTTCATTCAGCTTTTTCAAAACTTCATAGTACTGATTCGTAGGTTGAAGTGCTATTCCGGATTTCAGAATTATAATTCCAGGAAAATAACGTTATATGTATATTCAGAAATGATGTGAGATTCAAGAATAATTATTGATGCTTCCTAGGGTTTGGTATTGTAGTGACCCGAACTTTTCCATGTTTATATATATATATATATATTAAATAAAATTGTTATTTACATGATTAAGTGTTTCCAACATGTTAAGCAATCAAACTTGTTAAGACTTGATTAATTGAAATAGGTTTCATATAGACAATTGACCACCCAAGTTGACTGGTGATTCACGAATGTTAAAACTTGTAAAAACTATACGATGACATATATATGGTTATATATATAGTTAACATGATTTTATTATAAGTATGTATCTCATTAGGTATTTTAATAATGAGTTATATACATAAAAATGAGACTATTAATTTAAGAAACTCTTAAACGATATATATAACGATTATCGTTATAACAACGTCTTACTAGGTACATATGAATCATATTAAGATATTGATACACTTGGTTAATTATGTTAAATGATAAGTAAATATATTATTAAGTGTATTGACAATGAAATACATATGTAAAAATAAGACTACTAACTTAACGATTTCGAAACGAGACATATATGTAACGATTATCGTTATAATTAAATTTTACTGTATATACATCATACTAAGATATATTATATATCATAATATCATGATAATATAACAATTTAACATCTCATTTGTTATAATAAACAATGGGTTAACAACATTCAACAAGATCGTTAACCTAAAGGTTTCAAAACAACATTTACATGTAACGACTAACGATGACTAAACGACTCTGTTAAAATGTATATACATGTAGTGTTTTAATATGTATTCATACACTTTGGAAAGACTTCAAGACACTTATCAAAATACTTCTACTTAAAAAAATGCTTACAATTACATCCTCGTTCAGTTTCATCAACAATTCTACTCGTATGCACCAGTATTCGTACTCGTACAATACACAGCTTTTAGATGTATGTACTATTGGTATATACACTCCAATGATCAGCTCTTAGCAGCCCATGTGAGTCACCTAACACATGTGGGAACCATCATTTGGCAACTAGCATGAAATATCTCATAAAATTACAAAAATATGAGTAATCATTCATGACTTATTTACATGAAAACAAAATTATATATCCTTTATATCTAATCCATACACCAACGACCAAAAACACCTACAAACACTTTTATTCTTCAATTTTCTTCATCTAATTGATCTCTCTCAAGTTCTGTCTTCAAGTTCTAAGTGTTCTTCATAAATTCCAAAAGTTCTAGTTTCATAAAATCAAGAATACTTCCAAGATTACAAGTTTACTTCCAAGTTTTCTAAATCCATTCCAAGTAATCATCCAAGATCAAGAAACCTTTGTTACTTACGCCGTCGTAGTAACACTGCGGGCTGTTTTGGGTTAGTTAATTAAAAACTATGATAAACTTTGATTTAAAAGTTGTTATTCTGAGAAAATGATTTTTATTATGAACATGAAACTATATCCAAAAATTATGGTTAAACTCAAAGTGGAAGTATGTTTTCTAAAATGGTCATCTAGACGTCGTTCTTTCGACTGAAATGACTACCTTTACAAAAACGACTTGTAACTTATTTTTCCGACTATAAACCTATACTTTTTCTGTTTAGATTCATAAAATAGAGTTCAATATGAAACCATAACAATTTGATTCACTCAAAACGGATTTAAAATGAAGAAGTTATGGGTAAAACAAGATTAGATAATTTTTCTCATTTTAGCTACGTGAAAATTGGTAACAAATCTATTTCAACCATAACTTAATCAACTTGTATTGTATATTATGTAATCTTGAGATACCTTAGACACGTTTACAATGTTTCGACCTATCATGTCGACACATCTATATATATTTCGGAACAACCATAGACACTCTATATGTGAATGTTGGAGTTAGCTATACAGGGTTGAGGTTGATTCTAAAATATATATAGTTTGAGTTGTGATCAATACTGAGATACGTATACACTGGGTCGTGGATTAATTCAAGATAATATTTATCGATTTATTTCTGTACATCTAACTGTGGACAACTAGTTGTAGGTTACTAACGAGGACAGCTGACTTAATAAACTTAAAACATCAAAATATATTAAAAGTGTTGTAAATATATTTTGAACATACTTTGATATATATGTATATATTGTTATAGGTTCGTGAATCAACCAGTGGCCAAGTCTTACTTCCCGACGAAGTAAAAATCTGTGAAAGTGAGTTATAGTCCCACTTTTAAAATCTAATATTTTTGGGATGAGAATACATGCAGGTTTTATAAATGATTTACAAAATAGACACAAGTACGTGAAACTACATTCTATGGTTGAATTATCGAAATCGAATATGCCCCTTTTTATTAAGTCTGGTAATCTAAGAATTAGGGAACAGACACCCTAATTGACGCGAATCCTAAAGATAGATCTATTGGGCCTAACAAACCCCATCCAAAGTACCGGATGCTTTAGTACTTCGAAATTTATATCATATCCGAAGGGTGTCCCGGAATGATGGGGATATTCTTATATATGCATCTTGTTAATGTCGGTTACCAGGTGTTCACCATATGAATGATTTTTATCTCTATGTATGGTATGTGTATTGAAATATGAAATCTTGTGGTCTTTTGTTACGGTTTGATATATATAGGTTAAACCTATAACTCACCAACATTTTTGTTGACGTTTAAAGCATGTTTATTCTCAGGTGAATACTAAGAGCTTCCGCTGTTGCATACTAAAATAAGGACAAGATTTGGAGTCCATGTTTGTATGATATTGTGTAAAAACTGTATTCAAGAAACTGATTTCTATGTAACATATTTGTATTGTAAACCATTATGTAATGGTCGTGTGTAAACAGGATATTTTAGATTATCATTATTTGATAATCTATGTAAAGATTTTTAAACCTTTATTTATGAAATAAAGGTTATGGTTTGTTTTAAAAATGAATGCAGTCTTTGAAAAACGTCTCATATAGAGGTCAAAACCTCGCAACGAAATCAATTAATATGGAACGTTTTTAATCAATAAGAACGGGACATTTCAGTTGGTATCAGAGTGTTGGTCTTAGAGAACCAGAAAATTTGCATTAGTGTGTCTTATCGAGTTTGTTAGGATGCATTAGTGAGTCTAGACTTCGACCTTGTTTTCTTTAAAAATGATTGCTTAACATTTTTGTTGGAAACTATATATTATTAACATGTATATATTATGTGATATATTAATCTTTTAACTTGTTTGATATTGTGTGATAGATGTCTACCTCTAGCACAAATCTCATTGACTCACCTAATAATAACGAAGAGTCGAATATATATTGGACTGATTCACAAGTTCCCGAAGAGGAACCGGAAGAAGAATCAGAACCGGAAGAAGAATCAGAACCGGAAGAGGGGGAACCGGAGGAGGAAATAGAACCGGTGGGGGAAATAATAAAATGGTTAAGTAAAAGAAAATCCTCAACCAACCGACCAAGATTAATTATGGTCAATGGTGTTTCCACCAAGGAGGCAAAATATTGGGAGGATTACCAATTCTTCGATGAATCGGATTCCGACGAGAATTCCGATGATGTTATAGAAATTACCCCAACTGAATTTAAAAAAGCAAAAGAAAATAATAAGGGAAAGGGCATAAAAATAGAGAAATCTAATTCCAACCCCGATGAACTTTATATGTATCGTCAACCCCCGAAGTCCTTAAGTTGTAACAATGACCCGGGAACCTCTAAACCACCAGGTTTTTCTAAACCGTTGTGGAAAACGACAGCTAGTATTAGGGGAACATCATATATCCCTAGAAACTTGGCAAAATGAACCAAAACCGAAGAAGAAGAAACGAGCGAGTCGGAATAAGATAGTTATATTCGTGTGGTGTAATATATGTAATATAGTGTGCTTATGCTTTATGATATATGTAAAAATTGCTTGTATTAATAAGTATTTTTTTTATGAATCTAACTCTTGTCTATTTTACAGTTTAAAAATACAAAATGGATAGACAACCCAATATTTTAAGAGACCTACCCGGAGACATGATTGATGAAATCTTGTCTAGAGTCGGTCAGAATTCCTTGGCACAACTATTTAAGGCGAGATCAGTTTGTAAGACATTCGAAGAACGTTCCAAGAATGTCTTGGTTTATAAGAGACTTTCGTTTGAAAGATGGGGGATATCACATTGGGAAACCCATAAGTTACGATGTGTTTACTTTGACGCATATATTGCGGGGAACCCAAATGCTATTTTACGCAACGGGTTAAGAAATTATTTTGACTCAATGTATCCAAATATAGGACTTCATGATTTAGAAAAAGCGGCTAACATGCAACATAAAGAAGCATGCTATGCTTACGGGTTAGTAATGTTCGCTTCTCACCAAAGTGAGAAAAAGAACATCGGGCTACAGCTATTAAACAAAACGTTCCCACAAGTGACGGAGTCGGTAATTGGGGTAAGAAATGAGGTTTTTAGGTTATTACGAGACTGTTGGTCATTACGTAACTCTCGTCCCTTTGACGACGTTACAACACGTTGTCTTATCAACGGCCATAACAGTTATGTTCCACAAGACCAAGGATGGGAAGTAGTCCTAGTAAAACCAGAATGTATTTTTGGACGTATGAATTACGTGTCTTTATTGCCTTTGCTGAACGACTTGTGTACTAGCTAGAATTATCTTCACAACTATCTTGTATCAAAGTTATTGTTTGCTATATTTCATGCTTTATGTAAAATAAGCGGTATTGTAAGTTTGTAAAATATTGTATAAAAGTTTGAACGCGAAATATTATTATAATCAGTTTTTCATATAGAATTGTAGTAGTTGAATTGTATATTAGCAACTAAGTATGAACTTAACGGGTAGGTACTACCCGAATTTAAACTTATAAAACGCTAATATGAAGAAAAAGCTTTTATAAATGAGTTCATATTATGCTACGAAATACTATTAACTACTCTTAATATTCTGTATGATTAACTTGTTCCATTTGACTATTTTGAAGGAAATGGCACCGACTACTCGACACACCGTGAATATGAATGAAGAGGAATTCCGTACTTTTCTAGCTTCAAACATAGCCGCAGTACAGGCTGCGCTACATACCAACAATAACCTTGGATCTAGCAGTACAGGAAATCGTGTAGGATGCACCTACAAAGAATTCACTGCCTGCAAACCTTTGGAATTTGATGGAACTGAAGGACCGATCGGATTGAAACGGTGGACCGAGAAGGTCAAATCGGTGTTTTCCATAAGTAAGTGTACTGAAGAGGACAAAGTGAAGTACGCTACGCATACCTTCACATGTTCTGCGTTAACATGGTGGAATACCTATCTAGAGCAAGTGGGACAAGATGATGCGTACGCACTACCGTGGTCAGCATTCAAGCACTTGATGAACGAGAAGTACCGTCCCAGAACTGAGGTCAATAAGCTCAAGATAGAACTTAGAGGGTTACGAACCCAAGGATTTGATATTACCACGTACGAAAGACGATTCACAGAATTGTGCCTATTGTGTCCGGGAACGTTCGAAGATGAGGAAGAGAAGATCGACGCGTTTGTGAAAGGATTACCGGAAAGAATCCAAGAAGATATAAGTTCACACGAACCCGCCTCCATACAACAGGAATGTAGAATGGCTCACAAACTAATGAACCAGATTGAGAAAAGAATTAAAGAACAGACGGCTGAAGAGGCCAATGTGAAGCAAGTCAAAAGAAAGTGGGAGGAAAACGGTGATAAGAATCACCAATACAACAACAATAGCAATTACAATAATAATCGCAACAATTATCCCAACAATCGCAACATCAATCGCAACTACAACAAATGGCCCAACAACAACAACAACAGCAACTACAACAATCGTCCCAACAACAATAACAACCACAACAACAACAACAACAATCAGAAGCAGCTATGCCAAAGGTGTGAAAAGTATCACTCAGGGTTCTGCACCAAATTTTGCAACAAGTGTAAAAGAAATGGTCATAGCGCGGTGAAGTGTGAGGTCTACGGACCAGGGGTTAACAGAACGAAAGGAACAAATGGTGTCGGAATGAGTAATGGCGGAGCAAGTAGTGTCGGAGCAAGTTATGCCAATGTAGTTTGTTATAAATGTGGAAAACCGGGCCACATTATTAGAAATTTCCCGAACCAGGAAACATGAATGGACAAGGTCGTGGAAGAGTTTTCAATATTAATGCGGCAGAGGCACAGGAAGACCCGGAGCTTGTTACAGGTACGTTTCTTATTGACAATAAATCTGCTTACGTTTTATTTGATTCGGGTGCGGATAGAAGCTATATGAGTAGAGATTTTTGTGCTAAATTAAGTTGTCCATTGACGCCTTTGGATAGCAAATTTTTACTCGAATTAGCAAATGGTAAATTAATTTCAGCAGATAATATATGTCGGAATCGAGAAATTAAACTGGTTAGCGAAACATTTAAGATTGACTTGATACCAGTAGAGTTAGGGAGTTTTGATGTGATAATCGGTATGGACTGGTTGAAAGAAGTGAAAGCAGAGATCGTTTGTTACAAAAATGCAATTCGCATTATACGAGAAAAAGGAAAACCCTTAATGGTGTACGGAGAAAAGGGCAACATGAAGCTACATCTTATTAGTAATTTGAAGGCACAAAAACTAATAAGAAAAGGTTGCTATGCTGTTCTAGCACACGTCAAGAAAGTATAAACTGAAGAAAAGAGCATCAATGATGTTCCCGTCGCAAAAGAATTTCCCGATGTATTTCCGAAAGAATTACCGAGATTACCCCCACATCGATCCGTTGAATTTCAAATAGATCTTGTACCAGGAGCTGCACCAATAGCTCGTGCTCCTTACAGACTCGCACCCAGCGAGATGAAAGAACTGCAAAGCCAATTACAAGAACTTTTAGAGCGTGGCTTCATTCGACCAAGCACATCACCGTGGGGAGCTCCTGTTTTGTTTGTCAAGAAGAAAGATGGTACATTCAGGTTGTGTATCGACTACTGAGAGTTGAACAAACTTACCATCAAGAACCACTACCCACTACCGAGAATCGACAACTTATTTGATCAACTACAAGGCTCGTCTGTTTATTCAAAGATTGACTTACGTTCCGGGTATCATCAAATGCGGGTGAAAGAAGATGATATTCCAAAGACTGCTTTCAGAACACGTTACGGTCATTACGAGTTTATGGTCATGCCGTTTGGTTTAACTAATGCACCAGCTGTGTTCATGGACCTTATGAACAGAGTGTGTGGACCATACCTTGACAAGTTTGTCATTGTTTTCATTGATGACATACTTATTTACTCAAAGAATGATCAAGAACACGGTGAACATTTGAGAAAGGTGTTAGAATATTGAGGAAGGAAGAATTGTACGCTAAATTTTCAAAGTGTGCATTTTGGTTGGAAGAAGTTCAATTCCTAGGTCACATAGTGAACAAAAAAGGTATTAAGGTGGATCCGGCAAAGATAGAAACTGTTGAAAAGTGGGAAACCCCGAAAACTTCGAAACACATACGCCAGTTTTTAGGACTAGCTGGTTACTACAGAAGGTTCATCCAAGACTTTTCCAGAATAGCAAAACCCTTGACTGCATTAACGCATAAAGGGAAGAAATTTGAATGGAAGGATGAACAAGAGAAAGCGTTTCAGTTATTGAAGAAAAAG
The DNA here is from genome assembly GCF_046630445.1 of Rutidosis leptorrhynchoides. Lineage (NCBI taxonomy): Eukaryota > Viridiplantae > Streptophyta > Magnoliopsida > Asterales > Asteraceae > Rutidosis > Rutidosis leptorrhynchoides. The sequence goes on along the minus strand of NC_092338.1, from coordinate 179,955,906 downwards.
CTAACTACAGCACCTATATTGTCATTGCCTGAAGGGAATGATGATTTTGTGATTTATTGTGACGCATCAAAGCAAGGTCTCGGTTGTGTATTAATGCAACGAACGAAGGTGATTGCTTATGCGTCTAGACAATTGAAGATTCACGAGCAAAATTATACGACGCATGATTTGGAATAAGGCGCGGTTGTTTTTGCATTAAAGACTTGGAGGAACTACTTATATGGGGTCAAAAGTATTATATATACCGACCACAAAAGTCTTCAACACATATTTAATCAGAAACAACTGAATATGAGGCAGCGTAGGTGGATTGAATTGTTGAATGATTACGACTTTGAGATTCGTTACCACCCGGGGAAGGCAAATGTGGTAGCCGACGCCTTGAGCAGGAAGGACAGAGAACCCATTCGAGTAAAATCTATGAATATAATGATTCACAATAACCTTACTACTCAAATAAAGGAGGCGCAACAAGGAGTTTTAAAAGAGGGAAATTTAAAGGATGAAATACCCAAAGGATTGGAGAAGCATCTTAATATTCGGGAAGATGGAACCCGGTATAGGGCTGAAAGGATTTGGGTACCAAAATTTGGAGATATGAGAGAAATGGTACTTAGAGAAGCTCATAAACCAGATACTCAATACATCCTGGAACGGGGAAGATGTACAAGGATCTCAAGAAACATTTTTGGTGGCCGGGTATGAAAGCCGATGTTGCTAAATACGTAGGAGAATGTTTGACGTGTTCTAAGGTCAAAGCTGAGCATCAGAAACCATCAGGTCTACTTCAACAACCCGAAATCCCGGAATGGAAATGGGAAAACATTACCATGGATTTCATCACTAAATTGCCAAGGACTGCAAGTGGTTTTGATACTATTTGGGTAATAGTTGATCGTCTCACGAAATCAGCACACTTCCTACCAATAAGAGAAGATGACAAGATGGAGAAGTTAGCACGACTGTATTTGAAGGAAGTCATCTCCAGACATGGAATACCAATCTCTATTATCTCTGATAGGGATGGCAGATTTATTTCAAGATTCTGGCAGACATTACAGCAAGCATTAGGAACTCGTCTAGACATGAGTACTGCCTATCATCCACAAACTGATGGGCAGAGCGAAAAGACGATACAAATGCTTGAAGACATGCTACGAGCATGTGTTATTGATTTCGGAAACAGTTGGGATCGACATCTACCGTTAGCAGAATTTTCCTACAACAACAGCTACCATTCAAGCATTGAGATGGCGCCGTTTGAAGCACTTTATGGTAGAAAGTGCAGGTCTCCGATTTGTTGGAGTGAAGTGGGGGATAGACAGATTACGGGTCCGGAGATAATACAAGAAACTACCGAGAAGATCATCTAAATTCAACAACGGTTGAAAACCGCCCAAAGTCGACAAAAGAGCTACGCTGACATTAAAAGAAAAGATATAGAATTTGAAATTGGAGAGATGGTCATGCTTAAAGTTGCACCTTGGAAAGGCGTTGTTCAATTTGGTAAACGAGGGAAATTAAATCCAAGATATATTGGACCATTCAAGATTATTGATCGTGTCGGACCAGTAGCTTACCGACTTGAGTTACCTCAACAACTTGCGGCTGTACATAACACTTTCCACGTCTCGAATTTGAAGAAATGTTTTGCTAAAGAAGATCTCACTATTCCGTTAGATGAAATCCAAATCAACGAAAAACTTCAATTTATCGAAGAGCCCGTCGAAATAATGGATCGTGAGGTTAAAAGACTTAAGCAAAACAAGATACCAATTGTTAAGGTTTGATGGAATGCTCGTAGAGGACCTGAGTTTACCTGGGAAAGAGAAGATCAGATGAAGAAGAAATACCCGCATTTATTTCCAGAAGATACGTCAACACCTCCAACTGCTTAAAATTTCGGGACGAAATTTATTTAACGGGTAGGTACTGTAATGACCCGAACTTTTCCATGTTTATATATATATTAAATAAAATTGTTATTTACATGATTAAGTGGTTCCAACATGTTAAGCAATCAAACTTGTTAAGACTTGATTAATTGAAATAGGTTTCATATAGACAATTGACCACCCAAGTTGACCGGTGATTCACGAACGTTAAAACTTGTAAAAGCTATACGATAACATATATATGGTTATATATATAGTTAACATAATTTTATTATAAGTATGTATCTCATTAGGTATTTTAACAATGATTTATTTACATAAAAATGAGACTATTAATTTAAGAAACTCGAAAACGATATATATAACGATTATCGTTATAACAACGTCTTACTAGGTACATATGAATCATATTAAGATATTGATACACTTGGTTAATTATGTTAAATGATAAGTAAATATATTATTAAGTGTATTGACAATGAAATACATATGTAAAAATAAGACTACTAACTTAATGATTTCGAAACGAGACATATATGTAACGATTATCGTTGTAACGACATTTAACTGTATATACATCATACTAAGATATATTATATATCATAATATCATGATAATATAACAATTTAACATCTCATTTGTTATAATAAACAATGGGTTAACAACATTCAACAAGATTGTTAACCTAAAGGTTTCAAAACAACATTTACATGTAACGACTAACGATGACTTAACGACTCAGTTAAAATGTAAATACATGTAGTGTTTTAATATGTATTCATACACTTTGGAAAGACTTCAAGACAGTTATCAAAATACTTCTACTTAACAAAAATGCTTACAATTACATCCTCGTTCAGTTTCATCAACAATTCTACTCGTATGCACCCGTATTCGTACTCGTACAATACACAGCTTTTAGATGTATGTACTATTGGTATATATACTCCAATGATCAGCTCTTAGCAGACCATGTGAGTCACCTAACACATATGGCAACCATCATTTGGCAACTAGCATGAAATATCTCATAAAATTACAAAAATATGAGTAATCATTCATGACTTATTTACATGAAAACAAAATTATATATCCTTTATATCTAATCCATACACCAACGACCAAAAACACCTACAAACACTTTCATTCTTCAATTTTCTTCATCTAATTGATCTCTCTCAAGTTCTATCTTCAAGTTCTAAGTGTTCTTCATAAATTCCAAAAGTTCTAGTTTCATAAAATCAAGAATACTTCCAAGATTTCAAGTTTACTTCCAAGTTTTCTAAATCCATTCCAAGTAATCCTCCAAGATCAAGAAACCTTTGTTACTTACAGTAGGTTATCTTTCTAATATAAGGTAATAATCATATTCAAACTTTAATTCAATTTCTATAACCATAACAATCTTATTTCGAGTAGAAATCTTACTTGAAATTGTTTTCTTGTCATGATTCTGCTTCAAGAACTTTCAAGCCATCCAAGGATCCTTTTGTCATAACCCGTCCAAAATCTTCCGAACAAATACAATAACATATGGTACCATCGCGATGAACGGACCTCTATATGCCATGAACGACTCCATGTAATATCTTTAAAATGATCAAATGCACAACGGAAGATTTCTTTCATACCTGAGAATAAACATGCTTTCAAGTGTCAACCAAAAAGGGTTGGTGAGTTCATAGGTTTATCATAAAACAATAAAATTCATCATTTTAATAGACCACAAGATTTAAATACTGCATGGTACAAATGGGCCCGAATCCTATACCCACCTGTAATGTACATGCTATATATTTTTAATACAGTACACCTTTCTCGTGTACGAAATCATCTTTCATAAATCTTAGTAACCGTACACATATCTTGTGCACAAAAATAACATACACATAACCTGTGTATAAAAATCATTCTCTCGATACATAATATTCATATCAACTGGTGACAATTATCTTGTCCATATAATTCAATGGTGGCAATTATCATATCCACATAATTCAATGGTGGCAATTATCATGTCCACATAATTCAATGGTGGAAATTATCATGTCCACATAATTCAATAATAATCCGCAGAACTTCTGTCTGCATAATAATTCATTCAAGGAATGTTTTGCTTGTGTCTATCTCGTCAAACATTTATAAAAGCATTTCATGTATTCGCAGTTCAAAATGTATTTCGAAAGCATTTAATAAAGCAGTTGTAAAAATAGCGCATGTATTCTCAGTCCCAAAAATGTAAAGAGTAAAAGGGAGCAAATGAACTCACCATACTATATTTTGTAGTAAAAATACATATGACTATATTGAACAATGCAGGGTTGACCTCGGATTCACGAACCTATATTATTCATATATTTATTAAAACAAATAATCGTAATCAAACAAGTGTATACCTATTATTTTATGTATTAACATTAATATTCTTATATATATAATTTTATTAATACTTTCTTTACATTATAATACTTATTTGATATTTAATTAATGTTACTAGTTTAACGAAATTTTATGTAGTATTAGTATACTTTATTTAGTAAATATATTTATATATATATATATATATATATATATATATATATATATATATATATATATATATATATCTTTTGTTTTATAAAATTATCAATTGTAGTAATACTAGTTTAAGGATAATAATAGTACGGATAATAGTAATTTTAATAAAAATGGTAATTTTATTAATGATGATAAAGAAAGAAAGAAAAAAAAATAGTTTTAGCAAAAATAGCATTTTCAATAATAATAGTGAGTTTAACAATAAATATCGTTTTACTAGAAATTTTAATGACCACAATTAATAATACAAAAATTTATTTTAAAGGGTACTCCTAATATACTAATATTAATGATAATAATAACAATTTGCATAATAATATTAATAATACATAATGATCATACTTAGTACTAATCATAATGATAATAATATTAATTGTATTAATGATGATAATAATAATAATAATAATAACACTATAACACTAACTAAAATTAATAATAATACTAATAATACTAATAATAATAATAATAATAATAATAATAATAATAATAATAATAATAATAATAATAATAATAATAATAATAATAATAATAATAATAATAATAATAATAAAATTAAAAGTAATAATAATAATTAAATAAATAGCTACCTCTTTAAACAGGCTAAAAAAAATGTTGTCCATGCCGGGGCTTGAACCCGCGACCTCTTGATATCACCAAACACGCTTAACCACTCATCTGTCCCATACATTTCTGATATATTCCACCACATAAATATATATAAGCCGTAATGATCTGTGCCTCCTTCTTCTTCTATTAAATCGGCCCAAGTCTTAAACCCAATCTATGATTTGTGGTCTGCAGCCCAACAAGGGTTCTGTCCACAACACAAATAAACACGTCATGCGGTGACCCAAAGAGGAAACGATGCAAGATGTAGAATTCGATTAGCAGGAAAATAATAACCAGAGGTGGAATCCAAGTAGGGTTTCGGTTTTTAAAAAAATATATAAACAGAATCATGGTAAAGCAGCGACAGGAATTAATGGAGGGGTCCTTGGTTTCTCTAAAAACACGATCATTATCATATATCAATTATAATCATCAACGAAATCAGTCACCATGTATTATCATCATCATCTTTATTATCATCATCATACCCATCCTTTCATCTTATCCTCGTCAGAATTTCGAACATACAGAAATAATGTGATAGCAACAGCACGTCAACAACCTTAGTTAGCCCCAAATAATCTTTGGGACGATTAAAACAGAATTTAATTGAGGTGTCTAATGGCTTCGGTCCAAGGGAAAAGGAAGACAACAGGAAACTAACAGCTCCTTCGATGATTGTGGTATTCAAACAAAGTAATCAATGACCCACTCATAAAGTACTCATAAAAATATCATAACTTAATGTTGAGGTAATGTATTTGTCGGCCACAATCTTATAATTAATCTCCACTTGCAAAATCTTTACCTATATCACATCTTTAATAACATATTCTTAATATATATACACAGTTCCTTGTGAACTTTTTGGAAGAGAGAAGGAAAGAAATTTATGCAACTTCCCACGACATAAAATATAGTTACAGGTTACATGGTTTTCTTTGAATGGGTTTGAAGTATCAGATATTGTAAATGATAGTTATATGGTGGTTTAAACCGAGAAAGAAGGTGGCAATGATGTTGGATGGTGTTTAAATGGATTCAAGAGAAAAGATATGTATGTATGAAAGTGAAGGTTTATGGTCTGTTCGAATAAGGTATGTAGTGAAGTTTTAATTTATTTGTTGTAAATTATTTCTCAGACAGAGAACAGGTTGAACAATTCGTAATGGTTCAATCGTGTGGTGGTCGTTTATTTGGAAAAGAAGAACTAAATAGCATTGCGTGGTGGTTGTTTTCAAGAGAGAGAAAAAAAAATGAGAGGTAGAAGATTCAAAGGTGGTGGTCGATTACAAGGGATATAGTGGCGGTGATGAAAAGTGGTGATGAAAGAAGTGGAACAGTGGCGGTTGTGATTGTGTCTTACATCGAGAAACAGAATCAATGCAGAAAAGTAGTAGTGATCATCGATGGTGGTTGTAATGGATTGTGTTGGTGATCGGTTTTAGAGATATCAAGGTGGTTATTTGGGGTTAATCAAGCTGAAGTAAATAAATGGGACGGTAGTAACGTGATTGAGTTTTGTAGTATTCTAAAGGTCGACAAGATTTGATTCGTTCAGGTACAGAAATAATAAAGAAAAATAAAAGAGGAAGTCGATGGGTAACTTAATTTGGATTTATCTGTTTAATTTCTTCTCATTTGCCCAATATACTCTATTTATTTTGTCTGAGGATCGTGGTTGAGTTGGACAACTAACAACTGAGGACAATATTATATCAACAACTAGTACTAATTTGCAACAAAACAAGAAGGAAAGATAACAACGAATATAATTCTGTAAATTAGTTCGTACGATTCAAAGATTTTATCATCAGATAAATAGTTTAAATGTGTCGGTGATATATAACAGGACATTTATTGTATATAGGTATATAACTGTATTATAGCTATATATGTATTTGTATTTATATATAATAGTACTTGTAATCATATATATGTATGTATATTATTTGTATATGTAAATAATTTTATCATCTAGTAAATATTACCATATTAGTAATAATACTATTAATACTAATAATATTAATAAATATTAAAATAGATAATAAAATTGATAATAATAATAATAATAATATTATTTATGATAATATTAATATTTTATCCTATTTATAATAATAATGATAACTATAATGATCTTTAATAATATTGGTAATAAAAATTTTGAAATTAATGATAATAATTATGATAATGACTAATTCAAAATTTTATTACTAAGTATATTAATAATGATATTAATGATGATAACAATAATTTTTGGTAATAATTTAAACGTATAACTTTTCATATCTGTATACATTATATATGGTTATACTAATAATACAGATATTAAGATTAATACTAAGTATACCAAATTAATATTAGTATAATAACTATATTTTTGATTTGTTTACATAACCAACGAGTGTTACAATCGTTTACTAAATGAATCCGAGACCAAATATATATACACTCAATAAACTTTATATATATATGTATTTTAAATACAAATTATATTTTTTTAAACCAATAAAATTATTATTATAATATATTTACAGATAATATTCATATACACATAAATGTTCGTGAATCGGCGAGCATGGCCAAAGGGTAATTGATTACATGAATATAGATTTCAAAATTTTTGAAACCCAACATTACAGACTTTGCTTATCATATCGGAAACATATCAAGATTAGGTTTAAATTTGATCGGAAATTTCCGGGTCATCACAGTACCTACCCGTTAAAGAAATTTCGTCCCGAAATTTGAGCGTGGTTGTCATGGCTAACAATAAAAAATGTTTTCATGACGAATATGCGTTAATAAATAGAATTTTATTACCATAGAGTAATATGGATAAAAACAATTCGTTTATGTGAAGAGTACGAGTGAAACTATCACCAAAGAGTGAGATGAGTAGGTATAGCTTTGTCCTATCTTTTGAAGTAGATAGGATTGATTTCCAAGTTCAAGAGATTTGGAGAAAATCTTCGTAATAAGATTTGATTCTTCGGTAATCAAAGGGATTAGGATCCGCTTTAAATGCGATCATATGTTTTGGTTGCTCTGTCAGATATTTTACTATAAATCTACCTCCTTCTTTTCCTTATCTTCCATATTTACATCTTCTATTCTTTCTCCTTTAATTCGTACTTTGAATCATTTGTCAATATGCTCCATCCAGTTCTGGTTCTCGATATACTCCTAACCTTCATATCTGTCATTCTTCTCTTTCATCTACCACCGGAGGATGTTATTTACTTCTACTATTATCTTGGGGTGATAGTGTTATTAATTTTCCCGTGCCTTTACGTGGCAATACGTATTGATATGCACGGTTTGTAATTTTATGTGTTGTTGTCGAGCTTTATATTTTCTTTTATATTCAAGGGTCCCATACTTCCGTCTCCTCTTCCCGACTTCCAGACAAGCGAATAATGGTCCAGAATACGTATGGATTTTGAAATGAACATAGTTAATGTTCTAAGAAGGAAATCATAATGGCACGATCTTGATTTGGCAAATTACCAGAATCTTCAAAATGATAGAACTATCAAGAAGATATGTTCTTATTATGTTTGGAGATTGGGTAGAATGTAAGATACGTGTAAATGGCACATGATGATGGTATGTTCTGTGAATCATCACGTTCCATTAGAAACTCGGCATGAATTACTATAATATAATCACGTTGATCAAGTGTCATTATATTATACTAACCCATGCATCAGTTTCCAACACTTCTTCAAAACCATTCATATTTTAAATTCGAAGGTTCGCAGAATATAGACACTAAAACAGTTTCCTTTTATGATATAATATGGATAGCGCAGAAAGATAATTAATATCAAACGAGAATATTTATGAAGATATCTTCAGAAATATTGAGGATATTAATAAAGAAAGGTACAGTGATATCTTAGGATTTCAGAATCAAATTGTGATGAAGAAATTTATTCACGATGATTTAGAGCGGTTAAGGAGTAAGGTATTCGCTAAAGATTTCATCAGAAACAGAATCATCAGGATTCTTTAAATACAGGGTTTGGTCCTTGTATTTGTCCTTGGTCTCCTTCATGTTTGCTCGATTCATTTCTCAGATCTCAGATATCTGATTCGTAAGCTAGAGTGCTTTTCAGAATTTCAGAATGAAAGTTCATAATTCAATGAGATAAATGTTATATATATACATATAACTGTTGATGTAGATACGCTGCGAGATTCGAAATACTGATTGCTAATTCTCGGTAATTGATATGACAATTCTCGTTATAAGATGTGAATGAGTATATGAATAGGTTTTAACGAACCACCATAATGATTCTTCGGAGAGACTTAAGTCAATGAGTACTGAAGTTGCTGCTAAGTTTCTGCTAATGTAGTGAGATATAAACGGTTCTTCAGTAATGGTGACGAAAGGCAAACCTTATATATGAAGGTTATAATAGAGTTTATTCGAACGAAAGGTCGATGTTGATTTGCTGGAGCTGTGAAAAAATTAGCTAATTTGGGAAGGAATTGCAAAGTTATTTTTGGTAATAGCAACGCCAATAGGTCACATATTTGTGTTAAACTTCTACTTAGGTTCCGGGAGTTTTCTGGGTGCATGATTATTGCTTAAATCTTTCTTCTCGTAGATGAAGTGCGGTTGGCTCATCCTCTCGATTGAGGTGTTTTCAAGAATCCTGAAAGGTTTGAACGCAGATTGGAATCGTCAAGATACAAATGAGGTTTAAGATGAAAATCAAGTGGCAAGCTTGAAGGATTATTTGGTTTCATATGTTATAATCAATATTTTAATTCATTTTAATTGTCCACTGTTGGTAGTCCTCAGTTGATTAGTCCACAGTTAGCTAGGAACAGTTAGCTAGGATTTTGTTAGCATGGATTCTTAACAAAGTTTCTCATAGTTAATTTGTTTGTTTCTAACCAATTTTATTCCGTCAAATGTTTTTCTTCATTATGCCACTTGTTGGATTCTGATAGGTCAAAATCCAAATATGAAATTTGAATGGAAATGGTTATTCTGTGGTGAACGGATTCATATATCTGTGGATGTAAGTAGGATAGTAAATGACCGTTGAATCAGATTTGAAGAATGTATAATATAACTTTTTAATGTGAAATCTTAAATATTCCTCGGGTATTACCTACCCGTTAAAATATTTTCATCATTAACAGTTTGTACGAAAGAATTTTTAATCATAATCTTTATGAAAATATATATACATATATATTCTCTTCAGATGTAATTATGGATTTAATGAGTCAATATAGTATTAGAGTCATTTGATTTTCGGTTTGAGCTAGAATAAGTAATCTCTAAAACTATTAGGAACCACATATTCTTCGCAGAATATTAATGAAGTTATGGATCAATACTTCATCGTTCATTGTTGTTGGTACTCCTTGGTATCTATGGTGCGTATGATGTTGATGTTCATGGGACAGATTATGAAATTGAGGCTTGGAATGCGGATGTTGTTGTTAGTGGTACTGTTGGTGCGGGTGATGTTGCTGAAGCTGGTACGTTTTGCACCATATTTTCCAAATCGATTACTCAAGTGTGAAGTTTGTTGAATTCTTCTATTATTCCGGGATGATTGGCGGTTAGAACAAGCGGATGAATAAGGTTTTGAATTTGAGATAGTATACATTCATGGCGAGATATTCGGTAATGAGGGTGAATATGGTGTTTTGGATTGGTTCGCCGGTGAATGCTTCAGGTTCATTGCCAAGAGGTGAATTTGGTTGGTGGAAAGGATCACCTTCTTCTGTCTCCATTGATTAAGACGACTACGAACTCATTAGATGAATTGGGGATGGCTGATTGATGGATTCATTCTGGTGACTCTGCTTTCGGGGCTGGAGTGGGAATCCATATCGGAATCCGAGGGACTTGAACTATTGGTGAGTTCCATTGTGTACGATTGTATAAAGGATTTTTTTGATATGAAATGATTTTCGGATATCGGATGATATTCTGATTACGTAGAATATCTATGTATAGTACAGAAGATCCCGTAGATTACGAAGGGAATTAAGGAAACGTGTCAGATTAAGTCTACGGTAACAGATACGCTAAGATATGAATTAGCAGATACGCTAAGATATGAATTTTGTCTATACACCATCTATGCAGTCGATGCAGTAAGGTATGTCTAGACTAAGAATGATAAGCAGGTAAATTTCGACAATGAATGATAAGCAAAATTTTTAACATGCAGACCAGGTTCAAGTCCAGACTCATTAATATAACCTAACAACTACTAGGTCAAAGTCCAGACTTCACTAATGCATCCTAACAACTACCTATTAGACACACTAATGCAGACCTGGTTCGCTAAGACCATCGCTCTGATACCACATGTCATACCCCGTCCAAAATCTTCCGAACAAATACAATAACATATGGTACCATCGCGATGAACGGACCTCTATATGCCATGAACGACTCCATGTAATATCTTTAAAATGAGCAAATGCACAGCGGAAGATTTCTTTCATACCTGAGATTAAACATGCTTTCAAGTGTCAACCAAAAAGGGTTGGTGAGTTCATAGGTTTATCATAAAACAATAAAATTCATCATTTTAATAGATCACAAGATTTAAATGCTGCATGGTACAAATGGGCCCGAATCCTATACCCACCTGTAATGTACATGCTATATATTTTTAATACAGTACACCTTTCTCGTGTACGAAATCATCTTTCATAAATCTTAGTAACCGTACACATATCTTGTGCACAAAAATAACATACACATAACCTGTGTATAAAAATCATTCTCTCAATACATAATATTCATATCAACTGGTGGCAATTATCATGTCCATATAATTCAATGGTGGCAATTATCATATCCACATAATTCAATGGTGGCAATTATCATGTCCACATAATTCAATGGTGGCAATTATCATGTCCACATAATTCAATAATAATCCGCAGAACTTCTGTCTGCATAATAATTCATTCAAGGAATGTTTTGCTTGTTTCTATCTCGTCAAACATTTATAAAAGCATTTCATGTATTCGCAGTTCAAAATGTATTTCGAAAGCATTTAATAAAGCAGTTGTAAAAATAGCGCATGTATTCTCAGTCCCAAAAATGTAAAGAGTAAAAGGGAGCAAATGAACTCACCATACTGTATTTTGTAGTAAAAATACATATGACTATATTGAACAATGCAGGGTTGACCTCGGATTCACGAACCAATATTATTCATATATTTATTAAAACAAATAATCGTAATCAAACAAGTGTATACCTATTATTTTATGTATTAACATTAATATTCTTATATATATAATTTTAGTAATACTTTCTTTACATTATAATACTTATTTGATATTTAATTAATGTTACTATTTTAATGAAATTTTATGTAGTATTAGTATACTTTATTTAGTAAATATATATATATATATATATATATATATATATATATATATATATATATATATATATATATATATATATATATATATATATATATATATATATATATATATATATATATATATATATATATCTTTTGTTTTGTAAAATTATCAATTGTAGTAATACTAGTTTAAGGATAATAATAGTACGGATAATAGTAATTTTAATAAAAATGGTAATTTTATTAATGATGAAAAGAAAGAAAGAAAAAAAAATAGTTTTAGAAAAAATAGCATTTTCAATAATAATAGTGAGTTTAACAATAAATATCGTTTTACTAGAAATTTTAATGACCACAATTAATAATACAAAAATTTATTTTAAAGGGTACTCCTAATATACTAATATTAATGATAATAATAACAATTTGCATAATAATATTAATAATACATAATGATCATACTTAGTACTAATCATAATGATAATAATATTAATTGTATTAATGATGGTAATAATAATAATAATAATAACACTATAACACTAACTAAAATTAATAATAATAATAATAATAATAATAATAATAATAATAATAATAATAATAATAATAATAATAATAATAATAATAATAATAATAATAATAATAATAATAATAATAATAATAATAATAATAATAATAATAATAATAAAAAATTAAAAGTAATAATAATAATTAAATAAATAGCTACCTCTTTAAACAGGCTAAAAAAAATGTTGTCCATGCCGGGACTTGAACCCGCGACATCTTGATATCACCAAACACGCTTAACCACTCATCTGTCCCATACATTTCTGATATATTCCACCACATAAATATATATAAGCCGTAATGATCTGTGCCTCCTTCTTCTTCTATTAAATCGGCCCAAGTCTTAAACCCAATCTATGATTTGTGGTCTGCAGCCCAACAAGGGTTCTGTCCACAACACAAATAAACACGTCATGCGGTGACCCAAAGAGGAAACGATGCAAGATGTAGAATTCGATTAGCAGGAAAATAATAACTAGAGGTGGAATCCAAGTAGGGTTTCGGTTTTTAAAAAAATATATAAACAGAATCATGGTAAAGCAGCGACAGGAATTAATGGAGGGGTCCTTGGTTTCTCTAAAAACACGATCATTATCATATATCAATTATAATCATCAACGAAATTAGTCACCATGTATTATCATCATCATCTTTATTATCATCATCATACCCATCCTTTCATCTTTTCCTCGTCAGAATTTCGAACATACAGAAAGAATGTGATAGCAACAGCACGTCAACAACCTTAGTTAGCCCCAAATAATCTTTGGGCCGATTAAAACAGAATTTAATTGAGGTGTCTAATGGCTTCGGTCCAAGGGAAAAGGAAGACAACAGGAAACAAACAGCTCCTTCGATGATTGTGGTATTCAAACAAAGTAATCAATGACCCACTCATAAAGTACTCATAAAAATATCATAACTTAATGTTGAGGTAATGTATTTGTCGGCCACAATCTTATAATTAATCTCCACTTGCAAAATCTTTACCTATATCACATCTTTAATAACATATTCTTAATATATATATACACAGTTCCTTGTGAACTTTTTGGAAGAGAGAAGGAAAGAAATTTATGCAACTTCACACGACATAAAATATAGTTGCAGGTTACATGGTTTTCTTTGAATGGGTTTGAAGTATCAGATATTGTAAATGATAGTTATATGGTGGTTTAAACCGAGAAAGAAGGTGGCAATGATGTTGGATGGTGTTTAAATGGATTCGAGAGAAAAGATATGTATGTATGAAAGTGAAGGTTTATGGTCTGTTCGAATAAGGTATGTAGTGAAGTTTTAATTTATTTGTTGTAAATTATTTCTCGGACAGAGAACAGGTTGAACAATTCGTAATGGTTCAATCGTGTGGTGGTCGTTTATTTGGAAAAGAAGAACTAAATAGCATGGTGTGGTGGTTGTTTTCAAGAGAGAGAGAAAAAAAGAGAGGTAGAAGATTCAAAGGTGGTGGTCGATTACAAGGGATATAGTGGCGGTGATGAAAAGTGGTGATGAAAGAAGTGGAACAGTGGCGGTTGTGATTGTGTCTTACGTCGAGAAACAAAATCAATGCAGAAAAGTAGTAGTGATCATCGATGGTGGTTGTAATGGATTGTGTTGGTGATCGGTTTTAGAGATATCAAGGTGGTTATTTGGGGTTAATCAAGCAGAAGTAAATAAATGGGACGGTAGTAACGTGATTGAGTTTTGTAGTATTCTAAAGGTCGACAAGATTTGATTCGTTCAGGTACAGAAATAATAAAGAAAAATAAAAGAGGAAGTCGATGGGTAACTTAATTTGGATTTATCTGTTTAATTTCTTCTCATTTGCCCAATATACTCTATTTCTTTTGTCTAAGGATCGTGGTTGAGTTGGACAGCTAACAACTGAGGACAATATTATATCAACAACTAGTACCAATTTGCAACAAAACAAGAAGGAAAGATAACAACGAATATAATTCTGTAAATTAGTTCGTACGATTCAAAGATTTTATCATCAGATAAATAGTTTAAATGTGTCGGTGATATATAACAGGACATTTATTGTATATAGGTATATAACTGTATTATAGCTATATATGTATTTGTATTTATATATAATAGTACTTGTAATCATATATATGTATGTATATTATTTGTATATGTAAATAATTTTATCATCTAGTAAATATTACCATATTAGTAATAATACTATTAATACTAATAATATTAATAAATATTAATATAGATAATAAAATTGATAA
Source organism: Rutidosis leptorrhynchoides (assembly GCF_046630445.1). NCBI lineage: Eukaryota > Viridiplantae > Streptophyta > Magnoliopsida > Asterales > Asteraceae > Rutidosis > Rutidosis leptorrhynchoides. The sequence goes on along the minus strand of NC_092338.1, from coordinate 179,940,648 downwards.
TAATAATATTATTTATGATAATATTAATATTTTATCCTATTTATAATAATAATGATAACTATAATGATCTTTAATAATATTGGTAATAAAATTTTTGAAATTAATGATAATAATTATGATAATGACTAATTCATAATTTTATTACTAAGTACATTAATAATGATATTAATGATGATAACAATAATTTTTGGTAATAATTTAAATGTATAACTTTTCATATCTGTATACATTATATATGGTTATACTAATAATACAGATATTAAGATTAATACTAAGTATACCAAATTAATATTAGTATAATAACTATATTTTTGATTTGTTTACATAACCAACGAGTGTCGCAATCGTTTACTAAATGAATCCGAGACCAAATATATATACTGTCACACCCCCAAAATAGGGCCTAGGGTATTTGTGACTAATTATATCAAATCACAGTTGTATATACGAGAACGACCCTATATGAGACGTTTTGAATAAAACATTTATTAATAAAACAGCGGAAGCATTAAAAGTTTTACATCAAATTTAAACTGAAATAATAATAATAGTCTTAATGCAAAGTAAATGTAATGAAATGAAGACTCCATGTAGCAGCATTCAATTCATCAGGTAGCAATCATGGCAATCATCTTATTCGTCACCTGAGACAAAACATGCTTAAAGTGTCAACCAAAAAGGTTGGTGAGTTCATTAGTTTATCAAAATCAATCATTTCCGTTATAATAATAGGCCACAAGATTTCAGTTTCATAAATATCCGTACACTAGCAAGTGTATAAAAGCATTCTATAAGTTATAGGCACCCGGTAACAAGCCTTAACGTTCATGTTTTACCCTCTGAAAGTACACCGAATCAGGTGTGTTATATAAACCTCGAAGTACTAAATGAAATGTCCCGTTCTTATTGATTAAAAACGTTCCATATTAATTGATTTCGTTGCGAGGTTTTGACCTCTATATGAGACGTTTTTCAAAGACTGCATTCATTTTAAAACAAACCATAACCTTTATTTCATCAATAAAGGTTTAAAAAACTTTACGTTGATTATCAAATAATGATAATCTAAAATATCCTGTTTACACACGACCATTACATAATGGTTTACAATACAAATATGTTACAACAAAATAAGTTTCTTGAATGCAGTTTTTACACAATATCATACAAGCATGGACTCCAAATCTCGTCCTTATTTAAGTATGCGACAGCGGAAGCTCTTAATAATCACCTGAGAATAAACATGCTTAAAACGTCAACAAAAATGTTGGTGAGTTATAGGTTTAACCTATATATATCAAATCATAATAATAGACCACAAGATTTCATATTTCAATACACATCCCATACATAGAGATAAAAATCATTCATATGGTGAACACCTGGTAACCGACATTAACAAGATGCATATATAAGAATATCCCCATCATTCCGGGACACCCTTCGGATATGATATAAATTTCGAATTACTAAAGCATCCGGTACTTTGGATGGGGTTTGTTAGGCCCAATAGATCTATCTTTAGGATTCGCGTCAATTAGGGTGTCTGTTCCCTAATTCTTAGATTACCAGACTTAATAAAAAGGGGCATATTCGATTTCGATAATTCAACCACAGAATGTAGTTTCATGTACTTGTGTCTATTTTGTAAATCATTTATAAAACCGGCATGTATTCTCATCCCAAAAATATTAGATTTTAAAAGTGGGACTATAACTCACTTTCACATATTTTTACTTCGTCGGGAAGTAAGACTTGGCCACTGGTTGATTCACGAACCTATAACAATATATACATATATATCAAAGTATGTTCAAAATATATTTACAACACTTTTAATATATTTTGATGTTTTAAGTTTATTAAGTCAGCTGTCCTCGTTAGTAACCTACAACTAGTTGTCCACAGTTAGATGTACAGAAATAAATCGATAAATATTATCTTGAATCAATCCACGACCCAGTGTATACGTATCTCAGTATTGATCACAACTCAAACTATATATATTTTGGAATCAACCTCAACCCTGTATAGCTAACTCCAACATTCACATATAGAGTGTCTATGGTTGTTCCGAAATATATATAGATGTGTCGACATGATAGGTCGAAACATTGTATACGTGTCTATGGTATCTCAAGATTACATAATATACAATACAAGTTGATTAAGTTATGGTTGGAATAGATTTGTTACCAATTTTCACGTAGCTAAAATGAGAAAAATTATCCAATCTTGTTTTACCCATAACTTCTTCATTTTAAATCCGTTTTGAGTGAATCAAATTGCTATGGTTTCATATTGAACTCTATTTTATGAATCTAAACAGAAAAAGTATAGGTTTATAGTCGGAAAAATAAGTTACAAGTCATTTTTGTAAAGGTAGTCATTTCAGTCGAAAGAACGACGTCTAGATGACCATTTTAGAAAACATACTTCCACTTCGAGTTTAACCATAATTTTTGGATATAGTTTCATGTTCATAATAAAAATCATTTTCTCAGAATAACAACTTTTAAATCAAAGTTTATCATAGTTTTTAATTAACTAACCCAAAACAGCCCGCGGTGTTACTACGACGGCGTAAATCCGATTTTACGGTGTTTTTCGTGTTTACAGGTTTTAAATCATTAAGTTAGCATATCATATAGATATAGAACATGTGTTTAGTTGATTTTAAAAGTAAAGTTAGAAGGATTAACTTTTGTTTGCGAATAAGTTTAGAATTTACTAAACTATGTTCTAGTGATTACAAGTTTAAACCTTCGAATAAGATAGCTTTATATGTATGAATCGAATGATGTTATGAACATCATTATTACCTTAAGTTCCTTGGATAAACCTACTGGAAAAGAGAAAAATGGATCTAGCTTCAATGGATCCTTGGATGGCTCGAAGTTCTTGAAGCAGAATCATGACACGAAAACAAGTTCAAGTAAGATCATCACTTAAAAATAAGATTGTTATAGTTATAGAAATTGAACCCAAGTTTGAATATGATTATTACCTTGTATTAGAATGATGACCTACTGTAAGAAACAATGATTTCTTGAGGTTGGATGATCACCTTACAAGATTGGAAGTGAGCTAGCAAACTTGAAAGTATTCTTGATTTTATGAAACTAGAACTTTTGGAATTTATGAAGAACACTTAGAACTTGAAGATAGAACTTGAGAGAGATCAATTAGATGAAGAAAATTGAAGAATGAAAGTGTTTGTAGGTGTTTTTGGTCGTTGGTGTATGGATTAGATATAAAGGATATGTTATTTTGTTTTCATGTAAATAAGTCATGAATGATTACTCATATTTTTGTAATTTTATGAGATATTTCATGCTAGTTGCCAAATGATGGTTCCCACATGTGTTAGGTGACTCACATGGGCTGCTAAGAGCTGATCATTGGAGTGTATATACCAATAGTACATACATCTAAAAGCTGTGTATTGTACGAGTACGAATACGGGTGCATACGAGTAGAATTGTTGATGAAACTGAACGAGGATGTAATTGTAAGCATTTTTGTTAAGTAGAAGTATTTTGATAAGTGTCTTGAAGTCTTTCAAAAGTGTATGAATACATATTAAAACACTACATGTATATACATTTTAACTGAGTCGTTAAGTCATCGTTAGTCGTTACATGTAAATGTTGTTTTGAAACCTTTAGGTTAACGATCTTGTTAAATGTTGTTAACCCAATGTTTATAATATCAAAAGAGATTTTAAATTATTATATTATCATGATATTATGATGTACGAATATCTCTTAATATGATATATATACATTAAATGTCGTTACAACGATAATCGTTACATATATGTCTCGTTTCAAAATCATTAAGTTAGTAGTCTTGTTTTTACATATGTAGTTCATTGTTAATATAATTAATGATATGTTTACTTATCATAATATCATGTTAACTATATATATAACCATATATATGTCATCATATAGTTTTTACAAGTTTTATCGTTCGTGAATCACCGGTCAACTTGGGTGGTCAATTGTCTATATGAAACCTATTTCAATTAATCAAGTCTTAACAAGTTTGATTGCTTAACATGTTGGAAACATTTAATCATATAAATATCAATCTCAATTAATATATATATAAACATGGAAAAGTTCGGGTCACTACAGTACCTACCCGTTAAATAAATTTCGTCCCGAAATTTTAAGCTGTTGAAGGTGTTGACGAATCTTCTGGAAATAGATGCGGGTATTTCTTCTTCATCTGATCTTCACGCTCCCAGGTGAACTCGGGTCCTCTACGAGCATTCCATCGAACCTTAACAATTGGTATCTTGTTTTGCTTAAGTCTTTTAACCTCACGATCCATTATTTCGACGGGTTCTTCGATGAATTGAAGTTTTTCGTTGATTTGGATTTCATCTAACGGAATAGTGAGATCTTCTTTAGCAAAACATTTCTTCAAATTCGAGACGTGGAAAGTGTTATGTACAGCCGCGAGTTGTTGAGGTAACTCAAGTCGGTAAGCTACTGGCCCAACACGATCAATAATCTTGAATGGTCCAATATACCTTGGATTTAATTTCCCTCGTTTACCAAATCGAACAACGCCTTTCCAAGGTGCAACTTTAAGCATGACCATCTCTCCAATTTCAAATTCTATATCTTTTCTTTTAATGTCAGCGTAGCTCTTTTGTCGACTTTGGGCGGTTTTCAACCGTTGTTGAATTTGGATGATCTTCTCGGTAGTTTCTTGTATAATCTCCGGACCCGTACTCTGTCTATCCCCCACTTCACTCCAACAAATCGGAGACCTGCACTTTCTACCATAAAGTGCTTCAAACGGCGCCATCTCAATGCTTGAATGGTAGCTGTTGTTGTAGGAAAATTCTGCTAATGGTAGATGTCGATCCCAACTGTTTCCGAAATCAATAACACATGCTCGTAGCATGTCTTCAAGCGTTTGTATCGTCCTTTCGCTCTGCCCATCAGTTTGTGGATGATAGGCAGTACTCATGTCTAGACGAGTTCCTAATGCTTGCTGTAATGTCTGCCAGAATCTTGAAATAAATCTGCCATCCCTATCAGAGATAATAGAGATTGGTATTCCATGTCTGGAGATGACTTCCTTCAAATACAATCGTGCTAACTTCTCCATCTTGTCATCTTCTCTTATTGGCAGGAAGTGTGCTGATTTGGTGAGACGATCAACTATTACCCAAATAGTATCAAAACCACTTGCAGTCCTTGGCAATTTAGTGATGAAATCCATGGTAATGTTTTCCCATTTCAATTCCGGGATTTCGGGTTGTTGAAGTAGACCTGATAGTTTCTGATGCTCAGCTTTGACCTTAGAACACGTCAAACATTCTCCTATGTATTTAGCAACATCGGCTTTCATACCCGGCCACCAAAAATGTTTCTTGAGATCCTTGTACATCTTTCCCGTTCCAGGATGTATTGAGTATCTGGTTTTATGAGCTTCTCTAAGTACCATTTCTCTCATATCTCCAAATTTTGGTACCCAAATCCTTTCAGCCCTATAACGGGTTCCGTCTTCCCGAATATTAAGATGCTTCTCCGATCCTTTGGGTATTTCATCCTTTAAATTTCCCTCTTTTAAAACTCCTTGTTGCGCCTCCTTTATTTGAGTAGTAAGGTTATTATGAATCATTATATTCATAGATTTTACTCGAATGGGTTCTCTGTCCTTCCTGCTCAAGGCATCGGCTACCACATTTGCCTTTCCCGGGTGGTAACGAATCTCAAAGTCGTAATCATTCAATAATTCAATCCACCTACGCTGCCTCATATTCAGTTGTTTCTGATTAAATATGTGTTGAAGACTTTTGTGGTCGGTATATATAATACTTTTAACCCTATATAAGTAGTGCCTCCAAGTCTTTAATGCAAAAACAATTGCGCCTAATTCCAAATCATGCGTCGTATAATTTTGTTCGTGAATCTTCAATTGTCTAGACGCATAAGCAATCACCTTCGTTCGTTGCATTAATACACAACCGAGACCTTGCTTTGATGCGTCACAATAAATCACAAAATCATCATTCCCTTCAGGCAATGACAATATAGGTGCCGTAGTTAGCTTTTTATTCAATAACTGAAACGCTTTCTCTTGTTCATCATTCCATTCAAATTTCTTCCCTTTATGCGTTAATGCAGTCAAGGGTTTTTCTATTCTGGAAAAGTCTTGGATGAACCTTCTGTAGTAACCAGCTAGTCCTAAAAACTGGCGTATGTGTTTCGGAGTTTTCGGGGTTTCCCACTTTTCAACAGTTTCTATCTTTGCCGGATCCACCTTAATACCTTCTTTGTTCACTATGTGACCGAGGAATTGAACTTCTTCCAACCAAAATGCATACTTTGAAAACTTAGCGTACAATTCTTCCTTCCTCAATACTTCTAACACCTTTCTCAAATGTTCACCGTGTTCTTGGTCATTCTTTGAGTAAATAAGTATGTCATCAATGAAAACAATGACAAACTTGTCAAGGTATGGTCCACACACTCGGTTCATAAGGTCCATGAACACAGCTGGTGCATTAGTTAAACCAAATGGCATGACCATAAACTCGTAATGACCGTAACGTGTTCTGAAAGCAGTCTTTGGAATATCATCTTCTTTCACCCGCATTTGATGATACCCGGAACGTAAGTCAATCTTTGAATAAACAGACGAGCCTTGTAGTTGATCAAATAAGTCGTCGATTCTCGGTAGTGGGTAGCGGTTCTTGATGGTAAGTTTGTTCAACTCTCGGTAGTCGATACACAACCTGAATGTACCATCTTTCTTCTTGACAAACAAAACAGGAGCTCCCCACGGTGATGTGCTTGGTCGAATGAAACCACGCTCTAAAAGTTCTTGTAATTGGCTTTGCAGTTCTTTCATCTCGCTGGGTGCGAGTCTGTAAGGAGCACGAGCTATTGGTGCAGCTCCTGGTACAAGATCTATTTGAAATTCAACGGATCGATGTGGGGGTAATCCCGGTAATTCTTTCGGAAATACATCGGGAAATTCTTTTGCAATGGGAACATCATTGATGCTCTTTTCTTCAGTTTGTACTTTCTCGACGTGTGCTAGAACAGCATAGCAACCTTTTCTTATTAGTTTTTGTGCCTTCAAATTACTAATAAGATGTAGCTTCGTGTTGCCCTTTTCTCCGTACACCATTAAGGGTTTTCCTTTTTCTCGTATAATGCGAATTGCATTTTTGTAACAAACGATCTCTGCTTTCACATCTTTCAACCAGTCCATACCGATTATCACATCAAAACTCCCTAACTCTACTGGTATCAAATCAATCTTAAATGTTTCGCTAACCAGTTTAATTTCTCGATTCCGACATATATTATCTGCTGAAATTAATTTACCATTTGCTAATTCGAGTAAAAATTTACTATCCAAAGGTGTCAATGGACAACTTAATTTAGCACAAAAATCTCTACTCATATAGCTTCTATCCGCACCCGAATCAAATAAAACGTAAGCAGATTTATTGTCAATAAGAAACGTACCCGTAACAAGCTCCGGGTCTTCCTGTGCCTCTACCACATTAATATTGAAAACTCTTCCACGGCCTTGTCCATTCGTGTTCTCCTGGTTCGGGCAATTTCTAATAATGTGGCCCGGTTTTCCACATTTATAACAAACTACATTGGCATAACTTGCTCCGACACTACTTGCTCCGCCATTACTCGTTCCGACACCATTTGTTCCTTTCGTTCTATTAACCCCTGGTCTGTAGACCTCACACTTCGCCGCGCTATGACCATTTCTTTTACACTTGTTGCAAAATTTGGTGCAGAACCCCGAGTGATTCTTTTCACACCTTTGGCATAGCTGCTTCTGATTGTTGTTGTTGTTGCGGTTATTATTGTTGTTGGGATGATTGTTGTAGTTGCTGTTGTTGTTGTTGTTGTTGTTGGGCCGTTTGTTGTAGTTGCGATTGATGTTGCGATTGTTGGGATAATTGCTGCGATTATTGTTGTAATTGCTGTTGTTGTTGTATTGGTGATTCTTATCACCGTTTTCCTCCCACTTTCTTTTAACTTGCTTCACATTGGCCTCTTCAGCAGTCTGTTCTTTAATTCTTTCTTCAATCTGGTTCACTAGTTTGTGAGCCATTCTACATGCCTGTTGTATGGAGGCGGGCTAGTGTGAACTTATATCTTCTTGGATTCTTTCCGGTAATCCTTTCACAAACGCGTCGATCTTCTCTTCCTCATCTTCGAATGCTCCCGGACACAATAGGCACAATTCTGTGAATCGTCTTTCGTACGTGGTAATATCAAATCCTTGGGTTCGTAACCCTCTAAGTTCTGTCTTGAGCTTATTGACCTCGGTTCTGGGACGGTACTTCTCGTTCATCAAGTGCTTGAATGCTGACCACGGAAGTGCGTACGCATCGCCTTGTCCCACTTGCTCTAGATAGGTATTCCACCATGTTAACGCAGAACCTGTGAAGGTATGCGTAGCGTACTTCACTTTGTCCTCTTCAGTACACTTACTTATGGCAAACACCGATTCGACCTTCTCGGTCCACCGTTTCAATCCGATCGGTCCTTCGGTTCCATTAAATTCCAAAGGTTTGCAGGCAGTGAATTCTTTGTAGGTGCATCCTACACGATTTCCTGTACTGCTAGATCCAAGGTTATTGTTGGTATGTAGAGCAGCCTGTACTGCGGCTATGTTTGAAGCTAGAAAAGTACGGAATTCCTCTTCATTCATATTCACGGTGTGTCGAGTAGTCGGTGCCATTTCCTTCAAAATAGTTAAATGGAACAAGTTAATCATACAGAATATTAAGAGTAGTTAATAGTATTTCGTAGCATAATATGAACTCATTTATAAAAGCTTTTTCTTCATATTAGCGTTTTATAAGTTTAAATTCGGGTAGTACCTACCCGTTAAGTTCATACTTAGTAGCTAATATACAATTCAACTACTACAATTCTATATGAAAAACTGATTATAATAATATTTCGCGTTCAAACTTTTACACAATATTTTACAAACTTACAATACCGCTTATTTTACATATAGCATGAAATATAGCACACAATAAATTTGATACAAGATGGTTGTGAAGATAATTCTAGCTAGTACACAAGTCGTTCAGCAAAGGCAATAAAGACACGTAATTCATACGTCCAGAAACAAGTCATGCATTCTGGTTTTACTAGGACTACTTCCCATCCTTGGTCTTGTGGAACATAACCGTTATGGCCGTTGATAAGACAGCGTGTTGTAACGTCGTCAAAGGGACGAGGGTTACGTAATGTCCAACAGTCCCGTAACAATCTAAAAACCTCATTTCTTACCCCAATTACCGACTCCGTCACTTGTGGGAACGTTTTCTTTAATAGTTGTAGCCCGATGTTCTTGTTCTCACTTTGGTGAGAAGCGAACATTACTAATCCGTAAGCATAACATGCTTCTTTATGTTGCATGTTAGCCGCTTTTTCTAAATCACGAAGTCCAATATTCGGATATATTGAGTCAAAATAATTTCTTAACCCATTGCGTAAAATAGCATTTGGGTTCCCCGCAATATATGCGTCAAAGTAAACACATCGTAACTTATTGGTTTCCCAATGTGATATCCCCCATCTTTTAAACGAAAGTCTTTTATAAACCAAGACATTCTTGGAACGTTCTTCGAATGTCTTACAAACTGATCTCGCCTTAAATAGTTGTGCCGAAGAATTCTGACCGACTCTAGACAAGATTTCATCAATCATGTCTCCGGGTAGGTCTCTTAAAATATTAGGTTGTCTATCCATTTTGTGTTTTTATACTGTAAAATAGACAAGAGTTAGATTCATAAATAAAATACTTATTAATACAAGCAATTTTTACATATATCATAAAGCATAAGCACACTATATTACATATATTACACCACACGAATACAACTATCTTATTCCGACTCGCTTGTTTCTTCTTCTTCAGTTTTAGTTCGTTTTGCCAAGTTTCTAGGGATATATGATGTTCCCCTAATACGAGCCGTCGTGATCCACATTGGTTTAGAAAAACCTGGTGGTTTAGAGGTTCCCGGGTCATTGTTACAACTTAAGGACTTCGGGGGTTGACGATACATATAAAGTTCATCGGGGTTGGAATTAGATTTCTCTATTTTTATGCCCTTTCCCTTATTATTTTCTTTTGCCTTTTTAAATTCAGTTGGGGTAATTTCTATAACATCATCGGAATTCTCGTCGGAATCCGATTCATCGGAGAATTGGTAATCCTCCCAATATTTTGCTTCCTTGGCGGAAACACCATTGACCATAATTAACCTTGGTCGGTTGGTTGAGGATTTTCTTTTACTTAACCGTTTTATTATTTCCCCCACCGGTTCTATTTCTTCATCCGGTTCCGATTCTTCTTCCGGTTCCGATTCTTCTTCCGGTTCCGACTCTTCTTCCGGTTCCTCTTCGGGAACTTGTGAATCAGTCCATGAATCATTCCAATTTACATTTGACTCTTCATTATTATTAGGTGAGTCAATGGGACTTGTTCTAGAGGTAAACATCTATCACATAATATCAAACGCGTTAAGAGATTAATATATCACATAATATTCACATGTTAAAAATATATAGTTTCCAACAAAATTTGTTAAGCAATCATTTTTCAAGTAAACACGGTCGAAGTCCAGACTCACTAATGCATCCTAACAAACTCGATAAGACACACTAATGCAAAATTCTGGTTCTCTAAGACCAACGCTCGGATACCAACTGAAATGTCCCGTTCTTATTGATTAAAAACGTTCCATATTAATTGATTTCGTTGCGAGGTTTTGACCTCTATATGAGACGTTTTTCAAAGACTGCATTCATTTTAAAACAAACCATAACCTTTATTTCATCAATAAAGGTTTAAAAAACTTTACGTTGATTATCAAATAATGATAATCTAAAATATCCTGTTTACACACGACCATTACATAATGGTTTACAATACAAATATGTTACAACAAAATAAGTTTCTTGAATGCAGTTTTTACACAATATCATACAAGCATGGACTCCAAATCTCGTCCTTATTTAAGTATGCGACAGCGGAAGCTCTTAATAATCACCTGAGAATAAACATGCTTAAAACGTCAACAAAAATGTTGGTGAGTTATAGGTTTAACCTATATATATCAAATCATAATAATAGACCACAAGATTTCATATTTCAATACACATCCCATACATAGAGATAAAAATCATTCATATGGTGAACACCTGGTAACCGACATTAACAAGATGCATATATAAGAATATCCCCATCATTCCGGGACACCCTTCGGATATGATATAAATTTCGAATTACTAAAGCATCCTGTACTTTGGATGGGGTTTGTTAGGCCCAATAGATCTATCTTTAGGATTCGCGTCAATTAGGGTGTCTGTTCCCTAATTCTTAGATTACCAGACTTAATAAAAAGGGGCATATTCGATTTCGATAATTCAACCATAGAATGTAGTTTCACGTACTTGTGTCTATTTTGTAAATCATTTATAAAACCGGCATGTATTCTCATCCCAAAAATATTAGATTTTAAAAGTGGGACTATAACTCACTTTCACAGATTTTTACTTCGTCGGGAAGTAAGACCTGGCCACTGGTTGATTCACGAACCTATAACAATATATACATATATATCAAAGTATGTTCAAAATATATTTACAACACTTTTAATATATTTTGATGTTTTAAGTTTATTAAGTCAGCTGTCCTCGTTAGTAACCTACAACTAGTTGTCCACAGTTAGATGTACAGAAATATATTTTGGAATCAACCTCAACCCTGTATAGCTAACTCCAACATTCACATATAGAGTGTCTATGGTTGTTCCGAAATATATATAGATGTGTCGACATGATAGGTCGAAACATTGTATACGTGTCTATGGTATCTCAAGATTACATAATATACAATACAAGTTGATTAAGTTATGGTTGGAATAGATTTGTTACCAATTTTCACGTAGCTAAAATGAGAAAAATTATCCAATCTTGTTTTACCCATAACTTCTTCATTTTAAATCCGTTTTGAGTGAATCAAATTGCTATGGTTTCATATTGAACTCTATTTTATGAATCTAAACAGAAAAAGTATAGGTTTATAGTCGGAAAAATAAGTTACAAGTCGTTTTTGTAAAGGTAGTCATTTCAGTCGAAAGAACGACGTCTAGATGACCATTTTAGAAAACACACTTCCACTTTGAGTTTAACCATAATTTTTGGATATAGTTTCATGTTCATAATAAAAATCATTTTCTCAGAATAACAACTTTTAAATCAAAGTTTATCATAGTTTTTAATTAACTAACCCAAAACAGCCCGCGGTGTTACTACGACGGCGTAAATCCGATTTTACGGTGTTTTTCGTGTTTACAGGTTTTAAATCATTAAGTTAGCATATCATATAGATATAGAACATGTGTTTAGTTGATTTTAAAAGTCAAGTTAGAAGGATTAACTTTTGTTTGCGAACAAGTTTAGAATTTACTAAACTATGTTCTAGTGATTACAAGTTTAAACCTTCGAATAAGATAGCTTTATATGTAAGAATCGAATGATGTTATGAACATCATTACTACCTTAAGTTCCTTGGATAAACCTACTGGAAAAGAGAAAAATGGATCTAGCTTCAATGGATCCTTGGATGGCTCGAAGTTCTTGAAGCAGAATCATGACACGAAAACAAGTTCAAGTAAGATCATCACTTAAAAATAAGATTGTTATAGTTATAGAAATTGAACCCAAGTTTGAATATGATTATTACCTTGTATTAGAATGATGACCTACTGTAAGAAACAAAGATTTCTTGAGGTTGGATGATCACCTTACAAGATTGGAAGTGAGCTAGCAAACTTGAAAGTATTCTTGATTTTATGAAACTAGAACTTTTGGAATTTATGAAGAACACTTAGAACTTGAAGATAGAACTTGAGAGAGATCAATTAGATGAAGAAAATTGAAGAATGAAAGTGTTTGTAGGTGTTTTTGGTCGTTGGTGTATGGATTAGATATAAAGGATATGTTATTTTGTTTTCATGTAAATAAGTCATGAATGATTACTCATATTTTTGTAATTTTATGAGATATTTCATGCTAGTTGCCAAATGATGGTTCCCACATGTGTTAGGTGACTCACATGGGCTGCTAAGAGCTGATCATTGGAGTGTATATACCAATAGTACATACATCTAAAAGCTGTGTATTGTACGAGTACGAATACGGGTGCATACGAGTAGAATTGTTGATGAAACTGAACGAGGATGTAATTGTAAGCATTTTTGTTAAGTAGAAGTATTTTGATAAGTGTCTTGAAGTCTTTCAAAAGTGTATGAATACATATTAAAACACTACATGTATATACATTTTAACTGAGTCGTTAAGTCATCGTTAGTCGTTACATGTAAATGTTGTTTTGAAACCTTTAGGTTAACGATCTTGTTAAATGTTGTTAACCCAATGTTTATAATATCAAAAGAGATTTTAAATTATTATATTATCATGATATTATGATGTACGAATATCTCTTAATATGATATATATACATTAAATGTCGTTACAACGATAATCGTTACATATATGTCTCGTTTCAAAATCATTAAGTTAGTAGTCTTGTTTTTACATATGTAGTTCATTGTTAATATAATTAATGATATGTTTACTTATCATAATATCATGTTAACTATATATATAACCATATATATGTCATCATATAGTTTTTACAAGTTTTATCGTTCGTGAATCACCGGTCAACTTGGGTGGTCAATTGTCTATATGAAACCTATTTCAATTAATCAAGTCTTAACAAGTTTGATTGCTTAACATGTTGGAAACATTTAATCATGTAAATATCAATCTCAATTAATATATATAAACATGGAAAAGTTCGGGTCACTACACTAAAGCATCCCATAGTCAGGATAGGGTTGTCAGGCCCAATAGATCTATCTTTAGGATTCGCGCCTACCGTACATAGACAGGTAGTTTAATGTTACCAAGCTAAGGGTATATTTCTGGTTTAAACTCACATAGAATTAGTTTTAGTACTTGTGCCTATTTCGTAAAACATTTATAAAACAACGCATGTATTCTCAGCCCAAAAATATATATAAAAAGGGAGTAATGAAACTCACCTTAAATAGCAATTGAAGTATTCCACGCAAGAAAGGAAAGTAAAGCAAGTAAGTGACCGAGATATCAACTAGAAGTAGTTCTTAAGAGAGAAATGAGAGATTAAGGTGTAAGTTTGAAATGAGAAATGTATGTGGTATTTATAGTTGAAAATGTTAGGTAAAAAAAAAAAAAAATAAGTAAATCTTAAAAGTTAAAATAAGAAAAAGTATTTTGTATTTTTATTAAAAGTAAATCTTAAAAGTTAAAATAAGAAAAAGTAGTTTGTATTTTTATTAAAAGTAAAATCTTAAAAGTTAAAATAAGAAAAAGTAGTTTGTATTTTTATTAAAAGTAAAATCTTAAAAGTTAAAATAAGAAAAAGTATTTTGTATTTTTATTAAAAGTAAAATCTTAAAAGTTAAAATAAGAAAAAGTAGTTTGTATTTTTATTAAAAGTAAAATCTTAAAAGTTAAAATAAGAAAAAGTAGTTTGTATTTTTATTAAAAGTAAAATCTTTAAAGTTAAAATAAGAAAAAGTATTTTGTATTTTTATTAAAAGTAAATCTTAAAAGTTAAAATAAGAAAAAGTAGTTTGTATTTTTATTAAAAGTAAAATCTTAAAAGTTAAAATAAGAAAAAGTAGTTTGTATTTTTATTAAAAGTAAATCTTAAAAGTTAAATTAAGAAAAAGTAGTTTGTATTTTTATTAAAAGTAAATCTTAAAAGAAAAGTAGTTTGTATTTTTGTATTTATTTATTAAAAGTACATATAGTTTTTATTTTTATTTTGTATAAAATTCTAAAAAAAATTGTTTAATATATTTCTAAACATTTTATTTCTATATTTGTTTAATTATTAAATATGAATTTTATATAAAAATTATTATTATATTTAGTTTTTATAAAAAAAAAATTTATGATTATTAATTTATAGTTTTTATTAGTTTTATAAATGTTATAGTATTATTTATTATTTAGTTAATTATATATTCTATTAACTAAATAACAAAAGTAATATAAATATTATATATATATTCATTGATGTAATTATGTTATATTATATATCATAATCTTATTTATAATATTTATAATTATATTATTTATTTTAAGCGTACGTTTATTCGATCAACGTTAAATTTATTCGTATATAACAACTCTAGGTATTTTAGTAAAATTGGAAGTCGAAAAGTGAGGGTTGTTATAGTACCTACCCGTTAAAAGAAATTTCGTCCCGAAATTTAGTTTTTGCCATCAATCGGCGTTGTTCGTACCTAGACGAGGATATTTACGTTTTATCTGGTCTTCACGTTCCCAGGTAGGTTCGGGGCCTTTCGTGAATTCCAACGGATAGAATATTGTTCTGTTTCATGCATTTAAATAATACGAACCCTAATTTCTTACAGGTTCTTCTATAAAGTGCATTTTATCATTAATGCGGAGGTTATCTAAAGGATTAATAAGAGTGTCATTTGACTAGGTTATCCTCAAAAGGGATGATGGTGTTATACGAGCATTTTAGTAAACTGAACACATGAAATGTGTTATGAATAGTATTGAGCTTATTTTAAACTTTGAGTGTTTATGTCACAATATTAGGGTAGAAAAAAAACAGAGAGTAGTTCATGAAAATTATAGTCATGAAGTTTGATAGAGATCATCATTGTTTACAACAAGAATATTGTAATGATGAATATAAGTTGAAAAAATAAAGTTTTATCACTACTGAATAATATGGATAAAACGATTTGATTATAGGAAGCGTATAAACGAACCTATTGTAAAAGAGTGAATGAGAAATTAAATGTTCGCCTTAACTTTTGACGTAGTCACGATTGATTTCCGGAATTCAAGGGATTAAAGGAAATCTTCGTAATCCATAAGATTTGATTCTCCGGTAATTAAGGAATTTGAAATTTTCTTTGATTAAATGAGGTGAATTGCTTCAATTGCTGTGTTTGGAATTTTGCTATAAATTAGCTTCTTCCGTTTCATTATCTTCACCACTTCTATACTGTCTTCCTCAATTCATACTTCCAAAGATTGTGAGAATGCTCCATCCAGTTCTTATCCTGGATATTTTTCTGACTATCATTTCAGTCATTCTTCTTTTTCATTTACCACCAGAGGAATTTGTTTTCTTCTACTATTACCTTGGGGTTATAGTGTTTTTAATTCTCCCATGTCTTTACGTTGCAATACGTATTGATATACACGGTTTGTAATTTCGGTATCGTTATCGGGCTACATATTTTCCCTTATATGTCGGAGCTCTTTGCCTTTTTATTCTCCTCTCGACTCTAAGTAAAGCGAGTAATGGTCCATAATTTGTAGGTATGAAGTTTCGAATGGACCTACTGTTCTAAGCGTAATATCATGATTTGATTTGGTAAATTACCAGAATTACTGAGGATAGAACTATCAAAAATATATTTTCTTGATATGTTCAGAGATTAAGTAGAATGTAAGAGTCGTGTAACATGGCAAATGATGATTATAAAGTCTATGAATCATCATCTTCCATTAAAAATGTAGCATGACTTACTGTAATATAATCACGTTGGCCTGACGTCATTATATTATACTAACTCATGCTTCAATTCTCAACACTACTTCAAATCATTCAAAATTTGAATTTAAATTTTACGGAATATAGAAACTTAAACAGTTTTCCTTTATGATGTAATAAAGATATTGCAAAGAGATAATTAATTGCGGACAAGAATCGTTATGAAGATATCTTTAAAAATATCGAGGATATTTATAACGAAAGATACGATGATATTTTAGAATTTCTAAAATCGATGGATAATGAAGAAATTCTTTTGTAAGGATTTAGAATGCGTAAAAAGATCTTCTGTGATTTCCTTCAGAAATCGAATCATCTAGATTCTTTGGTTATAGGTTTAGTCCTTGGGATTTGTCCTTGGTCTTCTTCATGTTTTGCTCAATCCATCTTTCAATACCAGATTTTCTTTTGAGCTTTTCCAACACACAATTCTTTATTATCAAGCTTCTGATCATTAAGGCCATCTACAGCTTTTGCTGCTTCATCAGCATTCTCAAGGTTAACTGATCTGAATCATTGATTATCAATCCGATATGTTTTCAAGGATTTTGAAGAATGTACAATGTAATATATGTGAATGTTAGATATTTCTTGGGTATTACCTACCCGTTAAAATATTTTCACAATCAACAGTTTGTACAAAAGAATTTTTAAATACAATCTTTATGAAAATATACATACATATATATTTTCTTCAGATGTAATTATGGATTTAATAAGTTAATATAATATTAAACTCATTTGATTTACGGTTGAAACGAGAATAAATAATCTCTAAAACTTTAGAGATTACATAATCGTCGCGGAATATTTCTTTAATGAAGTTATGAATCAATACTTCATCGTTCATTGTTATTAATATACCTCAGTATATGATGTTGATGCTCGTGGATTTCTTGTGAAATTCATAAGGCACAAATGATGTTTTCGAGAAATTTTCTAGTACATCGAAAATAGGAGTGTAAAATCACACATGCATTTGAATAATACACTTAGTTTATTATGAAATGGAGTTTATTGTACTGAAGCAGTGATTAATGATTGTTAAGTCATTAACGAAGGATGTACATCATAGCGTATTAGTGATATGAATTAACCAAGTACTACATACTAGTTAAGATTCACACGTAATAGTTTAGTACGGAAAGATTTATTATTGGTCCAAACCATATATATATAAAGTATACATATATAATTCTTCAGGAAGAATGAGTCAATACATCTTAACTCATTATTACTAATATTCCTTAGTATCTATGGGCGTATGATGTCGATGTTTGAGGTACTGATTATGATGTTGAGACGTGGGATGCTGATGTTGTTGTTGGTGAAGCTGATGCTGTTGGTGGTGATGCTGATAGTACTGGTGGTGCTGGTGCTGCTGTTGGTGCTGCTTGTGGTACTTGGTTAGTAAGTGTGAGCCTAGCTACCAAATCGCGCACTATTTCCTCCAGGGTTTCTACTTTACGCTCGAGTCTATGGATTTGTTCTACCCATTCCTCTGTAAGGTTTGTCAATTCTTGATATTTAGTTCGAAGTCTTCTAACTTCTTCTAATAACCCTTTCTGGTTAGAATTCGGGAGTAGAGGACGAATATTGTCGTTGGTTACATCGAGTCGACCTTCGAGGCGGAAAATCCTTGCGAAAAGAGTGAAAACGGTATTGCGAACAGGTTCGCCGGTAAGTGGATCGAGTACTCCGACGTTTGGTGGTAAGTTTGGCTCGTGATAAGGAGTACCTTCTTCATTTCTCCATAGGGTGAGTATTTCGCGAACCCATCCCCATTTTCTAAAGAAATCACAGTAATTGATCGGTGGGTGTGCTCCTGTCACGCTATCTTTGGAGCTAGAAGAACTTGAGGAATCAGGTGAGAAATCCATATTATGTGTTTGGAATAGGGTTTGATATGAAATGGGTGTTGAATATTGAATGATATATTCGTCTCCTTGAATACGTATATATAGCAGAAAGATTTCCGTAATTTACGGAGGAAATTTAGGACAAGTGTTAGACAAGGTCTATTGGGAATAGATATGCTAAGATATGATTTGTCTATACTCCAATAATGGCAGTATGACGTGTCGAGATTATAAAATGATAAGTATGTAATCTAATAATCTTTCGATTAAAGACTTTCAATTCGTATACTGTGATAACCCAATGACATTTCCCGGTTCGCAAACCGATGCATAAAGGCATAAGGCATATAGGTACGTGATATAATAGGGAGTTATATACGTTTGAGTATGAATTATAGGAGTTTCAAAAATCTTGGATAATATTTCATGTAATACATATGTAATACACAAAACCAGGATAGATGACTAAGTGAGTTGTTCTTAATAAGTTCACCACTTATTAAGTGCGTAAGTGACTAAGTGTTGTATGATCACTATAGTCAGGTTTGATATTGTGCACCATACCCAAACATCTATGCCACCGCCGAGTCACTTGAATGATCAATTATTACCGGTTGGCCCAGGAATTCTCTACCAAAATCTAAGTTTGGCATTCGAAATTCACAAGCGTCCCATAGTGGTACCAAGGATCACCCTAGGCCTTCAGTAGCGTTGACGTTCGAGTAATTTCACATTATCGTGTATGTTATAATCTTAAGATTTAAGTATAGTTTCTAAGGTATAGTGTAGCATTTATCAATTAAAGGCAACAATTAAAGGCACTATGGTCAAGGAAAGTTGTAGTCCTACATTGCTAAGGTACCTAATTGTATAAGGCACACATAAAATGCAATCCTGGTTCTCTACAACAACCTGCTCTGATACCAATCTGTCACACCCCCAAAATAGGGCCTAGGGTATTTGTGACTAATTATATCAAATCACAGTTGTATATACGAGAACGACCCTATATGAGACGTTTTGAATAAAACATTTATTAATAAAACAGCGGAAGCATTAAAAGTTTTACATCAAATTTAAACTGAAATAATAATAATAGTCTTAATGCAAAGTAAATGTAATGAAATGAAGACTCCATGTAGCAGCATTCAATTCATCAGGTAGCAATCATGGCAATCATCTTATTCGTCACCTGAGACAAAACATGCTTAAAGTGTCAACCAAAAAGGTTGGTGAGTTCATTAGTTTATCAAAATCAATCATTTCCGTTATAATAATAGGCCACAAGATTTCAGTTTCATAAATATCCGTACACTAGCAAGTGTATAAAAGCATTCTATAAGTTGTAGGCACCCGGTAACAAGCCTTAACGTTCATGTTTTACCCTCTAAAAGTACACCGAATCAGGTGTGTTATATAAACCTCGAAGTACTAAAGCATCCCATAGTCAGGATAGGGTTGTCAGGCCCAATAGATCTATCTTTAGGATTCGCGCCTACCGTACATAGACAGGTAGTTTAATGTTACCAAGCTAAGGGTATATTTCTGGTTTAAACTCACATAGAATTAGTTTTAGTACTTGTGCCTATTTCGTAAAACATTTATAAAACAACGCATGTATTCTCAGCCCAAAAATATATATAAAAAGGGAGTAATGAAACTCACCTTAAAAAGCAGTTGAAGTATTCCACGCAAGAAAGGAAAGTAAAGCAAGTAAGTGACCGAGATATCAACTAGAAGTAGTTCTTAAGAGAGAAATGAGAGATTAAGGTGTAAGTTTGAAATGAGAAATGTATGTGGTATTTATAGTTGAAAATGTTAGGTAAAAAAAAATAAAATAAAATAAGTAAATCTTAAAAGTTAAAATAAGAAAAAGTATTTTGTATTTTTATTAAAAGTAAATCTTAAAAGTTAAAATAAGAAAAAGTAGTTTGTATTTTTATTAAAAGTAAAATCTTAAAAGTTAAAATAAGAAAAAGTAGTTTGCATTTTTATTAAAAGTAAAATCTTAAAAGTTAAAATAAGAAAAAGTATTTTGTATTTTTATTAAAAGTAAATCTTAAAAGTTAAAATAAGAAAAAGTAGTTTGTATTTTTATTAAAAGTAAAATCTTAAAAGTTAAAATAAGAAAAAGTAGTTTGTATTTTTATTAAAAGTAAAATCTTAAAAGTTAAAATAAGAAAAAGTAGTTTGTATTTTTATTAAAAGTAAAATCTTAAAAGTTAAAATAAGAAACAGTATTTTGTATTTTTATTAAAAGTAAATCTTAAAAGTTAAAATAAGAAAAAGTAGTTTGTATTTTTATTAAAAGTAAAATCTTAAAAGTTAAAATAAGAAAAAGTAGTTTGTATTTTTATTAAAAGTAAATCTTAAAAGTTAAAATAAGAAAAAGTAGTTTGTATTTTTATTAAAAGTAAATCTTAAAAGAAAAGTAGTTTGTATTTTTGTATTTATTTATTAAAAGTACATATAGTTTTTATTTTTATTTTGTATAAAATTCTAAAAAAAAATTGTTTAATATATTTCTAAACATTTTATTTCTATATTTGTTTAATTATTAAATACGAATTTTATATAAAAATTATTATTATATTTAGTTTTTATAAAAATTAAAATTTATGATTATTAATTTATAGTTTTTATTAGTTTTATAAATGTTATAGTATTATTTATTATTTAGTTAATTATATATTCTATTAACTAAATAACAAAAGTAATATAAATATTATATATATATTCATTGATGTAATTATGTTATATTATATATCATAATCTTATTTATAATATTTATAATTATATTATTTATTTTAAGCGTACGTTTATTCGATCAACGTTAAATTTATTCGTATATAACAACTCTAGGTATTTTAGTAAAATCGGAAGTCGAAAAGTGAGGGTTGTTATATATACACTCAATATACTTTATATATATATGTATTTTAAATACAAATTATATTTTTTTAAACTAATAAAATTATTATTATAATATATTTACAGATAATATTCATATACACATAAATGTTCGTGAATTGGCGAGCATGGCTAAAGGGTAATTGATTACATGAATATAGATTTCAAAATTTTTGAAACCCACCATTACAGAATTTGCTTATCGTATCGGAAACATATCAAGATTAGGTTTAAATTTAATCGGAAATTTCCGGGTCATCACACCTTTGAAGCTAGATCTATTATTCTCATTTCCAGTAGGTTTATCCAAGGAACTTGAGGTAGTAATGATGTTCATAACATCATTCGATTCATACATATAAAGCTATCTTATTCGAAGGTTTAAACTTGTAATCACTAGAACATAGTTTAGTTAATTCTAAACTTGTTCGCAAATAAAAGTTAATCCTTCTAACTTGACTTTTTAAATCAACTAAACACATGTTCTATATCTATATGATATGCTAACTTAATGATTTAAAAACTGGAAACACGAAAAACACCGTAAAACCGAATTTACGCCGTCGTAGTAACACCGCGGGCTGTTTTGGGTTAGTTAATTAAAAACTATGATAAACTTTGATTTAAAAGTTTTTATTCTGAGAAAATGATTTTTATTATGAACATGAAACTATATCTAAAAATTATGGTTAAACTCAAAGTGAAAGTATGTTTTCTAAAATGGTCATCTAGACGTCGTTCTTTCGACTGAAATGACTACCTTTACAAAAATGACTTGTAACTTATTTTTCCGACTATAAACCTATACTTTTTCTGTTTAGATTCATAAAATAGAGTTCAATATGAAACCATAGCAATTTGATTCACTTAAAACGGATTTAAAATGAAGAAGTTATGGGTAAAACAAGATTGGATAATTTTTCTCATTTTAGCTACGTGAAAATTGGTAACAAATCTATTCCAACCATAACTTAATCAACTTGTATTGTATATTATGTAATCTTGAGATACCATAGACACATATACAATGTTTCGACCTATCATGTCGACACATCTATATATATTTCGGAACAACCATAGACACTCTATATGTGAATGTTGGAGTTAGCTATACAGGGTTGAGGTTGATTCCAAAATATATATAGTTTGAGTTGTGATCAATACTGAGATACGTATACACTGGGTCGTGGATTGATTCAAGATAATATTTATCGATTTATTTCTGTACATCTAACTGTGGACAACTAGTTGTAGGTTACTAACGAGGACAACTGACTTAATAAACTTAAAACATCAAAATATATTAAAAGTGTTGTAAATATATTTTGAACATACTTTGATATATATGTATATATTGTTATAGGTTCGTGAATCAACCAGTGACCAGGTCTTACTTCCCGACGAAGTAAAAATCTGTGAAAGTGAGTTATAGTCCCACTTTTAAAATCTAATATTTTTGGGATGAGAATACATGCAGGTTTTATAAATGATTTACAAAATAGACACAAGTACGTGAAACTACATTCTATGGTTGAATTATCGAAATCGAATATGCCCCTTTTTATTAAGTCTGGTAATCTAAGAATTAGGGAACAGACACCCTAATTGACGCGAATCCTAAAGATAGATCTATTGGGCCTAACAAACCTCATCCAAAGTACCGGATGCTTTAGTACTTCGAAATTTATATCATATCCGAAGGGTGTCCCGGAATGATGGGGATATTCTTATATATGCATCTTGTTAATGTCGGTTACCAGGTGTTCACCATATGAATGATTTTTATCTCTATGTATGGGATGTGTCTTGAAATATGAAATCTTGTGGTCTATTGTTACGATTTGATATATATAGGTTAAACCTATAACTCACCAACATTTTTGTTGACGTTTAAAGCATGTTTATTCTCAGGTGAATACTAAGAGCTTCCGCTGTTGCATACTAAAATAAGGACAAGATTTGGAGTCCATGTTTGTATGATATTGTGTAAAAACTGCATTCAAGAAACTGATTTCAATGTAACATATTTGTATTGTAAACCATTATGTAATGGTCGTGTGTAAACAGGATATTTTAGATTATCATTATTTGAAAATCTACGTAAAGCTTTTTAAACCTTTATTTATGAAATAAAGGTTATGGTTTGTTTTAAAAATGAATGCAGTCTTTGAAAAATGTCTCATATAGAGGTCAAAACCTCGCAACGAAATCAATTAATATGGAACGTTTTTAATCAATAAGAACGTTTCAGGTATAACAATTATTGTTACAAGATGTAGATGGGTACATGACAAGGTTTTATAGTGACCTTTCAGAGAGATTTAAGTCAAAGAGCAATAAAGTTGCTGGTAAGCTTACTACTAATGTGGTGGAATATAAAAGGTTCCCAGTAACGATGGCGAAAAGACAACGTATATATCAAGGTTATAATAAGGCTACTCCGGATAAAAAGTCAAAGTTGTCTTTTTGGAGCTGTGACAAAATTCGTTATTTTGAAAAGGGATTGTAAAGTTATTTTGGGTAATAATAATGCTAAAGGATCTGACACGGATACGTGTTGAACCTTTGCATAGGTTCAAGTGTCCTCTGAATGCATATCTATATGCATATATTCTTCGTATGTATCGTGTGATTGGTTCATTCTCTCGATTGTTCCTTAGTTGAGATGTTTTCAAGAATTTTGAAGGGTTTAGACGCAGGTTGTCATCGTCAATATCCGTATAATGAATTCGTCGTGAATCTTGAATGATACGAATATCTTTATGAGTTCTGTGAATGAAAGTGATGTTCTAGTATAGTTTGAATTTAAATTATGATTTTGAAGGATGTAGGAATTTAAGATTGATGGCACTTCTTAAATCTTGACTTGGATTTTGATCTGTCAAAATCAGAATATGTAATTGAATTGGTATGAAAAATGGTTGTCTTGAATTTTGTGAAATGATGTATATTGCTATGAAAGGAGAGAGTATAATTAACAATTGTCGAAACATCATTGAAAATGTACAGTGTAACATATTAATGTGAACTTAAGTATTTCTCAGGTATTACCTACCCGTTAAAATAAAATTTCACAAGTAATATTTTGTACAAAAGAATTTTTATTACAGTCTTTATGAAATTATATGTATGTATATTTTCTTCAGATGTAATATGGATTTAATGAGTTAATATTATATTAATCTCATTTGGCTTACGGTTGGAACTAGAAATGAATAATCCTAAAACTTTAGAGATTACATAATCGCCGCAGTATATTTCTTCAACGTAAATGAAATAATGAATTAATACTTCATCACTCATTATTGTTGGTATCCCTCAGTGCCTGCGGTGCGTATGATGTTGATGCTCGTAATGCTGCTTGCGATGTTGAGGCTTGTGATGTTGTTGGTACTGCTGCTGCTGGTGCTGGTAGTGGTTTGATGTGAGTATAGATGATGAGAATTTGTTTTGTTTTGTATTGTGAAAGAAGATGTTTAAAGTTTCTTGAATAAAAAGAGAGGTCAAGAGCTTTATAAAGGGAATGAAATGATGTAGGATGCACTTGCTAATGAAGTTTTGCTTTTCATGACAGTAAATTTTTTTTACTAAATAATTCACCATGCAAGATACGGAGTAAAGGTCGGATAGCCTCAATAATATTAGTAATATTATACTCGTTGCGGCATATCCTGGAAAGGAGAGAGAAAACGGTGTTACGAACGGGTTCGCCGGTAAGTGCCTCATGTTCTCCACCAAGAGGTGAATTAGATTCATGAAACAGATCGCCTTCTTATTGTCTAAATTGATTAATTCGTCCACGAACCCACCCCCAATTCATCCAGAACAGGTGATGACTAATTGGTTAGTTCATTACAATTAGACTACTCTCGGAGCTTAAATGAAATTCCATATCGGAATAGCTTTTAGAATCCGATGAACTCGAGCTTTGTGAAGAATCCGCCTTACACGTTCAGAGGAATGATTGTTGATATGAAAAAGATTTAGGACTTAGATTGATATTCTTAATACATAATTTACATATGTATATTTAATACCAAAACCCCATAAGTTAAAAAGGAATTTACGGAAGATGTCAAGCAAAGTCTACCGTGATAGATATGATAACATATGAATATGTGTCTATACACTACCTATGCAATAATTGCAGTAAGACGCATCTAGACTTAAGATGATAAACAGGTAATTTTCGACAAGAATGATAAGCAGAACTTTTAATATGCAGATAAGGTCGAAGTCCAGACTTACTAATGCATCCTAACAACTATCAGTTAGACAAACTAATGGAAGACCTGGTTCACTAAGACCACCGCCCTGATACCAACTGAAATGACCCGTCCATATTACTATAAATGCAGTACGTTCTCATTGGTCCCATAGCGAGGTATTTGACCTCTATATGATACGTTTTAGAAAATATTGCATTCGTTTCATAAAAAGCACATCATTATTATACATAATGCATGTTTTAAACAAGTGGGTGATTATTTAAGAAATAATCCCCAAAATACATCGGTTTCCAAATACTACACACGTGACGTAACAGTCGAATATAATAAATGACAAAGGTTTTATTGAATACAAAACTTTATTTAAATAAAAGTATGAGACTCCATGCACAACTTGCTCAGATAATGCAACAGCGGAAGACTTTCTTAAGGACCTGAGAATAAACATGCGTAAACAGTCAACACAAAGGTTGGTGAGATATATAGGTTTATCATCGATATAAATATAGACCACAAGATTTCATAGTTATAAATATATGTACACTCGCAAGTGTATAAAAGTATTCTATAAGTTGTTGAGCGCTTCGGTAACCATACTTAACCATTAATGTGGCATATTCCCTTTATTATGAAATCTCCCTACACTGTAAAACGAAGTACTATGCAACTGTTTACGATACTAGAGCGACTAGCCCAGTTGGGGTTGTCAAACCCGATAGATCTATCAATAGGATTCGCGCTTACATGTTCTTACAACATGTAAATATTAGTTACCAATCTATTAGGGAAAAGTATGCAAAGTGGTACAACTCAACGTAGAATATATTTTAAGTACTTGTGTCCATGGCGTAAAACATAAAATGCATGTATTCTCATCCCAAAATATTTATAGAGTTTAAAAAATGGGACTATATACTCACGGTAGTAAAAGTATATTAATAATAAGTTTTCAGCTTATTAAAAATATGGCCGTAGTCCTTGGATTCACGAACCTATAACAATAATAATGATTCAGATAATATTACGACATGTGAATAAAATAAAACAAGTTCATAGAATACTTATATATTAATTTTTAACATTTTTATGTTAGTAGTCCTTTGTTAGTAGTCCAAAATAGTCCGAAATGTCCAATAGTCTAATAATCGGTATATATATAATCTTAGAATTACCCCACGACGCATTGTATACATATTGTATTTGCATCAACCTAGAGACGTATTGTATACGTATTGTCTTAAAATTAACTAAGATGTATTGTGTACGTATTGTCTTAGGATTTATCAAAACGTATTGTATACTTATTGTGTTAGGACGTACCAAAAATATTATTATACATATATACAATCACAGAATTAACCAAGATCATAATATTTTGTTATACTACTGATAACATGTCCAAATATATATAGGATATAGGAATAGTTAACAAGTATATGGTTAATATAGTTTTATAATATAAATTTCATCCATACAACGTTAATTTTAGCAGATTTTGTTTTGCTCGCCAAATATTCATTACAACTCCGTTTAAATTAAATAAAATTGCTATGGATTCATTAAGAAGTAAATTTTACAAAACCAATTCAAAAAGTTCATTCCAAGTAGTAATTTTTAGAGCTTTACCCTCTTTTTGTGTCGGTGGACACATTTGGAAAAATCCCGGCATCCACCCAATATATGATTTTTGATAAAATACTTTCATTTTGTCTAAAATCATGAAAAAAATACTGGAAGTCTTATTTACATATATTAACATATTTCCAAAGTCTTAGCCTCGAACTCAAAGTCTAATGTAGGTTTTTAATTCCCAACCCAAAACAGCCCGCTTTTTACCGAATGGGGATTAAAGGATATATATTAAGTTTCAAGGTGTTTTTCATTTGTACAAGTTATAAGTTCTTATATTAACTAAATATAACATCATAATACATATAAATAAGTGTTATTAGAGTTAATTTAGAAAGATTAGATTAGTTCTTCAAACAAGTTTAGAATCAACTAAACTATGTTCTAGTTTATAAACTCTTATATAGATAGCTATAAACATATGATTTGAACAAGAGTTGAAGTAGAGTTTTTACCTCAAGTTTAGAATGTAAAGTTGCTAGAAAGAAGTAGTAGAACAAAACTTGAGAGAGTTCTTGCAAGTGTGTGTGAAAATAGGAAGTAAAATTTGGAAAATGAATGTATAAAAATGAGTTAGAAATGGTGCTTATTTATAGGCTTGAAAATTTGGTTTTTAGTGAAAATATCTAAGATAAGTTAAAATGTATTAAGTCATGGATGACATATTAAATTTATTAGGTCATGAATGACATATTAAACAAATAATTTCAGATTTCTATTGGTATATACCAATAGTAAATACTTCTAGAAGCTGTGTATAATACGGGTAAAAATACCGTATGAATGCGAGTAGAATTCTTGAGGAAATTGAACAAAAATACTAGTATAGCTATTCTTTATATGTATTGGTATATTATAAAGTATATTCAATACTTGTAAGGATGTATTTACACTCGTAATACAGTATATGTAAATACATTTTAACATAAGTTAATTACGTCGTTTAAATAGTAACATATATATATTGTTCAAAAACTCTTTAAATTAGTAGTATGAAAATATATATAATACTTTGTTAATATACATAATGAGATATTTAATTATCATATTTTCAAGTTAAATATATATAAATCCATATATATACACGATAATTAAACAATTAAACAATTAAATCAAGTTATGACGTTCGTGAATCGTCGGAATAAAAGGGTGACCAAAAGCTTGTGTAAAACTCTTTTCGGAGGTTCAAGACTTATTAAAATTCATTGCTTAACAAGTCGGAATTATATAAAGATTAAGTTTAAATTTGGTCAGAAATTTTCGGGTCGTTACAATTTATTAGCATTAAGATTAAGTTAGTAGAAAGACATAAGTTTGACTAAGAATTTTTACTTTCGAAAAATTTAAAATTGTACCCATTTTTCAACCTTTTCGGGAAAATTTGATAATATCTTTTATAATCTTTTTCAAGTGATTAATCACTTCCCTCCCCACACTTAGATTATGCAATGTCCTCATTGCATTTATAATAAAAGAAATGAAATAATTAAATAAAAGACATAATTAAAAATAAGGGAAAGAGTGATGTTACTCGATTTGTAGGATCATAGAATGATTTGCGAGCACTTTTGCGGACTTCTTTTGAATTGAATATGTAACTTGACAAAATATTAAATAACACAAACATAATAGGAACATAATATTTTATTAATAATTCTTCATCACTTAAACATTTAAACACTTAGGAGCTATATTGCTCTTACATTCATAATAAAGAAATAAAATAAAAACACTTGGACATAATAACATATATAAAGGGATAGGTACTTTTGATTATAGAGTCGTTTGCGCGTCTCTTTTCTTCTTAAGGAATTACTGCTTAGGCTTATTCTCTTCACACTTACTTTTTTCATACTCATTTAACTTTTTAATTTGTTGCAAGAAATTCAATGTGATGTCAAGACCCCTACGAAAAGACATTTCAAATGAAACACTCAACTCATGGATATGTTTTCTCACTTCAGTGCTAAGTTTATATTGATCTTTTATAAATTCAGTAACAATTCTATCCACGGTAAAGTCATCATCTTCTTCTTTATCAACTTTAACCATTTTCACATTAGAGCGAGGAACTTTGGATCTTGGAACTAAAGGAATAGATTCAGATATTGCACCATAATGAATAGTTAACGAATTATCAGCATAGTTAATGGTAGCACGAGCGGTAGCTAAAAACGGAGATCCTAGAATTAAAGGAGTTATCGGATCTTCTTTCATGTCCATCACAACAAAATCAATTTTGTAGAAAGCATAACCAACAATAACTATAACTTTTTTAACAATCCCCAATGGCTCATGTAAACGACTATCAGCAAAACAGACATTTCCTTTGATTGGTTACAACGACGGTAATCCTAAACAATTATAAACGGAAAACGGCATAACGTTAATGCTAGAACCAGTATCAGCTAATCCGGTAACTAGAATTGGACCACGAATTAAACAAGGGATTTGAAATTCCCCCGGATCAGTGCACATAGCAACAGGAACTTCAGGTGATGAATACGGATCTACCGGATTAATTGTGAAGGAATAAAGAGGGCGGAAACCTTCCTTTCTTCTTTCTTCCAACTGTCTCATAGTATCAGCCAATCAATCATCTTTTTCTTCACATTCTGATTTTTCAGATTTTTCACTATTAACTTCATTATTTTCATCAACCTTTTTATTAACTTCCTCTTCCTTCTCATCAAACAACTCATGCATGAAAATTACCTCATCACGATCAAGACCTCGAACCTTAGCATCTTTTGACTTATCTTCTTCAGTAGCTGTTAACTTCTTTATTTCTTGATCATATTCTTCCTCTACCATATCAAATTCCCACAAATACTTCAAACCAGGTTCATAAACATCAACCTTATTTATTTCCCTAATAACATTCACCTTTTCAAAACAAACTTCCTTAGAAACTTCAGATTCAACCAGAACTTTACCCTCGACAAGTTTGAATAACTTAGTTACATTGCGCTCTAAGTTTTGAATTGACGCTTGATGATTATTTTGTACTGGGAAAGGTGAGCCTTTATGTTATCATTAGCTTCATTTTGATTTTTGATGAAAGTGAGGATGCTTTCTTCAAGATTAGATTTCTGAGCATTAGAAGAATTTGGTATGAAGGGTGCTCTAACAGGAAAGAAACCAGGTGGGATTCTATTATTAGCAGGATAAGGCGTATTATAATTATTACGGTAGTTCGGGTGTCCTTGAAATTGATTAACATACGAAACATTTTCAACTTGCTCCATGAGGACCTTGGCATTTTTCACAACCTACCTTAATCATATGCATTTCCTTAGTAAGCTTTTCAATTTGCCTTCCTAAATTACCCAATTGCACATTCATAGCTTTAACCATATCTTCATAATCAAAACTAACAGATTTTATCGAACGAGAAATATCTAAGTCTTGGTGCCATTCATGGGAATGAGCAACCAACTTATTAATCAGAGTTTCAGCTTCTTCGGCAGTTTTGCTCATAATGTTTCCTCCAGCAGATGTATCAATCTCTCTTCCCGTAGCAATATCACAACCCTTATAGAAAGTAGTTACCTTTTTAAACTTATCTAAACCATGTTGCGGATAAACTTTAAGCATTTGGCCAAGTCGAACCCAAGCAGAATAAAGAGACTCGTTTGTTTTCTGACGAAAATTAGCAATTTCAGTTTGAAGGGTGACAGTTTTAGATGCATGAAAGAATCGAGTGAGAAACTTCTCAACCATCGTATCCCAGCTAGTAATATCTCCTTCAGGTAACGAGTTTAACCATTCCATAGCTTCATCTTTTAGTAACCATGGGAAGAGACGAAGATAAATAATATTACTTTCCACATTATTAATGTTAAACAGATTACAAATATCTTTAAAATTCTGAATGTGGGCATTAGCATCTTCCTTCTCTGTACCCCTAAATTGATTATGTTTTATCTAATTATCATACCTTCACAAAGTATAAACCTAAAAGTCCCCAATAGGTCCCAAGATAGCATGACCAATAGCATATAATCTTTACAATATAACATGCTAATACTTCCAACTCATAACCATGGTTAACCATAAGCACAAGGGAATGGTACTCACGAATGACCATTAGTGTTCGCAACAACCATTAGTGTACACCTTATATCACTAACCTCTAGGTGGTATCGAATGCCAGAACATTAAACCCACCTGTCACATGAAATGTGGTATCGAACACCCAAAATTTAAACCCACACTTTATGCCCACGCACACATGATGATATGGTATCGAACGCCCGAACTTTAAACCCATATAACATGCCAACATGATGTGGTATCGAACACCCGAACTTTAAACCCACATAGCGTCCCACACAAGTAAATACACTATATACGCACACGTATAAATATTTCACTCACCTTATTACTTTGGTGAAAGTCAAAACCAAAATCCCGCAAGCTTCGATGTAATGTAGCTATTACATCAATTATTTAATTAACACACAAACAAGTTGGACTACATACCAACTCACAACCCCTAGTGAAATTATGACCCATAGTGCAAATGTGACCCATTTGCACTACTAATACCAACACTAAGTCAAGACTATCCCAAATCACTAATAACTAGTGATTATAGTCCAAATACACTAACTAACATAAGTTTTGAGTAATTAAATCCTCATCTTGCTAGTTGTGTCTCACACCACCCATTTAACCCATTTCAAGGTCAATACTCACATTTGGGTCAACCATGAACCCTAACAGCACCCATTCACTAACACATAATTGTGCTAGTGATTCAACAACAATTTAAGACTCACAAACCCCAATTTACATCACCAAACCCTAGGTTATGAATCTTTGGGTTTATGTACAATAATCATTCCCAAAATCCCTAATTAACAAAGGAAATGGGGCTTACAACCAACATTAAACCAAAACCCCAACCATAACCTAAATTAAACAATAGAATTCGGATTTTGAACTTACCATGTGATGCCCCGTACAAAACCATCATGTACGGATCATCAACAACAGGATCATTACAAGGTCAAACACTATATGTGGTCTTAACCAACATCAAATGTTTAACAACCGATAGTATGCTTCTATGAATAGAAGCAATTAATAATAGTACGTGACCCATAGGTCATTAAAAATTCATTGTTTCAAAAGTAACAAAGTTTGAATGCAAAATAAACGTTTCATGCGAAGACATCTCTAATAAGCGCAGCGGGAGTCTACAAAGCATGGCAACTACAGCGGAAGCAATCAAACCTTAAGCACCTGAGAAAAACATGCTTAAAAACGTCAACACAAAGGTTGGTGAGCTATAGTTTAAGTATAACAATAACGTAAGGTAGGCCACGAGATTTTAGTGTTTCAAAATAGTATGAAAAGTATATGTATAACCGTGGGCACTTGGTAACTAACTTAACGTAAATAACACCCCCTAAAAGTACACTTGGTGAGTGCGTAAGTTTACGAAGTATTAAACACCCATTAAATGCTAGCGCTACCAGCCCGAGTGGGGATGTCAAACCCTATGGATCCATATCTAAGATTCGCGTTCACCGGTTCAAAGAACAATGACTAGACGTTACCGAGCTAAGGGGAAAGTTTATGCCGTTGTATAACCCACACATATATAAAGTTTAAGTACTCGTGCCTAGTATGTAAAATGTAAAATGTGCATGTATTCTCAGTCCCAAAATAGTTAAAGTAAAAAAGGGATGCTATAACTCACAGTGGAAAGTAATAAAAGTCGATACGCGGGAAAAGTAAGCAAGTGGTTGGTTCGAAAGGTCCTCAACCTAAGTCAAAAGTTACTAAGTCAGTAAATCATTCCCAAAGGTTTAAAAGTACGTAAATTAGGTCTTAAGTATCATCATCATTCATCATTAATCAAAAAGTGTAAAGTAAGTTTCAATCAAGAATAGAGTTTGAAATAAAGGCTGATTTCGTTCAGTCACCACGACCTCTATACAAACTGAAATGAGGTGATACCAGTGGCCATGGCTCTGTATATGAGTCCCCTAGAGGCTGACCAATTTCCAGAACCAAACTCATCTTTGTTTGACCATGGTGATGGTTTAAGTGCGTGTAGGTAAGAAATTTTAGCACAACGTTAAAAGGGTGTAGTGACTTTCGGATGGCCATAAATCCTAAACCATAACTCGGATTAAGGCGAGGTCTAAATGGAAAATCATATACTAGAACCGAACTAGTTGGAAATCAACTTTTCCAGTATCCTAAGTTAATGATCAGATGTGGAAAACAGTAGGTAAGGTGCTCCGGTGGGTTCTTGGTGCTTGATGCTCATCACGGTTCTCATCCTTGATGCTTATAACTTCAAGTGTACAACTCGTTGATGTGTTTGCATCATATTTACCAAGTTTTGACCATCATAACACTAATGTAAGTCTAATATATGTAGCACAACTCAATTAAGGGTTGTAAGTAGTTTGATGAACCGAAGTTACATCAAGATCTTAGATCTGACACATACATGAGTTCTAATAGTAATATCAAGCTACAAACTTGAAAGTAAACTAAATAATCAAGATCTTAAGTTGTAGAACTTAGATCTTAAAGATCCTAGACTAGAAATTCTAGATCTAGTGTTCTTAAGTTAGATCCTAAGTTATAGAACTTGGATCTTCACTTTAATGAAACCATAAGTTATGAAACTTAGATTTTCATCTTGTAAAATGTATGTAAGCTTATAATCTCTTATTTACAACAAAATTAGAAGACCATAAGTTATAGAAACTTAGATCTAACATAAGTGTGTAAAGTTATAACTAGAAAGTTATACTTCCATGTTCTTGAACTTATAAAGTTAACTTTAGTTTCAAGAAATATGAGATCAAGTTTAACTAGTAATACTTGACCAAATTAACAACATCACAACCTTAAAGTACTTACAAAAGAAAGAAATAAACTAAAGTTACAAGTATTATGTTCATGTTTGTTTCATACTTAAGAAGATTCAAGTCAAGCTTAGATCTTAAGAATTTAAGTCTACAAAACATGAACACAAGTATGATTATAAAGTTTATGAACTTTAAATCTTATAACATTTAAGTGTAGAACCATAAGTTATAGAACTTAGATCCTTGTTCTTGGTTCTTCATCAAACAAAGATGAAAGTAACCAAGATTATATGAAGATTCAAGTTAGAAAACTTGATCTTTAACACAAACAAGTAACAAGTAACAAAATAAGTAAAATGGTGATGATAAGTTGGCGGTTTTAATGGAAGAAAAAGAAAGAAAAATAAAGCTTTGTTACTTACAATATTGAGAGAAAAAGATGAGAGAAAGAGAAGTGCAAGTATGTGTGTGTATGGAATGAAGGAATACTAGTGAATAAGTAACAAAAAAATTTGAAAATGAACTCCCACTCCCCCATGGAAGCTCACGGCCAAAAACCCCAAAATGGCAAGGTCAAAAGTTAACTTTCAAGTGTTGGAGAATGGTGTAAGCTCAAAATGGATTAAAGTTAAATGTATGGGGAAGAGGTTCTAGCATGCTTGTAGTATTTGTCTCATCATTAACTTAATTAATTCAAGTTTAAGCCTAATGAATTACTAGTAACATGTTGGACTCACAACTAGTCCATTAAGAGAAGTAGGGTGGGCTTCCAAGTCCATATAATAAAAGCCCAAGTCCAAGTAACAAACAAATAATTAAAAAGCCCAAGTAATTAACTACTTGCATTAGTTAATTAAAAATGATTAATAATAATTAATCATGAATGTAAATAATATCCAAAATATTATTCGTTAAAAGTACGTGTGTCACAAAGACAAGCCGGACATGTAAAGTCAATTACGATAAAAAGTAAATGTATAAAAATACATTTATTAACACGCAAGTATTAATAATAAATATTAATAAATATAAGTCGGAAAATCCAGGGTCGTTACATTACCCACCTGTTAAAGAAAATTTCGTCCCGAAATTTTAAGCTGAGGTAGATGGAGGAGTTGGGAAAAGGTGAGGATACTTCTGCATCATTTGATCCCCTCGCTCCCAGGTAAACTCAGGTCCTCGTTTGGCATTCCATCGGACTCGGACGATTGGAATCCTGTTGTGTTTCAAAGTTTTGACCTCACGGTCCATAAT
This sequence comes from Rutidosis leptorrhynchoides, assembly GCF_046630445.1. NCBI lineage: Eukaryota > Viridiplantae > Streptophyta > Magnoliopsida > Asterales > Asteraceae > Rutidosis > Rutidosis leptorrhynchoides. The sequence goes on along the minus strand of NC_092338.1, from coordinate 179,905,242 downwards.
TTCGACAGGTTCTTCCACAAAGTGGAGTTTGTCATCAATTGTAAGTTCCTCCAATGGTATAACATGTTCTGGTTCAACAAGATACTTCTTCAAATTCGATACATGAAAGGTAGGATGAACTGAGCTCAATTGAGTTGGAAGATCCAAACGCTACGCAACGGGTCCAACACGCTCCAAGATTTCAAAAGGACCAATGTATCGCGGGTTGAGATTTCCACGTTTTCCAAAACAAATAACACCTTTCCAAGGTGCAACCTTCAACATTACATGGTCACCTACGTTGAATTCGAAGTCCTTACATTTAAGGTCTGCATAACTCTTTTGGCGATCACGGGCCGTCTTGAGTCTCGCCTAAATTTGGACAATCTTCTTAGTTGTTTCATGGACTATCTCGGGTCCGGTGATTTGCGTTTCGCCTACTTCGGCCCAATAAATAGGAGATCGGCACTTGCGGCCATACAACTCTTCAAAAGGTGCGGCATTAATACTCGGATGATAACTGTTGTTGTAAGAGAATTTGGCTAGTGGCAAATGCCTTTCCCAAGCCTTTCCAAAATCAATAACACAAGCACGCAACATGTCCTCCAAAGTCTGAATCGTGAGTTCGCTTTGACCGTCGGTCTGCGGGTGATACGCAGTGCTCATGTCGAGACGAGTCCCCAAGGCTTCTTGCAAAGAACGCTAAAATCTGGAAGCAAAACGGGGATCGTGATCTAAGATGATCGATAAGGGCACACCATGACGAGATACAACCTCTTTTATGTATAGTTGAGCGAGTCTCTCCATCGTATCCGTTTCCTTCATGGCTAAGAAGTGTGCAGATTTAGTGAGACGGTCAACAATAACCCAGATGGTATCGTATCTGCCCACCGTCTTTAAACTTCGTAATGAAATCCATTTTTATACTTTCCCACTTCCATTGCGGGATTTTCGGTTGTTGAAGTAACCCAGAAGACCTCTGATGTTCGGCCTTAACTTTCGAGCAAGTCAAACACTTTCCAACATAAGTTGCAACGTCCTTCTTAAGATTAGGCCACCAGTACTGTTCCTTGAGATCGTGGCACATTTTACCCGCTTCGGGATGAATCGAATATCTCGACTTGTGGGCTTCATCTAATATAAGGCTCCATAGATCTCCATAATGAGGTACCCAAATTCTTCCGGCATAGCATCGGAGTCCAGTCGCCTTAACCTCGAATCGAGAAACGAGAATGTTCAAGTATTCATGAGATATATTCTCCTCCTTGGGAGCGTCATCTTGGGCTGCTCGGATCTGGCTATTAAGGTTCGAATGAATGGTGATGTTCAGAGCCCGAACATGAAGAGGTGTTACCCTCTCCTTTCGGCTCAAAGCGTAAGCTACAACATTGGCCTTGCCAGGGTGATAACGAAGTTCACAATCATAGTCGTTCAGCTTCTCGATCCATCAACACTGTTTCATATTCAGTTGCTTCTGATCAAAGATGTGTTGGAGGCTTTTATGATCGGTGAAAATAGTACTTTTAGTTCCATAAAGATAGTGTATCCACAGCTTTAATGCAAAGACAACGGCTCCAAGCTCGAGATCATGCGTTGTGTAATTTCGCTCGTGGCGTAAGCGATAACCTTTGTGCGTTGCATCTGTACACAACCAAAACCACTTTTCGAGGCATTGCAATAAATGACGAAATCATTACTGCCTTCAGGAAGTGATAAGATAGGTGCGGTGGTTAACTTCTTTTTCAAGGTTTGAAATGCTAATTCCTGTTCGGGTTCCCAAATGAACTTCTTCCCTTTGTGAGTCAGCACGGTCAAAGGACGCGCAATCAGAGAGAAACATTCAATAAATCTTCGGTAGTAACCGGCGAGACCTAAAAATTAGCGGATATGAGTCGGAGTAGTGGGGGTTTCCCACTTGCTGATAGCTTCAATCTTTACGGGATCAACTTTGATACCTTGATCACTCACAACGTGACCCAGAAATTGGACTTCCTTCAACCAAAACTCACACTTGGAGAATTTTGCATAAAGTTGCTCTTGTCTCAAGAGTTCCAATTTTAGACGAAGATGTTTCTCATGTTCTTCTTCGCTTTTGGAGTAGATGAGGATATCATCTATGAAGACGATAACGAACTTATCCAGGTATGGCTTGCATACACGATTCATGAGATCCATAAACACGGCAGGTGCATTGGTTAAACCGAATGGCATCACGAGAAACTCATAATGACCATAACGAGTTCTGAATGCAGTCTTCATCACGTCACTCTCTTTCACCCTCAACTGGTGATAACCAGATCGCAAATCGATCTTAGAGTAAACGCTTGATCCTTGTAGTTGATCAAAAAGATCGTCAATTCGAGGAAGAGGATACCGATTCTTGATCGTCAGTTTGTTGAGTTCACTGTAGTCGATACACATGCAGAATGATCTGTCCTTCTTCTTCACAAATAAAACAGGTGCGCCCCAAGGCGAGAAACTTGGTTGGATAAATCCATGGTCTAGCAGTTCTTGTAATTGGCTCTGCAACTCTTGCATTTCGGAAGGTGCGAGTTGATAAGGCGCGCGAGCTACAGGTGCAGCTTCTGGCACTAAATCGATCTGAAACTATACTGCTCTCGGTGGCGGTAATCCAGGAAATTCCTCAGGAAAGACATCGAAAAATTCGTTCACAATTCGTACATCATCTACGCTCTTTACCTCAATTTCTAACGTTTTCACATGTACTAGAACAGCAAGATGTCCTTTCTTCATGATCTTTTGCGCTTTCATGCAATTAATGAGATTCAGTTTCGAGCTACATCTCTCTCCGTAAATAATCAGTGGCTTACCGTCTCCGTGTGGTATACGAAGAGCTTTATCTCCACAGATAATGTCAGCCCTTATCTTGGTCAACCAGTCCATACCGACAATAACATCAAACCTTCCCAACTTAATGGGTATCAAGTCAATCTCGAAATCCACACCAGCTATGTTGATAATAGCTCCTCGGCTAATTTGGTCAACTTTCTCAAGTTTTCCATTGGCTACCTCTACAAGCATACTCTCCTTTAAAGGAACTAATGACCAATTTATCTTAGATCAAAAGTGTCTACATATATAACTTCTATCGGCACCAGTATCAAACTGAACAGAAGCTAATAGATTGTTGATAGTGAATATACCTGTGACTAAGTTGGGGTTCTCACGGGCATCCCTTGCGTTTACGTTGAAAGCTCTTCCACGCGGTGGTCTGTCGTCCTTTCGCTTTTTGGGACACTCATTTCTGAAGTGACCCGTCTGTACATATTCATAGCACTTTCTCGGTCCAGTAGGGTTTGTCTTCACATTTAGGATGGTGATCTTGCAGTCTTTGCCAATATGCCCAGTCCTTTTACATTTTTCGCAGACCATGTTGCAGTACCTAGTGTGATGCTTGTAGCATCTCTTGCACTGCGCCAGACTACCCTTATAGTTAGAGTTCGAGCTAGTGTTTGGGTTGGGGTTCCTCCCATTGTTGTGCCTCTTAGCGGGGTGTTTGATCATAGGCTCTCCCCTTGTTGTTGTCCCACTTACGCTTCTCAATGCTAACCCCAGATTCGAATTTTACCTTTTCCGGTTCATCGCTGATAATTTGGTTCATTAAGGTGTGCGCCATGTGCATTGCTTTCGGGACATCAGCCGGCTTTGAAGAGGTGACATTTGAAATGTCAAGTTCATATTGATTATAAACGTTCCATATTAATTGATTTCGTCGCGAGGTTTTGACCTCTATATGAGACGTTTTTCAAAGACTGCATTCATTTTTAAAACAACCATAATCTTTATTTTATCGATAAAGGTTTAAAAACATTACGTATTTATCAAATAATGATAATCTAAAATATACCGATTACACACGACCATTACATAATGGTTTACAATAAGAATATATTACATCAAAAATAAGTTTCTTGAATGCAGTTTTTACACAATATCATACAAGCATGGACTCCAAATCTTGTCCTTATTTTAGTATGCAACAGCGGAAGCTCTTAATAATCACCTGAGAATAAACATGCTTAAAACGTCAACAAAAATGTTGGTGAGTTATAGGTTTAACCTATATATTATCAAATCATAATAATAGACCACAAGATTTCATATTTCAATATACATCTCATACATAGAGATAAAATTCATTCATATGGTGAACACCTGGTAACCGACATTAAAAAGATGCATATAGAATATCCCCATCATTCCGGGACACCCATCGGACATGATAATTTCGAAGTACTAAAGCATTCCAAATTCCAGAATGGGGCTTGTTGGGCCCGATAAATCTATCTTTAGGATTCGCGTCAATTTGGGGGTCTGTTCCCAAATTCTTAGGCTACCAAGCTAAAAAGGGGCATATTCGGCTTCGATCATTCACCCATATAATGTAGTTTCATTTACTTGTGTCTATTTCGTAAAACATTTATAAAATTGCATGTATTCTCATCCCAAAATATTAGATTTTTAAAAGTGGGACTATAACTCACTTTCACAGATTTTTACTTTGTCGGGAAATAAGACTTGGCCACTGGTCGATTCACGAACCTATAACAAATATGTACATATATATCAAAGTATGTTCAAAATATATTTACAACATTTTTAATACATTTTAATGTTTTAAGTTTATTAAGTCAGATGTCCTCGTTAGTAACCTATAACTAGTTATCCACAGTTAGATGTACAGAAATAAATCGATATATATTATCTTGAATCAATCCACGACCCAGTGTATACACGTCTCAGGCTAGATCATAACTCAAAGTATATATATTTTTGGAATCAACCTCAACCCTGTATAGCTAACTCCAACATTACTGCATATAGAGTGTCTATGGTTGTTCCAAATAATATATATAGATGGGTCGATATGATATGTCAAAATATTTGCATACGTGTCTATGGTATCCCAAGATTACATAATATATTTAGAATACATGTATAATATAATATAAGTTAGCTAGGATATGATTTGTATAGAATTGTTACAATATTTCCCGTAGCTACAACAATCCAAAAAAATATCCAATCTTGTTTTACCCATAACTTCTTCGTTTTAAATCCGTTTTGAGTGAATCAAATTGCTATGGTTTCATATTTAACTCTATTTTATGAACCTAAATAGAAAAAGTATAGGTTTATAGTCGGAAATATAAGTTACAAATCGTTTTTGTAAGAGGTAATCATTTCAGTAGAAAGAACGATGTCTTGATGACCATTTTGAAAAACATAATTCCACTTTGAGTTTAATCATGATTTTTGGATATAGTTTCATGTCTATAAGAAAAATCATTTTCCCAGAAGAACAACTTTTAAATCAAATTTTATCATAGTTTTTAATTATCAAACCCAAAACAGCCCGCGGTGTTACTACGACAGCGTATGTCCGGTTTTACGGTATTTTTTGTGCTTTCTGGTTTTAAATCATTAAGTTAGCATATCATATAGATATATAACATGTGTTTAGTTGATTTTAAAATTCAAGTTAGAAGGATTAACTATTGTTTGCGAACAAGTTTAGAATTAACTAAACTATGTTCTAGTGATTTCAAGTTTAAACCTTTGAATAAGGTAGTTTTATATATATGAATCGAATGATGTTATGAACATCATTACTACCTCAGGTTTTGTGGATAAACCTACTAGAAATGAGGAAAATAGATCTAGCTTCAAAGGATCCTTGGATGGCTTGAAAGTTCTTGAAGCAAAATCATGACACTAAAACAAGTTCAAGTAAGATTTCCACTCGAAATAAGATTGTTAAAGTTATAGAAATTGAATCAAATTTTGGATATGAGTATTACCTTATATTAGAAAGATATCTTACTGTAAATAAGAAAGATTTCTTGAGGTTGGATGATCACTTTACAAGATTGGAAGTAAGCTAGCAAACTTGGAAGTATTCTTGATTTTATGAAACTAGAACTTATAGAATTTATGAAGAACACTTAGAACTTGAAGATAGAACTTGAGAGAGATCAATTAGATGAAGAAAATTGGAGAATAAAAGTGTTTGTAGGTGTTTTTGGTCGTTGGTATATGGATTAGATATAAAGGATGTGTAATTTTGTTTACTTGTAAATAAGTCATGAATGATTACTAATATTTTTGTAATTTTATGAGATATTTCATGCTAGTTGCCAAATGATGGTTCCCACATGTGTTAGGTGACTCACACGGGCTGCTAAGAGCTAATCATTGGAGTGTATATACTAATAGTACATACATCTAAAAGCCGTGTATTGTACGAGTATGAATACGGGTGCATACGAGTAGAATTGTTGATGAAACTGAACGAGGATGTAATTGTAAGCATTTTTGTTAAGTATAAGTATTTTGATAAGTGTCTTGAAGTCTTTCAAAAGTGTATGAATACATATTAAAACACTACATGTATATACATTTTAACTGAGTCGTTAAGTCATCGTTAGTCGTTACATGTAAGTGTTGTTTTGAAGCCTTTAGGTTAACGATCATGTTAAGTGTTGTTAACCCATTGTTTATTATATCAAATGAGATGTTAAATTATTACATTATCATGATATTATGATGTATTAATATATCTTAATATGATATATATACAATTAAATGTTGTTACAATGATAATCGTTACATATATGCCTCGTTTCGAAATCCTTAAGTTAGTAGCCTTGTTTTTACATATGTAGTTCATTGTTAATACACTTAATGACATGTTTACTTATCATTTATCATGATTAAATATAGTGTATCAATATCTTAATATGATTCATATGTATTTAGTAAGACGTTATTATAACGATAATCGTTATATATATCGTTTCGAGTTTCTTAATTCAATAAACTCAATTTTATGTATATAACTCATGTTTAAAATTCCTAATGAGATACTTACTTATCATAATATCATGTTAACTATATATATAATCATATATATGTCATCATATTGTTTTTACAAGTTTTAACGTTCATGAATCACTGGTCAACTTGGGTGGTCAATTGTCTATATGAAACATATTTCAATTAATCAAGTCTTCACAAGTTTGATTGCTTAACATGTTGGAAACACTTAATAATATAAATAACAATTTAATTTAATATATATAAACATGGAAAAATTCGGGTCACTACAGTACCTACCCGTTAAATAAATTTCGTCCCGAAATTTTAAGCAGTTGGAGGTGTTGACGTATCTTCTGGAAATAAGTGCGGGTATTTCTTTTTCATCTGATCTTCTCATTCCCAGGTGAACTCTAGTCCTCTATGAGCATTCCATCGAACCTTAACAATTGGTATCTTGTTTTGTTTAAGTCTTTTAACCTTACGATCCATTATTTCGACGGGTTCTTCGATGAATTGAAGTTTTTTGTTGATTTGGTTTTCGTCTAACGGAATAGTGAGATCTTCTTTAGCAAAATATTTCGTCAAATTCGAGACGTGGAAAGTGTTATGTACAGCCATGAGTTGTTGAGGTAACTCAAGTCGGTAAGCTACTGGTCTGACACGATCAATAATCTTGAATGGTCCAATATACCTTGGATTTAATTTCCCTCGTTTACCAAATCGAACAACGCCTTTCCAAGGTGCAACCTTAAGCATGATCATCTCTCCAATTTCAAATTCTATATCTTTTCTTTTAATGTCGGCGTAGCCCTTTTGTCGACTTTGGGCGGTTTTCAATCGTTGTTGAATTTGGATGATCTTCTCGGTAGTTTCTTGTATTATCTCCGGACTCGTAATCTGTCGATCCCAACTATTTCCAAAATCAATAACACATGCTCGTAGCATGTCTTTAAGAGTTTGTATCATCCTTTCGCTCTGCCCATCAATTTGTGGATGATAGGCAGTACTCATGTCTAGACGAGTTCCTAATGCTTGCTGTAATGTCTGCCAGAATCTTGAAATAAATCTGCCAACCCTATCAGAGATAATAGAGATTGGTATTCCATCTCTGGAGACGACTTCCTTCAAATACATTCATGCTAACTTCTCCATCTTGTCATCTTCTCTTATTGGCAGGAAGTGTGCTGATTTGGTGAGACGATCAACTATTACCTAAATAGTATCAAAACCACTTGCAGTCCTTGGCAATTTAGTGATGAAATCCATGGTAATGTTTTTACATTTCCATTCCGGGATTTCGGGTTGTTGAAATAGACCTGATGGTTTCTGATGCTCCGCTTTGACCTTAGAACATGTCAAACATTCTCCTACGTATTTAGCAATATCGGCTTTCATACCCGGCCACCAAAAATATTTCTTGAGATCCTTGTACATCTTCCCCATTCCAGGATGTATTGAGTATCTGGTTTTATGAGCTTCTCTAAGTACCATTTCTCTCATATCTCCAAATTTTGGTACCCAAATTCTTTCAGCCCTATACCGGGTTCCGTCTTCCCGAATATTAAGATGCTTCTCCGATCCATTGGGTATTTCATCCTTTAAATTTCCCTCTTTTAAAACTCCTTGTTGTGCCTCCTTTATTTGAGTAGTAAGGTTAGTGTGAATCATTATATTCATAGCTTTTACTCGAATGGGTTCTCTGTCCTTTCTGCTCAAGGTGTCGGCTACCACATTTGTCTTCCTCGAGTGGTAACGAATCTCAAAGTCGTTATCATTCAACAATTCAATCCACCTACGCTGCCTCATATTCAGTTGTTTCTGATTAAATATGTGTTGAAGACTTTTGTGGTCGGTATATATAATACTTTTAACCCCATATAAGTAGTGCCTCCAAGTCTTTAATGCAAAAACAACTGCACCTAATTCCAAATCATGCGTCGTATAATTCTGCTCGTGAATCTTCAATTGTCTAGAAGCATAAGCAATTACCTTCGTTCATTGCATTAATACACAACCGAGACCTTACTTTGAGGCGTCACAATATATCACAAAATCATCATTCCCTTCAGGTAATGACAATATAGGTGCCGTAGTTAACTTTTTCTTCAATAATTGAAACGTTTTCTCTTGTTCATCCTTCCATTCAAATTTCTTCCCTTTATGCGATAATGCAGTCAAGGGTTTTGCTATTTTGGAAAAATCTTGGATGAATCTCCTGTAATAACCAGCCAGTCCTAAAAATTGACGTATGTGTTTCGGAGTTTTCGGGGTTTCCCACTTTTCAACGGTTTCAATCATTGTTGGATCCACCTGAATACCTTCTTTGTTCACTATATGACCGAGGAATTGAACTTCTTCTAACTAAAATGCACACTTTGAAAACTTAGCGTACAGGTTTTCTTTTCTCAGCAACTCTAGCACTTTTCTCAAATGTTCTTCGTGCTCTTGATCATTCTTCGAGTAAACAAGTATGTCATCGATGAAAACAATGACAAACTTGTCAAGATATGGCCCACACACTCGGTTCATGAGGTCCATGAACATAGCTGGTGCGTTAGTCAATCCAAACGGCATAACCATAAACTCGTAATGACCGTAACGCGTCCTAAAAGAAGTCTTTGGAATATCATCCTCCTTCACCCGTATTTGATGATACCCAGAACGTAAATCAATCTTCGAATAAACCGATGAGCCTTGTAGGTGATCAAATAAGTCGTCAATTCTCGGTAGTGGGTAACGGTTCTTGATGGTAAGTTTGTTCAACTCTCAGTAGTCGATACACAACCTAAATTGTTGTTGCGGTTGTTGGGATAGTTGTTGCGATTGTGGTCGTAATTGTTGTTGTTGTATTGGTGACCCTTGTCACTGGTTTCTTCCCACTTTCTCTTGAGTTGTTTCGTGTTGGCTTCTTCGGCCGCCTGCTCTTTAATTCTTCCCTCAATCTGATTTATGAGTTTATGAGCCATTTGACTTGCCTTTTGTATGAAAGCGGGCTCGTGTGAACCTACATCTTCTTGAATCCTTACTGGTAACCCTTTTATAAACGCGTCAATCTTCTTTTCTTCATCTTCGAACGTTCCTGGACATAATAGGCACAACTCTGTGAATCGTCATTCATATGTGGTAATGTCGAACCCTTGTGTTCGTAACTCTCTAAGCTCTACCTTGAGCTTATTGACTTCATTTCTAGAACGGTACTGCTCGTTCATCAATTGCTTGAATGCCGACCACGGTAGTGTGTAAGCAGCGTTTTGTCCAACCTGTTCAAGATAGGTGTTCCACCACGTTAACGCAGTACCTGTGAAGGTATGTGTAGCGTACTTAACTTTGTCCTCTTCAGTACACTTACTTATGGCAAACACCGATTCGACTTTCTCAGTCCATCATTTCAATCCAATTGGTCCTTCAGTTCTATCAAATTCTAAAGGTTTGCAGGCAGTGAATTCTTTGTAGGAGCATCCTACAAGATTTCTTGTGGAATTAGTTCCACTGCTAGATCCAGAGTTATTGTTATTTTGCATCGCAGCGTGTACTGCGGCTATGTTTGCTGCAAGGAAAACAAGGAAGTCTTCCTCGCTCATGTTCAAATTCTGACGAGTCGCTGGTGCCATTTCCTTCAAAAATAGCCAAAAGAATTGAGTTAATCATATAGAATTTAAGAGTAGTCAATAGTATCTCGTAGCATTATATGAACTTATTTATAAAAGCTTTTTCTTCATATTAGAATTTTATAGTTTTAATTCGGGTAGTACATACCCGTTAAGTTCATACTTATTAGCTACTATACAACTCAACTACTACGCTTCTATATGAAAAACTTATTACAATAATATTTCGCGTTCAAACTTTATACAATATTTTATAAACTTACAATACCGCTATAATAAATATAGGATGAAATATAACACATAACAACTTTACTACTCGACAGCTATAAATGTAATTCTAGTTAATACGCAAGTTGCTCAGCAAAAGAAATAAAGAAACATAATTCATAATTCCAGAAACAAGTCATGCATTCTGATTTTACTAAGACGACTTCCTATCCTTGATCTTGTGGAAAGTAACCGTTATGACCATTGGCTAGGCAGCATGTTGTCATGTCATCAAAAGGACGAGCATTTCGTAATGCCCAACAGCCTCGTAGAAATCTAAAAACCTTGTTTCTTACCCCAACTACTGAGTTCGTCACTTGTGAAAATGTTTTATTTAAAAGTTTCAACCCAATGTTCTTTTTCTCAATTTGATGAGAAGCGAACATTATTAACCCGTAAGCATAACATGCTTCTTTATGTTGCATGTTAAAAGCTCTTTCTAAAGAACGGAGTCCTATGTTGGGATATGTTGAGTCAAAATAGGTTCGTAACCCGTAGCGTAAAATTGCATCTGGGTTTCCCGCACTAAATTTCTTAAAAAAAACTTGGCGTAACTTAAAGTCTCTCCAATGTGATATACCCCATCTTTCAAAGAAAAGCCTTTTATATACTAAGGCATTCCTGGAATGTCTTTCAAACGTTTGACAAACTAATTTTGCCGTAACTAATTGTGCTGATGAATTCTGCCCGACTCTAGACAAGATTTCATCAATCATATCTCCTGCTAGGTCTTCTAAAATTTTTGGTTGTTTATCCTTAAAGTCCATTTTGTTTTTATATTGTAAAATAGACAAGGATTAGATTCGTAAAAGATAATTAACAAACAATACAAGCAATTTTTTACGTAGAACATAAAAGTACAAGCACACTACAATACATATAATACACAACATGATTACAACCCTCTAATCTGAATAACTGGTTTCTTCTTCTTCGGACTTGGTTCGTTTTCCTAATTTTCTAGGGATATATGGTGCTCCTCTAATAGGAGCCACCGTTTTCCATAATGGTTTAGAAAAACCTGGTGGTTTAGAGGTTCCCGGGTTATTGTTACAATTTAGGAAATACGGACGTTGCCGATACATATAAAGTTCATCGGGGTTGGAATCAGGTTTCACTATTTTTATACCTTTTCCTTTATTATTTTATTTTGCCATATTAAATTGGGTCGAGGTAATTTCTATAACATCATCAGCATCCGATTCATCGAAAAATTGGTAGTTTTCCCAATATTTTGCTACCTCGGCAGAAACACCATTGACCATTTTTAACTTTGGTCCGTTGGTTGATGATTTTCTTTTATTTAATCGACTTATTGTAGGTATCAATATTTCTTCCTCCGGAACCTCTTCTTCTTCCAGTTCCTCCTCTTCCGGTTCCTCTTCTTCCGGTTCCTCTTCTTCCGGTTCCTCTTTGGGAATTTGTGAATCTTCCCAAATTATATTCGACTGTTCATTATTATTAGGTGAGTCGATGGGATTTGTACGAGTGGTAGACATCTATCACACAATATCAAACACATTAAGAGGTTAATATATCACATAATATTTACATATTAATAATATATAGTTTCCAACAAAAGTGTTAAGCAATCGTTTTTAAAGAAAACACGGTCGAAGTCCAGACTCACTAATGTATCCTAACAAACTCGATAAGACACACTAATGCAAATTTCTGGTTCTCTAAGACCAACGCTCGGATACCAACTGAAATGTCCCGTTCATATTGATTATAACTGTTCCATATTAATTGATTTCGTCGCGAGGTTTTGACCTCTATATGAGACGTTTTTCAAAGACTGCATTCATTTTTAAAATAACCATAACCTTTATTTTATCGATAAAGGTTTAAAAAACATTACGTAGATTATCAAATAATGATAATCTAAAATATACCGATTACACACGACCATTACATAATGGTTTATGATAATGCTAAAAACGAACATATATTTCATAGCATTATCCCTCAAGAAAGATAAGCTGTTAGTTGCAATTGTTTTATTTACAAGTAATATTCGTTTAAATAATAAAAGGTGAAGACAAAAGATAGATTCGACGATTTGAAGACGCAAACGACCAAAAAGCTAAAAAGTACAAAGTACAATCAAAGTGGTTCAAATTATTGATGAGAAACGTCTCAAAATTGCTAGAGTACAAGACACAAAATGCAAAGTACAAGATATTAAATAGTACACAAGGACGTTCGAAAATCCGGAACCGGGACCTAAGTCAACTTTCAACGCGCGACGCAACGGGCCGAAAATTACAAGTCAACTATGCACATAAATATAATATAATATATAAATAATTCTTAAAATTATATATATATATATTATATTTATATTTTAAAAAACCGTCGGCAAAGCTAGGATCCAAAGTGTGAGCTAGAATCCACAGCTCCGCACTCGCAGAGCTTCGAAGGCAAGAAAAACCGCACTCGCGGAGGTCTACAGTGAAACGTGGGGCTATAAAAGTCGCGCATTCTGATCGAATTTTTTACATCTTTTTATATTTCCTACTCTATATACATAATATATGTATCAATTATCACTCCAAATATTAATCTCAATTTGTAATTTTAGTTTTAAGTTAATGATAATAATAAGGTTAGGTTAGTCGAATGTTTTAAGGTTTTGTAAGTCGAAACTCTGTCCGTGTAAAGCTACGCTAATTACACCCACTGTAAGTTATGTTTAATTTTGTTGTTAAATTAATGTCTCGTAGCTAAGTTATAATTATGCTTATTTAAATTGAAGTAATCACGATGTTGGGCTAAATATTTAAGACGGGGTAATTGGGCTTTGTACCATAATTGGGGTTTGGACAAAAGAACGACACTTGTGGAAATTAGACTATGGGCTATTAATGGGCTTTTTATTTGTTTAATTAAATGATAGTTTGTTAATTTAATATAAACATTTACAATTGGACGTACCTATAAATAACCATATACACTCGATCGGACACGATGGGCATGATATTTATAAGTACTAATAATCGTTCAATTAACCGGACACGGGAATGAATTAATAGTTAATGGACTTATTAAAACAGGGGTGAATTATATACAAGGACACTTGGTGTAATGATAGTTTAAGTCCCCAATTAGTTGGAATATTTGACTTCGGATATAAGGATAATTTGACGAGGACACTCGCACTTTATATTTATGACTGATGGACTGTTATGGACAAAAACCAGACGGATATATTGAATAATCCAGGACAAGGTACAATTAACCCATGGTAATAAACTAAAATCAACACATCAAACATCATGATTATGGAAGTTTAAATAAGCATAATTTATATATTTCATATTTAATTGCACTTTTAATTATCTCATTTTAATTTATTGTCATTTTATTTATCGTACCCTTTAATTATCATACTTTTTAATTATCGCACTTTATTTTATCAAAATTTCATTATTGTTATTTAATTTCTGCTTTAAATTAAGTTATTTTTATTTTTAATATTTTACATTAGGTTTTAACTGCGAATAAAGTTTTAAAATCGACAAACCGGTCATTAAACGGTAAAAACCCCCCTTTTAAAATAATAATTATAATATATATATTTATTTACAAATATAGTTTTAAAAATATAGCGTTAAACTTGGCAAGTTCCCTGTGGACGAACCAGACTTACTAAAAACTACACTATTGTACGATTAGGTACACTGCCTATAAGTGTTGTAGCAAGGTTTACGTATATCCACTCTATAAATAAATAAATAACTTGTGTAAAATTGTATCGTATTTAATAGTATTTTATTGTAAAAATATAACTATTTTATACACCACCTCGCACACATCAAGTATTTTTGGCGCCGCTGTCGGGGAAAGTTAAACGCAGAAAGCGCAACGCTATAAAAAATTTTTATTAAGTTTTAGTTTATCTTTGTAAAAATACGTTTTAAATATTAAAAATACAAAAATATAAAAAAAAATATCTATATATTTTTAAGAATTTGTTTAAAATATATAAAATTATAAAGTAATTCTATTTCTACTTTTCAAATTATAAGTTTTATTTATTTTATATAAATATTTTATAAAACAAAAAATTAAAAAGTAAAAAAAAAAATTTTAATAAAACAAACTGAGCCTGCAAAATTCGACTTGCATCTCATCTGAATCTGTGGTATCCGCACTCGCGGTACTTTTTGCCAGTTGGCTTCCGCACTCTCGGAGGTTTCTGACAGGTCAAATACTGAAACTTTAATTATGAAATTAGGGTTGTTTAATTAATTATTATTATTATTAATTAGGGTTTAATTAAAATATTAATTAGTTTTAGTTAATTAAATTTGTATTTTTAGGTTTTAATTAGTTTTATTACTTATAAAATTAATACTTTTATAAAATATTAATTTAAAAATAACATTTTATAAAAATTGTATTTTTACAACTTTAAGTTTTATTTTTACAATTTCGTACCTTTTTAATCGTTTATTCGTAATATTTGTATTTTTCATTCGTATTTAGTTTTAAGTCATAGTTTGTGCCATAGTTATTTTTATTTCTAGATTTTTAGGCTTTGCCGTAAAATTCCTTAAGTGTTTTTTCTTTAGACTAAGATTTAGGTACTTTAGAATTTTGCGACGCTGTTCTAAGATTTTAGTACTTTTTAAGTTATTGCCGTTTGGGATATAGAATTTCTTTTAAGCTTTAATATTTTTAGACATAACTTTTAATTCTTAGTTTTTAGTTCCTTTTTAAGTTTCGACGCGCTACGTTCTTTTCATTATTTTTTGACGTTTTCCGGCGCGATCTTTTTCTTTCTTATTTCTCGCCGCTCTAGTTTTTAGGATATAGAATTTTCTATTTCTTCTCTAAAATTTCTTTAAACTTCGACGAAAAATTATTTTAAGTGATTAAATTGATAGACATCCAAAATTTTCTGCTTCGTAGTAATAGTTGGATTTGTTAGTGGCTGAGTTGTGAGCTTCCGATTTAAAGGGTTCTGGCTCCCTGCTGCATCTATTGGCTATTCGAAACGTGGACAAAAGCAGAAAAGTCTATTAATTTGATAACTTATATAATTTTTTTATTTTTATAACTAATAGGATATTCAGTGAATGCACCGAGCAAAACGTTCACCACCTTTTATACGTTCACCACCTGTAAATCGATCAAGACATCTAGCAAATATTGTCGCCATTGATTTTTCTTTAGAATCGTCATCCAGTCAACCAAGTACTCCAATTCAAATTTTCGATAATCCATTTTTTGAACCCGACCTCACAATTGAGAATCCGGAGGATATTCAAGGACAATTCAGAGATCCTGAACCACTAATCTTTCCTCCAGAACCACCAATCATTCAAACAGAGATTGTCAAGGAACCAACCATTAAATCAGAATCCTCTAGTGATTCAGATTCAACAAATTCAATCATGGAGAATCTGGAACCTCTAAGTATGGAAGACCGAATGCGAGCTAAACGCACTGGCCAAGGTCACGCAATTACTCCACCAGACATTAATGCGCCAGATTATGAAATCAAAGGACAAATCCTACACATGGTGACTAATCAATGCCAATTTAGTGGTGCGCCGAAGGAAGATCCAAATGAACATCGGCGTACCTTTAATAGGATCTGCACTCTATTTAAAATCCGAGAAGTGAAGGATGAACAGATATATCTCATGTTATTTCCCTGGACTTTAAAGGGAGAAGCCAAAGATTGGTTAGAATCGTTAACTGAATGGGCGATTGATACATGGGATGTTTTAGTTGAAAATTTTCTTAAACAATTCTTTCCGGCATCTAAAGTCATGAGACTTCAAGGAGAAATT
This sequence comes from Rutidosis leptorrhynchoides, assembly GCF_046630445.1. NCBI lineage: Eukaryota > Viridiplantae > Streptophyta > Magnoliopsida > Asterales > Asteraceae > Rutidosis > Rutidosis leptorrhynchoides. The sequence continues at coordinate 179,888,744 of NC_092338.1, read as the reverse complement.
GTTACGTTCACACAGAAACCAAATGAAACTTTATATGAAGCGTGGACAAGATTTGGAAAGTTATTGAGAGGATGTCCGCAACATGGTTTAGACACTTGTCAAATAGTACAAATATTATACCAAGGATGCGACATCACTACAAGAAAAGACACAGATATAGCAGCTGGTGGTTCCATTATGAAGAAAACCGCAACTGATGCTTATAAAATTATTGATAACACTGCTTCCCACTCACATGAGTGGCATCAAGAAAAAGATATTGTTAGATCATCTAAACCAGCTAGAGCCGATTCTAGCCATGACTTTGATTCCATTTCTGCAAAGATAGATGCTGTCGAGAGACGAATGGAAAAGATGACTAAAGATATCCACTCAATACGAATTAGTTGTGAGCAGTGTGGAGGACCACATTTGACAAAAGATTGTCTCAGTATTGAACTAACAATGGAACAAAGAGAGAATGTTTCATACATAAACCAAAGGCCTGGAAATAATTATCAGAATAATTATCGACCTCCAAGACCAATCTACAATCAAAATCAGAATTATAATCGAAATGTTCCATACAACAATCAACAAGGTCCTAGTAATCAACAAGTATCCAATAATACTTACAATCAGCAAAGACCTATTTTTCAAAACAAACCACAACAAACGGATGATATAAAGCCAAATTTAGAAGATATGATGTCAAAGTTAGTTGAATCTCAAACGCAATTTTTTACATCTCAGAAACAAACCAATGAACAAAATGCTCAAGCATTTAGAAATCAACAAGCTTCTATTCAAAATTTGGAACAAGAAGTAAGCAACCTAGCAAGGTTGATAGGTGAAAGAAAACTGGGAATCTACCTAGCGATACAAATGCTAACCCCCGGAATGAAACAGCTAAAGCCATTACCAAGAGAAGTGGTATTACACTTAAACCACCTGAAATACCTGTAATTTTTGATGAAGCTATTCCTACTCCACAAGAACCACAACCTGAGCAAGATAAGGAAACAGAAGCGGTAGTTGAAAAGGTTAATGAAGATAACACAGTTAAGGCTAAACCTTATGTTAAACCATACCAACCACCACTTCCTTACCCGAGTAAAATGAGAAAAGAAAGACTTGAAGTCGAGCAATCCAAATTCTTGGATATGTTTAAAAAAATAAATGTCAATCTTCCTTTCATTGATGTGATTTCAGGAATGCCAAGATATGCCAAATTTCTAAAAGATCTAATCACAAATAGAAAGAAAATGGAAGAACTCTCGGCTGTTACTATGAATGCAAATTGTTCTGCAGTGCTGTTGAATAAGATACCAGAAAAACTTTTAGATCCAGGAAATTTCACAATTCCATGTTTTCTGGGTAGTCTTAGTTCAATAGAAGCATTGGCAGACTTAGGTTCTAGTATAAATTTAATGCCGTATTCACTATACGCTAAACTAGAACTTGGAGAATTGAAACCAACACGAATAAGTATACAACTATCCGATCAATCAGTAAAATATCCTAGAGGGATAACGGAGAACATGCTAGTTAAAGTTGGTACTTTAGTATTTCCAGTAGATTTTATTATTTTGGACATGGAAGAAGATTCTCGAGTTCCTCTCATATTAGGAAGACCATTCTTAAACACGGCTAAAGCAATAATAGACGTGTTCGGTAAGAAACTGACCCTAAGTATAGAGGAAGAGACTGTTACCTTTTCAGTTGATAGAGCCATGCAACAACCGAAATCTGCAGATGATACATGCTATTATATTCAAACTATAGATTCACATGCAGAATTGTTAGAAGAATTTCCAGAATTACAAGGAATAGGAGAATGTTCTTTTGGAGAAGGAACTGAACTAATTGATGAAACTGAAATGTTAGCTACACTTATGGCTAATGGATATGAACCAACAACAGAAGAAATTCAAATGCTAAAAGAGGAAGACAGATATCGGCATAAATCATCGATAGAAGAACCACCGACATTAGAGGTAAAGCCACTTCCAAACCATTTGGAATATGCTAATTTACATGGTGAATCTGAATTACCTGTAATAATATCGTCTTCTCTTACGAAAAATGAAAAATCTCAACTCATTTCTCTGCTAAAGGCTCATAAACCAGCTATTGCATGGAAGATTCATGATATTAAAGGAATAAGTCCTTCGTATGGCACACATAAAATCCTTATAGAAGAAGGTCATAAAACGTATGTGCAACGCCAACGAAGACTAAATCCTAATATGCAAGATGTTGTTAAGAAAGAAATTATTAAACTGCTAGATGCAGGTTTAATTTATCCAATATTTGATAGTCCATGGGTAAGCCCAGTTCAATGCGTGCCTAAGAAGGGTGGCATGACTGTCATTACAAATGATAAAAATGAGCTTATTCCTACTAGGACTGTAACAGGATGGCGTGTCTGTATTGATTATAAAAAATTAAATGACGCCACCAGAAAAGATCTGTAATGACCCGCACTTTTTCGATCGTTCTATACTTATAAGATTAATATTTACATAAATTAAACCTTACCAACATGATAAGCAATCCAAATTGTTGAGACTTATGTTTTTGAAATGAGTTTTACACAACGTTTGACCGTCTAGTTTGACCGATGATATCACGAACTATATAACATATGATAATTATACGTTTGTGTATATATATGTATATATACATATTTAACATGATCTAAGGATGTTTTAATATCTCATTTTGTATTAATAACAATAAGTTATAAGTATATTTTGAAACTACTAACTTAAGTTTTCAAAACGATAACTATACGTAACGTTATTTGACATAAATACTTATAACATATAATGTTTATACATATATCGTATATGTAATGTATTTAATCACTTTTAAAGACTTAAATACATAAAACAATATAAGTATATTCACAAAAGATAGCTATATTTGAATTCTCATTCCATTTTTCACAAGATTTTTTATACGTATATCTAGAGTATATGTACTCGTATCATACCTAGCTTCTATACGTATTTACTATTGGTATATACACATCAAATCACCACCAACCAGCCCTTGTTCATGCCTTATGTATAAGGTAACTCTCTTGTTCATGCCTTATGTATAAGGTAACTACTTTTGATGTTTAGTATGACTAATTACATAAAAATACAACATGAAATTTTGTCCATGTTTTTCCATTAATCATGTTTTTATGGCCTTAAATACATCTTCCATTTTCAAATTTTATTACCTCATTTCTTTAACCAAAAACACACTCTTATGAAACTCCATAACCATTCAGCTAGTATCCATGAAGATCTAGCCATAAAAACATCACTTAAACACCATAAGAAAAACCTTACAAAAACACTTCAAGAATCCTTTCAAGAACACAAGTTTACTTCCAATCTTTCATCCAACTCCATCACTCTTTTGGTTCTAGATTTTTACTTCTCTTTTACAGAAATCTTGTCCAAGTAACTTGAGGTAGTAACTTTGTTCATAACCTTATTCGATTCATATATATATATAGCTATCTTATTTTGTGGTATAAAATTTTAACAACAAGAACATAGTTTGAATGTTTTCAAACTTGTTTGCAAACTAAATAGATCCTTCTCACTTAACTTTTAAAATACTTCAAGACCTGTAATATATCATAAATATATGCTAATTTAACAAGGTATAACTTGGTTTTTCAAAGAACACCTTAAAAACTGAATTTACGACGTCGGAGTGCAACCGGGGGCTGTTTTGGGTTGGATAATTAAAAACCATCTTAAACTTTGAATTTGAGGTTTATTTTCTGGAAAAATGATTTTTACTATGAATATGATAACACATAAAAATTTCATGATTTAACTCAAAGTATAAGTATTTTTAGAAAAATAATCATTTAAGGTTGTTTACATGATGGAAAATAATTAACTTCATAAGTTTCACTAAAGTTTGACCTATGACCTGTGATTTCGAATACAAACTAAGGTATTTACAGTTCATAGTCTTAAAGAGGGACTCGATCCAAGGAAGTGGCAAGTTGAATCAACGAAAACGGAGTTGTAACGAAGAAACTATGACCAAAACGAGATCGGATATCTAAGACTAGTTTAGCTACGAAAATAATTGGAGAAAATTAAATAAATCACATCTTTTTAAAATAACATGATATTTTATATATATGTACTCATAATTTAATTTTATATGGTTCAGGATCACCCGTAAACAATACGAGAAAATTAATCATAAGATCCCATGATTGTACGCAACACGTCATTTGACAACACCGGTACTTTATGTACGCAACACGTCATTTGACAACACCGGTACCGTGGGTCAAGATTAATCTCGACCAATACATATACGATGGGGGTTTTTATTTATTTCATTGGGGGTTTATTAAACACCTAAAAATGAACCATTAAAATTGAATTACTAACATCGGACTGCTAACTACGGACTAAGGAATTATTAAAAGTATTATAAGTATATATATGTGACGATTGTTTAAAAAGAAAAGGTATTGATATATTATATATGGATAGGTTCGTGATATTAATCGGAGACCAAGTCGAAATTACATATCTTCAAGACAAAAGTGAGTATATAGTCCCCCTTTTAAACTCTAAGTATTTCGGGATGAGAATACATGTATTTTATGTTTTACGTTATGGACACAAGTAACTGAAAAATATATTCTACGTTGAGTTGTACCACTGGCATACTTCCCTGTAGCTTGGTAACTGTTATTTACAGCGGTATTGTAAACGCGAATCCTGTTGATAGATCTATCGGGCCTGACAACCCCAACCGGACTGGACGACCAGTATTCAACGGTTGCACAGTACTTCGTTTCGTGACTACACTTGGTATGGTGTAGTAAGATTTCATAATAAAGGGAATATGCGACGTGATTAAATGTTAAGTATGGTTACCAAGTGCTCAACCACTTAGAATATTTTTATTAAAATGTTTACATATGAAATCTTGTGGTCTATATTTATACTGCTGCCGGCATTAAACCTATATCTCACCAACTTTATGTTGACGTTTTAAACATGTCTATTCTCAGGTGATAACTAAAAGCTTCCGCTGCAACATGTTGAATTTAAACAAGATCTTGAGTATGCATATTTGTGTCAAAAATAAAACTGCATATCGGAGGATTTGTAATGTAAAATATGCTAGAAATCGTATTGTTATCATCACATGTAAAGTTTGTAAGTCTAAGATTATCGCTAAACGATAATCATCTTTTTATTGTCTAAAGTTTTTATTAAAATAATAGTTATGGTTTGTAATGTAAAATAAATGCAGTTGTTCTTTTAAAAATGTCGCATATAGAGGTCAATACCTCGCAATGAAATCATACGTTATCTAACTCGTTCTTATGGTTAAGGATGGGTTATGACATGTGGTATCAGAGCGGTGGTCTTAGCGAACCAGGTTTGCATTAGTGTGTCTAACTGATAAGTCGTTAGGATACATTAGTAAGTCTGGACTTTGACCGGGTCTGATTTAAAAACCATTGCTTATCATTGTTGGTTAAAATTTATATGTAAATATTATGTAGTACTAATGGGTTAGTTGTTGTGTGATAGATGTCGAGCTCAAAACTTATTATCACATTCAGCGACTCCGAATCAGAATCTTCAGATGGTGTTTCAGTCATTAACCTATCCGATGACGAAAATAATATCTTTGGGGAAGACTCACAAATTCCGGATGAACCAACAATAAAGAACCCGGAAAGTGAACCCGAGGAGGAAAGTGAACCCGAGGAGGAAAGTGAACCCGAGGAGGAAAGTGAATCCGAGGAAGAAATACAAGAAATTACGAAAGACAAGTTCGAACTAGGAAAGAAACGAAAGGCTAATGAATTAGAAAATTCAAATCCTGAGTTTAGTAAGGATGATGTGGCACCAACTCCACTAGACACTACCACCCCTATTCTCGCTATTCCTATTCGTTCTATCCCGGCATCCAGTTCTTCAGTCCCACCGCCAAAATATAGGCAGACAGCTAGGATAAGCGTTAGGCCATTCCTTGAACCTAAACGTCCTAGAAAATAGACCAAACGATGCGCTGCCGTATTAAACCATGGGATCATATAATGTTTTGTATAATATTATTAGAGTGGTTTGCTTAATGTTCGATGTAAGATAAGCATATGTAAAATAGTGAAGTATGAAATGCAATAATTTTCCATGGTTAAGTATTATTTAGATTGTAGTAATTGGTTCTGTACTAAGCTATTAAGTATGAACATTAACGGGTAGGTACTACCCTAGATATAATTATAAAATGCTAATAAGAAGAAAAGGCTTTTATAATAATACCTAGTTCATATTATTAACAAGCTATAATGTACTATAAATACACACTACATCTATAATATTCCATGTGAATAATTATTTTCTTTCATTAGGAAATGGCGCGATTGAATCGAATGACGGAACAAGAAGTCGAGGAATTCATCAACCAGCGAGTCAATGACAGAATGTTATGGGTCGAAGCTGCAAGAGCTGCTGCAGTTAACCCAAATCCTCGTGTAGGATGCACCTACAAGACGTTTCAAGCTTGCAAGCCCTCATCATTCAGTGGAACGGAAGGACCGATCGGTTTAACCCGGTGGATAGAAAAGATGGAGACTGTGTTTAAAATCAGTGGTTGTGTTAAAAAGGACATGACCAAGTATGCATCGTGCACTTTACAAGATAGTGTACTCACGTGGTGCAAAAATTATGTGAAGGCTGTAGGAGGAGATGTAGCTTATGATACTCCATGGGAAGAATTCAAAACAATGTTAATCAACGAAATATTGTCCAAGGAACGAGGTTAGGAAGTTGGAAGATGAATTACGAAGTCTGAAGGTTGTTGGTACTGAAATCACCAACTACAATCAGCGATTCATGGAATTAGTTTTGCTATGTCCTGAATTGGTCCCAACCGAAGAACGGAAGATTGAAATGTACAAAGATGGTTTGCCCAAAAAGGTCAAGGCAAATGTTACAGCATCGAAACCTAAGACAATTCATGAAGCTATAACCATGGCAAATGAGCTAATGGATCAGGTCATCATGGATAAGAAAGTATCCAATACTGATGTGAAGGTATCAGGTAACAAAAGAAAGTGGAATGGAAATTATGATCGAGGTAACCAACAACAATCTTTTAAGAAACAAGAAATCACGCAAGGTGCGGGTAGTGGTTTAAGCTTTGGTTACAAAGGACAAAATCCTTTATGTAACCGATGCCACAAACATCACTCTGGCTACTGTAATGTGGTATGCAACAAATGTAATCGAAAGGGTCATCTTACTGAAGATTGTAGGGCCCTCGTTACAAATACAAATGGTACCAAGACTCCTGCCACCAATGCAAATAGAACTGCTTTGGCTACCATTACTTGTTATGGGTGTGGAAAACAAGGTCACTATAAGAGCCAGTGTCCGAATCCAGAGAAGAATAATGGATCTGCACGTGGAAGAGCATTTGTTATTAATGCTAGAGAGGCGTGTGAAGACCCGGAGCTTGTTACGGGTACGTTTACCATTAATAACTTATCCGCATCTATTATATTTGATACTGGTGCCTATAGAAGTTACGTGAGTAGAGGCTTTTACGCTAAATTGAATTGTTCATCATTACCTCTAGATGCTAAGTACATGATTGAGTTAGCTAATGGTAAACTAATTAAAGCCGATAAAATTTGCCGTGATTGTAAAATAAATTTAGCCGGAGAAACATTTAAAATTGACTTAATACCCGTAGAATTAGGAAGTTTTGATGTAATAGTCGGCATGGACTGAATGTCCAAAGTAGGAGCTGAAGTTGTGTGTGCCAAGAAGGCAATTCGCATTCCTTGTAAGGATAAAATGCCGGTGATGATTTATGGAGAGAAGGGTAACTCAAAGCTAAAACTCATTAGCTATTTAAAAGCCAAGAAGTGTTTAAAAAAGGGATGTTATGCTATTCTAGCACATGTTAATAAAGTCGAAAAGAAAGAAAAAGAGAAGTGCATCAACGACGTGCCTGTGGCAAGAGATTTTCCTGAAGTTTTTTCGGAAGAGTTGCCGGGATTACCTCCATTTAGATCTGTAGAATTTCAAATAGATTTAGTACCAGGAGCTGCACCAGTTGCCCGTGCTCCATATAGACTTGCACCGTCCGAGTTAAAAGAACTTCAGAGTCAGTTAAAAGAATTACTGGATCGTGGATTCATACGACCAAGTACTTCACCGTGGGGAGCTCCAATTCTATTTGTTAAAAAGAAAGATGGATCTTTTAGGATGTGTATAGATTATCGTGAATTAAATAAGTTAACTATCAAAAATCGGTATCCACTACCGAGAATTGACGACTTATTTGATCAACTCCAAGGATCATGTGTGTACTCGAAAATTGACCTAAGATCGGGCTATCATCAATTACGCGTCAAAGAAGAAGATATACCGAAAACTGCTTTTCGGACACGTTATGGTCATTACGAATTTTTGGTCATGCCGTTTGGGTTGACAAATGCGCCAGCTGTATTCATGGACCTCATGAATGGAGTTTGTAGTCCATATTTAGATAAGTTTGTTATTGTTTTCATTGATGACATTCTTATCTATTCCAAGAGTGAGCAAGAGCATGAGCAGCATTTAAGGTTGATATTAGAGTTGTTGAGAAAAGAACAGCTATACGCTAAATTTTTTAAGTGTGCTTTCTGGTTGAAAGAAGTGCAATTTCTTGGTCACGTTGTTAGTAGCAAAGGAATTCAGGTTGATCCAGCTAAAATTGAGGCCATTGAAAAATGGGAGACTCCTAAAACACCAATGCAGATACGCCAATTTTTGGGTTTAGCCGGTTATTATAGAAGGTTTATTCAAGATTTTTCCCGAATATCTAAGCCGTTGACAGCATTAACGCAAAAAGGGAAGAAATACTAATGGACCTCGGAGCAGGAGAACGCATTTCAATTACTGAAGAAGAAGTTAACTACGGCGCCTATTTTATCGTTACCTGAAGGGAACGATGATTTTGAAATATATTGTGACGCTTCGCGACAAGGTTTTGGTTGTGTTCTTATGCAATGAAAGAAAGTTATTGCATACGCATCTCGACAATTGAAGATTCATGAGCGAAATTATACGACGCATGATCTAGAACTGGGAGCAGTCGTGTTTGCGTTAAAGATATGGAGACACTACTTATATGGGGTTAGATGCACTGTGTTTACTGATCATAAAAGTCTTCAACATATTTTCGATCAGAAACAGCTGAACATGAGGCAACGTAGGTGGGTCGAGCTGATAAACGACTACGATTGTGAGATTCGCTATCATCCCGGGAAAGCGAATGTAGTGGCTGACGCTTTAAGCAGAAAGGAACGAGAACCAATTCGAGTACGAGCAATGAACATAAAAATTCGCATGAATCTCAACACACAAATCAAAGAGGCTCAACGAGAAGCTCTTACTAAAGAAAACATAGAAAATGAAATAATGAAGAAGTATGGGAAACAACTCATTATGCGGGAAGATGGAATTCGATATTTTGCAAACCGTATTTGGGTACCAAAGTTGGGTGGATTAAGGAAGTTAATATTGAATGAGGCACATAAGACAAGATACTCGATACATCCTGGAGTTGGAAAGATGTATCAAGATCTTAAGACGCATTATTGGTGGCCTAATTTAAAGACAGACGTTGCAACATATGTTGGGGAATGTTTAACTTGTTCCAAAGTCAAAGCAGAACACCAGAAGCCGTCAGGGTTACTTCAACAACCAGAAATTCCAGAATGGAAATGGGACGGTATTACCATGGATTTCATCACAAAGTTACCAAAGACTGCCTGGGGATACGACACCATTTGGGTAATTGTTGATCGTCTTACCAAATCTGCACATTTCTTGCCTATAAAGGAAACGGATAGGATGGAGAAACTATTACGATTGTATATAAAGGAAATTGTTTCAAGGCATGGAATACCTATTTCCATTATATCTGATCGTGATAGTAGATTTACCTCAAAGTTCTGGCAATCACTACAGGAGGCACTAGGAACTCGTTTGGATATGAGTACCGCATATCATCCGCAAACGGACGGGCAGAGTGAAAGAACAATTCAGACTCTTGAAGACATGCTCAGGGCATGTGTGATCGATTTTGGAAACGGATGGGATAAGTATCTACCATTAGCAGAATTCTCGTATAATAATAGTTATCATGCGAGCATTAAAGCTGCACCATTCGAAGCATTGTACGGAAGGAAGTGTAGATCTCCTATCTGTTGGAATGAAGTAGGAGATCGACAATTAACTAGTCCCGAGATCATACATGAAACTACTGAAAAGATAGTACAAATCAAGGAGAGATTGAAAACAGCCCGTAGTCGCCAAAAGAGCTACGCCGATGTCCGAAGGAAACCATTAGAGTTTCAGATCGGTGACATGGTTATGTTAAAGGTGTCACCATGGAAAGGTGTAATACGTTTTGGAAAAAGGGGTAAATTGAACCCAAGATATGTAGGCCCGTTCAAGATCATCGAACGCATTGGACAGGTAGCTTATCGACTCGAGTTACCGCAACAACTCGTCGGAGTACATAATACCTTTCACGTCTCAAACCTTAAGAAGTGTCTTGCAAAGGAAGATTTCACCATTCCTCTTGAAGAAATCCATGTCGACGAGAAACTACAATTCGTCGAAGAACTAATCGAAATCATGGACCGTGAAGTTAAACAGCTCAAGCAGAGCAACATACCGATCGTTAAGGTTCGTTGGAATGCTCGAAGGGGTCCCGAGTTTACTTGGGAACGAGAGGATCAGATGAAACAAAAGTATCCACACTTGTTTCTCGATGACGCAAAATAGGTACAATTTTAAAATTTCGGGATGAAATTTATTTAACGGGTAGGTACTGTAATGACCCGCACTTTTTCGATCATTCTATACTTATAAGATTAATATTTACATAAATTAAACCTTACCAACATGATAAGCAATCCAAATTGTTGAGACTTATGTTTTTGAAATGAGTTTTACACAACGTTTGACCGTCTAGTTTGACCGATGATATCACGAACTATATAACATATGATAATTATACGTTTGTGTATATATATGTATATATACATATTTAACATGATCTAAGGATGTTTTAATATCTCATTTTGTATTAATAACAATAAGTTATAAGTATATTTTGAAACTACTAACTTAAGTTTTCAAAACGATAACCATACGTAACGTTATTTGACATAAATACTTATAACATATAATGTTTATACATATATCGTATATGTAATGTATTTAATCACTTTTAAAGACTTAAATACATAAAACAATATAAGTATATTCACAAAAGATAGCTATATTTGAATTCTCATTCCATTTTTCACAAGATTTTCTATACGTATATCTAGAGTATATGTACTCGTATCATACCTAGCTTCTATACGTATTTACTATTGGTATATACACATCAAATCACCACCAACCAGCCCTTGTTCATGCCTTATGTATAAGGTAACTCTCTTGTTCATGCCTTATGTATAAGGTAACTACTTTTGATGTTTAGTATGACTAATTACATAAAAATACAACATGAAATTTTGTCCATGTTTTTCCATTAATCATGTTTTTATGGCCTTAAATACATCTTCCATTTTCAAATTTTATTACCTCATTTCTTTAACCAAAAACACACTCTTAAGAAACTCCATAACCATTCAGCTAGTATCCATGAAGATCTAGCCATAAAAACATCACTTAAACACCATAAGAAAAACCTTACAAAAACACTTCAAGAATCCTTTCAAGAACACAAGTTTACTTCCAATCTTTCATCCAACTCCATCACTCTTTTGGTTCTAGATTTTTACTTCTCTTTTACAGCAATCTTGTCCAAGTAACTTGAGGTAGTAACTTTGTTCATAACCTTATTCGATTCATATATATATAGCTATCTTATTTTGTGGTATAAAATTTTAACAACAAGAACATAGTTTGAATGTTTTCAAACTTGTTTGCAAACTAAATAGATCCTTCTCACTTAACTTTTAAAATACTTCAAGACCTATAATATATCATAAATATATGCTAATTTAACAAGGTATAACTTGGTTTTTCAAAGAACACCTTAAAAACTGAATTTACGACGTCGGAGTGCAACCGGGGGCTATTTTGGGTTGGATAATTAAAAACTATCTTAAACTTTGAATTGGAGGTTTATTTTCTGGAAAAATGATTTTTACTATGAATATGATAACACATAAAAATTTCATGATTTAACTCAAAGTATAAGTATTTTTAGAAAAATAATCATTTAAGGTTGTTTACATGATGGAAAATGATTAACTTCATAAGTTTCACTAAAGTTTGACCTATGACCTATGATTTCGAATACAAACTAAGGTATTTACAGTTCATAGTCTTAAAGAGGGACTCGATCCAAGGAAGTGGCAAGTTGAATCAACGAAAACGGAGTTGTAACGAAGAAACTATGACCAAAACGAGATCGGATATCTAAGACTAGTTTAGCTACGAAAATAATTGGAGAAAATTAAATAAATCACATCTTTTTAAAATAACATGATATTTTATATATATGTACTCATAATTTAATTTTATATGGTTCAGGATCACCCGTAAACAATACAAGAAGATTAATCATAAGATCCCATGATTGTACGCAACACGTCATTTGACAACACCGGTACTTTATGTACGCAACACGTCATTTGACAACACCGGTACCGTGGGTCAAGATTAATCTCGACCAATACATATACGATGGGGGTTTTTATTTATTTCATTGGGGGTTTATTAAACACCTAAAAATGAACCATTAAAATTGAATTACTAACATCGAACTGCTAACTACGGACTAAGGAATTATTAAAAGTATTAAAAGTATTATAAGTATATATATGTGACGATTGTTTAAAAAGAAAAGGTATTGATATATTATATATGGATAGGTTCGTGATATTAATCGGAGACCAAGTCGAAATTACATATCTTCAAGACAAAAGTGAGTATATTGTCCCACTTTTAAACTCTAAGTATTTCGGGATGAGAATACATGTATTTTATGTTTTACGTTATGGACACAAGTAACTGAAAAATATATTCTACGTTGAGTTGTACCACTGGCATACTTCCCTGTAGCTTGGTAACTGGTATTTACAGCGGTATTGTAAACACGAATCCTGTTGATAGATCTATCGGGCCTGACAACCCCAACCGGACTGGACGACCAGTATTCAACGGTTGCACAGTACTTCGTTTCGTGACTACACTTGGTACGGTGTAGTAAGATTTCATAATAAAGGGAATATGCGACGTGATTAAATGTTAAGTATGGTTACCAAGTGCTCAACCACTTAGAATATTTTTATTAAAATGTTTACATATGAAATCTTGTGGTCTATATTTATACTGCTGCCGGCATTAAACCTATATCTCACCAACTTTATGTTGACGTTTTAAACATGTCTATTCTCAGGTGATAACTAAAAGCTTCCGCTGCAACATGTTGAATTTAAACAAGATCTTGAGTATGTATATTTGTGTCAAAAATAAAACTGCATATCGGAGGATTTGTAATGTAAAATATGCTAGAAATCGTATTGTTATCATCACATGTAAAGTTTGTAAGTCTAAGATTATCGCTAAACGATAATCATCTTTTTATTGTCTAAAGCTTGTATTAAAATAATAGTTATGGTTTGTAATGTAAAATAAATGCAGTTGTTCTTTTAAAAATGTCGCATATAGAGGTCAATACCTCGCAATGAAATCATACGTTATCTAACTCATTCTTATGGTTAAGGACGGGTTATGACAAGATCACTTTCCTTTACCTTTCATTGATCAAATGTTGGAAAGATTAGCCGGAAATAGTTACTATTGTTTTCTTGATGGTTTTTTCGGATATTTTCAAATTCCAATAGCACCCGAGGACTAAGAAAAAACCACATTCACGTGCCCTTATTGTACTTTTGCTTACAAACGCATGCCATTTGGACTTTGCAATGCCCCTGCAACCTTTCAAAGGTGCATGATGGCAATTTTCTCGACATGAGAGAAGAATGTATGGAAGTTTTCATGGATGACTTTTCAGTCTTCGGTGATACTTTTAAAACATGTCTAGTTAATCTTGAATGAATGCTTATTAGATGCGAACAATCAAATCTAGTACTTAATTGGGAGAAATGCCATTTCATGGTTAAAGAAGGCATCGTTCTTGGACATAAAATCTCAAAGGAAGGAATTGAAGTGGATAGAGCTAAAGTAGATGTAATTGCTAAACTTCCACATCCCACCAAAGTTAGGGGAGTTAGGAGTTTTCTAGGGCATGCCGGTTTTTACCGACGTTTCATAAAAAAAATTCTAAAATTGCCACTCCTATGAATAAACTCCTAGAAAAGGATGCTCCATTCATCTTTTCAGATGAATGTATCAAATCTTTTAATATTTTTAAAGAAAAACTCACTAATGCGCCGATCATGATAACTCTAAATTGGAATCTACCATTTGAACTAATGTGCGATGCAAGTGATTTTGCAATGGGAGCCGTTTTAGGACAAATGATTGAAAAAGGATTTCAACCTATTTATTATGCTAGTAAGACATTGCAAGGAGCACAAACAAATTATACAACTACTGAAAAAGAACTCCTTGCTATTGTCTTTGCTTTTGACAAATTTTGTTCATATCTTGTTCTAGCAAAAACGGTGGTCTATACTGACCATTCTGCTCTTAGATACTTATTTTCGAAACAAGATGCTAAACCAAGATTAATCCGTTGGATCTTACTCTTACAAGAATTTGATATAGAAATCTGAGACAAAAAGGGAGCAGAAAATCTCGCCGCTGATCATATTTCTCGTCTTGAAAATCCTGAATTAGAAGTTCTAAATGAATCGGCCATACAAGACAACTTTTCTGATGAATATCTATTGAAGATAGATTATAATGAAATTCCATGGTTTGCAGATTATGAAAACTACTTAGTATGTGGATTCCTTGAAAAAGGATTGCCGTACCAAAAACGAAAGAAATTCTTTAGTGATATAAAACACTATTTCTGGGAAGATCCACATTTGTTTAAAAGTTGTCCCGACGGAATAATACGCCGATGTGTATTCAGAGATGAAGCTAGTAAAATCTTAAACCATTATCACACAGGACCAACAGGAGGGCATTATGGGCCTCAACTTACAGCAAGAAAAGTTTACGATGCTGGATTCTATTGGCCTACAATTTTTAAAGACGCACACCTTCTTTACAAATCCTGTGATGCTTATCAAAGGGCCAGAAAAATAAGTCAACGTGATGAAATGCCATAAAATGTCATTCAAGTATGTGAAGTATTTGACGTTTGGGGTATTGACTTTATGGGTCCATTTCCAAAATCTCATAATAATCTCTACATTCTCGTTGCCATTGATTATGTATCTAAATGGGCGGAAGCACAAGCTCTCCCAACTAACGATGCACGAGTTGCAGTCAACTTTTTAAAATGTCTTTTTGCTAGGTTTGGAACACCGAAAGCTTTAATAAGTGATCGGGGTACTCATTTTTGTAATAATCAACTTGAGAAAGTTCTTAAAAGATATGGAGTAACTCATAAAATCTCAACCACTTATCATCCACAAACAAGTGGACAAGTTGAAAATACCAACCGAGCATTAAAACGTATTCTAGAGAAAATTGTAGGATCAAATCTGAAGGAATGGTTCATGAAATTGGAGGATGCACTCTGGGCTTTTAGAACAGCCTATAAAACTCCAATTGGAACCACACCTTTTAGACTTGTTTACGGAAAAGCATGTCATCTTCCAGTAGAAATTGAACATAAAGTATTTTGGGCTTTGAAGACATGTAATCTTGATTTACATGAAGCTGGACGTCTACGGTTAAGTCAACTAAACGAATTAGAAGAATTAAGACATGAAGCATATGAAAATTCATTAATCTATAAGGAAAGAACGAAGAAATGGCATGATAAAAGAATCAGAAGTTCAAAAGAATTTAAAGAAGGAGACAGAGTTCTTCTTTTCAATTCACGATTCAAGCTATTTCCTGAAAAATTGAAATCAAGATGGTCTGGAACATTCATAGTCAAAAGAGTTTTCCCGTCCGAAACAGTAGAGTTAATAAATTCAAATGGGATTGAATTTAAGGTTAATGGTCACAGAGTTAAACATTACAAAGATAGTCCGATGGAAGTTAACAACGAAGTTAATCACAATTTCGACACCACAGCTAATTAAGTGTAGGAAGGTTCGAATCTTTTTAGGGTAATATGTATTTCTGTTAGAGTTAGATTTTCTATTTTCGTGTAGTTTCCTAGAATGGAATCCGAATGGTCTTTCCCTAGCAGACCCTAAAGAACTAGTCTTCTCCCCCCATTCTGAATTTTTATTTTTTTAGGTTTTACGAGATGAAGAATTCTTTTGATCTGAACCATGGTCTAATGCTACACGCTTTGATCACTGAACGTAATAATGACACACTCCCGAGTGACCTGGTATCAGTAATAAGAGCCAAATTAGACGGAGTAAGAAAAGAACTCAGAAACGATCATAATAAGTTACATTTTGGTAAAGGAAAATCAAAATCCGCAGCGAAATGAAGAGCACGGTACCTTGAAAGATGTCACAAATGCGGAAAATGGTCACACAAAGGAAAATGCTCGACGAATCAGACATATTCCAATACCGAGTTCGTTACTTTATGCAGAGAAGGACCGTTCATATGTTTCGAAGAAAAATCATTGAATGCTCGAGGTTACGCCTATGTATCTATGGAAAACCAATTAGTCCGACTATCTTATGAGTGGGCTAAAATAGGTCACTGAGAATTCTATCTTACAGGTAAGTATGTACAGTTTTTATTTTATTTTTTATTTTGCTTTTAACCTTTTGATATTAAACGCTAAATTGTTCGCTATAAAGTATTAAATTGATACTCAATAAAATTAGGTTTTGCGACCGAAATTATTGATATCATACAAAAATTTATTACATCACTGCGAAATTTACCGTTTATTCTTAAGGTATAAATATCTTTAATCCATCAACCCAAAATATTTCAAAAATTCGTCAGGAGTAAAACTAGGTAATATAGCCGAAATTACTTTACCGAAAAGAGAGGCGTATATTTTTGATAATATTTGATTGATTAAAGTGGGATAAAAGACCAAAAAGATTTTTTTTTATTTTAATTTTTCCATATTTTTAAAATTAATAAATATTAAACTAATATTGTAAACTTTTTAAAATCAATATATTTAAGTTTGTAAATATTTGAAAATTTAATATTTTTTTAATATAAGTTTGTATGTTTTAAACACAAAAATATAATAAACGTTTGGTGTGAATTTTAATAATATGAATTTTTTATTTTATGCATTTTAAATTTAAGTTTGGTGTGAATTTAAAAACAAAAATTTACTTTATTTCGTTAAGTTAAAAATTTGATATTTAAAATTCGTCGTGAGTTGAAAACTAGGTCGTTGAACCGAAATTGCTCTACCCAAGGAAGGGACGAGAAATTTTATTATCATTATTTTTAATCTTATTGATTTAAAGTATGCCAAAAATATTAAAAAACCCAAAAATCTTTTCTTTTAAAACAACGCTTTAGAAATGACGAAATTTTAAAATTTTGTCGAGGGATGGACTAGGTCAACGTACCGAAACAACCTCGTCCTAAATAAAAAGGAAAACAAAAATTTTAAATTACTCCATAAATTGTTTTATTATAAAAAAAAAGGCACTCGCGGTACTTTGTGGGTTCCACATCCGCACTCGCGGAGGTCTGGAATCCCAGACCAGATAAACTGGTCGAACAGACCAGTTTCCACACACCCCATCTCATTTTTTGCGAAAAAACCCACAAAATCACTCCCAAAATCGCGATTTTTCACCGATAAACATCAAATTTTTTGCTAAAATCATGTTGAGAAGGATGCTACCAAGAAATTACTCAAGAAAATCGGTAATTTCTACATCTAAACACCCTTTAATTCGGATTGTTAGTGTTCTTGAACAAAAATATACCTAATTTGATTTTGATGATTTCTAGTGTAATTGTGTTTAAATTGATTGTATATTATGCTTGTAAAACCTAGATTGATGCTATTTAACATGATTAGAAGCCTTAAACTTCAAATTTTGAGTAATCTAGGGTTTGTGTTCTTGAGCAAAATTGGGGCTTTTTGATATAAACGGGTTATGGCCGAATTTTGATGTTAATTTATACTAAATTGAGTAGTGTAACATGTTTAGGTTGCTAAATGATCAAAACTTTGATCCTAAACATGATTTTCAAGTATTAAAGTAGACTTTTTGAAGAAGAAAAAAAATGCATGAACTCAATTTAATTGATATAAAGGGC
Organism: Rutidosis leptorrhynchoides; assembly: GCF_046630445.1. NCBI lineage: Eukaryota > Viridiplantae > Streptophyta > Magnoliopsida > Asterales > Asteraceae > Rutidosis > Rutidosis leptorrhynchoides. The sequence goes on along the minus strand of NC_092338.1, from coordinate 179,870,385 downwards.
ATTTGGAACTTGTTTAATTGCTAGTAATGATTGTTTTAGCATGTTATTTGAGATAAAAGCTAAAGAACATTGTATATATTCTCATATTTGTTCATTTGTAAAAGTGTAGAATTGTTAATGTTATGAAAATGCGTATAAAGTGTAATATGGATTAAACATGTCATTATGATTGTTTTGGTTTATGATTTTGCTAACACTAATGCATATTTGGGTGCACAAAAATTGTGTTTAATGTGTTTTGCAGACTGAAAGGGGTGAATCTTCATCTGCATCTCAGGCTCACAATGCTCCTCCTGAGAATGCAGAAGAACAGGAGATTAATGACCAATATAGACAAGATCTACCGCATCAATTCATTTCATATTCAAATATAGAATTGGCAGATTTACATCCTAATTTAAGGTTTGATCGACATTGGATAGATTATCCAAAATACCAGAGGAACTTGCACACACTTCAGTCTAATGTTGTTGAAGTACCTAGAGTAATAGATTGGGAACCGTTAGAAACAGTCGGATTGTCCGGTCCAATCAGAGAATTACTTACATAAAGGTATGGTAATTCTATTTTTACTGATTGGGAACGTTTGTTTAATATACGTAGGCGTGTATATAGAGAATGGTGTGTAGAATTATTATGTAGTGTTGAAATAAATGATCGGGTATCTACCTTAACTTATCGTAGTTTTATTAGATTTTTATTAGGAGGTGTGATGCGCCATATATCTCTACTAGACATGGCTCAGGCTTTGTGTATATATACGCCTGAGGAACTAGCATCTGCTGATTGTCAAAGGTTGATAGTTGAGGGTAGGAGGGTTGATGAGAATTTTGATATGAATGGTGTATGGAGTAGAATGACTAGGCATAACCGATTTCGTGGGGGAATAACTCTTATACTGATATTGATAGAGCTGAGCTAAGAGTAATCCATAGGTTCTTAGCAAACTCGATTACACAGTGAGGTAAGAACAAAGAGAAAGTAAATGAGAATGATTTATTTTATCTCATGTGTATTCGAGACCCACAGTGCGCTGTGAGTATACCTTATTGTGTGGGTTATTATTTATCAGCTATAGTTAAGAGTATACGGCCTAATGGTATAATCGGAGGTGGTATCTTTGTTACTTTAATTGCTGAGTATCTCGGTGTCGATAGAAGTCGGGGGGATTAATAATTGCAGCACCAAAACCCCATGATCCAATTGGTTTAAAAGTATATCATGGTGCTAAAAATGACATAACGCTGCAGCACCATATGATGGCTCGCATCCACAGGTCGAAAGAGATCAGCAGCAAGGTAACGCGGGAGGGGGGAATGAGATGACAGAAATGCAACTTTTTATGGCTCATCATGAGTATGAAATGGCTAGACAACGAGCATTTCAAGATTGGCAGTATCATCAAAACCAAATCATAAGTCATCGTGCACACATAAATGCAAACTACATTGCTACTCCAATGCCCGTATTTCCTCCCTGGACTATACAGACCCGACCACCATACCCTACATATGACCCAGCTCAAGCATTCTACAATACATACGGCTATGAATGGAATCCCTACTGGCACAATCATTATCAACCCTGATTTTCTTTATGCTTATTTTTATTTATTTGCTAACTTGTAATTTTATACTTTTAATATTTCTTTTGATACTTTAATAGTTTTTATAATTTTCTAACTTTTCTTATTAGATTTTTAATAATTTTTGAATGTGGGGTGATATACCTAACTTCAAAAATATGTATATATATGTTTGTAGTTTATCTAATGTACAAAACAGGGTAAAACAGCGCATTTTCAAAGACTGGCATTAAGTTCAGCAAAAGCAACTAATTTTGACGACAAGATGCAAAATATATGTGAAATAACAACTGCAGGAATGAACAAATGATGTGCACCATTTGTCATTCAACAAACAAAGCGCCAATATGTTTGGAAACTTTGGTAAAATTTAATCATTTTTCTACGATAATCACCCTCAATAATTTAAATTGTTACTGATTTCTTGCAAATGAGGGCATTGCAAGATCTTAAGTGTGGAAAGGGGTTAAATTCTTTCGGATTTTTAAAATTTTAACTTATACACTTGGTTACCATTAAAAATACTAGTAACGCAGTAGTTGTATTAGAATCTAGTGCTCTCTGATAATAAAGAACAGCCCTAGTCTTATATACTGACTACCCAATTCTAGTAAAATTTTCAAAATTTTCAATTAAATGAATTCAAAATTATGTTTATACATATTTATGAACGATAAAACTAGGTGTTAATACCGAAATTATTGTTACCTCGGAAAGGACATAAATTGAGAAACAACCCAAAATGTTAGAATTCATTTAAAATGGAATAGAGGACAATAAAAAGGCAAAGAAATGAAAATAAAAGCCAAGTGTGGAAAAAATTTACCAATATATTTAAAACATATATCACATATTTTTATATAAATAACTGAAGATACTTTTGTTTTGGACAATTTTATCAGTTTTACCCAATTTCTTGTAATATATTTGAAAGAAAGATGGAGCTACACGATGAATCAATTCCATCATTAAAAGGAAGTAAAGTCTTCCAAAAAAGAAACGCGCTTCTTGATTAAGGTCAGGAAGTTGTCGTCCAGACCAGTTGTAGAGTCTACGAAAAACCTTGAAAAGTTTTCTCAAAAATCAGCTGGAAATCCACGGACCTCAGCATCAAACAGGGTCGCCAAGTGGTCAGACTTATCCTAATCATGAGAGGATCTGTCTCGTAAAATGGGGAGGGCGCCGTGCAAATCAGCTTGATAAGACTAATGAATCAGACCCTCAGAAAAGGAAAATCTCCTTAAAGATAAAAAAAATCAGCTTTTAAGACTGATATTACTCAATCCTAGAGATTGACTTTTAAAGATTGAGAATTCAAACTCATGGAATTCGATGATATCTAAACTCGAGCTTGAACGAGAAAATATTTTGATCAAAATTACAAACCGATTTGTTTTCTGAAAACCCATTTTTAATGCGTTCATTACCATTGAACGTAAAATCCTAGGAATTCACCTGGAATTCATTAGGTCACCTGAACCAAATCGGGTGTCAACCGTAAGAACGGTGGTTGCATAGCATGGTCAAAGACAGGACCTTGTGCCAGACCGAAAAATTATAAGGGTGAGCTTTACTATTGCTCCTACCAAGGATAGTAATTGCATCTGACACGTTATAGACCATAATTAAAAGCATGTCAGGGGACATTGCCTTAACAGTTGCTTGTTCAACGCTTTCCTTTACAACCGGACGGTAGTTTACCGAAAGGTAATATACGGAGCAAGTATACTGGACGTGTTGCTTTCCCAATACAAGGTTAGAAAGTGGGTGACACAAAACTGCAAGTTTTGAGCTAAAATTTTCAAATCTGAAACCCACCAAACCCACAAAAACATTTTCCAAACACCGGTGAAGGGTTATTCCGGAAAACTTATCTAGGGTAAAAGCTAGATCGTATTTTCAAAAGATCAAATATTTTCATAAAGATCCAATTTCCTTAAGGATCTAAATTTTTATAGTCATATGGGACTGTAAACCACAACGTTACTACCATTGTTCATACCGCCGTATAGAATTCACTGATGTACAAAGTGTGAAGAATAAAGAAGTGATTCTAGTATTTTTATTTCAAGACTATATTGCTTGAGGACAAGCAACGCTCAAGTGTGGGAATATTTGATAATGCTAAAAACGAACATATATTTCATAGCATTATCCCTCAAGAAAGGCAAGCTGTTAGTTGAAATTGTTCTATTTACAAGTAATATTCGTTTAAATAAAAAAAGGTGAAGACAAAAGACAGATTCGACGATTTGAAGACGCAAACGACCAAAAAGCTAAAAAGTACAAAGTACAATCAAAGTGGTTCAAATTATTGATGAGAAATGTCTCAAAATTGCAAGAGTACAAGACGCAAAATGCAAAGTACAAGATATTAAATAGTACACAAGGACGTTCGAAAATCCGGAACCGGGACCTAAGTCAACTTTCAACGCGCGACGCAACGGGCCGAAAATTACAAGTCAACTATGTAATGACCCTGGATTTTCCAACGTTTATTTATTAATAATTATTATTATTAATACGTGTGATTAAACGAATGTATGTTATTACATTTACATGTTACCATGATTGCCCGTACTTGACTTTTAAGTGCCCGAAACGTCTTTGTGACACACGAAACTTCACGAATAATATTTTCAAGTATTATTTGCATTCATGATTAAGTTTTATTAATCATTTTAATTAACTAAGGTTGCTGGTTAATTACTTGGGCTTTTGTTGGACTTTATTTGTTAAATACTTGAACTTGGGCTTGACTAGTGCAATGAACTTATGACCTTGGGCTTATAAGCCCACCCTACATTATTAGTGGACTAACTAGCCCAATATTACATGTAAGTAATACTTAGAGTTATAACTAGTTGGTTATGTTACTTGGAATCTAGTTAACTTGTTATCCCCATGCACATACACCAAGTAACCAACCTTTTTAGCTTTTACATGCTTGTAACCAACAAACAACACCCTCCCTCCCTTGTGTGCAGCTGATCGACAGCTTCCCTAGGTGGGAAGGGATTCAAAATCTTTTATTTTACATCATTTGTTCACTTGCAAACCTCATTCACACACACACTCATTTACTTGCAAAATCCTCTCAACATTTCCTCTCTTTTTCTCTCTAAACTTGTAAGTTACATGAGACTTTTTCTCTTCCTTTCTTCTTGTCAAAACCGTGATATATCAACCCACAATCATCATTCTTTGTTTGTTTTAATCTTTGTTTACTTGTGTAGATTACTAGTAGTTGTTAGTCACTTATTTACTTGGTTTCAAGAAACAAACTTGCTAGTTTCTTTCTTCTTTATCTTGTATTTACAAGAACAAACAAGAACTAAGCTTACTTGTTTATGTTCTACACATGTTGTATCAAAAGATTTAAGTTCATGGTTGTATAAAATCATTACTTGAAGCTCATGAAGTAAACTCTAAAGTTTACTTTCTAAAGATCAAACTTTGGTTTGAATCTTTAAAGTATGAACAACCATGAACCTTTTCTTGTTTATTTAAGTTTACTTCTTCAATTTATGCACTTTAATTTCATGTAGTTAGTTTATATGGTCAAGTACTACAAGTTAGTCTTGATCTCATATCTCTTGAACAAATTAAGTTAACTTTGAAAGTTCAAGAACACACAAATAAGTTTTCTTTAAATATAACTTTGGATCTAGACTTTTGAGTCTTGGATCTTCAAGATCAAACTAAGAACTATATTCTACTACTTATGATCTTGATTAGTTAGTTTACTTTCAAGTTTGTAACTTGTTATTAGCTTTAAAGTCCATGTATGTGTTAGATCTAAGACTTTGATGCAACTTTGGTTAATCAAACTTCATACAACTCTTAAGTGAGTTGTGCTTCATGTCTTAGACTTGCACATGGGTTATGATGGTCAAGACTTGATTAAGATGATGTAGATACATCAATGAGTTGTACACTTGATGCTATATGCATCAAGGATGAGAACCATGATGAACATCAAGCACCAAGACCACCGGAACCCTTTTAAACTCACTGTTCTGTCCAAAAGCTACTGGTCTGGTGATTCTGTAACATACCAGTAGACCTGAGCTGTTATAACCTTGATTTTTCGATAGATCTTTTCGAGTAGATTACTTTTCATATAGGACTCGTCTTAATCCGAGTTACGGTTTAGGATTTATGGCCCTCCGATCGTTACTATGTCCTTTAACGTTGTGCAGAAATTTCTGACCTACTCGCACTTAGACCGTCGCCACGGTCAAACCAAGACGAGTTTGCTTCTGTAAATTTTACCACACTTAAGGGACTCATAGACGGAGCCATGGCCACTGGTCTCACCTTAATTAAGTAAGGGTAGAGGCCGTGGTGACTGACTGAAGTCAGACTTTGTTTTAAACTACTTTCATAAACGATACTTACTTTACGCCTTTTGTTTAATGATGAATGATGATGACCCTTAAGACCTTAATTACATACTTTTAAACCTATTAAGACGATTTACTGACTTAGTACTATTTGACTTAGGTTGAGGACTTCGGACCATTTACTTGCACACCTTTCCCGACTACTACTTTACCGCTACATATCATTGTGAGTTATAGCATTCCCTTTTTACTTTAACTATTTTGGGAACTGAGAATACATGCGCATTTTACGTTTTACATACTAGGCACGAGTACTTAAACTTTATATATGTGTGGGTTATACAACGGCATAAACATTCCCTTTAGCTCGGTAACGTTTAATCATTGGTTTTTGAACCGTGAACGCGAATCTTAGATATGGATCCATAGGGTTTGACATCCCCACTCGGGCTAGTCGCACTAGCATTTAACGAGTGTTTAATACTTCATAGACATACGCACTTGCCAAGAGTACTTTCAGGGGGTATAAACGTTAAGTTAGTTACCAAGTGCCCACGGTTAACATATACTTTATCATACTGTTTTGAAACGCTCGTTGTAGCACTGAAATCTCGTGGCCTACCTTACTTACTATTATACTTAAACTATAGCTCACCAACCTTTGTGTTGATGTTTTTAAGAATGTTTTTATCAGGTGCTTGAGGTTAGCTTCCGATGTGTACTAGTTGTGCTGTAGATACCCGCTGCTTAGAGTTGTCATCGCATGAACTACTTTATTTTGCATTCAAACATTCGTACTTTTGAATTATGACTTGTAATGACCATTTGGAGTCACGTACACTTAATTATTTGCTTCTACTTAGTGAAGCATGCTTTTGAAATGTAAAACATTTGATGTCGGTTATGACATCACCTTTTTATCGTGAATGCCACTTCTTTAATTACAGCATATATTACTTAACCTTGTAATGATCCTGTTGTTGGTGATTCGTACACGATGATTTTGTACGGGGCATCACATTTGGTATCAGAGCATTGGTTGTAGGGAATTAGGTTGCATTAGTGAGTCTAAGACCAACCCGAGTAGGATTCACTAATAGGACTAATCTACAACTTGCTAGTTTACTTGTTTCCGCTGAGCTTACTACATGCTAATGCTTACTTTTTCTGCTATATGCCGTATGCTACTACATGATATCACTACTGCATGATGCTACTTGCTTTTGACTGCATGCTACTTTCATACGAATTGCTGTTATTGCCATGCTAGTTACCGTTATACATGATTTAAACAGTTGGCCTATTATTTGCTTGCTTTATGACATACTGACATGGAAAATTTATTTTTCCTTGTTCAGATGTCGGATGTTCCACCTGCTGGCATTTCGGGCAGTACAGACTCAGACCCCGTCGCCCTACCTACTGCTACACCTGCTGCTGCTACTGCCGATACACCGGCCCCGACACCCACTAGTGAGCCCGGCGCTTCTACTTCCGGAGTTGGTACTAGTGCACCTGCCCTAGTGTCTGTTCTCGGACCCTCGAGGTCACAGCCCCGCATTGGTGGTATTGAGATCCCCGCGGAGTTCGGGGAAGGGCCGTTTTGTAACCACATGCGCACGCCTTGCCGACGCACTCCAGACGGACGTTTAGTCGTGATTCCGCCAGGCAGCCATAGACAGATGTTGGCCGCCTTCGGACACTTCGGATTACCAGCTCAGCCACCAGTGTCACCACCACACGATTCGGATGACTCATCATCCGCCGATTCTTCGTCATCAGACGACTCCAGTGATGATGAGGATCCTGCTGATAGACCTATTCAGGCACCCTCCACCCCGCCGAAGAAGCGGCACCGTTTCGACGGCACCATCATTCCAGGAGTGAATGGAGGTCGTGCTTTTACTGACGCTTTTAGCCATCGTCGTAGGGTTACTGCTCGTAAACGATTTGTGCCATACCCTGCTGACCCACAGATACGTAAGGTTCCCCGTTACGTATTGACTATTCCTGGAACGGTACCACCTAGATTTAGTTACGAACCACTTACATCTAGGGATGTACCGTCTACATCCGGAGCCGGACCATCTACATCAGCACCACCGGCACCACCCGCACCACCTGCACCGCCTGCCCCACCAGCTCCCTCTAACGAGGAACTAATGAGGGAGATTGAGACTCTCCGAGCTCGAGTCACTGAGCTCGAGGAGCAGTTGGCTCGAGGAGCAGTTCACCCGCCTTCACCGTAGGACCTTGTATTTAGATTTCATGATTTAATCTAGATATAGTTTCATGTATTTCATATGTATTGTACGAATTTATTCAGATGTATGAAACTTATTATTATTAATGAATAGAACTTTACGTTATTTAATTCTTGCACGATGTTCTATTTACATTGCTGTACGATGATTTTGTGGTATTTGTACCTAGATGCATTATTTAATAACATGTGATGTTTTGATTCCATGTTGGTCACTATATACTGTATTATTACTACTTGCATGCTGGATTTTGACTTGGGTCAAAATTTTTGTTTAGAATACCATGGCTAACGGAAGATCCACACCTACCGCCGCCCAGATTGAGGACATGATCAATGAACGGGTCGCTGCAGCCCTAGCAGAAAGAAATCTCGAAGCTCCACTGCCACCACCACCGGCATAACTTCAGCGGCACCGAGGGACCAGTTAGTCTCACCAGATGGTTCGAGAAACTTGAATCAGTATTCCGAGTTAGCAACTGTTCGGAGGACAATAAGACCAAGTTTGCATCTTGCACGCTATCTGACGGCGCGCTAACGTGGTGGAACACGTTAGCTCAAGCGAAAGGTATCGATGAGGCGTATGCTACGCCATGGGAGGAATTCAAGGTGGCTATGATTGATGAGTATTGTCCGAGAACCAAAATTCAGAAGATGGAAATTGAATTCATGCAGTTGAAGGCCAATCTTAACAGTTACAATCGTAGGTTTTTGGAGTTAGCATTAATGTGTCCGACCATGGTCACCCCCGAATTCAAGCGCATGGAGAAATACTTCTCGGAACTTCCTAAGTCCATCAAGGGTAATGTCACCTCATCTAAGCCACCGAATGTCCCCGAAGCAATGCGCATGGCGCATACTCTCCTGAATCAAATCATCCTTGACGAGCCGGAGAAGGCTAAGTTTGAAGCCGTTAGTAGTGAAAAGAGGAAATGGGACAACAACCACAACAACCACAACAACCACAACAACAACAACAACAATAGGGGAGAAACTACGATCAAACCCCCGCCAAGAGGCACAACAACGGTGGAAACCCTAATCCCAACACCAACACCAACACCAACCCGAACTACAAAGGAACCCTACCACAATGCAAACGGTGCTACAAACACCACACTGGGTATTGCAATGTTGTTTGTGAGAAATGCCAACGGGCAGGGCATATCGGGAAACACTGCAAGGTCACCACTTTGAATGGGAAGCCGAACACCAATGGGCCGAAGAAGTGCTACGAATGTGGACAGACGGGCCATTTCAGAAATGCATGCCCAAAACAAGCGAAAAGATGGCGGGCCACCTCGTGGTAGAGCTTTTAATGTTAATGCAAGGGACGCACGCGATAACCCCGACTTGGTGACAGGTATATTCACAATCAACAATCTTTTAGCTTCTGTCTTGTTTGATACTGGTGCGGATAGAAGTTATGTATGTAGACATTTTTGCGATAAGATTAATTGGTCATTAGTCCCGTTAAAAGAAAGTATGCTTGTCGAGGTCGCAAATGGAAAACTTGAAAAGGTTGACCATATTAGTCGTGGAGCTGTTATCAACATAGCTGGTGCAGATTTTGAAATTGACTTGATACCTATCAAACTGGGAAGTTTTGACGTGATCGTCGGTATTGATTGGTTGAGCAAGATAAAGGCCGATATTATCTGTGGAGATAAAGCACTTCGCATACCACAAGGAGATGGCGAGCCACTGGTTATCTATGGAGAGAGATGTACCTCGAAGTTGAACCTCATTAGCTGCGTGAAAGCGCAAAAGATTATGAAGAAGGGACGTTTTGCTGTCCTAGCACATGTGAAAGCGGTAGAAACTGAGGTGAAGAGCGTGAATGACGTTCGAATTATGAACAAATTTTCCGATGTCTTCCCAGAGGAATTACCTGGATTGCCGCCGCAGAGAGCAGTAGAGTTTCAGATTGACTTAGTGCCAGGAGCTGTGCCTGTAGCTCGCGCACCTTATAGACTCACACCTTCCGAGATGCAAGAATTAAAGAGTCAACTACAAGAGCTGTTAGACCGAGGATTTATTCAACCAAGCTTCTCGCCTTGGGGCGCACCTGCGTTTTTTGTAAAGAAGAAGGATGGATCTTTCCGTATGTGTATCGACTACCGTGAACTCAACAAATTGACAATCAAGAATCGGTATCCTCTTCCACGAATTGATGATCTTTTTGATCAACTACAAGGATCGAGCGTTTACTCAAAGATCGATTTGTGATCCGGATATCACCAGCTGAGGGTGAAGGAAAGTGACGTGATGAAAACTGCATTTAGAACCCGTTATGGTCATTATGAGTTTCTCGTGATGCCATTCGGTTTAACAAATGCACCTGCCGTGTTCATGGACCTCATGAATCGTGTCTGCAAGCCTTACTTGGACAAGTTTGTTATCGTCTTCATAGATGATATCCTCATCTACTCTAAGAGCGAAGAAGAACATGAGCAACACCTCCGATTAGTGCTTGAACTCTTAAGACAAGAGCAACTTTACGCCAAATTCTCCAAGTGTGAATTTTGGTTGAAGGAAGTACAATTTTTGGGTCATGTTGTAAGCGACCAGGGTATCAAAGTTGATCCCGCCAAGATTGAAGCCATCAGCAAGTGGGAGACCCCCACTACTCCGACGCATATTCGCCAATTCCTAGGTCTCGCCGGTTATTACCGAAGATTCATCGAAGGATTTTCTCTGATTGCGCGTCCTTTGACCGCGCTGACTCACAAGGGCAAGAAGTTCATTTGGGAACCCGCACACGAATCAGCATTCCAAACTTTGAAGAAGAAGTTAACCTCCGCACCTATCCTATCACTTCCTGAAGGCAGTGACGATTTGTTGTTTATTGTGATGCATCGAAGAGTGGCTTTGGTTGTGTACTGATGCAACGATCAAAGGTTATTGCCTATGCCTCCCGCCAATTGAAGATTCACGAGCGGAACTACACTACACATGATCTTGAACTTGGAGCCGTTGTCTTTGCGCTTAAATTGTGGAGACATTATTTGTACGGAACTAAGAGCACTATCTTCACCGATCACAAGAGTCTCCAGCACATCTTCGATCAGAAGCAACTGAATATGAGACAGCGTCGATGGATCGAGATGCTCAACGACTACAATTGTGAACTCCGTTATCACCCTGGCAAGGCCAATGTTGTAGCTGACGTTTTAAGCCGAAAGGAGAGGATGACACCTCTTCGTGTTAGGGCTCTGAACATCACCATTCATTCGAACCTCAACAACCAGATCAGAGTAGCCCAAGTTGAGGCTCTCAAGGAGGAGAACATATCTCACGAACATTTGAACATATTTGTCTCTCGATTCGAGGTTAGGGAGTCTGGACTCCGATGTTATGCCGGGAGAATTTGGGTACCTTATTATGGAGATCTACGGAACCTGATACTTGATTGGGCACACAAATCGAGATATTCGATTCATCCTGGAGTGAGCAAAATGTACCACGACCTTAAAGAACAGTATTGGTGGCCGAATCTTAAGAAGGACGTTGCGACTTATGTTGGTAAGTTTTTGACTTGCTCGAAGGTTAAGGCCGAACATCAGAGACCTTCTGGATTACTTCAGCAACCGGAGATCCCACAATGGAAGTGGGAAAGGATCACAATGGATTTTATCACCAAGCTACCAAAGATGGTGGGCGGATACGATACCATTTGGGTTATTGTTGACCACCTCACCAAATCTGAACACTTCCTAGCGATGAAGGAAACTGATACAATGGAAAGACTTGCTCAATTATACATTAAGGAGGTTGTATCACGACACGGTGTACCTTTATCGATCATCTCCGATCGCGATCCCTGTTTTGCCTCTAGATTTTGGCGTTCTTTGCAAGAAGCCATGGGAACTCGTCTTGACATGAGTACTGCTTATCATCCTCAGACTGACGGGAAAAGTGAACGAACGATTCAGACCTTGGAGGACATGCTACGTGCATGTGTCATTGATTTTGGAAAGGCCTGGGAAAGACATTTGCCACTCGCCGAATTCTCGTACAACAACAGTTATCACTCTAGCATTAATGCTGCACCTTTTGAAGCATTGTATGGCCGTAAGTGCCGAACTCCTATTTGTTGGGCCGAAGTAGGCGAAAAGCAAATCACCGGACCTGAGGTAGTCCACGAAACCACGGAGAAGATTGCTCAGATTCAAGCTAGACTTAAGACTGCCCATGATCGCCAAAAGAGTTATGCTGATCTTAAACGTAAAGACTTTGAATACAACGTTGGTGATCGTGTAATGTTGAAGGTTGCACCTTGGAAAGGTGTGATCCGTTTTGGAAAACGTGGAAAGTTAAACCCACGATACATTGGTCCTTTTGAAATCCTGGAACGTGTTGGACCCGTTGCATATCGTTTAGATTTACCAGCACAATTGAGCTCAGTTCATCCTACCTTCCACGTGTCAAACTTGAAGAAGTGTCTTGCTGCACCTGAACTTATCATACCAGTGGAAGAACTTACTATTGACGACAAACTCTACTTTGTGGAAGAACCTGTTGAAATTATGGATCGTGAGATCAAAACTTTGAAACGCAACAAGATTCCGATCGTTCGAGTACGATGGAATGCCAAACGAGGACTTGAGTTTACTTGGGAGCGAGAGGATCAAATGATGCGGAAGTATCCTCACCTTTTCCCGACTCCTCCATCTACCTCAGCTTAAATTTCGTGACGAAATTTTCTTTAACAGGTGGGTAATGTAACGACCCTGGATTTTCCAACGTTTATTTATTAATAATTATTATTATTAATACGTGTGATTAAATGAATGTATGTTATTACATTTACATGTTACCATGATTGCCCGTACTTGACTTTTAAGTGCCCGAAACGTCTTTGTGACACACGAAACTTCACGAATAATATTTTCAAGTATTATTTGCATTCATGATTAAGTTTTATTAATCATTTTAATTAACTAAGGTTGTTGGTTAATTACTTGGGCTTTTGTTGAACTTTATTTGTTAAATACTTGAACTTGGGCTTGACTAGTGCAATGAACTTATGACCTTGGGCTTATAAGCCCACCCTACATTATTAGTGGACTAACTAGCCCAATATTACATGTAAGTAATACTTAGAGTTGTAACTAGTTGGTTATGTTACTTGGAATCTAGTTAACTTGTTATCCCCATGCACATACACCAAGTAACCAACCTTTTTAGCTTTTACATGCTTGTAACCAACAAACAACACCCTCCCTCCCTTGTGTGCAGCTGATCGACAGCTTCCCTAGGTGGGAAGGGATTCAAAATCTTTTATTTTACATCATTTGTTCACTTGCAAACCTCATTCACACACACACTCATTTACTTGCAAAATCCTCTCAACATTTCCTCTCTTTTTCTCTCTAAACTTGTAAGTTACATGAGACTTTTTCTCTTCCTTTCTTCTTGTCAAAACCATGATATATCAACCCACAATCCTCATTCTTTGTTTGTTTTAATCTTTGTTTACTTGTGTTGATTACTAGTAGTTGTTAGTCACTTATTTACTTGGTTTCAAGAAACAAACTTGCTAGTTCCTTTCTTCTGTATCTTGTATTTACAAGAACAAACAAGAATTAAGCTTACTAGTTTATGTTCTACGCATGTTGTATCAAAAGATTTAAGTTCATGGTTGTATAAAATCATTACTTGAAGCTCATGAATTAAACCCTAAAGTTTACTTTCTAAAGATCAAACTTTGGTTTGAATCTTTAAAGTATGAACAACCATGAACCTTTTCTTGTTTATTTAAGTTTACTTCTTCAATTTATGCACTTTAATTTCATGTAGTTAGTTTATATGGTCAAGTACTACAAGTTAGTCTTGATCTCATATCTCTTGAACAAATTAAGTTAACTTTGAAAGTTCAAGAACACACAAATAAGTTTTCTTTAAATATAACTTTGGATCTAGACTTTTGAGTCTTGGATCTTCAAGATCAAACTAAGAACTATGTTCTACTACTTATGATCTTGATTAGTTAGTTTACTTTCAAGTTTGTAACTTGTTATTAGCTTTAAAGTCCATGTATGTGTTAGATCTAAGACTTTGATGCAACTTTGGTTCATCAAACTTCATACAACTCTTAAGTGAGTTGTGCTTCATGTCTTAGACTTGCACATGGGTTATGATGATCAAGACTTGGTTAAGATGATGTAGATACATCAATGAGTTGTACACTTGAAGCTATATGCATCAAGGATGAGAACCATGATGAACATCAAGCACCAAGACCACCGGAACCCTTTTAAACTCACTGTTCTGTCCAAAAGCTACTGGTCTGGTGATTCTGTGACAGACCAATAGACCTGGGCTGTTCTAACCTTGATTTTTAGATAGATCTTTTCGAGTAGGTAACTTTTCATATAGGACTTTTCTTAATCCGAGTTACGGTTTAGGATTTATGGCTCTCCGATCGTTACTATGTCCTTTAACGTTGTGCAGAAATTTCTGACCTACTCGCACTTAGACCGTCGCCACGGTCAAACCAAGACGAGTTTGCTTCTGTAAATTTTACCACACTTAAGGGACTCATAGACGGAGCCATGGCCACTGGTCTCACATTAATTCAGTATGGGTAGAGGCCGTGGTGACTGACTGAAGTCAGACTTTGTTTTAAACTACTTTCATAAACGAAACTTACTTTACGCCTTTTGTTTAATGATGAATGATGATGATGATGACCCTTAAGACCTTAATTACATACTTTTAAACCTATTAAGACGATTTAATGACTTAGTACTATTTGACTTAGGTTGAGGACTTCGGACCATTTACTTGCACACCTTTCCCGACTACTACTTTACCGCTACATATCATTGTGAGTTATAGCATTCCCTTTTTACTTTAACTATTTTGGAAACTGAGAATACATGCGCATTTTACGTTTTACATACTAGGCACGAGTACTTAAACTTTATATATGTGTGGGTTATACAACGGCATAAACATTCCCTTTAGCTCGGTAACGTTTAATAATTGGTTTTTGAACCGTGAACGCGAATCTTAGATATGGATCCATAGGATTTGACATCCCCACTCGGGCTAGTCGCGCTAGCATTTAATGAGTGTTTAATACTTCGTAGACATACGCACTTGCCAAGTGTACTTTCAGGGGGTATAAACGTTAAGTTAGTTACCAAGTGCCCACGGTTAACATATACTTTATCATACTGTTTTGAAACGCTCGTTGTAGCACTGAAATCTCGTGGCCTACCTTACTTACTATTATACTTAAACTATAGCTCACCAACCTTTGTGTTGACGTTTTTAAGCATGTTTTTCTCTGGTGCTTGAGGTTAGCTTCCGCTGTGTACTAGTCGTGCTGTAGACACCCGCTGCTTAGAGTTGTCATCGCATGAACTACTTTATTTTGCATTCAAACATTCGTACTTTTGAATTATGACTTGTAACGACCATTTGGAGTCACGTACACTTAATTATTTGCTTCTACTTAGTGAAGCATTCTTTTGAAATGTAAAACATTTGATGTCAGTTATGACATCACCTTTTTATCGTGAATGCAACTTCTTTAATTACAGCATATAGTACTTAACCTTGTAATGATCCTGTTGTTGGTGATTCGTACACGATGATTTTGTACGGGGCATCACAAACTATACACATAAATATAATATAATATATAAATAATTCTTAAAATTATATATATATTATATTTATATTTTAAAAAACCGTCGGCAAAGCTAGGATCCAAAGTGTGAGCAGGAATCCACAGCTCCGCACTCGCGGAGCTTCGAAGGCAAGAAAAACCGCACTCGCGGAGGTCTACAGTGAAATGTGGGGCTATAAAAGTCGCGCATTCTGATCGAATTTTTTACATCTTTTTCGATTTCCTACTCTATATACATAATATATGTATTAATTATCACTCCAACTATTAATCTCAATTTGTAATTTTAATTTTAAGTTAGTGATAATAATAAGGTTAGGTTAGTCGAATGTTTTAAGGTTTTGTAAGTCGAAACTCTGTCCGTGTACCGCTACGCTAATAACACCCACTGTAAGTTATGTTTAATTTTGTTGTTAAATTAATGTCTCGTAGCTAAGTTATAATTATGCTTATTTAAATTGAAGTAATCATGATGTTGGGCTAAATATTAAAGACGGTGTAATTGGGCTTTGTACCATAATTGGGGTTTGGACAAAAGAACGGCACTTGTGGAAATTAGACTATGGGCTATTAATGGGCTTTATTTTTATTTAATTAAATGATAGTTTGTTAATTTAATATAAAGATTTACAATTGGACGTACCTATAAATAACCATATACACTCGATCGGACACGATGGGCAAGATATTTATAAGTACTAATAATCGTTCATTTAACCGGACACGGGAATGAATTAATAGTTAATGGACTTATTAAAATAGGGGTGAATTATATACAAGGACACTTGGTGTAATTATAGTTTAAATCCCCAATTAGTTGGAATATTTGACTTCGGATATAAGGATAATTTGACGAGGACACTCACACTTTATATTTATGACTGATGGACTGTTATGGACAAAAACCAGACGGACATATTGAATAATCCAAGACAAGGTACAATTAACCCATGGTAATAAACTAAAATCAACACGTCAAACATCATGATTACGGAAGTTTAAATAAGCATAATTTATATATTTCATATTTAATTGCACTTTTAATTATCGCATTTTAATTTATTGTCATTTTATTTATCGTACCTTTTAATTATCATACTTTTTAATTATCGCACTTTATTTTATCGCAATTTCATTATTGTTATTTAATTTCCGCTTTAAATTAAGTTATTTTTATTTTTAATATTTTACATTAGGTTTTAACTGCGACTAAAGTTTTAAAATCGACAAACCAGTCATTAAACGGTAAAAACCCCCTTTTAAAATAATAATTGTAATATATATATTTATTTACAAATATAGTGTTAAAAAATATTGCGTTAAACTTGGCAAGTTCCCTGTGGACGAACCGGACTTACTAAAAACTACACTACTGTACGATTAGGTACACTGCCTATAAGTGTTGTAGCAAGGTTTAGGTATATCCACTCTATAAATTAATAAATAACTTGTGTAAAATTGTATCGTATTTAATAGTATTTTGTTGTAAAAATATAACTATTTTATACACCACCCCGCACACATCAGTTTACAATAAGAATATATTACATCAAAAATAAGTTTCTTGAATACAGTTTTTACATAATATCATACAAGCATGGACTCCAAATCTTGTCCTTATTTTAGTATGCAACAGCGGAAGCTCTTAATAATCACCTGAGAATAAAAAGTTGCTTAAAACGTCAACAAAAATGTTGGTGAGTTATAGGTTTAACCTATATATTATCAAATCATAATAATAGACCACAAGATTTCATATTTCAATATACATCCCATACATAGAGATAAAATTCATTCATATGGTGAACACCTGGTAACCGACATTAACAAGATGCATATAGAATATCCCCATCATTCCGGGACACCCATCGGACATGATAATTTTGAAGTACTAAAGCATTCCAAATTCTAGAATGGGGCTTGTTGGGCCCGATAGATCTATCTTTAGGATTTGCGTCAAATTGGGGGTCTGTTCCCAAATTCTTAGGCTACCAAGCTAAAAAGGGGCATATTCAGCTTCGATCATTCATCCATATAATGTAGTTTCATTTACTTGTGTCTATTTCGTAAAACATTTATAAAATTGCATGTATTCCCATCCCAAAATATTAGATTTTTAAAAGTGGGACTATAACTCACTTTCACAGATTTTTACTTGGTCGGATAGTAAGACTTGGCCACTGGTCGATTCACGAACCTATAACAAAAATGTACATATATATCAAAGTATGTTCAAAATATATTTACAATATTTTTAATACGTTTTAATGTTTTAAATTTATTAAGTCAGCTGTCATCGTTAGTAACCTACAACTAGTTATCCACAGTTAGATGTACAGAAATAAATCGATATATATATTATCTTGAATCAATCCACAACCCAGAGTATACACGTCTCAGGCTAGATCACAACTCAAAGTATATATATTTTTGGAATCAACATCAACCTTGTATAGCTAACTCCAACATTACTGCATATAGAGTGTCTATGGTTGTTCCAAATAATATATATAGATGGGTTGATATGATATGTCAAAATATTTGCATACGTGTCTATGGTATCCCAAGATTACATAATATATTATAATACATGTATAATACAATATAAGTTAGCTAGGATATGATTTGTATAGAATTGCTACAATATTTCCCGTAGCTACAACAATCTAAAAAAATATCCAATCTTGTTTTACCCATAACTTCTTCGTTTTAAATCCGTTTTGAGTGAATCAAATTGCTATGGTTTCATATTGAACTCTATTTTATAAATCTAAACAGAAAAAGTATAGGTTTATATTCAGAAATATAAGTTACAAGTCATTTTTGTAAGAGGTAGTCATTTCAGTCGAAAGAACGACGTCTTGATGACCATTTTGAAAAACATACTTCCACTTTGAGTTTAATCATGATTTTTGGATATAGTTTCATGTTCATAAGAAAAATCATTTTCCCAGAAGAACAACTTTAAATCAAAGTTTATCATAGTTTTTAATTATCAAACCCAAAACAGCCCGCGGTGTTACTACGACGACGTATGTCCGGTTTTACGGTGTTTTTCGTGTTTTCTGGTTTTAAATCATTAAGTTAGCATATCATATAGATATAGAACATGTGTTTAGTTGATTTTAAAAGTCAAGTTAGAAGGATTAACTTTTGTTTGCGAACAAGTTTAGAATTAACTAAACTATGTTCTAGTGATTTCAAGTTTAAACCTTCGAATAAGGTAGTTTTATATATATGAATCGAATGATGTTATGAACATCATTACTACCTCAGGTTTTTTTGATAAACCTACTGGAAATGATAAAAATAGATCTAGCTTCAAAGGATCCTTGAATGGCTTGAAAGTTCTTGAAGCAAAATCATGACACAAAAACAAGTTCAAGTAAGATTTCCACTCGAAATAAGATTGTTAAAGTTATAGAAATTGAATCAAAGTTTGGATATGAGTATTACCTTATATTAGAAAGATATCTTACTTTAAATATGAAAGATTTGTTGAGGTTGGATGATCACTTTACAAGATTGGAAGTAAGCAAGCAAACTTGGAAGTATTCTTGATTTTATGAAACTAGAACTTATAGAATTTATGAAGAACACTTAGAACTTGAAGATAGAACTTGAGAGAGATTAATTAGATGAAGACAATTGAAGAATGAAAGTGTTTGTAGGTGTTTTTGGTCGTTGGAATATGGATTAGATATAAATGATGTGTAATTTTGTGTACTTGTAAATAAGTCATGAATGATTACTAATATTTTTGTAATTTTATGAGATATTTCATGCTAGTTGCCAAATGATGTTTCCAACATGTGTTAGGTGACTCACATGGGCTGCTAAGAGCTGATCATTGGAGTGTATATACCAATAGTACATACATCTAAAAGCTGTGTATTGTACGAGTACGAATACGGGCGCATACGAGTAGAATTGTTGATGAAACTGAACGAGGATGTAATTGTAAGCATTTTTGTTAAGCAGAAGTATTTTGATAAGTGTCTTGAAGTCTTTCAAAAGTGTATGAATACATATTAAAACACTACATGTATATACATTTTAACTGAGTCGTTAAGTCATCGTTAGTCGTTACATGTAAGTGTTGTTTTGAAGCCTTTAGGTTAACGATCCTGTTAAGTGTTGTTAACCCATTGTTTATTATATCAAATGAGATGTTAAATTATTACATTATCATGATATTATGATGTATTAATATATCTTAATATTATATATATACAATTAAATGTCGTTACAACGATAATCGTTACATATATGCCTCGTTTCGAAATCCTTAAGTTAGTAGTCTTGTTTTTACATATGTAGTTCATTGTTAATACACTTAATGACATGTTTACTTATCATTTATCATGATTAAACATAGTGTATCAATATCTTAATATGATTCATATGTATTTAGTAAGACGTTGTTATAACGATAATCGTTATATATATCGTTTCGAGTTTCTTAATTCAATAAACTCAATTTTATGTATATAACTCATTGTTAAAATTCCTAATGAGATACTTACTTATCATAATATCATGTTAACTATATATATAATCATATATATGTCATCATATAGTTTTTACAAGTTTTAACGTTCGTGAATCACCGGTCAACTTGGGTGGTCAATTGTCTATATGAAACCTATTTCAATTAATCAAGTCTTAACAAGTTTGATTGCTTAACATAACACTTAATCATGTAAATAACAATTTAATTTAATATATATAAACATGGAAAAGTTCGGGTCACTACAACATTTCCCTTAATGGTCTTAAGAAGTCCCCATAAGTACCTTTCCATTCGCTTAAACTCCGGGGTAACCTTCGTGGGACACATTAGAGCTAATTCCAGATACCTACGGTTGTAACCATCAAGATCATTTCCCATAACCTTCAACTGCCAAAACTCAGCCACCATTTTCTGTATCTCTGTCCTGGGGCAATGCTCCTCAATCATGGCCCCTTTAAATTCTTGCCACGGAGTGGCATAAGCCTCATCAATACCCTTGGCCTGAGCAAGTGTGTTCCACCAGGTTAGTGCGTCGTCTGACAGCGTACATGAGGCATACTTTGTTTTGTTCATCTCTGAGCAGTTGCTTACACGGAACACGGATTCTAATGTCTCAAACCACCTAGTGAGACCAACTGGCCCCTCAGTACCACTAAAGTTGTGGGGCTTGCAGCTTTGGAATTCCTTATAAGTACACCTATTACGAATGGGCTGGTTAACTGGTGGGGCTTGAGGGTTCATTTTCGCTATAGCTGTGGCTACTCGTTCAGTGATAATTTCTTCGATCTGTGCTGCTGTAGGCATTGATCTTCCGTTGGCCATTGATCTTCTAAACAAAATTTTTGACTTAAGTCAAAATTCAGTATTCAAATAATAATACAGTATATGGTAACCAACATGGAATCAACACAACACATGTTACTTAAGTAACGCAAATAGATTCAGATACCACAAAATCATCATACAATAACGTAAATGGAACATCGTACAAAAATTAAACAACCCAAAGTTCCATTCATTAATAAAAAGTTGCATACATTCGCATAAGATTCGTACAATACATGAGTGAAACATGAAACTACAAACGGGATTACAATAAGAAATCTAATACAAAAGCCCTATGGTGACAATGGGTAAAGGATGTCCATCATGTGGGACACCTGGTCCTCGGGCTCAGTTACCCGAGCACGGCGGATCTCCACTTCCCTCGTCAGTTCCTTGATGACGGGGGATGCAGGTGGGGCAGGCGGTGCTGGTGGTGCAGACGATGCTGGTGGAGCTGGTGGTGCAGACGGTCCAACACCAGAAGTAGATGCTGCATAACGGGGAGCCTTACGTATGAATGGATCAGCGGGATACGGCACAAGCCGATTACGGGCGGTAACTCTAACCTTCAGTCCACGTGCATTAACGAACAACCTACCTCCGTTAACCCCTGGAATAACGGTACCATCAAAATAATACCGCTTCTTCGGCGGGGTGGAGTGTGGCTGCACGGGTGCCTCCTCAGGGTCCTCGTCGGAATCATCATCGCTGGAATCATCGGATGTTGAGTCGTCAGATGATGAGTCGTCGGAATCATCGGAAGGTGGATGTGCTCGGCCGGTAGTCATCAATCGGTATCGGCCGAGTGGACTCGGCACAACACGTCCATCAGGAAGGCGTCTAGCCCAATGATTATGCTCATTACGGAACGGAATGTCCCCATATTCCCCAGGAATCACAGCACCACCGGAATGGTGCTGTGGCTCCGAAGATCCTGGGATGAATGGAGCTGGAATCTCCGGTGGCTCCTCATGTCCGTCTGAGATGATCACTGGGTTGGGTGCATGGCTACTGGCTCCAGAGGATGAAGCGCCAGAGTCGCTGGAGGGTAGAGAGGACGGGATCTGTGAATCGGCAACAATGGCAGGCGATGTGGCAGATGAGTCTGAGTCGCTCTCCAAAATGATAACGGGCGGGACATCCGACGTTTGAACAAGGAAAAATAACTTTTCCATGTCAGTAAGTCATAAAGCAAGCACGTATTAGGCAAAGTAACTACGACAGTCTAGATCATATATAGCAGTAAGTAGCATGGAAATAACGACAAGTATCATGCAATTGAAAGCAGATAATAGCATGTAGTAGCAATAGCAAGTAACAGTATACGGCATATAGCAGTAAAAGTAAGCAGCAGCATGCAGCAAGTTCCGCAGAAACAAGTAAACTAGCAAGTTGTAGATTAGTCCTATTAGTGAATCCTACTCGGTCGGGTCTTGACTCACTAATGCAACCTAATTCCCTACAACCAATGCTCTGATACCAAATGTGATGCCCCGTACAAAACCATCGTGTACGGATCATCAACAACAGGATCATTACAAGGTCAAACACTATATGCGGTTTTGAAATAAGTTTGCATTCATAAGAAAAGGTGATGTCTTAACCAACATCAAATGTTTAACAACCGATAGTACGCTTCTATGAATAGAAGCAATTAATAATAGTACATGACCCATAGGTCGTTACAAATTCATTGTTTCAAAAGTAACAAAGTTTTAATGCAAAATAAACGTTTCATGCGAAGACATCTCTAATAAGCGCAGCGGGAGTCTACAAAGAATGGCAACTACAGCGGAAGCAATCAAACCTTAAGCACCCGAGAAAAACATGCTTAAAATGTCAACACAAAGGTTGGTGAGCTATAGTTTAAGTATAAGAGTAACGTAAGGTAGGCCACGAGATTTCAGTGTTTCAAAACAGTTTGAAAAGTATATGTATAACCGTGGGCACTTGGTAACTAACTTAACGTAAATAACACCCCCTAAAAGTACGCTTGGCGAGTGCGTTAGTTTACGAAGTATTAAACACCCATTAAATGCTAGCGCTACTATCCCGAGTGGGGATGTCAAACCCTATGGATCCATATCTAAGATTCGCGTTCACCGGTTCAAAGACCAATGACTAAACGTTACCGAGCTAAGGAGAAAGTTTATGCCATTATATAACCCAAACATATATAAAGTTTAAGTACTCGTGCCTAGTATGTAAAACGTAAAATGCACATGTATTCTCAGTCCCAAAATAATTAAAGTAAAAAGGGATGCTATAACTCACAGTGGAAAGTAGTAAAAGTCGATACGCGGGAAAAGTAAGCAAGTGGTTGGTCCGAAAGGTCCTAAACCTAAGTCAAAAGTTACTAAGTCAGTAAATCATTCCCAAAGGTTTAAAAGTACGTAAATTAGGTCTTAAGTATTGATAGTGCTCTAAATACACATATATTTAGTATCAATATCCTTCCAATATGTAAAGTTTTCAGTTGCAACTGTTCTATTTTCAAGTAATATTCGTTTAAATAAATAAGTGCAAAGACAAAAGGCGAAAACGAAGATTTGAAGAAGCAAACGTCCAAAAAGCTCAAATGTACAAGATATCATCCAAGTGGTTCAAATTATTGATAAGAAACGTCTAAAAATGACAAGAGTACAAGTTTCGGAACGCAAAGTACAAGATATTAAATTATACGAAAGGACGTTCGAAAATCCGGAACCGGGACCTGAGCCAACTATCAACGCCCGACGCAATGGACCAAAAATTATGAGTCTACTATGCACAAGAATATAATATAATATTTAAATAATTATATAAATTATTTATTTATTATCTATTTAATTAAATATAACGTCGACAAGCTAGCAAACAAAGCAATTGGGCATGGCTAGGCTGGCCATGCGATCGCATGAGATTAACACTGAGAACTCATGCGACCGCATGAGCCTCAGGATCAGACCACATCTATAAAAGGCAACGAGTTTTGGCCAGAAAAAAATATATATATATATATATCAATATCCCTCTGTAATATATATATATATATATATATATATATATATATATATATATATATATATATATATATATATATATATAGGGTAGTTTTATATTAGATTAGTTTGGGTTATGTAAAAGTTATTTTACGGGTTTTGAAGTCGAAGTTCTGTCCGTGTAACACTACGCTATTTTTAATCATTGTAAGTTATGTTCAACCTTTTTACATTAATGTCTCGTAGCTAAATTATTATTATGCTTATTTAAGCCGAAGTAATCATGATGTTGGACTAAAAATATTTAAATTTGGGTAATTGGGCTTTGTACCATAATTGGGGTTTGTACAAAAGAACGACACTTGTGGAAATTAGACTATGGGCTATTAATGGGCTTTATATTTGTTTAACTAAATGATAGTTTGTTAATTTTAATATAAAGATTTACAATTGGACATACCTATAAATAACCATATACACTCGATCGGACACGATGGGCGGGATATTTATATGTACGAATAATCGTTCATTTAACCGGACACGGGAATGGATTAATAGTATATGGAATTATTAAAACAGGGGTGAAATTATGTAAAAGGACACTTGGCATAATTGATAACAAAGTATTAAAACCTTGGATTACACGCAGTCGATATCCTGGTGTAATTATTAAACAAAGTATTAAAATCTTGTTACAGTTTAAGTCCCCAATTAGTTGGAATATTTGACTTCGGATATAAGGATAATTTGACGTGGACACTCGCACTTTATATTTATGACTGATGGACTGTTATGGACAAAAACCAGACGGACATATTAAATAATCCAGGACAAAGAACAATTAACCCATGGGAATAAACTAAAATCAACACGTCAAACATCATGATTACGGAAGTTTAAATAAGCATAATTCCTTTATTTTCATATTTAATTGCACTTTTAATTATCGTACTTTTTAATTATCGCAATTTTATTTTATCGCACTTTATTTATCGCAATTTCATTATCATTATTTACTTTATGCTTTAAATTAAGTGGTATTTATTTTTAATATTTTACATTAGGTTTTAACTGCGACTAAAGTTTTAAAATTGACAAACCGGTCATCAAACGGTAAAAACCCCCTTTTATAATAATAATATTACTTATATATATTTGTATTTTTATAAAACTAATATAGCGTTAAGCTTTGTTTAAAAGATTTCCCTGTGGAACGAACCGGACTTACTAAAAACTACACTACTGTACGATTAGGTACACTGCCTATAAGTGTTGTAGCAAGGTTTAGGTATATCCATTCTATAAATAAATAAATATCTTGTGTAAAATTGTATCATATTTAATAGTATTTCCTAGTAAAATATAAGCTATTTCATATACGCCTCACATAACATCAAGTATTTTTGGCGCCGCTGCCGGGGATCATTCTTGCTTAAACGCCGGAAGCGCAACGCTAATTTTAAAAAAAAAAGATTTTTATTTTACTTTTATAAAAATACGTTTTTGTAAAAATACGTTTTAAAAATTCAAAAATATAAAAAGAAAAACAAAAATTATATATTTTTAATAGTTTGTTAAATATATATATATATATATATATATATATATATATATATATATATATATATATATATATATATATATATATATATATATATATATATATATATATTTAAGTTTGATAAATTTTCTGTATTTTTATTTTAGTTTGTAAAAATATAAGTTTTATTTAAATATATAAATCAGCAAAACAGAAAAAAAAAATAATAAAACTCTCGGCCCGGTACTGTAGCAGCCGAAGGCCTGGCCCGTAACCCTAGCTCATGCGATCGCATGAGCCCGAAGGCAAATTCTCATGCGATCGCATGAGTGTCTCTGACACGCCACAGGAAAAACCCTAAAACAGCATTAATTACGGAGTTTATTATTATTATTATTATTTAAACCTAAATAGGTTTTATTTATTTAATTAGTTAATTTAGTTTTTATTTAATTTGTATATTTAGTTTATTTAGTTTTATTAAATTAAAAAATTAACACTTTTATAAAATAAATAATATAAAAATAGTATTTTTATAAAAATTGTACTTTTTACAACTTTAAGATTATTTTTATATTTTGTACCTTTTTATTTGTTTTAGCGTAATTTTTGTATTTTTCGCTCATATTTAGTTTTAAGATATAGTTTTTGCCGTTGTTATTTTTATTTCTAGATTTTTAGGCTTTGCTGTAAAATCCCTTAAGTGCTTTTTCTTTAGACTAAGATTTAGGTGCTTTAGAATTTTGCGACGCCGTTTTTATATTTTATTACCTTCTTAAGTTATTGCCATTTGGGATATAGTTTTTCTTTTAAGCTTTAATATTTTTAGATGCAACTTTTAATTCTTAGTTTTTGGTTCCTTTTTAAGTTTCGACGCGCTACTTTCTTATTTTTATTTTTCGACGCCTATTATTTTTTGACATTTTTATTTTTCGACCTTTTTCGACGCGCTCTTTTTCTTTCTTATTTCTCGACGATCTAGTTTTTAGGACATAGAATTTTCTATTTCTTCTCTAAAATTTCAAAAATGAAAAATTATTTTAAGCGGTTAAATTGATAGACATCCAAATTTTCTGCTTCGTAGTAATAGTTGGATTTGTTAGTGGCTGAGTTGTGAGCTTCCGATTTAAAGGGTTCTGGCTCCCTGCTGCATCTATTGGCTATTCGAAACATGGGCAAAAGCAGAAAAGTTTATTAATTTGATAACTTATATAATTTTTATTTTTATAACTAATAGGATAATTAAGTAAATGCACCACATTGTAGCTAAAATTTGGTAATAAGCGCATTATGGAAAATCTCGAGAATATTTTGGAAACTCTTTATGACATCCGAAATCAATTTAATAAATACTCTCAAACGGATGTTGATGACAATTCGTTCGGTCAATCTTGGATCACAAATGACGAAACAATAACTGGTTGTCAAATCTGTGGAGATTATCACTCAACATGGGAATGTTATTATTACGTTCCTATGGAAAATTACGCACCCACGGAACCTTAATGGCACCATTATGAAGAATACAATTCAAATTGGGATTATTCCCAAGAATATATCCAAACTCAACAACCAGAAGGCGAGAAAAATTATGTGTCTGAAAATCTTTTAGACAATATGAAAATCAAACTCGAAGAACTCGATGCTCAAAATGAACAAATGAGAGAGTTTGTAAATCGGCAAGCTGAAACTCTATCAGATTACACACATGTTGATCTGAGGAGTATTGTGCAAGAAAATCTCATATCATCGAATTTTGATGAATTCGAGAGCTCCGAAATCACCAATTATCCCGATGATACTTTTTATTCAGCTTTACCAATTTCACAACATATCGACACATTAGCCTCTACTGACGAAATCAACGATCCATCAATGGATGAAGAAGAAGAAGTAAGGGTGACAAATTGGTACTCTTGGAAAAACGATAACGTTGAAAATTTTACCCCCGAGACCAAAATGGTGGGACCGATTAATGAAGAAGAATTTGCTTTGATCCCGAAATTCACCATTTCACAACCTTCCAACCCAATATTCTCAATAGACGAGTCATCTACCAAAGATGAACTACAAGCTGTAATAGATATTGACACCTCGAATTTCACCAATTGGGTAATAAAGGTGAAAACTTTGATCCCGAGAATAAACAGAAGGAAATGTTAGGAATTATCCACCCTATAGAAATATGTATGTCGGTGTATATCGATCCATTTGACCAAGAACCAGAAAAGAGACATATCCATTTACTAAAAGCTACACTTAAAAAAGAATTAAGTAGTGACGATCGGGTGGGTCTAAACTTTAAACCCATTGATATATTTTATACCACCCGAGATGTAAATAACTGGCTTACTATTTTAATTCGTGAAACTTATTCTACCGACTTCACATGTCGTCAGCTAAGTATGGGGAAGTCTAACCCCACTTAACGTTAAATTCGGGGTTCGGGTTAGTGCATAACTCGTTAATAAACATGCATAATAAATTAGAGTAAAAGACGCATTTTTAAAGATTAGCAAACAGTTCAGAAAAGCAACCGTTTTTGAAGAAAAACATGTGTGATAAAACAAAAAAGGAATGAATGATGAGGCGCCATCTATCATTCGACGACCTTAGTAGTTGCAAACTCGGTATTTTTAATCACTTTTCTACACTAATCACCCTCGTGAATTTATAATTATAGTCTGATTTCATGCAAATGAGGGCATTGCATGATCTCAAGTGTGGGGAAGGGTTATAAATTCTCTCGAGTTTATACTTGGCTTATTTTCTAAATTTTAAGAAAATTTTAAAAATTTTCAACTAAATGAATTCAAAATCATATTTATACATATTTATGAACGATAAAACTAGGTGAAAATACCGAAATTATCGTTACCTCGGAAAGGACATAAATTGAGAAACACCCTAAAACGATTGAATTCATTTAAAATGGAATTAAGGATAATAAAAAGGCAAAGAAAGAAACTAAGTGTGGGGAGAATGTACCAAGTTATTCGATTAAAAACTATCTATCACATGTTTCTGTAAAGTTATTGCAGGTACTTTTGTTTTAGATGATTTTAATCAGTTTTACCCGATTTATTGTAATATATTTGAAAGAAAAGATGGATCTACACGATGAATCAATTCCATCATTAAAAGGAAGTAAAGTCTTCCGAAAAAGATACGCGCTTCTTGATTTAGGTCAAGAAATTGTCGTCCAGACTAGCTGTAGGTTGACGAAAAATCTAGAATAGTCATCTCTAAAATCAGCAGGAAATCCACGGACCTCAGCATCAAACAGGGTCGCCAAGTGGTCAGACTTATCCTAACCATGAGAGGATCTTTCTCGTAAAATGGGGAGGCGCCGTGCAAATTAGCTTGATAAGACTAATGAATCAGACCTCCAGAAAGGATAATCTCCTTAAAGATTAAAAATCAGCATTTAAGCCTGATATTACTCAATCCTTGAGATTGACTTTAAAGATTGAGAATTATAAACTCATGGAATTCAATGATATCGAAACTCGAGCTTGAACGAGAAAATATTTTGATCAAATTAAAACCGATTTGTTTTCTGAAAACCCATTTTTAATGCGTTCATTACCATTGAACGTAAAATCCTAGGAATTCACCTAGAATTCATTAGGTCACCTGAACCAAATCGGGTGTCAACCGTAAGAACGGTGGTTGCATAGCATGGTCAAAGACAGGACCTTGTGCCAGACCAAAAAACTATAGGGTGAGCTTTACTATTGCTCCTACCAAGGATAGTAATTGCATCCGACACGTTATAGACCATAATTAAAAGCATGTCATTAGACATCACCTTAACAGTTGCTTGTTCAACACTTTCCTTTACAACCGGATAGTAGTTTACCGAAAGGTAATATACGGAGCAAGTATACTGGACGTTTTGCTTTCCTAATACAAGGTTAGCAAGTGGGTGACAAAAAATCGCAAGTTTTGAGCTAAAATTTTCAAATCTGAAACCCACCAAACCCACAAAAACAATTTGCAAACACCGGTGAAGGGTTATTCCCGAAAACTTATCTAGGATAAAAGCTAGAATGAATTTTCAAAAGATCAAATGTTTTCATAAAGATCCAATTTCCTTAAGGATCTAAATTTTTATAGTCATGTGGGACTGAAAACCACATCGTTACTACCATTGTTCATACCGCCGTATAGAAATCACTGATGTACAAAGTGTGAAGAATAAAGAAGTGATTTGTGTGATGTATTATTACAAGTTCTGTATTGCTTGAGGACAAGTAACGTTCAAGTGTGGGGATATTTGATAGTGCTCCAAATAAACATATATTTAGTATCAATATCCTTCCGATATGTAAAGTTTTCAGTTGCAACTGTTCTATTTTCAAGTAATATTCGTTTAAATAAATAAGTGCAAAGACAAAAGGCGAAAACGAAGATTTGAAGAAGCAAAAGTCCAAAAAGCTCAAATGTACAAGATATCATCCAAGTGGTTCAAATTATTGATAAGAAACGTCTAAAAATGACAAGAGTACAAGTTTCAGAACGCAAAGTACAAGATATTTAATTATACGAAAGGACGTTCGAAAATCCGGAACCGGGACCTGAGCCAACTATCAACGCCCGACGCAATGGACCAAAAATTATGAGTCTACTATGCACAAGAATATAATATAATATTTAAATAATTATATAAATTATTTATTTATTATATATTTAATTAAATATAACGTCGACAAGCTAGCAAACAAAGCAATTGGGCATGGCCAGGCTGGCCATGCGATCGCATGAGATTAACACTGAGAACTCATGCGATCGCATGAGCCTCAGGATCAGACCACATCTATAAAAGGCAACGAGTTTTGGCCAGAAAAATATATATATATATATATATATATATATATATATATATATATATATATATATATATATATATATATATATATATATATATATAGTATAGGGTAGTTTTATATTAGATTAGTTTGGGTTATGTAAAAGTTATTTTACGGGTTTTGAAGTCGAAGTTCTGTCCGTGTAACACTACGCTATTTTTAATCATTGTAAGTTATGTTCAACCTTTTTACATTAATGTGTCGTAGCTAAATTATTATTATACTTATTTAAGCCAAAGTAATCATGATGTTGGACTAAAAATATTTAAATTTGGGTAATTGGGCTTTGTACCATAATTGGGGTTTGGACAAAAGAACGACACTTGTGGAAATTAGACTATGGGCTATTAATTTGCTTTATATTTGTTTAACTAAATGATAGTTTGTTAATTTTAATATAAAGATTTACAATTGGACATACCTATAAATAACCATATACACTCGATCGGACACGATGGACGGGATATTTATATGTACGAATAATCGTTCATTTAATCGGACACGGGAATGGATTAATAGTCTATGGAATTATTAAAACAGGGGTGAAATTATATAGAAGGACACTTGGCATAATTGATAACAAAGTATTAAAACCTTGGATTACACGCAGTCGATATCCTGGTGTAATTATTAAACAAAGTATTAAAATCTTGTTACAGTTTAAGTCCCCAATTAGTTGGAATATTTGACTTCGGATATAAGGATAATTTGACGAGGACACTCGCACTTTATATTTATGACTGATGGACTGTTATGGACAAAAACTAGACGGACATATTAAATAATCCAGGACAAAGAACAATTAACCCATGGGAATAAACTAAAATCAACACGTCAAACATCATTATTACGGAAGTTTAAATAAGCATAATTCCTTTATTTTCATATTTAATTGCACTTTTAATTGTCGTACTTTTTAATTATCGCAATTTTATTTTATCGCACTTTATTTATCGCAATTTCATTATCATTATTTACTTTATGCTTTAAATTAAGTTGTATTTATTTTTAATATTTTACATTAGGTTTTAACTGCGACTAAAGTTTTAAAATCGACAAACCGGTCATTAAACGGTAAAAACCCCCTTTTATAATAATAATATTACTTATATATATATTTGTATTTTTATAAAACTAATATAGCGTTAAGCTTTGTTTAAAAGATTTCCCTGTGGAACGAACCGGACTTACTAAAAACTACACTACTATACGATTAGGTACATTGCCTATAAGTGTTGTAGCAAGGTTTAGGTATATCCATTCTATAAATAAATAAATATCTTGTGTAAAATTGTATCATATTTAATAGTATTTCCTAGTAAAATATAAGCTATTTCATATACGCCTCGCATAACATCAAGTATCATCATCATTCATCATTAATCAAAAAGTGTAAAGTAAGTTTCAATCAAGAATAGAGTTTGAAATAAAGGCTGACTTCGTTCAGTCGCCACGACCTCTATACAAACTGAAATGAGGTGTTACCAGTGGCCATGGCTCCGTATATGAGTCCGCTAGAGGCTGACCAATTTCCAGAACCAAAATCGTTTTCGTTTGACCGTGGTGTCGGTTTAAGTGCGAGTAGGTCAGAAATTTCAGCACAACGTTAAAAGGGTGTAGTGACTTTTGGATGGCCATAAATCCTAAACCGTAACTCGGATTAAGACGAGGTCTAAACGGAAAATCATCTACTTGAACCGAAACTAGCTGGAAATCAACTTTTCCAGTAGCCCAGGTTACTGATTAGACCCGAAAAATAGTAGGTAATGTGCTCCAGTGGGTTCTTGGTGCTTGATGCTCATCACGGTTCTCATCCCTGATGCTTATAGCTTCAAGTGTACAACTCGTTGATGTGTTTGCATCATCTTTAAAAAGTTTTGACCATCATAATACTAATTTAAGTCTAAGATATGTAGCACAACTCAATTAAGGGTTGTAAGTAGTTTGATGAACCAAAGTTACATCAAGATTTTAGATCCAACACATACATGAGTTCTAATAGTAATATTAAGCTACAAACTTGAAAGTAAACTAAATAATCAAGATCTTAAGTTGTAGAACTTAGATCTTAGCTAGATCTTAAAGATCCTAGACTAAAAAGTCTAGATCTAATGTTCTTAAGTTAGATCCTAAGTTATAGAACTTGGATCTTCACTTTAATGAAACCATAAATTATGAAACTTAGATTTTCATCTTGTAAAATGTATGTAAGCTTATAAGCTCTTATTTACAACAAAATTAGAAGACCATAAGCTATAGAAACTTAGATCTAACATAAGTGTGTGAAGTTATAACTAGAAAGTTATACTTCCATGTTCTTGAACTTATAAAGTTAACTTTAGTTTCAAGAAATATGAGATCAAGTTTAACTAGTAATACTTGACCAAATCAACAATATCACAACTTTAAAGTACTTACAAAAGAAAGAAATAAACTAAAGTTATAAGTATTATGTTCATGTTTGTTTCATACTTAAGAAGATTCAAGTCAAGCTTGGATCTTAAGAATTTAAGTCTACAAAACATGAACACAAGTATGATTATAAAGTTTATGAACTTTAAATCTTATAACATTTAAGTGTAGAACCATAAGTTATAGAACTTAGATCCTTGTTCTTGGTTCTTCATCAAACAAAGATGAAAGTAACCAAGATTATATGAAGATTCAAGTTAGAAAACTTGATCTTTAACACAAACAAGTAACAAGTAACAAAACAAGTAAAATGATTATGATAAGTTGGCGGTTTTAATGGAAGAAAAAGAAAGAAAAATAAAGCTTTGTTACTTACAACATTGAGAGAAAAAGATGTGAGAAAGAGAAGTGCAAGTATGTGTGTGTATGTAATGAAGGAATACTAGTGAATAAGTAACAAAAAAATTTGAAAATGAACTCCCACTCCCCCATGGAAGCTCACGGCCAAAAACCCCAAAATGGCAAGGTCAAAAGTTAACTTTCAAGTGTTAGAGAATGGTGTAAGCTCAAAATGGATTAAAGTTAAATGTATGGGGAAGAGTTTCTTGCATGCTTGTAGTATTTGTCTCATTATTAACTTAATTAATTCAAGTTTAAGCCTAATGAATTACTAGTAACATGCTGGGCTCACAACTAGTCCATTAAGAGAAGTAGGGTGGGCTTCCAAGTCCATATAATAAAAGCCCAAGTCCAAGTAACCAACAAATAATTAAAAAGCCCAAGTAATTGACTACTTGCATTAGTTAATTAAAAATGATTAATAATAATTAATCATGAACGTAAATAATATCCAAAATATTATTCGTGAAAAGTACGTGTATCACAAAGAAAAGCCGGGACATGTAAAGTCAATTACGATAACAAGTAAATGTATTTTTATACATTTATTAACACGCAAGTATTAATAATAAATATTAATAAATATAAGTCGGAAAATCCAGGGTCGTTACATACCACAACAACAAAATGTAGTTAGCAAGTGAATTCAACAAGTTCCAAGCTTCAATTGATGAGATCTAGCTTCTTCTTCTTTGATTTGAGCTTTCTCTCTCTAGGATTTTTTTCGCTCTCTCTCCAAGTGGAAGTATTTGAGTGAAATGAAAATGAGACAAGGATAATATTTGGTCAGTTTTGTGGCCTCAAACTCGCCACTCAAGTAAAAAGATCATTGTACCCCCTTTAAAACTTCAAAATAACAACCCCAAGCTGTCAGCTGATTCTGCGTGCCGCTCAGAAAGTCGTGCACCATAGGGTATTTTGGGATCAACGCGTTATAGGCCAACTATCCGTGGAGCTTTGGATAGGATTTTTGGACGCCCTTCTTCCCTAAAACAGAAAACATCCCAGTACTGTTTTATCTTCCAATTCGTATTTGGTAAATTCCTTGCGATTTAGTGTACTTCTCGTTGGCACTGCTCAAATCATTAAGGTTAAACAGCTCCGTTTGCTTATTAATCAGAAAGTGTTTGCTTCACACTTCGAAAATAGGTACTTACGGTTATTTCGTCATTTGTTATGATGAGGATTACTTTGGCAAATTGATTGATACGTCCCCGGCTGATTTTATGTTCGCTATGAATTCCCTATTCAAAAGACGTGAAGAGTATTTTTCTAGGTTTGCTTGGGTATAAATTACGGGAATAATGGCAAATTTCGCTTCCGTATGTAATATTGAGAAGGTTGTCGGACATTTGGAGAGGCGATACATGTTTCAAGTGCCACGACCGTGCTTGGAAATATTGAATCGTTTTATGTTTCCGTTGAATCATAAGGCCTTCAATGTGGATTTTGAAGATCCCACACGGCTGAAAGTTATGATTTGGAGAAACAAGATCGCTGATCCTCCGCTTTTATCTTTTTAAATTAAGGATGTTTGCAATCCGGATCTAATTACATTGAGGAACCAAGGTGTTTATATTGAGGATGTTGATATCAGATGATTTCCAAATGTATGGGGAAACATTATGAAATGTCCCGTTCTTATTGATTAAAAACGTTCCATATTAATTGATTTCGTTCCGAGGTTTTGACCTCTATATGAGACGTTTTTCAAAGACTGCATTCATTTTAAAACAAACCATAACCTTTATTTCATCAATAAAGGTTTAAAAAGCTTTACGTAGATTATCAAATAATGATAATCTAAAATATCCTGTTTACACACGATCATTACATAATGGTTTACAATACAAATATGTTACAACAAAATAAGTTTCTTGAATGCAGTTTTTACACAATATCTTACAAGCATGGACTCCAAATCTCGTCCTTATTTAAGTATGCGACAGCGGAAGCTCTTAGTAATCACCTGAGAATAAACATGCTTAAAACGTCAATAAAAATGTTGGTGAGTTATAAGTTTAACCTATATATATCAAATCATAATAATAGACCACAAGATTTCATATTTCAATACACATCCCATACATAGAGATAAAAATCATTCATATGGTGAACACCTAGTAACCGTCATTAACAAGATGCATATATAAGAATATCCCCATCATTCCGAGACACCCTTCGGATATGATATAAATTTCGAAGTACTAAAGCATCCGGTACTTTGGATGGGGTTTGTTAGACCCAATAGATCTATCTTTAGGATTCGCGTCAATTATGGTGTCTGTTCCCTAATTCTTAGATTACCAGACTTAATAAAAAGGGGCATATTCGATTTCAATAATTCAACCATAGAATGTAGTTTCACGTACTTGTGTCTATTTTGTAAATCATTTATAAAACCTGCATGTATTCTCATCCCAAAAATATTAGATTTTAAAAGTGGGACTATAACTCACTTTCACAGATTTTTACTTCGTCGGGAAGTAATACTTGGCCACTGTTGATTCACGAACCTATAACAATATATACATATATATCAAAGTATGTTCAAAATATATTTACAACACTTTTAATATATTTTGATGTTTTAAGTTTATTAAGTCAGCTGTCCTCGTTAGTAACCTACAACTAGTTGTCCACAGTTAGATGTACAGAAATAAATCGATAAATATTATCTTGAATCAATCCACGACCCAGTGTATACGTATCTCAGTATTGATCACAACTCAAACTATATATATTTTGGAATCAACCTCAACCCTGTATAGCTAACTCCAACATTCACATATAGAGTGTTTATGGTTGTTCCGAAATATATATAGATGTGTCGACATTATAGGTCGAAACATTGTATACGTGTCTATGGTATCTCAAGATTACATAATATACAATACAAGTTGAATAAGTTATGGTTGGAATAGATTTGTTACCAATTTTCACGTAGCTAAAATGAGAAAAATTATCCAATCTTGTTTTACACATAACTTCTTCATTTTAAATCCGTTTTGAGCGAATCAAATTGCTATGGTTTCATATTGAACTCTATTTTATGAATCTAAACAGAAAAAGTATAGGTTTATAGTCGGAAAAATAAGTTACAAGTCGTTTTTGTAAAGGTAGTCATTTCAGTCGAAAGAACGACGTCTAGATGACCATTTTAGAAAACATACTTCCACTTTGAGTTTAACCATAATGTTTGGATTTAGTTTCATGTTCATAATAAAAATCTTTTTCCCAGAAAAACAACTTTTAAATCACAGTTTATCATAGTTTTTAATTAACTAACCCAAAACAGCCCGCGGTGTTACTACGACGGCGTAAATCCGGTTTTACGGTGTTTTTCGTGTTTCCAGGTTTTAAATCATTAAGTTAGCATATCATATAGATATAGAACATGTGTTTAGTTGATTTTAAAAGTCAAGTTAGAAGTATTAACTTTTGTTTGCGAACAAGTTTAGAATTAACTAAACTATGTTATAGTGATTACAAGTTTAAACCTTCGAATAAGATAGCTTTATATGTATGAATCGAATGATGTTATGAACATCATTACTACCTTAAGTTCCTTGGATAAACCTACTTGAAAAGAGAAAAATGGATCTAGCTTCAACGGATCCTTGGATGGCTTGAAGTTCTTGAAGCAGAATCATGACACGAAAACAAGTTCAAGTAAGATCATCACTTGAAATAAGATTGTTATAGTTATAGAAATTGAACCAAAGTTTGAATATGATTATTACCTTGTATTAGAATGATAACCTACTGTAAGAAACAAAGATTTCTTGAGGTTGGATGATCACCTTACAAGATTGGAAGTGAGCTAGCAAACTTGAAAGTATTCTTGATTTTATGTAACTAGAACTTGTAGAATTTATGAAGAACACTTAGAACTTGAAGATAGAACTTGAGAGAGATCAATTAGATGAAGAAAATTGAAGAATGAAAGTGTTTGTAGGTGTTTTTGGTCGTTGGTGTATGGATTAGATATAAAGGATATGTAATTTTGTTTTCGTGTAAATAAGTCATGAATGATTACTCATATTTTTGTAATTTTATGAGATATTTCATGCTAGTTGCCAAATAATGGTTCCCACATGTGTTAGGTGACTCACATGGGCTACTAAGAGCTGATCATTGGAGTGTATATACCAATAGTACATACATCTAAAAGCTGTGTATTGTACGAGTACGAATACGGGTGCATACGAGTAGAATTGTTGATGAAACTGAACGAGGATGTAATTGTAAGAATTTTTGTTAAGTAGAAGTATTTTGATAAGTGTATTGAAGTCTTTCAAAAGTGTATAAATACATATTAAAACACTACATGTATATACATTTTAACTGAGTCGTTAAGTCATCGTTAGTCGTTACATGTAAGTGTTGTTTTGAAACCTTTAGGTTAACGATCTTGTTAAATGTTGTTAACCCAATGTTTATAATATCAAATGAGATTTTAAATTATTATATTATCATGATATTATCATGTATGAATATCTCTTAATATGATATATATACATTAAATGTCTTTACAACGATAATCGTTACATATATGTCTCGTTTAAAAATTATTAAGTTAGTAGTCTTGTTTTTACATATGTAGTTTATTGTTAATATACTTAATGATATGTTTACTTATCATAGTATCATGTTAACTATATATATATATATATCCATATATATGTCATCATATAGTTTTTACAAGTTTTAACGTTCGTGAATCACCGGTCAACTTGGGTGGTCAATTGTCTATATGAAACATATTTCAATTAATCAAGTCTTAACAAGTTTGATTGCTTAACATGTTGGAAACACTTAATCATGTAAATAACAATTTCATTTAATATATATATAAACATGGAAAAGTTCGGGTCACTACAGTACCTACCCGTTAAATAAATTTCGTCCCGAAATTTTAAGCAGTTGGAGGTGTTGACGAATCTTCTGGAAATAGATGCGGGTATTTTTTCTTCATCTGATCTTCACACTCCCAGGTGAACTCGGGTCCTCTACGAGCATTCCATCAAACCTTAACAATTGGTATCTTGTTTTGCTTAAGTCTTTTAACCTCACGATCCATTATTTCGACGGGTTCTTCGATGAATTGGAGTTTTTCGTTGATTTGGATTTCATCTAACGGAATAGTGAGTAGCAAAACATTTCTTCAAATTCGAGACGTGGAAAGTGTTATGTACAGCCGCGAGTTGTTGAGGTAACTCAAGTCGGTAAGCTACTGGTCCGACACGATCAATAATCTTGAATGGTCCAATATACCTTGGATTTAATTTCCCTCGTTTACCAAATCGAACAACACCTTTCCAAGGTGCAACTTTAAGCATGACCATCTCTCCAATTTCAAATTCTATA
The DNA here is from genome assembly GCF_046630445.1 of Rutidosis leptorrhynchoides. Lineage (NCBI taxonomy): Eukaryota > Viridiplantae > Streptophyta > Magnoliopsida > Asterales > Asteraceae > Rutidosis > Rutidosis leptorrhynchoides. Next base: position 179,831,638 of record NC_092338.1, on the reverse strand, counting down.
TCTTTTCTTTTAATGTCAGCGTAGCTCTTTTGTCGACTTTGGGCGATTTTCAACCGCTGTTGAATTTGGATGATCTTCTCGGTAGTTTCTTGTATAATCTCCGGACCCGTAATTTTTCTATCCCCCACTTCACTCCAACAAATCGGAGACCTGCACTTTCTACCATAAAGTGCTTCAAACGGCGCCATCTCAATGCTTGAATGGTAGCTGTTATTGTAGGAAAATTCTGCTAACGGTAGATGTCGATCCCAACTGTTTTCGAAATCAATAACACATGCTCGTAGCATGTCTTCAAGCGTTTATATCGTCCTTTCGCTCTGCCCATCAGTTTGTGGATGATAGGCAGTACTCATGTCTAGACGAGTTCCTAATGCTTGCTGTAATGTCTGACAGAATCTTGAAATAAATCTGCCATCCCTATCAGAGATAATAGAGATTGGTATTCCATGTCTGGAGACAACTTCCTTCAAATACAGTCGTGCTAACTTCTCCATCTTGTCATCTTCTCTTATTGGCAGGAAGTGTGCTGACTTGGTGAGACGATCAACTATTACCCAAATAGTATCATAACCACTTGCAGTCCTTGGCAATTTAGTAATGAAATCCATGGTAATGTTTTACCATTTCCATTCCGGGATTTCAGGTTGTTGTAGTAGACCTGATGGTTTCTGATGTTCAGCTTTGACCTTAGAACACGTCAAACATTCTCCTACATATTTAGCAATATCGGCTTTCATACCTGGCCACCTAAAATGTTTCTTAAGATCCTTGTACATCTTCACCGTTCCAGGATGTATTGAGTATCTGGTTTTATGAGCTTCTCTAAGTACCATTTCTCTCATATCTCCAAATTTTGGTACCCAAATTCTTTCAGCCCTATACCGGGTTCCGTCTTCCCGAATATTAAGATGCTTCTCCGATCCTTTGGGTATTTCATCCTTTAAATTTCCCTCTTTTAAAACTCCTTGTTGCGCCTCCTTTATTTGAGTAGTAAGGTTATTATGAATCATTATATTCATAGATTTTACTCGAATGGGTTCTCTGTCCTTCCTGCTCAAGGAATCGGCTACCACATTTGCCTTCCCCGGGTGGTAACGAATCTCAAAGTCGTAATCATTCAACAATTCAATCCACCTACGCTGCCTCATATTCAGTTGTTTCTGATTAAATATGTGTGGAAGACTTTTGTGGTCGGTATATATAATACTTTTGACCCCATATAAGTAGTGCCTCCAAGTCTTTAATGCAAAAACAACCGCGCCTAATTCCAAATCATGCGTCGTATAATTTTGCTCATGAATCTTCAATTGTCTAGACGCATAAGCAATCACCTTCGTCCGTTGCATTAATACACAACCGAGACCTTGCTTTGATGCGTCACAATAAATTACAAAATCATCATTCCCTTCAGGCAATGACAATATAGGTGCCGTAGTTAGCTTTTTCTTCAATAATTGAAACGCCTTCTCTTGTTCATCCTTCCATTAAAATTTCTTCCCTTTATGCGTTAATGCAGTCAAGGGTTTTGCTATTTTGGAGAAATCTTGGATGAATCTTCTGTTGTAACCAGCCAATCCTAAAAATTGACGTATATGCTTCGGAGTTTTTGGGGTTTCCCACTTTTCAACGGTTTCGATCTTTGCCGGGTCCACCTGGATACCTTCTTTGTTCACTATGTGACCGAGGAATTGAACTTCTTCCAACCAAAATGCACACTTTGAAAACTTAGCGTACAGTTTTTCTTTCCTCAATACTTCTAGCACTTTTCTCAAATGTTCTTCGTGCTCTTGATCATTCTTTGAGTAAATAAGTATGTCATCGATGAAAACAATGACAAACTTGTGAAGATATGGCCCACACACTCAGTTCATAAGGTCCATGAACACAGCTGGTGCGTTAGTCAATCCAAATGGCATAAGTAAAAACTCGTAATGACCATAACGCGTCCTAAAAGCAGTTTTTGGAATATCATCCTCCTTTACTCGCATTTGATGATATCCAGAACGTAAATCGATCTTCGAATAAACCGACGCGCCTTGTAGTTGATCAAATAAGTCGTCAATTCTCGGCAGTGGATAACGGTTTTTGATGGTAAGTTTGTTCAACTCTCTGTAGTTAATACACAACCTAAATGTACGATCCTTCTTCTTGACAAACAAAACAGGAGCTCCCCATGGTGATGTGCTTGGTCGAATGAAACCACGTTCTAATAGTTCTTGTAGTTGGCTTTGCAGTTCTTTCATCTCGCTGGGTGTGAGTCTATAAGGAGCACGAGCTATTGGTGCAGCTCCTGGTACAAGATCTATTTGAAATTCAACAGATCGATGTGGAGGAAGTCCCGGTAATTCTTTCGGAAATACATCGAAAAATTCTTTTGCGACGGGAACATCATTGATGCTCTTTTCCTCAGTTTGTACTTTCTCGATGTGTGCTAGAACAGCATAGCAACCTTTTCTTATTAGTTTTTGTGCCTTCAAATTACTAATAAGATGTAGCTTCATGTTTCCCTTTTCTCCGTACACCATTAAGGGTTCTCCTTCTTCTCGTACAATGCGAATTGCATTTTTATAACATACGATCTCTATTTTCACCTTCTTCAGCCAGTCCATGCCAACTATTACATCAAAACTCCCTAACTCTACTGGTATCAAATCAATCTTAAATATTTCGCTACCCAGTTTAATTTCTCGATTCCGGCATATATTATCTGCTGAAATTAATTTACCGTTTGCTAATTCGAGTAAAAATTTACTATCCAACGGCGTCAATGGACAACTTAATTTAGCACAAAAATCTCTACTCATATAGCTTCTATCCGTACCCGAATCAAATAAAACGTAAGCAGATTTATTATCAATAAGAAACGTACCCATAACAAGCTCTGGGTCTTCCCGTGCCTCTGCCGCATTAATATTGAAAACTCTTCCGCGGCCTTGTCCATTCGTGTTCTCCTGGTTCGGGCAATTTCTAATAATGTGGCCCGGTTTTCCACATTTATAACAAACTACATTGGCATAACTTGCTCCGACACTACTTGCTCCGCCATTACTCGTTCCGATACCATTTGTTCCTTTCGTTCTGTTAACCCCTGGTCCGTAGACCTCACACTTCGCCGCGCTATGACCATTTCTTTTACACTTGTTGCAAAATTTGGTGCAGAACCCCGAGTGATACTTTTCACACCTTTGGCATAGCTGCTTCTGATTGTTGTTGTTGTTGTTGTTGTTGTTGCGGTTATTATTGTTTTTGGGATGATTGTTGTAGTTGCTGTTGTTGTTGTTGTTGTTGTTGTTATTGTTGTTGTTGTTGGGCCATTTGTTGTAGTTGCGATTGATGTTGCGATTGTTGGGATAATTGTTGCGATTATTATTGTAATTGCTGTTGTTGTTGTATTGGTGATTCTTATCACCATTTTCCTCCCACTTTCTTTTGACTTGCTTCACATTGGCCTCTTCAGCAGTCTGTTCTTTAATTCTTTCTTCAATCTGGTTCACTAGTTTGTGAGCCATTCTACATGCCTGTTGTATGGAGGCGGGCTCGTGTGAACTTATATCTTCTTGGATTCTTTCCGGTAATCCTTTCACAAACGCGTCGATCTTCTCTTCCTCATCTTCGAACGCTCCCGGACACAATAGGCACAATTCTGTGAATCGTCTTTCGTACGTGGTAATATCAAATCCTTGGGTTCGTAACCCTCTAAGTTCTGTCTTGAGCTTATTGACCTCGGTTCTGGGACGGTACTTCTCGTTCATCAAGTGCTTGAATGCTGACCACGGTAGTGCGTACGCATCGTCTTGTCCCACTTGCTCTAGATAGGTATTCCACCATGTTAACGCAGAACCTGTGAAGGTATGCGTAGCGTACTTCACTTTTTCCTCTTCAGTACATTTACTTATGGCAAACACCGATTCGACCTTCTCGGTCCACCGTTTGAATCCGATCGGTCCTTCGGTTCCATCAAATTCCAAAGGTTTGCAGGCAGTGAATTCTTTGTAGGTGCATCCTACACGATTTCCTGTACTGCTAGATCCAAGGTTATTGTTGGTATGTAGCGCAGCCTGTACTGCGGCTATGTTTGAAGTTAGAAAAGTACGGAATTCCTCTTCATTCATATTCACGGTGTGTCGAGTAGTCGGTGCCATTTCCTTCAAAATAGTCAAATGGAACAAGTTAATCATACAGAATATTAAGAGTAGTTAATAGTATTTCGTAGCATAATATGAACTCATTTATAAAAGCTTTTTCTTCATATTAGCGTTTTATAAGTTTAAATTCGGGTAGTACCTACCCGTTAAGTTCATACTTAGTAGCTAATATACAATTCAACTACTACAATTCTATATGAAAAACTGATTATAATAATATTTCGCGTTCAAACTTTTACACAATATTTTACAAACTTACAATACCGCTTATTTTACATATAGCATGAAATATAGCACACAATAAATTTGATACAAGATGGTTGTGAAGATAATTCTAGCTAGTACACAAGTCGTTCAGCAAAGGCAATAAAGACACGTAATTCATACGTCCAGAAACAAGTCATGCATTCTGGTTTTACTAGGATTACTTCCCATCCTTGGTCTTGTGGAACATAACCGTTATGGCCGTTGATAAGACAGCGTGTTGTAACGTCGTCAAAGGGATGAGGGTTACGTAATGACCAACAGTCTCGTAATAACCTAAAAACCTCATTTCTTACCCCAATTACCGACTCCGTCACTTGTGGGAACGTTTTGTTTAATAGTTGTAGCCCGATGTTCTTGTTCTCACTTTGGTGAGAAGCGAACAGTACTAACCCATAAGCATAACATGCTTCTTTATGTTGCATGTTAGCCGCTTTTTCTAAATCACGAAGTCCTATATTCGGATATATTGAGTCAAAATAATTTCTTAACCCGTTGCGTAAAATAGCATTTGGGTTCCCCGCAATATATGCGTCAAAGTAAACACATCGTAACTTATGGGTTTCCCAATGTGATATCCCCCATCTTTCGAACGAAAGCCTTTTATAAATCAAGACATTCTTGGAACGTTCTTCGAATGTCTTACAAACTGATTTCGCCGTAAATAGTTGTGCCGAAGAATTCTGACCGACTCTAGACAAGATTTCATCAATCACGTCTCCGGGTAGGTCTCTTAAAATATTGGGTTGTCTATCTATTTTGTGTTTTTATACTGTAAAATAGACAAGAGTTAGATTCATAAAAAAAACACATATTAATACAAGCAATTTTTTACATATATCATAAAGCATAAGCACACTATATTACATATATTACACCACACGAATACAATTATCTTATTCCGACTCGCTCATTTCTTCTTCTTCGGTTTTGGTTCGTTTTGCCAAGTTTCTAGGGATATATGATGTTCCCCTAATACGAGCTGTCATTTTCCATAACGGTTTAGAAAAACCTGGTGGTTTAGAGGTTCCCGGGTCATTGTTACAACTTAAGGGCTTCGGGGGTTGACGATACATATAAAGTTCATCGGGGTTGGAATTAGATTTCTCTATTTTTATGCCATTTCCCTTATTATTTTCTTTTGCCTTTTTAAATTCAGTTGGGGTAATTTCTATAACATCATCGGAATTCTCGTCGGAATCCGATTCATCGGAGAATGGGTAATCCTCCCAATATTTTGCTTCCTTGGCGGAAACACCATTGACCATAATTAACCTTGGTCGGTTGGTTGATGATTTTCTTTTACTTAACCGTTTTATTATTTTCCCCACCGGTTCTATTTCCTCCTCCGGTTCCTCTTCTTCCGGTTCTGATTCTTCTTCCGGTTCTGATTCTTCTTCCGGTTCTTCTTCGGAAACTTGTGAATCAGTCCAATATATATTCGACTCTTCGTTATTATTAGGTGAGTCAATGGGATTTGTGCTAGAGGTAGACATCTATCACCAATATCAAACATGTTAAGAGATTAATATATCACATAATATATACATGTTAATAATATATAGTTTCCAACAAAAATGTTAAGCAATCATTTTTAAAGACAACACGGTCGAAGTCCAGACTCACTAATGCATCCTAACAAACTCGATAAGACACACTAATGCAAATTTTCTGGTTCTCTAAGACCAACGCTCGGATACCAACTGAAATGTCCCGTTCTTATTGATTAAAAACGTTCCATATTAATTGATTTCATTGCGAGGTTTTGACCTCTATATGAGAAGTTTTTCAAAGACTGCATTCATTTTAAAACAAACCATAACCTTTATTTCATCAATAAAGGTTTAAAAAGCTTTACGTAGATTATCAAATAATGATAATCTAAAATATCGTGTTTACACACGATCATTACATAATGGTTTATAATACAAATATGTTACAACAAAATAAGTTTCTTGAATGCAGTTTTTACACAATATCCTACAAGCATGGACTCTAAATCTCGTCCTTATTTAAGTATGCGACAGCGGAAGCTCTTAGTAATCACCTGAGAATAAACATGCTTAAAACGTCAACAAAAATGTTGGTGAGTTATAGGTTTAACCTATATATATCAAATCATAATAATAGACCACAAGATTTCATATTTCAATACACATCCCATACATAGAGATAAAAATCATTCATATGGTGAACACCTGGTAACCGACATTAACAAGATGCATATATAACAATATCCCCATCATTCCGGGACACCCTTCGGATATGATATAAATTTCGAAGTACTAAAACATCCGGTACTTTGGATGGGGTTTGTTAGACCCAATAGATCTATCTTTAGGATTCGCGTCAATTAGGGTGTCTGTTCCCTAATTCTTAGATTACCAGACTTAATAAAAAGGGGCATATTCGATTTCGATAATTCAACCATAGAATGTAGTTTCACGTACTTGTGTCTATTTTGTAAATCATTTATAAAACTGCATGTATTCTCATCCCAAAAATATTAGATTTTAAAAGTGGGACTATAACTCACTTTCACAGATTTTTACTTCGTCGGGAAGTAAGACTTGGCCACTGTTGATTCACGAACCTATAACAATATATACATATATCTCAAAGTATGCTCAAAATATATTTACAACACTTTTAATATATTTTGATGTTTTAAGTTTATTAAGTCAGATGTCCTCGTTAGTAACCTACAACTAGTTGTCCACAGTTAGATGTACAGAAATAAATCGATAAATATTATCTTGAATCAATCCACGACCCAGTGTATACGTATCTCAGTATTGATCACAACTCAAACTATATATATTTTAGAATCAACCTCAACCCTATATAGCTAACTCCAACATTCACATATAGAGTGTCTATGGTTGTTCCGAAATATATATAGATGTGTCGACATGATAGGTCGAAACATTGTATACGTGTCTATGGTATCTCAAGATTACATAATATACAATACAAGTTGATTAAGTTATGGATGGAATAGATTTGTTACCAATTTTCACGTAGCTAAAATGAGAAAAATTATTCAATCTTGTTTTACCCATAACTTCTTCATTTTAAATCCGTTTTGAGTGAATCAAATTGCTATGGTTTCATATTGAACTCTATTTTATGAATCTAAACAGAAAAAGTATAGGTTTATAGTCGGAAAAATAAGTTACAAGTTATTTTTGTAAAGGTAGTCATTTCAGTCGAAAGAACGACGTCTAGATGACCATTTTAGAAAACATACTTCCACTTTGAGTTTAACCATAATGTTTGGATATAGTTTCATGTTCATAATAAAAATCTTTTTCCCAGAATAACAACTTTTAAATCACAGTTTATCATAGTTTTTAATTAACTAACCCAAAACAGCCCGCGGTGTTACTACGACGGCGTAAATCCGGTTTTACGGTGTTTTTCGTGTTTTCAGGTTTTAAATCATTAAGTTAGCATATCATATAGATATAGAACATGTGTTTAGTTGATTTTAAAAGTCAAGTTAGAAGTATTAACTTTTGTTTGCGAACAAGTTTAAAATTAACTAAACTATGTTATAGTGATTACAAGTTTAAACCTTCGAATAAGATAGCTTTATATGTATGAATCGAATGATGTTATGAACATCATTACTACCTTAAGTTCCTTGGATAAACCTACTGAAAAAGAGAAAAATGGATCTAGCTTCAACGGATCCTTGGATGGCTCGAAGTTCTTGAAGCAGAATCATGACACGAAAACAAGTTCAAGTAAGATCATCACTTGAAATAAGATTGTTATAGTTATAGAAATTGAACCAAAGTTTGAATATGATTATTACCTTGTATTAGAATGATAACCTACTGTAATAAACAAAGATTTCTTGAGGTTGGATGATCACCTTACAAGATTGGAAGTGAGCTAGCAAACTTGAAAGTATTCTTGATTTTATGTAACTAGAACTTGTAGAATTTATGAAGAACACTTAGAACTTGAAGATAGAACTTGAGAAAGATCAATTAAATGAAGAAAATTGAAGAATGAAAGTGTTTGTAGGTGTTTTTGGTCGTTGGTGTATGGATTAGATATAAAGGATATGTAATTTTGTTTTCTGTAAATAAGTCATGAATGATTACTCATATTTTTGTAATTTTATGAGATATTTCATGCTAGTTGCCAAATGATGGTTCCCACATGTGTTAGGTGACTCACATGGGCTGCTAAGAGCTGATCATTGGAGTGTATATACCAATAGTACATACACCTAAAAGCCGTGTATTGTACGAGTACGAATACGGGTGCATACGAGTAGAATTGTTGATGAAACTGAACGAGGATGTAATTGTAAGCATTTTTTTTAAGTAGAAGTATTTTGATAAGTGTATTGAAGTCTTTCAAAAGTGTATAAATACATATTAAAACACTACATGTATATACATTTTAACTGAGTCGTTAAGTCATCGTTAGTCGTTACATGTAAGTGTTGTTTTGAAACCTTTAGGTTAACGATCTTGTTAAATGTTGTTAACCCAATGTTTATAATATCAAATGAGATTTTAAATTATTATATTATCATGATATTATCATGTATGAATATCTCTTAATATGATATATATACATTAAATGTCTTTACAACGATAATCGTTACATATATGTCTCGTTTAAAAATCATTAAGTTAGTAGTCTTGTCTTTACATATGTAGTTTATTGTTAATATACTTAATGATATGTTTACTTATCATAGTATCATGTTAACTATATATATATATATATATATATATATATATATATATATATATATATATATATATATATATATATATATATATATATATATATATCCATATATATGTCATCATATAGTTTTTAAAAGTTTTAACGTTCGTGAATCACCGGTCAACTTGGGTGGTCAATTGTCTATATGAAACATATTTCAATTAATCAAGTCTTAACAAGTTTGATTGCTTAACATGTTGGAAACACTTAATCATGTAAATAACAATTTCATTTAATATATATATATATATATATATATATATATATATATATATATATATATATATATATATATATATATATAAACATGGAAAAGTTCGGGTCACTACACATTAGTCGCGTGACTGCGGGGAAATCGTTTGGTTCAATTGTGTATTCTAAACACTTTAAAGAAGAATATGCAACCTTGATGGTTGATAGAGCTTTCAGCAATGGAAAGAACAGCTCTGGTGGTGTACTAGGTGTTGCTTGCGATGTGAATGTTGAAGTTATTGCTTTGAGGAAGGAAGTGGTTCTTGTTGCGAATTCAATGGTGATCGAGTTGGCATACGAAGATATTGTTGACCGTGTCTAGGATACTGCGAACCACAACATCATCAAGAACCTCATGAACATTGAAGACGTACGACAGAAGCTTCCCGAGCTGCTGCCTTTACCTTAAACGCTTTAAAGGAGGGGTCGCTAGCACATTAGAATGCGAGTTCGGATGCTGGAATCAAAAAATGATCTTTCGTGAGATTAGACGTGGCATTAGCCATCTATTAGGAATAATATAGGAATAAGCGGTCCTTGCAAGAATGCCTTCTTTTTTCAAGAAAGGGGCGGTGACATGTGTAAGCAAGAAGAAGCTGTTGGAGCAATTACCGCTCTTTCCACTGAGTTCATATCCGCTCTTGTGCTAGAAGAAAAGAAGAGACGTCGAGCGTTGTATGAAGCTTATAGGACGAGGTCAAATGGCACGAGTGAGCTTCTTATTAAATGAAAGCGCGAATCATAGAGGAAGGTCAAGGGGTCAGATCCACGGGTGGGACAAATCTTGTCTTTGTCTTTGCAAGGGAAAGTATAGATTGAAACCAAAATGACCTAAGATAAGGAACAGTCAAAGCAGGGACTTAGAGACTAGCATCCGATTGTGAGCATCTTTCGATTGAGTAGGTCAGGAAAGAGACAAGAGGCGATTATCCCTCACCTATCAAGGAAGTTGGTCAAGTTCTTTTCCTTATAACACCATTTTTCTTATGTAATATACACGTTGAGTTTTTTGAAGCAAATGGTACACAATGGAGACCTACATTTAGACCACTGAAAATAATTGATTAAGATTATATTGTAAAATTTACTTTTAACACTAATGGGAAGACTGTTAGGAGCCTAAATTGTAATAGTGTTAAAGTGAACGTGCTTATTTATAAGGTTCTATAGATTAGGGATACATATAGAACCTATGTAGTCCTAACTCAATAGCAAGTGTGCTTAGCAGAGTTTAAGTTTCTGTGGAATAAAATTTTGGCACGTTTTCCTCTCTGTCTGAATCCTTTCTATCTGTCTGAATCTCATTCTACACCTTCACACACTTTGATTCTTCGTGATCCAACCATGATCTGACTTATTAGGTCGTATTTCTTTTTTTCTCTTTCTCTCTCCCAAACGATAAACACACACCCAAGCATCTTCATCATCATTGTGACATCCTTCATCATCCACACCATCGATTTCTTGCCTAATCGTCACACTGATTACGTATTTGTGACCCACACGTTCTTCTCTACACATACATACCTTAAATTTTGTGATTTAGGTATAATTCTAGAATCCTGGATTTTGTATTCTCTTATTTTTATGTTTAGTAGTGTAATCATGTTCTTGGCTTGAGTCTTGATATGTAGGCATACGTTTGTGCTTTAATTTTATCGTTTTGTGACGTACTGGTTTAATTGGAATTTGATACTGATAGTTTCGATGACTACTTGTTAGTATCTGATTATAATAAGTTAATATATGGATTTCTCTCAAAAATTACTTAATTTTTCATTTAGATTACACGTATTTTTTTGTTGTACGGATCAAAAGATACGGCAAACATACGATTTATATAAACTTCAAAAGCCACTATTAACGTTTGTTGTTGCTGTGACTTTTCTGAGTCAAACCAGGGTATAAGGATTTTTCTGTAGATTTTTTACTTAAAAACGAAGCACTTCCAAATGGCGATGGCTGAATTGGAGCTGCTGAGATCTTTCTAGAAAATCCAGAAGTTGCTGCTCTTAACATGAATTTAAACCGGTGATTTTGAAAACGTTTTGTGATTTAAAAATAATGGGAAATTTTTTAGGCTTGAGTCTTTTTACTAACTTAATATCTATATATTAAATATTTTCAAGTGGCGTTGTGTGTTCTAAAGTTGTAATTGTTTAATTGTATAACTCGTACTATTTAATCCGTTAAACTGAGTCACTTTTGTGAAACTTTGAAATATCATTGTTAATAAGTTAAGGAGTGATGCTTTTGAACTACATGAATATTATTAAGCCAAAATACATGTTAGGTGTTGTATTGGGTCTTGTCAAATGAGTTACATGGTTTTTCAAAGTAGTGTAAAGTAGCATGACACAATTTGAACTATGTAGTGACACTACTAAACATTGTCACTAGCTAAATTACGTTTTATGAAATGACATGTGACTTGAAAGATATTTAGTCACTTAAAATCAGTTGACTTTTCATTTGGTCAACAATTGTAGGTCAAGGAGGATTGTTAAACCTTACGCGAGTGGTCAAATACTAAATTGTTTTCCGAAAATATTATAGGATATATAACTTGTATATTGAGATAAAATTTGGATTATGGCTACTTTGAAAGTGTTGAATTTTATTTCAAAGGCTTGACTTTGGTTTACCATTGGTTGACTTTTGTTTACTTTTTGTGTAAGACTCGAGCAATAGGAATATGATTATACTATGACCTGACCTGGTCTATTAGACATTATTTGATCAACTTGTATCTCTAGGTTGATACTACTATTTGATGTGGTCACTTTAACACTCTCTATTGTTGAGACTTTTTGATGTGCACTCAAGGTGATTTGTAGTCCCGCTTTAAAACTTTTTAATCTTTTGGGATGAGAATACATGCAACTTTTACTTTTACACAATAGACACAAGTACTTAACTTCAATCTACGCTGAGTTTGAATCAAAAATCCCTTGTAACTGTTAACTACATTTTTTTGAACTGGTAGACGCAAATACATATATATGGATCCATAGGGTTTTACATCCCCATCTAGGCTAGTCGCGCTAGCATTTAACGGATGTATAGTACTTCGTTAAAATAAACTTGATTCGGTGTAGTTTTTATACAGAGGGTAACGTTGAATATTATTTTGTTAAGCTTGGTTACCGGGTGCCCTAAACTGTATAATCTTTTTGATGAACCCTTTGATGATGCTTTTGAGCATGAAAATCTTGTGTTCAATCTTTACTAATGTTCGAAATTTTAAACTAATAAATCACCAACATCCGTGTTGACGTTTTAGCATATTTTATACTCAGGTCCGTAAGTTGCTTCCGTCGTTGATTGTTCAAGGTGTTGCATTTGGAGTCTTATGTGGCATGCATTAAAATACTGTTGTATTCACGTTTAATTACATTATCTTGGTTTTTGGATGACAATAACTTTCTAGTCAACTTGCTATTTGAGGAAGTTTCTATTTTTAGAAACTTGTTTTGGAGACTTTCCTTTTGGGAAAACTTACTATTTTTTAGTAACCTGCTATTTTTAGCAACTGTTCATTTTTAGGAAACCTTTTTGAATAATGAATGCAAAGTATAACAACCCTCATATTTCCATGCCTGAATTGACTAATTTGACTATAGGGTTGTTATCCATACGTAATATATAATTAATTTGACATTGATCAAATATTTATTTTTAGTCGACACTTTTTGTTAACTAAAGTTTACACTAATTATATAAAATAACTTTAGTTAATATTAATGCGTATTATATTTAAAACTATATGTAACATACTTATTAATTAAATGATAAGTTATTTTAATCATTATATATATTTTTAGCTTATAAAAAAATAAAAATAAAAAGAAATAAGATTTTTTTTATAAATTAAATAATGAGCCCATGAATTTTGACTAAATATTTTCAAAAACAAAAACTTATTAAAAACATTTTTAACATGTTTTTTATTATTTTGTCAAAATTGGCACCTTTATTTTATTATTTCTTTTTTCTTTTCACCAACCATTTTTTACCTATAAATACATGGCTCCTCATTCATTTTTTCTTGCCAAACACAAAAACTTAAGTTATTCTCTCAAAACCTTGAAGAAAATTTGAGGTACTTTCTATTTTTATTAAATTTTTTTTCAATATTGTCATTTATATTTATATTTATTGTATATTCTTTGTAAAATTCGAAATTAATTATGTTTATATGTTATAATTAGTATTATAAGTGTTATGATGCATAAAAATAATTTTGATAATTTATGGAATATTATTTATAATTAAATACGAATTATGTAGTGTTTAAACGTAAAAACAATGTAAAATTCGTAATAAATACTTTTAACATAAAATAAAATATATATAATTTTTTTCTGAGTTTTTAAAACTTATATAGATCTAAAAAAATTATAAAAATAATTATTTGGGTCGAATTGGTATTTATTATATAATTAAACTCTATTATTATGTAATTCGAAGGTAAATTAAGAATAAATATAAAATAATAAAAAATATTTTTTATATATTTTTCTACAGGTTATAGACTGATAGAAACTTATAAAAATTATAAAAATAATTATTTGGGTTTATTTAGTAATTATGTTGAATTAAAATTATTTTGTGAATACATTAAGGGTAAAAACAAAAATAAATACAAAAATATAATAAAAACATTTTCTTAAATTTTTCTACTAATCTATATGATTAACTAAGACTATAAAAATTATGTATGTAATTTTTAGATATTTAATTTATTATTTAGACATTTTTGAATAATGTTCGATTAATAAAACACTATTATTTTTGAAGTAATTTAGGTATTTATTTAAAGGTAATTATATTTAATATATATAAGACATACTAAGGTATAATAACTAAATATTAAATAAAACTTAGGTTATATGATCACATATATAATTATTAAGTACATTAATAATTCGTTGTGTGTATACACCTAAAGTGAAGGTTAATCAAAGATAATGTATAATTCATGTGAACTTCATCGCTACTCACGGTCGTAAGTGAATGATGTCTAGGTTGCCATTTATGGGTAAACTTGTGGATCTCGAATGCCATGACTTAGATTCTGGTCAAGAATCGTGGGGCCCCGGTTACATCTGGTCATTCCTGACTTATTTGATAGCAACGAAGTTTGAGTAGAGTTGTACAACATCTTGCTAAAGATTAACCCGAACTTTCTAAAATTGGAAAATTACTATAAGTGGAAACTTTCCATAAATAGTAACCTTCCAAAAATGGAAATTCTTTAGTGAACCATTACTATCAATATAGTACTATATACTATTGTCTGTTAGGCAATGTCTGATCATACGTTCTATCTCTAGGTTGAGATCTCGGTCACGTCCTTCCGTTCAATTCTTTTGTGTGCTACTAAGGTGAACTTCATAGCTCCACTTTTTACTGTTTCATAACTGTTTTACAACTTTTGGGGTGAGACACATGCTTGATTTATAACTGTTTTACACTTAGACACAAGTACTAAATTGTCAACTATGCTGTCATGCTTTGATTCATGCTAAATCCCTACCGTAATATCGTCAATTACTACGTTTAAATGCCAACTTAATTATTGTGAGTAGGCCTATTGAGAGTAACGTCTCTAACCATTCGACCGTTGGTCTTTGGTTACATAATAATGATTCCACGACACTGACAGTACAAGGTGTCATAGGGTAAACTTGTTTAGTAGTGATATTACAAAATGCAGCAACACTTTTAGATTGATATTTCTATATCAATCAACTTTAAACTAAATCTTGTGGTCTAAAACTTTGGATATTATTTATAAACCTATGAATTTCACTCAACCTTTTTGGTTGACACTTTAAGCGTGTTTTGTCTCAGGTGATGATTGAGCTAGCTGCTACTTGCTACTAGATGATTGATGTATGCTTTGCTGCTTGCATGGAGTCCATCATTCATATTTATCATTTTGTTTAAGACATTTTCCATTTACTGTACTCTTATGATGTAAAACTTTCAATAATTCTTCCGCTGTTTATTTAATAAATAAAACGTCTCATTTAGAGTCGTTCTCGCTTATACAACTGTGTTATGATATGATTGGTCACAATTACCCCTGGTCCATTTTGGGGGTGTGACAGATTGGTATCAGAGCAGTTTGTTGTAGAGAACCAGGATTGCATCTTATGTGTGCCTTATACAATTAGGTACCTTAGCAATGTAGGACTACAACTTCCTTTGACTATAGTGCCTTTAATTGTTGCCTTTAACTGTTAAATGTTACACTATACTTTAGAAACTTTACTTATCTTAGAATGCCGAGCCAATCTAAGAACTCTGCTCATTCTCTTAAGTACTATTCAATTCCGCCACCACATTTAAATGCGACACCGTTCTCGACATTCCTATGTCATTTATCATGGTTTTGTGTATTACATATGTATTACATGAAATATTATCCATGAATTTTTGAAACTCCTATATTTGTTACTATTCATACTTAAACGTATATAACTCCCTGTTATATCACGTACCTATATGTTTTATGCCTTTATGCATCAGTCATTGAGTTATCGAGAATCTCAAAGACATTATAATGTCATCACTACTCATATTCATTACTTTTATACCTTTTATTTCTCGTTATTGAATTTTCTTGACGGATGGCGTCTACGAAACTCTAGAATGGAAGGGTTTGGATTACCGATTTAAAGGATCCTATAGCTCAAGCCCCTAGACCTGAATAGACCATTACGAATTGAAAGTCTTTAATCGAAAGATTATCAGATTACATACTTATCATTTTATGATCTCGACACGTTATACTGCTATTATTGGATTATAGACACATCATATCTTATTATATCTTATCATATCTATCTTAATAAACTTTGTCTAACACTTTTCCTAAATTTTCTTCGTAAATTACGGAAATCTTTTTGCTATATATACGTATATCAAGAAGACAAATATATCATTCAATATTCAACACTCATCTCATAACAAAAACCCTTATTCCGATCAGATAATATGGATTTCTCACATGATTCCTCGAACTCCTCGAGCTACAATGGCAGCGTAACCGGAATGAACCAACCAATTAGTCATCATCTATTTTGGATGAATTGGGGATGGGTTCGTAGTAAACTTAATCAATGGAGACAAGAAGAAGGTGATCCCTTCCACCAACCGAATTCACCTCTTGGTGAAGAACCTGAAGCACTTACCGGCGAACCCGTTCGGAACACTATTTTCACCCTCATTTCCAGGGTATCCAGTTACGAATATATAATATCTAAAATTCTAGATCTTATTCATTCACTTGTCCGAACCGCCAATCACCCCGGAATAATAGAAGAAGTCAATGAGCTTCGCGCTCGAGTGGTGGCTCTGGAGAATATGGTGCGAAACCTACGAGCACCAGCAGCAGCACCAGCAGCATAACCAGCATCACCACCAGTACCAACAGCATCACCACCAACAACATCAGCTTCACCAACAACAAACACCATAATCTGTACCTCGGATATCAACATCATACGCCCCATAGATACCAAGGAATATTAGTAATAATGAGTTAAGATGTATTGACTCATTCTTCCTGAAAATAATATATGTATACTTTATATATATATATATATATATATATATATATATATATATATATATATATATATATATATATATATATATATATATATATATATATATATATATATATGGTTTGGAACAATAATAAATCTTTTCGTATTAAGCTATTACGTGTGAATCATAAATAGTATGTACTACTTGATTAATTCATATCACTAATATGCTATGATATACATTCCTCGTTAATCACTGCTTCATCACAATAAACTCCATTTCATAATAAACTAAGTGTATTATTCAAATACATGTTTGGTTTTACACTTTCATTTTCGATGTACTCAAAACTCTTTAGAAAACATCATTC
Organism: Rutidosis leptorrhynchoides; assembly: GCF_046630445.1. NCBI lineage: Eukaryota > Viridiplantae > Streptophyta > Magnoliopsida > Asterales > Asteraceae > Rutidosis > Rutidosis leptorrhynchoides. The sequence goes on along the minus strand of NC_092338.1, from coordinate 179,814,292 downwards.
GTGCCTTGTGAATTTCACAAGAATTCCACGAGCATCAACATCATATACCGAGGTATATCAATAATAATGAACGATGGAGTATTGATTCATAACTTCATTAAAGAAAGATTCTGCGATGATTATGTAATCTCTCTAGTTTTGAAGATTATTTATTCTCGCTTCAACCGCAAATCAAATGATTTTAATAGTATATTAACTCATTAAATGTATATTATACGTGAAGAATACATATATGAACGTATATCTTCATAAAGATTGTAATTAAAAATCCTTTTGTACAAACTGTTAATTGTGAAAATATTTTAACGGGTAGGTAAAACCCGAGAAATATTTATATCTCACATCAATATCTTACATTGTACATTGTTCAAATTCTGATTCAATAATTAGTAACTATAGTACTTACATCCACATATGTATCCGTTCACTAAAGAACAACCATTTTCATACAAATTTAATTACCTATTCTGATTTGGACATATCGGAATCCAAGTAAAGCTTTAGCAAGTGTAATCTTCCTAAAGATAACTACATTCATGTATTATATTCATTCGTATTCTATGATGAATTATCACATCAAACCACCGAAATTATCGTTCATTACTTTTGAAATCAACAACGCCTATTCATCAACCATTAGAACCTTTGACGATCACAATCAGCGTTCAATCATCTAAAAACGAAATTTCTTGAAACCATCTCAGATTGATAACCGACGATTCAAATATGGCTGCATTAAATGCAGAGGAAACAGCAAAATTGTAGATGGCCTAAATGGTCAGGAGTTTGATGATAAAGAATGGGGTATTGGGAACGCTCGATAGAAAATTTGGTGCTGAAAAACGGATTGAGCAAACCATGAAGGAGACCGTGGACAAATCACAAGGATTAAACCTGTAATCAAAGAATCTAGATGATTCGATTTCTGATGAAAATCACAAAAGATCTCCTTACGCATTCTAAATCCTTACAGAAGATTTTTTCTCGTTATCATTTGATCTTAGAAAATTCTAAGATATCATCGTATCTTTCGTTATAAATATCCTCCATATTTCTGAAGATACATTCATAACTACTCTTGTCCGAAATTATTTATCACTTCGCACTTTCTGTGTTACATAATAAAGGAAACTGTTTTAGTTTCTATATTTCTATAACATACAAGTTTAAATTTTGAATGATTTGAGGTAGTGTTGGGAATTGAAGCATGAGTTAGTATAATATAATGATGTCAGGCCAACGTGATTATATTACAGTAAGTCATGCTAAATTTTTAATGATTCATAGACTTTATAATCATCATTTGCCATGTTACATGACTTTTACATTCTACTTAACCTCTGAACATATCAAGAACATATATTCTTGATAGTTCTATCCTTAGTAATTCTAGTAATTTGACAAATCAAATCGTGCTATTACCTTTCCTTCTGCTTTGTATATTATGATCATTTGAAACTCCATACCTACGAATTCTAGACCATTATTCGCTTGACTTGAAGTCGGGAAGGAAAAACAAGAGCATAGAGCTCCGACATATAAGGGAAAATATAAAGCCCGATAACAACACGGAAATTACAAACCGTGTATATCAATGCGTATAGCAACATAAAGACACGGGAGAATTAAAAACACTATAACCCCAAGGTAATTGTAGAAGTAAACAGATTCCTCTGGGGGTAAATGAAAAAGAAGAATGACAGAAACGATAGTCAGAAAAATATCCAGGATAAGAACTGGATGGAGCATTTTCACAATCTTTGGAAGTATGAATCGAGAAAGAAAGTATAGAAGTGGTGAAGATAATGAAATAAAAAAAGCTAATTTATAGCAAAATTCTAGACACAACAATCAAGGCAATTTTAATTTCCTTAATTACCGGAGAATCAAATCTTATACAGATTATAAAGATTTCCTTTAAATCCCTTGAATTCCGGAAATCACCTTTAATTATGTCAAAAGTTAAGGCAAACTGATATTTCCTTATTTCAAACTTTTAAGATAACTTCATTTATACTCTTCCTATAATCGAACCGTTTTATCCATATTACCCAATGTTGATGAAACAATATTTTCAACTCATATTCATCATTCTGGTTGTAAAGAATGACAATCTCTATCAAATTTCACGACTATGAATTTCATGAACTCCTTTATATTTTTTCTACCCTAGCGTGGTGGCATAAACGCTCAAGGTTTAAATGAGCTCGATATTATTCATAACACATTTTATATATCCAATTTACTGAAATGACTTGTATAACATCATCATTTTGAATGATCTCCGCATTAATAATAAAATGCACTTCGTAGAAGAACTTGTAGATATTATGGGTTGTATGATTTTAATTCTTGAAACAGAACAATATTCTATCCGTTGGAATTCACGCAAGGCCCCGAGCATACCTGGGAACGTGAAAACCAAATAAAACGTAAATATCCTCGTCTATGTACGAACAACACCGATTAATGGCAACAACTAAATTTCGGGACGAAATTTCTTTTAACGGGTAGGTACTATAACAACCCTCATATTTCCATGCCTGAATTGACTAATTTGACTATAGGGTTGTTATCCATACGTAATATATAATTAATTTGACATTGATCAAATATTTATTTTTAGTCGACACTTTTTGTTAACTAAAGTTTACACTAATTATATAAAATAACTTTAGTTAATATTAATGCGTATTATATTTAAAACTATATGTAACATACTTATTAATTAAATGATAAGTTATTTTAATCATTATATATATTTTTAGCTTATAAAAAAATAAAAATAAAAAGAAATAAGATTTTTTTTATAAATTAAATAATGAGCCCATGAATTTTGACTAAATATTTTCAAAAACAAAAACTTATTAAAAACATTTTTAACATGTTTTTTATTATTTTGTCAAAATTGGCACATTTATTTTATTATTTCTTTTTTCTTTTCACCAACCATTTTTTACCTATAAATACATGGCTCCTCATTCATTTTTTCTTGCCAAACACAAAAACTTAAGTTATTCTCTCAAAACCTTGAAGAAAATTTGAGGTACTTTCTATTTTTATTAAAAAAAAATTTCAATATTGTCATTTATATTTATATTTATTGTATATTCTTTGTAAAATTCGAAATTAATTATGTTTATATGTTATAATTAGTATTATAAGTGTTATGATGCATAAAAACATTTTTGATAATTTATGGAATATTATTTATAATTAAATACGAATTATGTAGTGTTTAAACGTAAAAACAATGTAAAATTCGTAATAAATACTTTTAACCAAAAATAAAATATATATAATTTTTTTCTGAGTTTTTAAAACTTATATAGATCTGAACAAATTATAAAAATAATTACTTGGGTCGAATTGATATTTATTATATAATTAAACTCTATTATTATGTAATTCGAAGATAAATTAAGAATAAATATAAAATAATAAAAAATATTTTTTTATATATTTTTCTACAGGTTATTAGACTGATAGAAACTTATAAAAATTATAAAAATAATTATTTGGGTTTATTTAGTAATTATGTAGAATTAAAATTGTTTTGTGAATACATTAAGTGTAAAAACAAAAATAAATACAAAAATATAATAAAAACATTTTTTTAAATTTTTCTACTAGTCTATATGATTAACTAAGACTATAAAAATTATGTATGTAATTTTTAGATATTTAATTTATTATTTAGACATTTTTGAATAATGTTCGATTAATAAAACACTATTATTTTAGAAGTAATTTAGGTATTTATTTAAAGGTAATTATATTTAATATATATAAGACATACTAAGGTATAATAACTAAATATTAAATAAAACTTAGGTTATATGATCACATATATAATTATTAAGTACATTAATAATTCGTTGTGTGTATACACCTAAAGTGAAGGTTAATCAAAGATAATGTATAATTCATGTGAACTTCATCGCTACTCACGGTCATAAGTGAATGATGTCTAGGTTACCATTTATGGGTAAACTTGTGGATCTCGAATGCCATGACTTAGATTCTGGTCAAGAATCGTGGGGCCCCGGTTACATCTGGTCATTCCTGACTTATTTGATAGCAACGAAGTTTGAGTAGAGTTGTACAACATCTTGCTAAAGATTAACCCGAACTTTCTAAAATTGGAAAATTACTATAAGTGGAAACTTTCCATAAATAGTAACCTTCCGAAAATGGAAATTCTTTAGTGAACCATTACTATCAATATAGTACTATATACTATTGTCTGTTAGGCAATGTCTGATCATACGTTCTATCTCTAGGTTGAGATCTCGGTCACGTCCTTCCGTTCAATTCTTTCGTGTGCTACTAAGGTGAACTTCATAGCTCCACTTTTTACTGTTTCATAACTGTTTTACAACTTTTGGGGTGAGACACATGCTTGATTTATAACTGTTTTACACTTAGACACAAGTACTAAATTGTCAACTATGCTGTCATGCTTTGATTCATGCTAAATCCCTACCGTAATATCGTCAATTGCTACGTTTAAATGCAAACTTAATTATTGTGAGTAGGCCTATTGAGAGTAATGTCTCTAACCATTCGACCGTTGGTCTTTGGTTACATAATAATGATTCCACGACACTGACAGTATAAGGTGTCATAGGGTAAACTTGTTTAGTAGCGATATTACAAAATGCAGCAACACTTTTAGATTGATATTTCTATATCAATCAACTTTAAACTAAATCTTGTGGTCTAAAACTTTGGATATTATTTATAAACCTATGAATTTCACTCAACCTTTTTGGTTGACACTTTAAACGTGTTTTGTCTCAGGTGATGATTGAGCTAGCTGCTACTTGCTACTAGATGATTGATGTATGCTTTGCTGCTTGCATGGAGTCCATCATTCATATTTATCATTTTGTTTAAGACATTTTCCATTTACTGTACTCTTATGATGTAAAACTTTCAATAATGCTTCCGCTGTTTATTTAATAAATAAAACGTCTCATTTAGAGTCGTTCTCGCTTATACAACTGTGTTATGATATGATTGGTCACAAATACCCCTGGTCCATTTTGGGGGTGTGACACAAAGTTTATTAAACCGTTTCATATACAGGGAATAACCTCGTTGTGGGACAGTTTTTTAGCATACAGCGTCAATGGCGATTTAGGCAGGTTGTTACACTGGGCGCCGCACACTAACACTAAAAATCGGGTCAGGTCAGGTGCTATGTTAGTGCGCGTCGGGCACCCTTCTTGGGCGCCGCGCACTAATACTGAAAATCACTACAAGTTAGGTGCCCCTTTGTTCCATGCCACGCAGGGGCAGTACGCACCGCACGGTTTACTTAAAAAAAATTATCGAGTCTAATGTGTTTCATGGTATTGTATGAATTTAAGTTATATTTCATCGTAAACGAATTCCAACGCCGGCATAATACAAACCGTATTGCTTTGAGGGCTATTAAATCTGAAAGTCGTCAAATTTCCGTTCCAAACTGTACCTTGCATTGTCGAGAGTACCAAATGATTGACTTTTTGTTATTGGAATGTCTTATAGATGAGAATTTTCCTGCTTTCCGTGACCATATTCGGGAGTTCTATACTTCAGTTTAAATATTGATGTCGTGAGAGCGTTCAAACGGTCCACTTTAAACTTAATGGCCAATCTTATATAGGAGACCTAGAAACATTCAATGGTGCATTAGGCTACCCAAACAATTTTAAATATTTTACGTATTTAATACCGATACTTATAATTATGGTCATTTAAGTGTTTAGATCACTTTACAAGTGTGGACATAAACAAAGTTAAACAAACTGTCATTTTACATTCATTAGACGCTTTAGGATGCTTCAATTATTCTGTTTTGTCAACTACAGAACAATGTCAAAAAAATATATAAAGTAATACGGAGCAACATAACTATCGTACACACACACACACACACACACATATATATATATATATATATATATATATATATATATATATATATATATATATATATATATATATATATATATATATATATATATATATATATATGTATGTGTGTGTGTGTTTGTGTGTTTGTGTGTGTGTATATATATATATATATGTGTGTGTGTGTGTGTGTATATATATACGTATATGTGTATATGTATGTATATATATATATATATATATATATATATATATATATATATATATATATATATATATATATATATATATGCGTGTGTGTGTGTGTGTGTATGTGTGTGTGTGTGTGTGTGTGTGTGTGTGTGTGGGGGGTGGGGAAGATCTATAGAGAAGTAAAATTTTGGTGGAAGGGGAAAGCGATTTCATTCATCTGATGAATATTATATTTTAATCGACGCAAATGTACAAAAGAGGTGAAATTTAATATTCTAATAGATATTGATCAAAACGACGCTTTTAATTTTATCATTCCTTGGTCGATTTTTATCATCCCTTAGTTGATTCTTTTTTCTGGGTTGTAGCACTAATTGAAGAGTATTATATTCAATATCAGTAACATTCATCGGCCAATATAAAGATTTTAAAAAATTGTATTTTTGAGATAAAATTCATGTTGTGAAGATTAAATAGTTAGCATTTTTTGTAAATAATATATCAAAATCGATGCAATGTCCCTCATGATCCCCCCCCCCCCCCCAACACCCACCCACACACCCACCCACCCACACACACACACACACACACACACACATATATATATATATATATATATATATATATATATATATATATATATATATATATATATATATATATATATATATTTGAAAATTTAAATTAATTATCTTCTAATTTTGAAAATTGACAACTAAACTGAAACATTCTGTAAAGACCCGTCCTAATCCATCCGGACGAAGTCCATATCGATTATAAACGATTCACAACAGTTGATTACATCGCGAGGTACTTGACCTCTATATGATACATTTTACAAACATTGCATTCGTTTTTGAAAAGACAATCTTTCATTACATCAAAAGTTGACGGCAGGCATACCATTTCATAATATATCTAACTATAATTGACTTAATAATAATCTTGATGAACGCGACGACTCGAATGCAACGTCTTTTGAAATATGTCATGAATGACTCCAAGTAATATCTCTAAAATGAGCAAATGCACAGCGGAAGATTTCTTTCATACCTGAGAATAAACATGCTTTCAAGTGTCAACCAAAAGGTTGGTGAGTTCATTAGTTTAACATAAATAATCATTTCATAATTTTTATAGACCACAAGATTTCATATTTCCATTTCTCATAAACATACGTCCCATGCATAGAGACAAAAATATCATTCATATGGATTGAACACCTGGTAACCGACATTCACAATATGCATATTAGAATATCCCCATCATTCCGGGATCCTCCATCAGACATGATATAAATTTTGAAGCACTAAAGCATCCGGTACTTTGGATGAGGCTTGTTGGGCCCGATAGATCTATCTTTAGGATTCGCGTCAATTAGGGTGTCTGTTCCCTAATTCTTAGATTACCAGACTTAATAAAAAGGGGCATATTCGATTTCGATAATTCAGCCATAGAATGTAGTTTTAAGTACTTGTGTCTATCACATCAAACATTTATAAAGCAGCGCATGTATTCTCAGTCCCAAAATATATATTGCAAAAGCATTTAAAAAGGGAGCAAATGAAACTCACGCATATAATTATTGTAAAACAGTTAATAAAGCATTTATATGTATTCTCAGCCCAAAAATGTAATGAGTAAAAAGGGAGTAAATGAAACTCACGCATATAATTATTGTAAAACAGTTAATAAAGCATTTATATGTATTCTCAGCCCAAAAATGTAATGAGTAAAAAGGGAGTAAATGAAACTCACCTAATGTATTTTGTAGTAAAAATACATATGACTATATTGAACCATGTAGGGTTGGCTTCGGATTCACGAACCTATATCATTGGTATGTATATATATTAAAACGCATAATCTTAATCGAACAATTTATTATATCTTAATTTATATATTATATATTTAATTTGTGTTTATATTCAAAATAATTATTATTTATTTAATTATATTTATAGATTCATGCTTGTTTAATGTTATATTTAAAAATCGATAATTTGTTATTTGTAAGTATTTTTATAAATATTATTAGTAAGTTTGATATATATAATTATTGTGAAATTTTAATATAATTATAGTATACTTAATAAGTGTATTTTATGTACAAAATATTTATCTGCAAAAAAAATGTAATTGTTGAGATTAATAGGGATAATATTACTAATCATATTATTTAAAAATAATACTTATTTGGATCATAATAATTATAACGATCTTATTATTAATGGTAATCTTAATAAAATACTTTCGTTAATAATAAACCGAAATGTAACTAGGTTTGTGATAATAAAAAGAAAAAAAATGGGTAACTAATACTTGTAGTAATAGTAATAATAATAATACTAATAACTAAGATTTGGAATACTTAATAATAATAATACTAGCAATTATATTTGTAATTATAATCATCATAATAATAATTAATGATACTTAATACCTGTATTAATAATAATAACAATGGTAAATATAATGATAACAGTAATATTTATTGATAGTAAATAATAAATTGTAGTATATTACTTAACTTAACAATAATAGTAAATATATTCATTTTTGAATAAAAAAATAGTATTTACTACTTAAATTAGTAATGATAACTAAATAATAATAATAATAATAATAATACTAATTACAATAACAATAATAATAATAATAAAAATTAATAATAACAATAATAATAATAGAAATGGAAATAGAAATATATATACCCTTTAAGAACTTCCACCAAAAAGAAAACCCACGACGGGACTCGAACCCGCGACCTCTCGAACATCCGAATCAACACCCAACCATCCTACTACCTCTGTTTTTCTGTTATACATACGACTTTTAATTTTATTAAACTGATCCCAATTCTTTCTTCTTCTTCACTTGGACAGTCGACCAAAGATATATATTCAACCCAAATCACAACCACCATTTTAAATTAATGCTTGGAATTGAATTGGAACTTGATTGTTAAATTATTTGTTTGATCAGCGAGAGTAAAAAAAATAAAAAAAAAATCAATACAGCAGTAGCTGTATGGTTCCACGAACACATCAATGAACCCCAACTCTGATTTTGAGTTCGAGGCGATTTGAGACAAAGATCAAATCATGAAAAAGGCTCTAGATAGATATTAGAAACTACCTGTATTACCAATTAAACTTGAATCAAAACAGAAACTTCGAATTTTAATATAAACACTTTGGTTGACTTTTTATTCAAAATCTTTGACTTCTCGAATTCGAATACGATATGAAAAATTGACGCTGGAGACTTTTCAGAAAGTTTAAATGATATCTTTCTAACATCTTTGCTTTTATAGAATTTAAATTGGAATTAAATTTCTGGGTTTTTGAGAAAACGATTAAGAACAGAGAAAACACGATAGTTTCTTCAAAACTCTAGTTTAATTTTTCTGTTTTCATCCGAATTGTAATAGCAGAGGATTATGTAGAGGGTAAGTGATGTTGTTACAGCAAAAGTGACTCCATTAAATTTGTTTCGTAGCTTGGATGAGTGGACAACAAAATATTCATTCGTACAATAAAAGAATTCGATGAATAATTGAATTTGTTGTTTTCCTGTTATTCTATTCGATTATGCATTCCAGCTTATAGACAGAAACAGAAACGTGAAATAGCTAATAGATATAGATAACTGCTCTTGGATCCTTGTGAGATTTATATTCGTATTCATAATTTTATATATATATATATATATATATATATATATATATATATATATATATATATATATATATATATATATATATATATATATATATATATATATATATATATATTCATTTAATTATCTGATACATATATTTATACATATCTGTTAAATATAATTGTTATAACTATTTTTATTTATTTATTTGTTACATATTTAGCTGTAAATATATTATATATGTATTTATCTAACTTTTTATATATATGTATGTATATATAAATTCCTTAAATTTTGATATTTTACAAGTATGAATCATGTTAGTATTATTAATAATACTAGTAATAATATTATTAATAATAAATATGTTTATATTAATAATAATGCTATTAAGAATTATATTGATAATAATTATAATACTAGGAAATAATAATAATGATATTAATAATAATAATAATAATAATAAAGTTGTAAGGTTTTCCCTATTCGGGTTACCCGGGAAGGGCGAGTAATCCGACCCCATACTCTAGTGTACGCAGCCCATCAGGAATACTCCCTGGCTGTTTCCAACCCTTCCCTGGCCACCCCAAGAATTGAACCTGAGACCTGTTGCAAGGATCTCAGGGCCCCAACCACTTGGGCTACCTTGGGATGGTTAATAATAATAATAATCTTGATAAAAATAATAATACATAACTATTAATAGTAACTAAAATTGTAATCTTACTACTAATTACGATATACATAATGATAACTAATAATATTAATAATAGTAGTGGTTATATAACAATTCAATTATATTAAATTTCATATTTATGTATTATACAAAATAATAATAACATTGTTATTAATATTAGATATATATTCTAATGGTAGTAGTGAAAGTTAGTAAAGGTAACAAATACATTAAATTTCATATATATATATTATCTATAATATTATACTAGTACTGCTATTAATTATTAATATTAACCTTAGTATTAGTAATAATAATGAAAGTAATAAAAATCTTATTGTAACAACTATATTTTAATTTGTTAATAATATATTAATTATGTAATATTTAATGATCATATAATATATTATATAATAGTTTTTAATGATTCTTTAATATTTAATTTTTATATATATTATTATAATAGTTATACATAGATCTCAAATGTCTTTATATATATATATATATATATATATATATATATATATATATATATATATATATATATATATATATATATATATATATATATATATTCATTTTAAATTTGTGCTTAATCAGTTTGTATCCTATTTTACACATCTAATTCCAATGTTTGGATTTTATAAATTTCAAATCACTACATATATATATGTATATATATGTATACATATCTATTTATACACAATTGTTCGTGAATCGTCGAAAATGGTCAAGGTCAAATGCATATATGAAACAGTTTAAAAATTTTGAGACTCCACTTTACAAACTTTGCTTATCGTGTCAGAATCAAATAAAGATTAAGTTTAAATTTGGTCGGAAATTCCCGGGTCATCACAGTACCTACCCGTTAAAGAAATTTCGTCCCGAAATTTGAGTGAGGTGGTCATGGCTAACAATAAGAATGTTTTTCGGACGAATATTAGCTGATAAATAGAATTTTATCATTATTGGTTAATATAGATAAAACGATTTGAGTACTCGAAGTGTATGAGTGAAGTTATCACAAAAGTGTGAAATGAGGTAAACAAGTTTCATCATAACTTGCTACTAGTCATGGTTGAATTTAGTAAAATAAGGTGCGTCTTAACTTTTGACGTTGTTTTGGTTGAATTCCGGAATTTAAGGGATTTGAAGAAAATCTTCGAAATCTAAAAGGTTTGATCCTTCTGCGAATAAGGAAATTTAGATCTCTTTAATTAAATACGGTGATCTGTCTCGATTACTCTGTCTTATATTTCCATTATAAATTTACCTTTTCCGTTCCATTAGTTTCCACCACTTCTATACCTTCTTTCTCATTTCATATATCCAAAAGATTATAATAATGCTTAATCCGATTCTAATCCTTGTTCTTATTCTGACTATCGCAATGATCGCTCTTCTTTTCCAACTTCCACCGAAAGAATCTGTTTATTTCTACTATGCTCTAAGGATTATTGTATTCATAATCCTCCCGTGCCTTTATATTGCTATACGCACTGATATCCACAGTTTGTAATTTCGGTATTGTTGTTGGGTTTTATATTTTCTCTTATATAACGGAGCTTCATGCTCTTATTTTCTCTTTCTGACTTTAAATCAAGCGAATAATGGTCCAGAATTTGTAAGTATGGATTTTCGAATGAACATCATGTTCTAAACAAGGAAGAACGTATTAGCACGATTTGATTTGTCAAATTACCAGAATCACTATGAATAGAACTATCAAGAATATATTTTCTTGATATGTTCAGAAGTTAAGCAGAATGAAAGAGTTATGTAACATGGCACATGATGACGTTATAATCTGTGAATCATCATGTTTCATTTAGAAACTCAGCATGACTTACTGTAATATAATCACGTTGATCAAGTGTCATTATATTATACTAACTCATGCATCAATTCCCAACATTACTTCAATAACATTCATATTTTAAGCTCAAAAGTTTACAGAATATAGAAACTAACAGTTTCTATATGATGTAACATTGATATCAGGAATAGATTAATGATTTCAGATAAGAATAGTCATGAAAATATCTTCAGAAATATGGAGGATATTTATAACGAAAGATACGATGATATCTTAGAATTTTTAATATCGATGGATGATGAAGAAGATTTATCCGTAAGGGTTTAGATTCGGAAGCAAGGTATTAACTAAAGATTTCATCAGAAACAGAATTATTTAGATTCTTTGAAGTCAAACTTATTCTTTGTGATTTATCCACGGCTTTCTTCATAGTTTTTCACAATCTGTTTTTCGGTACTAAATTTTTTCTTGAATGTTTCCAATATAATGATACCCAGGAAGCACGAAGAGGTATATAATTTCGGACGAGAATATTTTTGAAAATATCCTTAGAAATATCGAAGATATTGATGATGATATTTTTGGAATTTCTAGGTTCAATGGTTGATGAAGAAAGATTTTCCGCAAGATTTTAACATGACCTCAGAGCAAGATATTCTCTAAAGATTTCATCGGATCCAAAATTACCTGGATCCTTTGAATATAGGGTTTGGTCCTTGTATTTGTCCTTGGTCTCCTTCGTGGTTAGCTCAATCCGTTTTCCAGTTCCAACGTTTCTGAGCTTTTCCAACATACTATTCTTTATCAACAAACTTCCGATGATTAAGGTCGTTTACGGTTGTCTATGGTTTCTGCTGCTTCATTCAACTTTTTCAACATTCATAGTATTGATTTGTGACTGAGTGCTTTTTAGAATTTCAGAATGAGAGATCATAATTCTAAGAGATAAATGTCATACATATAACTGTTGATGTAGATATGATGTGAGTTTTCAAAGTACTGATTGCTGATTCCCGGTAATTGGTTTGGCAGTTCTCGTTACAAAATGCAGATGAGTATATGATAGGGTTTCAATGAATAAATATAATGATTTGTCAGAGAGATCTAAGCCAAGAATCAACGAGGTTGTTGGTACGTTTGCTGGTAATATGGTGAAATATAAAAGAATTCTCCGGTATCAAAAGGGTAATCGTATATATATCAGGATTATAGTAAAGCTACTTTGAATGAAAAGTCGAAGTTGACTTGCTGGAGCTGTGACAAAATTGGCTACTTTGAAAAGGGATCACAAAATTATTTTTGGTAATAAATGCCAAAGGATCTAACGCGGCTACGTATTAAACTTTTACTCATTTGCCAAAAGTTTCTCAGGTATATAACTTTATGCATAAATCTTTCCTTCCGTAGATAAAGTGCGGTTGATTCATCCTATCGATTGAGGTGTTTTCAAGAATCATGAAAGGTTTGAACGCAGATTGTAATCGTCAAGATACAAATGGGGTTTAAGATGAAATCAAGTGGCAAACTTGAAGAATTGTTCTGTTTCATATGTTATAATCAATATTTTAATTCATTTTAATTGTCCACTGTTGGTAGTCCTCAGTTGATTAGTCCACAGTTAGCTAGGAACAGTTAGCTAAGATTTTTTTTGTTAGCGTGGATTCTTAACAAAATTTCTCATAGTTAATCTGTTTGTTTCTAACAAATTTTATTCCGTCAAATGTTTTCTTCATTATGCCACTTGTTGGATTCTGATAGGTAAAAATCCCAATTTGAAATTTGAATGGAAATGGTTATTCTGTGGTGAACGGATTCATATATCTGTGAATGTAAGTAGGATAGGAAATGACTGTTGAATCAGATTTGAAGAATGTACAGTATAATTTATTAATGTGAAATCTTAAATATTCCTCGGGTATTACCTACCCGTTAAAATATTTTCATCATTAACAGTTTGTATGAAAGAATTTTTTTTTATTACAATTTTTATGAAAACATATATACATATATTTTCTTCAGGTATAATCACGCATTTAATGAGTTAATGTGCTATTAATCCCATTTGATTTACCATTAGAACAAGAATATATAATCTTCTAAAGCATTATAGATTACATAATTGCTATGTCGAACGAAAATAACATAGATAGAACGATACGTAGAACGATGATTATACTCGAGGTACAGAATGAGATGTCGAAGCTTGTGATGCGGATGTTGTTGTTGGTGGTACTAATGCTGTTGGTGCTAAGGTTGGTGATGTTACTGGTGTTGGTGATACGGCTGATGCTTGCAAATTGTGTACCGTGCTCTCTAAAGTTAACACTCGAGCTCGGAGTTCTTTAACTTCTTCCACTAACCCTGGTTGGTTATCAGTGTGAGGTAGAGATCGGATATCTTCTCTAGTTCCGTTAATGGTAGTCTCAAGACGAAAAATTCTGGCAAAAAGGGTATAAACGGTGTTGCGAACAGGTTCACCGATGAGCGGGTCGAGTACTCCAAGGTTAGGTGGTAGATTCGGTTCATGATACGGAGTACCTTCTTCCCTTCTACATAGGGTGAGTATGTCGCGAACCCACCCCCATTTTCTCCAGTAATCACGATAGTTGATTGATTGATGTGCTCCTGTCACGCTGTCTTCGGAGTCAGAGGAACTTGGTCAATTCGTAGAGGCCATCTTACGCTATCTCAGGAAAGATTTTTGATATGAAGAGTTTAGTGACAGTAATTGATAGTTGGATGGTATTCTCAATGCATAATTTACATAGATATATATAGTACCAGGATCCCTTAAATTAAGGAGAAATTTACGAGAGATATCAGGCAAGGTCTACAGTAACAGATACGCTAAGATATGAATTGTCAGATACTCTAAGATATGAATTTTTGTCTATACACTATTCATGCAGTCAATGCAATAAGATGTGTCTAGACTAAGAATAATGAGCAGGTAATTTCCTAAGGATGATAAGCAGATGATTTCCGACAAAAATGATAAGCAAAACTTTTTACATGTAGACACGGTCGAAGTCCAGACTCACTAATGCATTCTAACGACTATCAGTTAGACACAATATTGCAAGACCCGGTTCGCTAAGACCACCGCTCTGATACCAACTGTAAAGACCCGTCCTAATCCATCCGGACGAAGTCCATATCGATTATAAACGATTCACAACAGTTGATTACATCGCGAGGTACTTGACCTCTATATGATACATTTTACAAACATTGCATTCGTTTTTGAAAAGACAATCTTTCATTACATCAAAAGTTGACGGCAGGCATACCATTTCATAATATATCTAACTATAATTGACTTAATAATAATCTTGATGAACGCGATGACTCGAATGCAACGTCTTTAGAAATATGTCATGAATGACTCCAAGTAATATCTCTAAAATGAGCAAATGCACAGCGGAAGATTTCTTTCATACCTGAGAATAAACATGCTTTCAAGTGTCAACCAAAAGGTTGGTGAGTTCATTAGTTTAACATAAATAATCATTTCATAATTTTTATAGACCACAAGATTTCATATTTCCATTTCTCATAAACATACGTCCCATGCATAGAGACAAAAATATCATTCATATGGATTGAACACCTGGTAACCGACATTCACAATATGCATATTAGAATATCCCCATCATTCCGGGATCCTCCATCGGACATGAAATAAATTTCAAAGCACTAAAGCATCCGGTACTTTGGATGGGGCTTGTTGGGCCCGATAGATCTATCTTTAGGATTCGCGTCAATTAGGGTGTCTGTTCCCTAATTCTTAGATTACCAGACTTAATAAAAAGGGGCATATTCGATTTCGATAATTCATCCATAGAATGTAGTTTTAAGTACTTGTGTCTATCACGTCAAACATTTATAAAGCAGCGCATGTATTCTCAGTCCCAAAATATATATTGCAAAAGCATTTAAAAAGGGAGCAAATGAAACTCACGCATATAATTTTTGTAAAACAGTTAATAAAGCATTTATATGTATTCTCAGCCCAAAAATGTAATGAGTAAAAAGGGAGTAAATGAAACTCACGCATATAATTATTGTAAAATAGTTAATAAAGCATTTATATGTATTCTCAGCCCAAAAATGTAATGAGTAAAAAGGGAGTAAATGAAACTCACCTAATGTATTTTGTAGTAAAAATACATATGACTATATTGAACCATGTAGGGTTGGCTTCGGATTCACGAACCTATATCATTAGTATGTATATATATTAAAACGTATAATCGTAATCGAACAATTTATTATATCTTAATTTATATATTATATATTTAATTTGTGTTTATATTCAAAATAATTATTATTTATTTAATTATATTTATAGTTTCATGCTTGTTTAATGTTATATTTAAAAATCGATAATTTGTTATTTGTAAGTATTTTTATAAATATTATTAGTAACTTTGATATATATAATTATTGTGAAATTTTAATATAATTATAGTATACTTAATAAGTGTATTTTATGTACAAAATATTTATCTGCAAAAAAAATGTAATTGTTGAGATTAATAGGGATAATATTACTAATCATATTATTTAATAATAATACTTATTTGGATAATAATAATTATAACGATCTTATTATTAATGGTAATCTTAATAAAATACTTTCGTTAATAATAAACCTAAATGTAACTAGGTTTGTGATAAAAAAAGAAAAAAAATGGGTAACTAATACTTGTAGTAATAGTAATAATAATAATACTAATAACTAAGATTCGGAATACTTAATAATAATAATACTAGCAATTATATTTGTAATTATAATCATCATAATAATAATTAATGATACTTAATACCTGTATTAATAATAATAACAATTGTAAATATAATGATAACAGTAATATTTATTGATAGTAAATAATAAATTGTAGTATATTACTTAACTTAACAATAATAGTAAATATATTCATTTTTGAAAGAAAAAAAAATAGTATTTACTACTTAAATTAGTAATGATAACTAAATAATAATAATAATAATAATAATACTAATTACAATAACATAACAATAATAATAATAATAAAAATTAATAATAACAATAATAATAATAGAAATGGAAATAGAAATAGAAATATATATACCCTTTAAGAACTTCCACCAAAAAGAAAACCCACGACGGGACTCGAACCCGCGACCTCTCGAACATCCGAATCAACACCCAACCATCCTGCTACCTCTGTTTTTCTGTTATACATACGACTTTTAATTTTATTAAACTCGATCCCAATTCTTTCTTCTTCTTCACTTGGACAGTCGACCAAAGATATATATTCAACCCAAATCACAACCACCATTTTAAATTAATGCTTGGAATTGAATTGGAACTTGATTGTTAAATTATTTGTTTGATAAGCGAGAGTAAAAAAAAAATTAAAAAAAAAAATCAATACAGCAGTAGCTGTATGGTTCCATGAACACATCAATGAACCCCAACTCTGATTTTGAGTTCGAGGCGATTTGAGACAAAGATCAAATCATGAAAAAGGTTCTAAATAGATATTAGAAACTACCTGTATTACCAATTAAACTTGAATCAAAACAGAAACTTCGAATTTTAATATGAACACTTTGGTTGACTTTTTATTCAAAATCTTTGACTTCTCGAATTCGAATACGATATGAAAAATTGACGATGGAGACTTTTCAGAAAGTTTAAATGATATCTTTCTAACATCTTTGCATTTATAGAATGTAAATTGGAATTAAATTTCTGGGTTTTTGACAAAACGATTAAGAACAGAGAAAACACGATAGTTTCTTCAAAACTCTAGTTTAATTTTTCTGTTTTCATCCGAATTGTAATAGCAGAGGATTATGTAGAGGGTAAGTGATGTTGTTACAGCGATAGTGACTCCATTAAATTTGTTTCGTAGCTTGGATGAGTGGACAACAAAATATTCATTCGTACAATAAAAGAATTCGATGAATAATTGAATTTGTTGTTTTCCTGTTATTCTATTCGATTATGCATTCCAGCTTATAGACAGAAACAGAAACGTGAAATAGCTGATAGATATAGATAACTGCTCTTGGATCCTTGTGAGATTTATATTCGTATTCATAATTTTATATATATATATATATATATATATATATATATATATATATATATATATATATATCTATTTATATATATTTATTTATTCATTTAATTATCTGATACATATATTTATACATATCTGTTAAATATAATTGTTATAACTATATTTATTTATTTATTTGTTACATATTTAGCTGTAAATATATTATATATGTATTTATCTAACTTTGTTTATATATGTATGTATATATAAATTCCTTAAATTTTGATATTTTACAAGTATGAATCGTGTTAGTATTATTAATAATACTAGTAATAATATTATTAATAATAAATATGTTTATATTAATAATAATGCTATTAATAATTATATTGATAATAATTATAATACTAGGAAATAATAATAATGATATTAATAATAATAATAATAATAATAATAATAATAATAATCTTGATAAAAATAATAATACATAACTATTAATAGTAACTAAAATTGTAATCTTACTACTAATTACGATATACATAATGATAACTAATAATATTAATAATAGTAGTGGTTATATAACAATTCAATTATATTAAATTTCATATTTATGTATTATACAAAATAATAATAACATTGTTATTAATATTAGACATATATTCTAATGGTAGTAGTGAAAGTTAGTAAAGGTAACAAATACATTAAATTTCATATCTATATATTATCTATAATATTATACTAGTACTGCTATTAATTATTAATATTAACCTTAGTATTAGTAATAATAATGAAAGTAATAAAAATCTTATTGTAACAACTATATTTTAATTTGTTAATAATATATTAATTATGTAATATTTAATGATCATATAATATATTATATAATAGTTTTTAATGATTCTTTAATATTTAATATTTATATATATTATTATAATAGTTATACATAGATCTCAAATGTCTTTATATATATATATATATATATATATATATATATATATATATATATATATATATATATATATATATATATATATATATATATATTCATTTTAAATTTGTGCTTAATCAGTTTGTATCCTATTTTACACATCTAATTCCAATGTTTGGATTTTATAAATTTCAAATCACTACATATATATATATATGTATATATATATATGTATACATATCTATTTATACACGATTGTTCGTGAATCGTCGAAAATGGTCAAGGTCAAATGCATATATGAAACAGTTTAAAAATTTTGAGACTCCACTTTACAAACTTTGCTTATCGTGTCGGAATCAAATAAAGATTAAGTTTAAATTTGGTCGGAAATTCCCGGGTCATCACACATTCGAAATTAGGATAATGGGCAGTAAATTCGGAAACGATAATTTCTCAAACATGATTCCTATTAACATGACATGCAAGGATCCATCATATTCTAAGGATGAAAACCATGAAGTCACTATTTTTACGTTAATAGTACTTTACTATGAAGTCGTGCATGTTCCTTTAATTATTAGTCTTGTTATTAGTAGTAGTAGTATATTAGTATTAAGGCCCTTTTGTTTTTTCTTTATTAAGTTTTTTTGTCTGAATATACATATGACATCTGAAAAAATTAATTCACGGATAAATAATTATTGTTTGTTTATTGAACTGAATAAGCGTCTGAATAATTAAATTTACTAAGTTAACTTTATAAATGAGTAGTTAAAATAGCAGTTATTAAAAACTGAGGACCTAAATGCAAATTTACAATTCTTTTGATTTGTTTAAATTAAGATCTATCTTATTTATTAAGTCAAAAACAAACACCCCTGAATAGCTTTTCATATTAAGTTTCATTGTATTAAGTCAATTAAGTGCAAAACAAACATGGTCTTAGTATTAGTATATTGCTTTAGGGTCATAATCAAGAGGGAAAATACATTTTTTTTTTTTTTTTAAAAGCAAAATTTCATTAACCACACGAAGAAACGAGAATTACAAGATAGCCTTAAGAAAAACACGAAAGTAGAACACGACTATCGGACACCACAACTAGAAGATTGTGGGATGCCCGAACATATATATACAAACCAAGAGACAAACTTACAAACATACAAGCAATACCCAAGATATTTAGACACGGACAAGACCTAAAACCATCACGATAAAGTGAGATATTTTCCCGGGCTCGAAAACCACGAAAGCCAATCGAAATTCTTCTTCTTTGCTTTCGAACTAATCTATAGAAATGAAGTTTCTTATATCTCATTAAGAGTCATTGGGGCATTCCACATTTTACCTTGGAAGACCCATTTATTTCGATTTTTCCAGATAAGATACGCGCAAACCCACCTCGAAGCTTGAAAAACTAGACCGCCAGACGAAGACATTGGACTCGAGATATTTAAAGCAAGCAAATCAGTGAGGTTATTTAGGATGTTGTTATTGTTGTATAACCCCCACCATTTATAGACTCGAATCCACATTTTTGACGCGTGCTTACAATTCAATATAGCATGATCCACCGATTCCAAATCGTTGTTACAAAGAGGACATCTCACCGAATGAAGATCGACGCCCCTTTTGTCCAACTCAAGTTTTACCGGAATTATTTTTTTGCAAAGTCTCCAAATGAAAATTTCCACTTTTTTCAGAACAAGTATGTTTCGCATTTTACCTTGATTGGAGATAAACGACGCTAACACTTGTTCATCGATCAAAGTAGACTTTTTTGACAGTATATAAACCATTCGAACTTAAAACCCACGACCACGAATCAGCTCTGTTGCTACTGAAATTATAGTTACTGATTAGTTGAAGAAGCTGTTGCAATTCTGTTTCTGTCCTGCCCGAAGGTTGCCGGTACCAGCACCAATTGAAGATAACGTTGCCTTCTTCTTTTCGGATTCTGTTTCTCAAGCATACTATTGTATTTATTTCGAGTCTGAATAATCAAGGGAAAAGCTTGCAAAGTTTGTCGTTGCCTACCCAATGTTCACACCAAAAGGAAGTCGTGTCGCCTTCTCCAATTGTCTTGATGAAAGAGTTTCTGAAAGCCACCTGTAAATCATCAATAGATACACTGAAATTTATAATTTTTTGCCAGGTGCTTAATGTTGTAGCATGAGAGAATTCATCCTCAACAATTAGGCCCCCGCCCAACCCGTAAATACTTCGAATAATTTTGACCCAAAAAGCATCGGTTTTGGTTTTAAACCTCTACCACGATTTACCCAATAAAGCAAAGTTTTTTCCATTTAAAGTCCCGATTTTTGGCCCCCCATTCCCTAAATTTTTTAAGATACTATCCCTTTTTACCCATGCAATTTTATGACCCGAACCCGAACCCCCCCCCCCCCCAACCCCCCAAAATGAAATCTCTCCTAATTCGCTCAAGATTTTTTAACACACTCGGCGAAGCTCGAAATAGCGCAAAATAGTATAGTGGTAGACTATTTAGAACCGATCTGATTAGGACTAATCTTCCTCCAAAAGATAACGAACGCATTTTCCATCCCGAAAGTCAACTTTTTAATTTTTCAATTACCGGCGCCCAATTTTTTGCCTTATTCATATTTGCCCCGATAGGCAATCCTAGATAAAAGATAGGGAATTTCCCGGCTTGACATCCAATGTACCTAGCTAGTCGACTAATCTCATCAAAGTCAACACCCACACCATAAAGGCAACATTTTTGAAAGTTGACTTTTAAACCCGAAGATAGGTCAAAACATTTTAGGAGATTACGTAAATTTAGAGCATTTGCCCTTCCCCATTCCCCGAAGAACATAGTGTCGTCCGCATATTTTAAATGTGACATGACAACTCCATCATTACTGACCTCTACACCTTTGAAAAGATCCCTTTCTATAGCCGCTTTTATAAGGATATTTAAACCCTCGGCCGCCAAAATAAAGAGAAAATGGGATAACGGGTCACCTTGTCGGACGCCACGACCAAGATTGAATTCGTTGGTGGGTGAACCATTCACTAAAATAGAAATGGATGCCGACTTGAGGCACGAAGAAATCCATTTGATCCATTTGTTACCGAACCACATGCTCTTCATAACCTCAAAGAAAAATTGCCAATTAAGACTATCAAAGGCTTTTTCAAAATCGACTTTGAAGATGACTCCTTTCTTTCGTTTATGTTTAAGATACTCTATGGTTTCGTTAGCAACCAACGCACCGTCTATAATAAACCTACCCTTTAAAAAAGCGCTTTGCTCCTGCCCGAAAAGTCCCGGTAAAATCTTTCGTAGATGGTTTGAAAGGATCTTAGCAATAATCTTTTAATAACTTTCGATTAGACTTATAGGACTAAAATCCCCGAGACTGACCGGGTCAATTTTTTTTGGAACAAGGGTGACAAAGGAAGCATTACATCCTCTCGAGATTTCGCCTTTTTCCCAAAACCATTTAATAGCTTCGACCATATCTTCTTTAATGATATCCCAAAATCTTTTGAAAAATCTTAAGTTAAAGCTATCCGGCCCGGGTGCTTTCGTATTACCACAATCCATTATCGCTTCGTAAATTTCTTTTTCGCTGATCTCAGCTTCTAACAAATTAGCCTCTTCGGTTGAGATTGAGGGGTTGATGTGCGTAGAGGTGTATATAAAATAGTTATAATTTTTACAAGAAAATACTATTAAATATGATACAATTTTACACAAGATATTTATTTATTTAAAGAATGGATATACCTAAACCTTGCTACAACACTTATAGGCAATGTACCTAATCGTACAGTAGTGTAGTTTTTAGTAAGTCCGGTTCGTTCCACAGGGAAAATTAAACAAGCTTAACGCTATATTAGTTTTAACTTATAAAAATACAAATATATATATATATATAAGTAATATTATTATTATAAAAGGGAGTTTTTACCGTTTAATGACCGGTTTGTCGATTTTAAAACTTTAGTCGCATTTAAAACCTAATGTAAAATATTAAAAATAAATATAACTTAATTTAAAACGTAAAGTAAATAACGACAATGAAATTGCGATAAAATAAAATTGTGATAAATTAAAATTGCGACAATTAAAGAGTACGGTAATTAAAAGTGCAATTAAATACAATGACAATAAATAAAAGTGCGATAATTAAAAGTGCAATTAAATATAAAATAAAGGAATTAAATATGAAATAAAGGAGTTATACTTATTTAAACTTCCGTAATCATGATGGTTGACATGTTGATTTTTAGTTTATTCCCATGGGTTAATTGTCCTTTGTCCTGGATTATTCGATATGTCCATACGGATTTGTCCATAATAGTCCATCAGTCATAAATATAAAGTGCGAAAGTCCTCGTCAAATTATTCTTATTCCCGAAGTGAAATATTCCAACTAATTGGGGATTCGAATTGTAACAAGGTCTTAATACTTTGTTTAATGAATACACCAGGTTATCGACTGCGTGTAAACCAAGGTTTTACTACTTTGTTAACAATTACACCAATTACCCTTGAATGTAATCCACCCCTGTTTCAACAAGTCTATTAACTATTAATCCAGTTCCGTGTCCGGTAAAATGAACAATTATTGGTAATTATAGATATCCCGCCCACCGTACCCAGTCAAGCGTATATGGTTATATATAAATACGTCAAATTATAAGTCTATATATTAAATTAACGAGGTATCATTTAGTTTATATAAAACCCATTAATAGCCCATAGTCTAATTTCCACATGTGTCGTTCTTTTATCCAAACCCCAATTATGGTACAAAGCCCAATTACCCAATCTTAATAATTTAGCCCAACATCATGATTACTTCATCTTAAATAAGCATAATAATAACTTAGCTACGAGACATTAAATTAAAAATAACATTAATCATAACTTACAGTGATTTAAAAATAGCGTAGCGTTACACGGATAGAATTTTGACTTACACCCTTACAACATTCGCTAACATACCCTTATTATTAGAATTTAAAATTAAAATTAAAATTATAATATAAATATATATATATTTACGTATGATAGATAGAGAGATAGGATGGATATATGGTTCGTGCAAAGCCTGCTTTTTATAGGCATGTGGCCAGAATTTCAGGGCCATGCGATCGCATGGCAAATATGCCTACAGGCCATACGATCGCATAGTGGTAGGTATCAGCTCAAAATTCTCTGTTTTCTTGTTTGTCGACATTTATAATATATAATATAATATATAAATAATTTATATAATTATTTAAATATTATATTATATTCTTGTGCATAGTTGACTCATAATTTTTAGTCCGTTGCGTCGAGCGTTGAGAGTTGACTTTGGTCCCGATTCTGGTTCTTCGAACGTCCTTGCGTACAATTTAATATCTTGTATTTTGCGCTTCACGTCTTGTACTCTTGTAATTTTGAGACGTTTCTTATCAATAATTGGAACCTCTTTGATTGTACTTTGTACTTGTGAACTTTTTGGTCGTTTGCATCTTCAATTCGTCGAATCTGTCTTTTGTCTTCACCTTTTATTATTTAAATGAATATCACTTGTAAATAGAACAATTGCAACTAAAAGCTTGTCTTTCTTGAGGGATAATGCTATGAAATATATGTTCGTTTTTAGCATTATCAAATATTCCCACACTTGAGCGTTGCTTGTCCTTAAGCAATATAGTCTTGAAATAAAAATACTAGAATCACTTCTTTATTCTTCACACTTTGTACATCAGTGATTTCTATACGGCGGTATAAACAATGGTAGTAACGATGTGGTTTACAGTCCCACATGACTATAAAATTTTAGATCCTTTAAGGAAATTGGATCTTTATGAAAACATTTGATCTTTTGAAAATACAATCTAGCTTTTACCCAAGATAAGTTTTCTGGAATAACCCTTCACCGGTATTTGCAAATTGTTTTTGTGGGTTTGGTGGGTTTCAGATTTGAAAATTTTAGCTCAAAACTTGTGGTTTTGTGTCACCCACTTGCTAACCTTGTATTTGGAAAGAAACACGTCCAGTATACTTGCTCCGTATATTACCTTTCGGTAAACTACCGTCCGGTTATAAAGGAAAGCGTTGAACAAGCAACTGTTAAGGCAATGTCCCCTGACATGCTTTTAATAGTGGTCTATAACGTGTCGGATGCAATTACTATCCTTGGTAGGAGCAATAGTAAAGCTCACCCTTATGATTTTTCGGTTTGGCACAAGGTCCTGTCTTTGACCATGCTATGCAACCACCGTTCTTACGGTTGACACCCGATTTGGTTCAGGTGACCTAATAAATTCCAGGTGAATTTCTAGGATTTTACGTTCAATGGTAATGAACGCATTGAAAATGGGTTTCCAGAGAACAAATCGGTTTGTAATTTTGATCAAAATATTTTCTCGTTCAAGCTCGAGTTTAGATATCATCGAATTCCATGAGTTTGTAATTCTCAATCTTTAAAAGTCAATCTCAAGGATTGAGTAATATCAGTCTTAAAAGCTGATTTTTGATCTTTTACGGAGATTATCCTTTCTGGGGATCTGATTCATTAGTCTTATCCAGCTAATTTGCACGGCGTCCTCCCCATTTTACGAGACAGATCCTCTCATGGTTAGGATAAGTCTGACCACTTGGCGACCCTGTTTGATGCTGAGGTCCGTGGATTTCCTGCTGATTTTAGAGATGACTTTTCTAGATTTTTCGTCAACCTACAGCTGGTCTGGACGACAACTTCCTGACCTAAATCAAGAAGCGCGTTTCTTTTTCGGAAGACTTTACTTCCTTTTAATGATGGAATTGATTCATCGTGTAGATTCATCTTTCTTTTAAATGTATTACAGTAAATTGGGTAAAACTGTTTTGATTAGTCCAAAGCAAAAGTATCTTCAGTTATTTGTACAAAAATATGTGATATATGTTTTAAATAACTTGGTAAATTTTCTCACACTTGGCTTTTATTTTCTTTTATTTGCCTTTTTATTGTCCTCTATTCCATTTTAAATGAATTCTTAACATTTTAATTTGTTTCTCAATTTATGTCCTTTCCAAGGTAACAATAATTTCGGTGTTAACACCTAGTTTTATCGTTCATAAATATGTATAAACATTATTTTGAGTTCATTTAATTGAAAATTTTGAAAAATTTTACTAGAATTGAGTAGTGAGTATATAAGACTAGGGCTGTTCTTTATTATCAGAGAGCACTAGATTCTAATACAACTACTGCTTTACTAGTATTTTTAATGGTAACCAAGTGTATAAGTCAAAAAAATTTTAAAATCCGAAAGAATTTAACCCCTTCCCACACTTAAGATCTTGCAATGCCCTCATTTGCAAGAAATCAGTAACAATTTAAATTATTAAGGGTGTTTAGCGTAGAAAAATGATTAAATTTTACCAAAGTTTCCAAACATATTGGCGTTTGTTTTAAAAGCAAAGATTTTTAGTTTTTTTAATGTTTTTGGCATACTTTAATTCAATAAGATTAAAAATAATGATAATAAAATTTCTCGTCCCTCCCTTGGGTAGAGCAATTTCGGTTCAACGACCTAGTCTTCAACTCACGACGAATTTTTAGAAATCAATTTTTAACTTAGCGAAATAAAGTAAATTTTTATTTTTTTTTTAAAATTCACACCAAATTTAAATATAAAATGCATAAAATTAAAAATTCATATTAATAATAATTAAAAATTCACATCAAACTTATATTATATTTTTTTTATACAAACAAACTTATATTAAAATATTAATTTTTCAAATATTTACAAACTTAAATATATTGAATTTTTTTTTTAAAAAGTTTACAATATTATTTTAATATTTATATATTAAAAACAGAGTAAAAATAAAAATTAAAAATCTTTTTGGTCTTTTATCCCACTTTAATCAATCAAATATTATCAAAAATATACGCCCCACTTTTCGGTAAAGTAATTTTGGTTCCATAACCTAGTTTAACTCATGACAAATTTTTGGAATATTTTGGGTTGATTGATTAAAGATATTTATACCTTAAGAATAAACGGTAAATTTCGCAGTGATGTAATAAATTTTTGTATGACATCAATACTTTCGGTTACGCATACCTAATTTTATTGAATACCAATTTAATAATTTATAGCGAACGATTTAGCGTTTATTATCAAAAGGTTAAAAGCAATAAAATAAAAATAAAAACTGTACATACTTACCTGTGAAATAGAATTCTCAGTGACCTGCTTTAGCCCACTCATAAGATAGTCGGACTAATTGGTTTTCCATAGCTACATAGGCGTAACCTCGAGCATTTAATGTTTTTTCTTCGAAACATATGAACGGTCCATCTCTGCATAAAGTAACAAATTCGGTATTGGAATATGTCTGATTCGTCTAACATTTTCCTTCGTGTGACCATTTTCCGCATTTGTGACATCTTTCAAGGTGTCGTGCTCTTCTTTTCGCTGCGAATTTTGATTTTCCTTTACCAAACTGTAACTTATTATTTTCGTTCCTGGATTCTTTTCTTACTCCGTCTAGTTTACCTCTGATTAATGATACTATTTCACTTGGAAGGGTGTCATTATTATGTTTAGTGATCAAAGCGTGTAGCATTAGACCATGGTTTAGTTCACATGAAGTCTTCATCACGTAAAACCTAAAAAATAAAAATTCAGAATGGGGGAAGAAGACTAGTTCTTTAGGGTCTGCAAGGGAAAGACCATTTCGGATTCCATTCTCGAGAACTACACGAAAACAGAAAATCTAACTCTAACAGAAATACATATTACCCTAAAAAGATTCTAACCTCCCCATACTTAGTTGAAATTGTGATTAACATTATTTTCAATTGGATCATCAATAACTTGTATATCTTTGACTTTTACTTCAATTAATTTGTTGATTTCCTCCGTCACTTTCACAAATTCAACTAACATTGCCTTTTCTTTTGGCGATAAATTGGATACTAATCGGTTACATAATTTAAAGTTTCCCTTAATCTTAGCATCGTGAATCAGTTTATAAAGTTTCTTCGTTGAACTGTTAAAAACGGGTTCATCTAAATTCGTATCATCAACGGGGTTCTTTGTGATTGGATCATCATTAAGTGTTTCTTCATCTTCCCCACACTTATGCATTTTTATTGGTTTAACAGTTTTGGTTGGTGGAGATCTAAACTTTCGGTTTACAAAGGTGATCGATTTATCACCATCCCTAAGTGTCATTCTACCTTCTCTTACATCAATGAATGCCTCGGTGGTTGCTAAAAATGGGCGACCTAAAATTAGAGGAATACCGAGGTTTTCCTCCATATTAATCACTATGAAGTTTGCAACAAAGGTCAAACTTCCCACGTTAACAAGTAAATTATTTGCTATTCCAACCAGGTGTTTAATGGTTTGGTCAAATGATTGAACACCTATTTTGGTTGGTTTTAATTTACCCATACATAATCATTTGTATAAGGAAAGAGGCATAATATTTGCACTTGCTCCTAAATCTGCGAGTCCATTATATACAGCACCATTATTAAGCAAGCAAGAAATGATAAATTCACCCGGGTCTCCTGCTTTAGTAGGTCGAGTTGGTTTGTAAACCTTTTTCGGGTGTTCTTTTCTTGGTTCTTTCACTTCTATTTGAAATTCTTGTTCACATTTTTCTTCGTTTCTTGGAATGGGAGGTTTGTATAAGAATTCTTCTTCATCACTCAAATTTGAATCCTCTCTATTTTCCAATTTTGATTTTTCATATGTTGTTGATAACATATTTATGTTTTCATTTTAAGGGTTTTCTTGGGTGGTGAAATTATGATTGACTTCATTGTCAACTTCCATCGGACAATGTTTGTAATGTTTAACTCTGTGACCATTAACTTTAAATTCAATCCCATTTGAATTTATTAACTCTATTGTTCCGTATGGGAAAACTCTTTTGAATATGAATGGTCCAAACCATCTTGATTTCAATTTTCCAGGAAATAGCTTGAATCGTGAATTGAAAAGAAGAACTCTGTCTCCTTCTTTATATTCTTTTGAACTTCTGATTCTTTTATCATGCCATTTCTTCGTTCTTTCTTTATAGATTAACGAATTTTCGTATGCTTTATGTCTTAATTCTTCTAATTCATTTAGTTGACTTAATCGTAGACGTCCGGCTTCATGTAAATCAAGATTACATGTCTTCAAAGCCCAAAATGCTTTGTGTTCAATTTCTACTGGAAGATGACATGCTTTTCCGTAAACGAGTCTAAAAGGTGTGGTTCCAATTTTTGTAGGCTGTTCTAAAAGCCCAGAGTGCATCCTCCAATTTTATGGACCATTCCTTCGGATTTGATCCTACGGTTTTCTCTAGAATACGTTTTAAAGCTCGGTTGGTATTTTCAACTTGTCCACTTGTCTGTGGATGATATGCGGTGGAGATTTTATGAGTTACTCCATATCTTTTGAGAACTTTCTCAAGTTGATTATTACAAAAATGAGTACCCCGATCACTTATTAAAGCTTTCGGTGTTACAAACCTAGCAAAAAGACATTTTAAGAAGTTGACTACAACTCGTGCATCGTTAATCGGGAGAGCTTGTGCTTCTGCCCATTTAGATACATAATCAATGGCAACTAGAATGTAGAGATTATTATGAGATTTTGGAAATGGACCCATAAAGTCAATACCCCAAATGTCAAATACTTCACATACTTGAATGACATTTTGTGGCATTTCATCACGTTGACTTATTTTTCCAGCCCTTTGACAAGCATCACAGGATATGAAAAGAAGGTGTGCGTCTTTGAAAATTGTAGGCCAATAGAATTCAGCATCATAAACTTTTCTTGCTGTTAGTTGAGGCCCATAATGCCCTCCTGTTGGTCCTGTGTGACAATGGTTTAAGATTTGACTAGCTTCATCTCCGAATACACATCGGCGTATTATTCCATCGGGACAACTTTTAAACAAATGTGGATCTTCCCAGAAATAGTGTTTTATATTACTAAAGAATTTCTTTCATTTTTGGTACGATAATCCTTTTTCAAGGAATCCACATACTAAGTAGTTTGCATAGTCTGCAAACCATGGAATTTCATAATAATCTATCTTCAATAGATATTCATCAGGAAAGTTGTCTTGTATGGCCGATTCATTTAGAACTTCTAATTCGGGATTTTCAAGACGAGAAAGATGATCAGCGGCGAGATTTTCTGCTCCCTTTTTATCTCGGATTTCAATTTCAAACTCTTGTAAGAGTAAGATTCAACGGATTAATCTTGGTTTAGCATCTTGTTTTGAAAATAGGTATCTAAGAGCAGAATGGTCGGTATAGACCACCGTTTTTGCTAGAACGAGATATGATCGGAATTTGTCAAAAGCAAAGACAATAGCAAGGAGTTCTTTTTCAGTAGTTGTGTAGTTTGTTTGTGCTCCTTGTAACGTCTTACTAGCATAATAAATGGGTTGAAATCGTTTTTCAATCCTTGGTCCTAAAACGGCTCCCATTGCAAAATCACTTGCATCGCACATTAGTTCGAATGGTAGATTCCAATTTGGAGTTATCATGATCAGCGCATTAGTGAGTTTTTCTTTAAGAATATTAAAATATTTGATACATTCATCTGAAAAGATGAATGGAGCATCCTTTTCTAGGAGTTTATTCATAGGAGTGGCAATTTTAGAAAAATCTTTTATGAAACGTCGGTAAAAACCGGCATGCCCTAGAAAACTCCTAACTCCTCTAACATTGGTGGGATGTGGAAGTTTAGCAATTACATCTACTTTAGCTCTATCCACTTCAATTCCTTCCTTTGAAATTTTATGTCCAAGAACGATGCCTTCTTTAACCATGAAATGGCATTTCTCCCAATTAAGTACTAGATTTGATTGTTCGCATCTAATAAGCATTCGTTCAAGATTAACTAGACATGATTCAAATGTATCACCGAGGACTGAAAAGTCATCCATGAAAACTTCCATGCATTCTTCTATCATGTCGTGAAAAATCGCCATCATACACCTTTGAAAGGTTGCAGGGGCGTTGCAAAGTCCAAATGGCATGCGTTTGTAAGCAAAACTACCATAAGGGCACGTAAATGTGGTTTTCTCTTGGTCCTCGGGTGCTATTGGAATTTGAAAGTATCCGGAAAAACCATCAAGAAAACAATAGTAACTTTTTCCGGCTAATCTTTCCAACATTTGATCAATGAAAGGTAAGGGAAAGTGATCTTTTCTGGTGGCGTCATTTAATTTTCTATAATCAATACAAACACGCCATCCTGTTACCGTCCTAGTAGGAATAAGCTCATTTTTCTCATTTGTGATGATAGTCATGCCACCCTTCTTAGGTACACATTGAACTGGGCTTACCCATGGACTATCAGAGATTGGATAAATTAAACATGCATCAAGCAGTTTAATAATTTCTTTCTTAACAACATCTTGCATATTAGGATTTAGTCTTCATTGGCGTTGCACATACGTTTTATGACCTTCTTCCATAAGGATTTTATGTGTGCAATACGAAGGACTTATTCCTTTAATGTCATGAATTTTCTATGCAATGGCTGGTTTATGAGCTTTTAGCACAGAAATGAGTTGAGATTTTTCATTTTCAGTAAGAGAAGACGATATTATTACAGGTATTTCAGATTCACCATGTAAATAAGCATATTCCAAATGGTTTGGAAGTGGCTTTAACTCTAATGTCGGTGGTTCTTCTATCGATGATTTGTATAGATATCTGTCTTCCTCTTTTAACATTTGAATTTCTTCTGTTGTTGGTTCATATCCATTATCCATAAGTGTAGCTAACATTTCAGTTTCATCAATTGGTTCAGTTCCTTCTCCTAAAGAACATTCTCCTGTTCCTTGTAATTCTGAAAATTCTTCTAACAATTCTGCATGTGAATCTATAGTTTGAATATAATAACCTGTATCATCTGCATATTGCTGTTGTTGCATTGCTCTATCAACTGAAAAGGTAACACTCTCGTCCTCTATACTTAGGGTCAGTTTCTTACCAAACACGTCTATTATTGCTTTGGCCGTGTTTAAGAATGGTCTTCCTAATATGAGAGGTACTCGAGAATCTTCTTCCATGTACAGAATAACAAAATCTACTGGAAATACTAAAGTACCAACTTTAACTAGCATGTTCTCCATTATCCCTCTAGGATATTTTACTGATCGATCGGCTAGTTGTATGCTTATTCATGTTGGTTTCAATTCTCCAAGGTCTAGTTTAGTGTATAGTGAATACGGCATTAAATTTATACTAGCACCTAAGTCTGCCAATGCTTCTATTGAACTAAGACTACCCAGAAAATATGGAATCGTGAAACTTCCTGGATCTGATAATTTTTCTGGTATCTTATTCAACAGTACTGCAGAACAATTAGCATTCATAGTAACAGCCGAGAGTTCTTCCATTTTCTTTCTATTTGTGATTAGATCTTTCAGAAATTTAGCATATCTAGGCATTCCTGAAATCACATCAATGAAAGAAAGATTAACATTTATCTGTTTAAACATATCCAAGAATTTGGATTGCTCGGCTTCAAGTCTCTCTTTTCTCATTTTACTCGGGTAAGGAAGTGGTGGTTGGTATGGTTTAACATAAGGTTTAGCCTTAACTGTGTTATCTTCATTAACCTTTTCAACTACCGGTTCTTTTTCCTTATCTTGTTCAGATTGTGGTTCTTGTAGAGTAGGAATAGTTTCATCAGAAATTTCAGGTATTTCAGGTGGTTTAAGTGTAATACCACTTCTTATGGTAATGGCTTTAGCTATTTCATTTTGGGGGTTAGCATTTGTATCACTAGGTAGACTTCCCGGTTTTCTTTCACCTATTAACCTTGCTAGATTGCTCACTTCTTGTTCCAAATTTTGAATAGAAGCTTGTTGATTTCTAAATGTTTGAGCATTTTGTTCATTCATTTGTTTCTGAGATGTGAAAAATTGCGTTTGAGATTCAACTAGCTTCGACATCATATCTTCTAAATTTGGCTTTTTATCATCGATTTGTGGTGGTTTATTTTGAAAAATAGGTCTTTGCTGGTTGTAAGTATTATTGGATACTTGTTGATTACTTGGACCTTGTTGATTGTTGTATGGAAAATTTCGGTTATAATTCTGATTTTGATTGTAGATTGGTCTTGGCGGTTGATAATTATTCTGATAATTATTTCCAGGCCTTTGGTTTATGTATGAAACATTCTCTCTTTGTTCCATTGTTAGCTCAATACTGAGACAATCTTTTGTCAAATGTGGTCCTCCACACTGCTCACAACTAATTCGTATTGAGTATATATCCTTAGTCATCTTTTCCATTCGTCTCTCGACAGCATCTATCTTTGCAGAAATGGAATCTAAGTCATGGCTAGAATCAGCTCTAGCTGCTTTAGATGATCTAACGATATCTTTTTCTTGGTGCCACTCATGTGAGTGGGAAGCAGTGTTATCAATAATTTTTAAGCATCAGTTGCGGTTTTCTTCATAATGGAACCACCAGCTGCTATATCGATGTCTTTTCGTGTAGTGATGTCGCATCCTTGGTAGAATATTTGTACTATTTGACAGGTGTCTAAACCATGTTGCGGACATCCTCTTAATAACTTTCCAAATCTTGTCCACGCTTCATATAGAGTTACATTTAGCTTTTGTGTGAACGTAACAATTTCTCCTTGAAGTCTCACGGCTTTAGATGTCGGAAAGAATTGTTTGAGAAATTTTTCAACTAAAACGTCCCATGTATCAATCGCCCCTTCAGGTAACGATTCCAACCAATCTTTGGCTTCTCCCTTTAAAGTCCAGGGAAATAACATGAGATATATTTGTTCATCTTCCACTTCTCGGATTGTAAATAGTGTACAGATCCTATTAAAAGTACGAAGATGTTCATTTGGATCTTCCTTCGGCGCACCACTAAATTGGCATTGATTAGTTACCATGTGTAGGATTTGTCCTTTGATTTCATAATCTGGCGCATTAATGTCTGGTTGAGTAATTGCATGACCTTGGCCAGTGCGTTTAGCTCACATTCGGTCTTCCATACTTAGAGGTTCCAGATTCTCCATTATTGAATTTGTTGAATCTGAATCACTAGAGGATTCTGATTTAATGGTTCATTCCTCAACAATCTCTGTTTGAATGATTGGTGGTTCCGGAGGAAAGATTAATGGTTTAGGATCTATGAATTGTCCCTGAATATTCTCCGAATTCTCAATTGTGAGGTCGGGTTCAAAAAATGGATTATCGGAAATTTGAATTGGAGTACTTGGTCGACTGGATAACGATTCTAAAGAAAAATCAACGGCGACAATATTTGCTAGATGTCTTGATTGAGTTACAGGTGGTGAACGTACAAAAGGTGGTGAACGTACAAAAGGTGGTGAACGTTTTGCTCGGTGCATTCACTGAATATCCTATTAGTTTTTTAAAAAGAAAGAAAAATTATATAAGTTATCAAATTAATAGACTTTTCTGATTTTGCCCACGTTTCGAATAGCCAAAAGATGCAGCAGAGGGGCAGGATTCGTTTGGTCTCAATATAATTGAGTACTGTTTGGCTCCAATAACCCGGTCTACGTACAAATCCAACTATTACTACGAACCCGATAATTTTGATGTCTATCAATTTAACCACTTAAAATAATTTTTCGTTTAAATTTAAAGAAATTTTAGAGAAGAAATAGAAAAAAAAATTTATGTCCTATAAACTAGAGCATCGAGAAATAAGAAAGAAAAAGAGCGCGTCGAAAAACGTCGAGAAAAAAAAATCGAAAAATAATAGGCGTCGAAAAATAAAAATGAGAAAGTAGCTCGTCGAAACTTAAAAAGGAACTAAAAACTAAGAATATAAGTTGCGTTTAAAAATATTAAAGCTTAGAAGAAAAACTTTATCCCAAATAGCAATAACTTAAAAAGGTACTAAAATATATAAAACGGCGTCGCAAAATTCTAAAGCACCTAAATCTTTGTCTAAAGAAAAAACACTTAAGGGATTTTACGACAAAGCCTAAAAATCTAGAAATAAAAATAACTATGGAAAAAAACTATGAATTAAAACTAAATACGAGGGAAAAATACAAATATTACAATAAAATGAATAAAAAGGTACAAAATATAAAAATATACTTAAAGTTGTAAAAAGTACAATTTTTATAAAAATATTATTTTTATATTAATTATTTTATAAAAGGATTAAGTTTTATAAATTATTAAAACCAAATAAACTAAAAATACAAATTAATTAAAACTAAACTAAATTAATTAATAACTAAACCCTAATTAGGGTTTTTAATAAATAATAATAATAATAATAATAAAACCCTAAACTGATGGAACTAGGTTACCAGACCTGTCAACTCACCTCATGCGATCGCATGAGGTGTTAGTTGTTTTACCATGCGATCGCATGGTCCTGAGAAATTGGGCCAGACTCTGGGCTGCAACAGTGATCGGGCCGAGTGTTTTATATTTTTTTCTGTATTCTGATTTATATATTTATATAATATATTTATATAAATTAAATAAAACTTATATTTTTACAAAATAAAAATAACGAAACTTTATAGTTTTATATTTAACAAACTCTTAAAAATATTTATATTTTTGTTTTTATATTTATATTTTGGTATTAAAACGTATTTTTACAAAAGCGTATTTTTATAAAAATAAAAAAAAATCCTTTTTTTATATATAGCGCTGCGCTTCCAGCGTTTAAGCAAGAATGTCCCCAGCAGCGGTGCCAAAAATACTTGATGTGCGTAGAGGTGTATATAAAATAGTTATAATTTTTACAAGAAAATACTATTAAATATGATACAATTTTACACAAGATATTTATTTATTTATAGAATGGATATACCTAAACCTTGCTACAACACTTATAGGCAGTGTACCTAATCGTACAGTAGTGTAGTTTTTAGTAAGTCCGGTTCGTTCCACAGGGAAAATTAAACAAGCTTAACGCTATATTAGTTTTAACTTATAAAAATACAAATATATATATATATATATAAGTAATATTATTATTATAAAAGAGGGTTTTTACCGTTTAATGACCGGTTTGTCGATTTTAAAACTTTAGTCGCAGTTAAAACCTAATGTAAAATATTAAAAATAAATATAACTTAATTTAAAACGTAAAGTAAATAACGATAATGAAATTGTGATAAAATAAAATTGCGATAAATTAAAATTGCGACAATTAAAGAGTACGATAATTAAAAGTGCAATTAAATACAATGACAATAAATAAAAGTGCGATAATTAAAAGTGCAATTAAATATAAAATAAAAGAAATTAAATATGAAATAAAGGAATTATGCTTATTTAAACTTCCGTAATCATGATGGTTGACGTGTTGATTTTTAGTTTATTTTCATGGGTTAATTGTCCTTTGTCCTGGATTATTTGATATGTCCATACGGATTTGTCCATAATAGTCCATCAGTCATAAATATAAAGTGCGAAAGTCTTCGTCAAATTATTCTTATTCCCGAAGTCAAATATTCCAACTAATTGGGGATTCGAATTGTAACAAGGTCTTAATACTTTGTTTAATGAATACACCAGGTTATCGACTGCGTGTAAACCAAGGTTTTACTACTTTGTTAACAATTACACCAATTACCCTTGAATGTAATCCACCTCTGTTTCAACAAGTCTATTAACTATTAATCTAGTTCCGTGTCCGGTAAAATGAACAATTATTGGTAATTATAGATATCCCGCCCACCGTACTCAGTCAAGCGTATATGGTTATATATAAATACGTCAAATTATAAGTCTATATATTAAATTAACGAGGTATCATTTAGTTAATATAAAACCCATTAATAGCCCATAGTCTAATTTCCACAAGTGTCGTTCTTTTATCCAAACCCCAATTATGGTACAAAGCCCAATTACCCAATCTTAATAATTTAGCCCAACAGCATGATTACTTCGTCTTAAATAAGGATAATAATAACTTAGCTACGAGACATTAAATTAAAAATAACATTAATCATAACTTACAGTGATTTAAAAATAGCGTAGCGTTACACGGACAGAATTTCGACTTACACCCTTACAACATTCACTAACATACCCTTATTATTAGAATTTTAAATTAAAATTAAAATTATAATATAAATATATATATATATTTACGTATGATAGATAGAGAGATAGGATGGATATATGGTTCGTGCAAAGCCTGCTTTTTATAGGCATGTGGCCAGAATTTCAGGGCCATGCGATCGCATGGCAAATATGCCTACAGGCCATGCGATCGCATGGTGGTAGGTATCAGCTCAAAATTCTTTGTTTTCTTGTTTGTCGACGTTTATAATATATAATATAATATATAAATAATTTATATAATTATTTAAATATTATATTATATTCTTGTGCATAGTTGACTCATAATTTTTAGTCCGTTGCGTCGAGCGTTGAGAGTTGACTTTGGTCCCGATTCTGGTTTTTCGAACGTCCTTGCGTACAATTTAATATCTTGTATTTTGCGTTTCGCATCTTGTACTCTTGTAATTTTGAGACGTTTCTTATCAATAATTGGAACCTCTTTGATTGTACTTTGTACTTTTGAGGTTTTTGGTCGTTTGCGTCTTCAATTCGTCGAATCTGTCTTTTGTCTTCACCTTTTATTATTTAAACGAATATCACTTGTAAATAGAACAATTGCAACTAAAACCTTGTCTTTCTTGAGGGATAATGCTATGAAATATATGTTCATTTTTAGCATTATCAGGGGTATTCGAGGTCCCCCATCGATGGCATGTTTTCATCAGGTTCTTTGAAAAGGTTAACATAGTGGTTAAAAGCTTCTGTTTTAATATCAAGGGGATTTTCATTCCAATTCCCATTTATATTAAGCCCCCTTATATTACGTTTATTGTACTTGTTACGAATAAGAGCGTGGAAGAATTTCGTGTTTTCATCTCCCTCAAGTGACCATCGAATTCGCGCCTTTTGTTTTGTCAG
The DNA here is from genome assembly GCF_046630445.1 of Rutidosis leptorrhynchoides. NCBI lineage: Eukaryota > Viridiplantae > Streptophyta > Magnoliopsida > Asterales > Asteraceae > Rutidosis > Rutidosis leptorrhynchoides. The sequence continues at coordinate 179,776,111 of NC_092338.1, read as the reverse complement.
GCTTGATTTGATTCTATCTTTATCCATCCACATTTTTCTTGCATTTTTCAACTGTTCCAATTCACTTGCATCAAGAAGAGTCGATTCTGCTTTTAGTTCTAATGTTTGTGCAACAGATTTATGTAACTCGATTTCATTGTCAATTGAACCGAATTTATCTTTACTCCAAGTTCTGAGGTTCGATTTGAGGTTTTTTAGCTTAACCATATATTTACAATCCATTCTAGAACCGTTGTAGGTCGAACTATCCCATACATCTTTAACAATTTTCTTAAAATCTTCTTCTTCTAGCCAAATATCGAATACTTTGAAGGGTTTAGGTCCAAAATTATTTTCTTCATCTTTTAAAGCAATCGGGCAATTATCCGATATTGTTCTTTCAAGTGCTACGGCTGATAACCTCGACCATGAATCAAAAAACTTTTCATTGACAAGGAACCTATCTATTTTACTAAATTTTACGCCATCGTCACTAACCCTCGTGAACAATTTTCCTCCCATTGGAATGTCTATTAAATCATTCGAGCTAATAAAGTCATTGAACCATTGTGCTCTATGGTCAATATAGATGCAATTAAATCTCTCAGATTGATTTCTAACTTCATTGAAATCTCCGCATAAAACCCAAGCTTCGTCTCGTTTATCGATAACCTTCGACAATGTATCCCAAAAACGTTGTTTCTTATCATCATCATGCAGCCCGTACACGTTCAACACATTGACAAAACCATCCCTATTTTTCAATTTACCCTAATTCCTATAGCAAAGTCAACACTTATAACATCTATGGTCTCGAACATACTACTATCCCAAATTAACAATTGCCCTCCCGCTTTTCCTATTTTTTCTCTTTAAATAAAATCAAAATCTGATTTACCCCATAGAGATTTTACCCAAAACCTATCTACTATGTCTAACTTTGTTTCCTGAATAGCAAAAACAGTAGGTTTCTCACTAAGAATCAACTTTTTCGTAGGGCCAAATTTACTATCCTTCCCCGACCCGAAACCCCTAATATTATAAGAAAGAATCTTCATTGATAAAACAGAATAATTCAAAACAGAAGGGGGGCTTACTGAGCAGAAGGTTTCTTCTACCATTTGAGGCCCAATCGCCTCCCAAAGTCGAACAGTTCATCATTATTGATTGACATATAGGAATTTGAGCTTCTTTTATCACCACTATTGCCACTTAGACTTCTATTTGCTTGATTAGGGATTGAATTCGTTGAATTGGATCGACCAATATTCCTTACACAAGAGGAGCATTTAGAGTCTAAAGGATTACCTCTTCTAGCAACGTTTTTATTGTTCACCATTCTTGAGGAAGTCTTCCATCTCTGAATTGAAGACCAACAACAATCCTTTTTAATTTTATCACCTTGCTTCATCTTCAGTTTCTTTTCTTCTCTTTTCATCGAAGTATGTGTTTCCGTATCTGTTGACTTCGAGTTGTTTCTTGATCTCAATCTCACCTTCTCACTTGGGCTTTTATCATTTTCTTTTAAAACAGTCTCCTTGTGTTTTTTGTTTCTAATTAGATTAGGCCCATTACTCTCTTCTTCTTCTAGACTATCTTGAACTCTGGATGGATTGACTGGCCCATTGCTATCTACTTCTTGCATTTGTACATCAGTGTTCCTTCTTGGGCTGGCTGGCCCATTATTTATTATTGGGCTACCTGGCCCATTATTCGAGACCCTATAATCCGGCCCGTCAGTTTGTCTGTTCTCATTTGTTTGACCCGGTTCACTTTCAGCTTCATCTTCTTTTTGATACACAGGTTTACCACTGTCTCCTTTGTCTTGGTAATCCATAATAACCTCTTCATTAATAGGTTTCTCCTCTCTCAATGTTTTGTTTAACGTTGATTCATTGGGTAACGAAACATCAACTAACTTGGCGTCTACCTTTTCAGTACTTTTTTCTTAGAAAAGATTACCTACTCCCCAACATCCTGACTCCTCATCATTACAATTGTGTCTATTGGAATTCTGATCAATACTAACACCTTTTTCGATTTTTTTGCCTGAGTTACTATCACCTTTGTCGGATTTTTTGTCTGAATTTTGTTCACTGATCGGAGAATAGACCGGAGAAATTACTTGGTCTCTTTTCATATCACCGACTCCCTTTTCTATTAAATCATCTTTTGGTTCTAAATTAAAGAAGACCTCTGAAGGGACCCGTTCATATACATTATAAACGATTCACAATAGTTGATTACATCACGAGGTATTTTACCTCTATATGATACATTTTACAAACATTGCATTCGTTTTTAAAAGACAAACTTTCTTTACATCGAAATTTGACAGGCATGCATACCATTTCATAATATCCACTATCCAACTATAATTGACTTAATAATAATCTTGATGAACTCAATGACTCGAATGCAACGTCTTTCGAAATATACCATGAATGACTCTGTGATGACCCGGAAAATTTCGACTTATTTAAACCAATTCTCTATATGATTTAATATTTTCGACATGATAAGCAATGAATTTTGACAAGTTTTAAAACTTTTGAAAATGATTTTTTATATAACGGTTGACCACCCTGTTTGTCCAACGATTCACGAACGTCATAACATGTATTATATACATATTTTAATAAATATAAGAGTTTTCGATATATACGGAATCATGCGAATAATATTTATATACGAAATGATTAAAAATTTACTATTAAACGATGCTATTTCAAATTAAAAATTTTACGTATTAAGTCATTTTATTTTTATGATATAATTTTTGTATTTTTTTTTAAGAAACGAAGTTAAATTAATAATGTACAATTTGTAAAGCACAACGTACAACGTGTAGCTTAAATAGTTGAATTTAAATTAATTTATTTACTATTCAAATGAAAATGACATGATAGAAATTATTAATTATAAGTTACATAGAATACCCCTGAAGTATTTAATAAATACTACTTTTTAAAATTTTAAATTCGATTTACGTATTATATTAATATATCGACACGCTAGTGAACAAATAAGATGTGAGCTGGAAAATGATGCCATGCGATCGCATGGCAAAATGACCATAAGCCCATGCGATCGCATGGGCAGGTGGGATAGGTCTGGTCCTATAAATATCGAACGTTTCTGTTTTTCTGTATCCATCTATCTCGCATCTATCTCTCAATATATATTATATTTATATTTATTATTATTATTATTATTATTATTATTATTATTATTATTATTATTATTATTATTATTATTATTATTATTATTATTATTATTAAGATTAATATTATTATTAATCTTAATATTATTAGTAGTATTATTATTAATTAGTATTATACATAAAATACTACGACGAGGTCATGAGCGTGTCACTTTCAAAATATGTTTTCGAGCGGGATAGAGCTAAGGAAATTATGAGTTATTGCCAAGGAGGTTATGGGTAATGTTCGGGGGTATATTTATGAATCAAACCTAGTATTTATCATCTCCATTACGTCTACGTACTTTCCTACAATATTGAATCTCAATATTGATACGTAAGCACTCATATTTTATCTTTTATATATTAATTGTGTATCCATGTCTAGTGCTCGAATATATATATTTATACATACGTGTATGCTAAATTTCGTCGTTAAACAGTTTATAATGAATCACGAATTAAATACATATATTACTGGTAAAAGGTATATGATATACATGTTTTTGGAAAGCTGGCGAAAAATCAATAACTTTTCATTTAGGAATCGCGTAATTTCGATGAACGAATTAAAAGATATGGACAACTGAATTATGATTAATGATAATTGGAATTGCTTTTGAATCTGCAATTAATAGTTAAACAACTTGTTTGTAAGATTGATAAATTGGATTTTTGAGTATTACCAACTGAGTAAATGAATCCTTATATAAGGTACGTCTCGTTTTGTTGAACTATTGTCAAAATTGACTTTTTGAAATGACTTTGGATAACTTTTGTATGTCGATCTCGAGCATTAGGATTGGGATACACTATGACCAGACCTAGCTTGATAGACATTTATTGACCAACATATGTTCTCTAGGTTGAGATCTACGGTTAATTTTGCATTCCGAGTTTCAGTCACATTTTGGTGAACGACTTTATATGCTGCTAAGGTGAGTTTCATTTGCTCCCTTTTTAATTACTTTTGCAATCTATATTTTTGGTCTGAGAATACATGCACTTTATATTTTAAACGCAATGGATACAAGTACATACTAAATTCTACACTGAGTTTGAACCGAAAATCCCTTAGCTTTGGTAACTAGTAACTGCCAGTTATAAGAACTGGTGGGCGCGAGTAGTTATATATGGATCCATAGGGCTTGATATCCCCATCCGAGCTAGAGCACTAAACTTTTAATGGACGTATGCTATTTGAGAAGCGTACACGTTGTTTGCGTGTATTATTAAGATGATTATACAAAGGGTATAAATTATATATACGTTAAGTTTAGTTACCAGGGTGCTCAATTTCGTAGAATATTTTGATAAACGTTTCTGGATGAAACAACTGATATCTTGTGATCCACCTTTATGTACAGATTATGCAAAACATTAAAACTATGAACTCACCAACCTTTGTGTTGACACTTGTTAGCATGTTTATTCTCAGGTTCCCTAGAAGTCTTCCGATGTTTGCTTATATGTTAGACAAGCTATGTGCATGGAGTCTTACATGGCATATTTTTCAAGGAAACGTTGCATTCACCAAATCATCACCATGTATCTTATTTTGACTGCATTGTCAACGGAAGTACTATTGTAAACTATTATTTACGGTGATTGTCTTTATGTAGATATCATCAGATGTCGAAAACCTTTGATTTAAATATTCATTTATGGTGTGCCTTTTCAAAAGAATGCAATGTTTACAAAACGTATCATATAGAGGTCAAATACCTCGTAATGAAATCTATGAATGAAGTGTTCGTCCATATGGATTTGGAGCGATCGTCACAGTTGGTATCAGAGTGTTGGTCCTAGTGAACCAGGTCTTGCATAAGTGTGTCTAACTGATAGTTGTTAGGATGCATTAGTAAGTCTGGACTTGACTGTGTCTGCATGTCAAAAGTTTTGCTTATCATTTCTTTTCAGAAATTACCTGTCTATCATCTTAAGTCTAAACTCATCTTATTGCATTGATTGCATAGATAGTGTATAGACAAAATTCATATCTTGGCATATCTATTATATTAAACTTTGACTGCCATTTTCCGAAAATTTCTCCGTAATTTACGGAATTTTGGTATTATATATACATATGTAAATTATGTATTGAAGAGTACCAATCTAAATTCTATAATCTATTTCATATCAAAAATCATCTATCTAATTATACAAGATGGATCTCGTATCTAGTTCTAATTCCTTAAATTCCGACAGCTATTCCAATATGGATATTCACCTGAACTCTGAAGAAAGTGTAACCGGAATGGATCAACCAATTAGCCATCACCTATTCTGGATGAATTGGGGATGGGTTCGTAGTCTACTTAATCATTGGAGACAAGAAGAAGGTGATCCCTTCCATCCACCACATTGCCCTCTTGGCGAAGAACTTGAAGCACTTACCGGCGAACCTGTTCGTAATACCATTTTCTCTCTCATTTCCAGAGTATCTCGTCACGATAATATACTATCTCAAATTCTGGATCTTATTCATCCACTCGTCCGAACCGCCAATCATCCCGGTTTAGTAGAGGAAGTCAACGAGCTTCACGCTCAGGTAGTGGCTTTGGAGAATATGGTGCAAAGATTACAAGCACCAGCAGCATCACTGGCATCAACAGTACCACCATCATTAACACCAAAAGTATCATTACCACCACCACCAACAACAACCGCACCGCAAACCTCAACTTCACAATTTGTCCCACGAGCATCAACGTCATACGCACCGTAGTTACCAAGAAATACCAACAACAATAACCGATGAAGTATTAACTCATTTCCCCTAAAGAAATTTTATGTATATTTAATATATATGAATTTTGAAATCAAAATAAATCTTTTTGTACTAAGCTATTACGTGTGAATCTTAACTGGTAGGTACTACTCGGTTAGTTCATATTACTAATATGCAATGATGTACATCCTTCCTTAACAACTTAACCATTGTTAACTACAATCTCTGTTTCAACTTAATGAATTTCATTTCATAATAAACCAAGTGTATTATTCAATTACATAATTGATTTTACAATTTCATTTTCGATGTACTCAAAACTTTCCAGAAAACATCATCAGTGCCTTGTAAGGTTCACAAAAATTCCAGGAGCATCAACATCCTTCACCGAGAAATAAGAATAAATAATGAAGTATCGATTACATTAGCGAAATACTCCGCAAAGATTATGTAATCTTTAATGTTTTAGAGATTAATCATTTCTAAGTCAAGCCGAAAATTAAATGAGCTTAATATGATATTAACTCATTAAATATGTGTTACATCTGAAGAAAATATACATACACATATTTACATAAAAACGGTAATAAAAATTCTTTTGTACAAAGTATTAATTGTGAAATCTTTAATGGGTAGGTAATACCCGAAAAATATATAAGTTCGCAATTAATATATTACACTGTACATTCTTCAACTTTGATTCAAAAATTATTAATAATGCTCACAAGGATACACAATCATTTTCATACAAATTCAATTACATATTCTGATATTGACGGATCAGAATCCAAGTCAAGATTTAACGGGTGTGTAATGACCCGTATATTTTCTGACCAAATTATACTTATGAGATTAATATTTACATAAATTAAACCATACCAACATGATAAGCAATCCAAATTGTTGAGACTTGTGTTTTTGAAAAGAGTTTTACACAACGTTTGACCGTCCAATATGACCGATGATATCACGAACTATATAACATACGATAATTATATGTTTGTGTATATATATGTATTTATATATATTTAACATGATCTAAGGATGGTTTAACATCACATTGTGTACTAATGACAATGAGTTATAAGTATATTTTGAAACTACTAACTTAAGTTTTCAAAACGATAACTATACGTAACATTCTTTGATATATATACTTATAATCTATAATGCTTATACATGTATCGTATATATAATGTATTTAATGTATTTAATCACTTTTAAGGACTTAAATACATAAAACAATATAAGTATATTCACAAAAGATAGCTATATTTGAATTCTCGTTCCGTTTCCTCAAGATTTCTATACGTATATCTAGGCTATATGTACCCGTATCATACCCAGCTTCTATACGTATTTACTATTGGTATATACACATTAAATCAACATCCTAATCAACATTATTACTGCCTTAGATATGAGGTAACTAGAATTTTTCAAGTAGTATGAATAATTAGTAAGAAAACAAAATTAGGAATCCTTTTCTTTCTTTATAAACTAAAAACATTTTTATAAATGAACACCATTTCTTAACTCCATTTTCTCATAACTACACCCTAATTTCTCTCTCAAAATACTCCTAACTTCATACTTGATCATCTCCAAGCATTTTTCCCATCATTTAGCTTCAATTACAAGCCTTAAACACCATAAGAAAACTCTTTCAAGAAAATATCAAAATAACCACCCATTTGAAGAAGTTTACTTCCAACCTTTTGATCTAACTCCACCACTCTTTGATTCCAAGATTATTTCTTATCTTTTGCAGTAACTTTATCCAAGTAACTTGAGGTAGTAACCTTGTTCATAATCTTATTCAATTCATATTCATATAGCTATCTTATTTTGTGGTATAAAATTTTAAGCACAAGAACATAGTTTGAATGATTTCAAACTTGTTTGAAAACTAAATAGATCCTTCTAACTTGACTTCTAAAACACTTCAAGACCTGTAATATATCATAATGATAGCTAACCTAACAGTATATAACTTGGTTTTACAAAGAACATCTTAAAAACTGAATCTACGTCGTCGGAGTGCAACCGGGGGCTGTTTTGGGTTGGATAATTAAAAACCATCTTGAACTTTGAATTGGAAGTTTATGTTCTGGAAAAATGATATTTCTTATGAATATGTTAACACATAAAAATTTCATGGTTTAACTCAAAGTGTAAGTATTTTTAGAAAAATGATCATTAAATGTTGTTTTTATGATGGAAAATGATCACTTTCATAAGTTTCACCAAAGTTTGACCTATAACCTATGATTTCGAATACAAATTAAGGTATTTTCAGTTCATATTCTTAAAATTTGACTCGATCCAAGGAAGTGGCAAGTTGAACCAACAAAAACGGAGTAGTAATGAAGAAACTACGACTAAAACAAGATTGGGTATCCGAAGCTAGTTTAGCTACGAAAATATTTGGAGAAAAAGTAAATTAATCATATCTTTTCTAATTAATATGATATTTTATATATAATTACTTATGATTTGATTTTATATATTTCAGGACCACCCGTAAACAACACGAGAAGATTAATCATAAGACCTCATGATTGTACGCAACACGTCATTTGACAACACGGTACTTTATGTACACAACACGTCATTTGACAACATGGTACCATGGGTCGAGATTAATTTTGATCAATACGAATACGATGGGGTCTTTATTTATTTTATTTAAGCAACTAATTGTGGACCACTAATATCGGACTGCTAACTATGAACTAAGAAAATATTAAAAGTATATATATATGTAACGATTACTTAAAAAGAAAATATGTTGATATATTATATATATGGTTAGGTTCGTGATATCTATCGGAGACCAAGTCGAATTAAATACCTTCAAGGCAAAAATGAATTTCATTTGCTCCCTTTTTATTTGCTTTTGCAATATATTTTTGGGCTGAGAATACATGCGCTGTTTTATAAATGTTTTACGAAATAGGCACAAGTACTAAAATTAATTCCACGTGGGTTTAAACCAGAAATATACCCTTAGCTTGGTAACATTAAACTACTTGTCTATGTACGGTAGGCGCGAATCCTAAAGATAGATCTATCGGGCCTGACAACCCCAACCGGACTGGACGACCAGTATTCAACGGTTGCACAGTACTTCGTTTTGGTGACTACACTTGGTACGGTGTAGTGAGATTTCATAATAAAGGGAATATGCGACGTTGATTAAATGTTAAGTATGGTTACCAAGTGCTCAACCACTTAGAATGCTTTACATACACTTGCGAGTGTATTATGTTTATGATTATGAAATCTTGTGGTCTATTAACATATTGAAATGATTGTTATGATAAACCTATGAACTCACCAACCTTTTGGTTGACACTTTAAAGCATGTTTATTCTCAGGTACGAATTAAGTCTTCCGCTGTGCATTTGCTCAATATAAGGACATTACTTGGAGCCGATCATCGCAATGGGACCAAATGTTGATGACTTCATCCAGGTGGATTAGGACTGGTCCTTTCAGTTGGTATCAGAGCGGTGGTCGTAGCGAACCAGGTCTTACATTAGTGTGTCTAACTAGTAGTTGTTAGGATGCATTAATGAGTCTGGACTTCGACCGTGTCTACATGTCAAAAGTTTTGCTTATCATTTCTAGTCGGAAATCATCTGCTTATCATCCTTAGGAAATTACCTGCTTATCATTCATAAGTCTAGACACGTTTTACTGCATTTACTGCATTGATAGTGTATAGACGAATTATTATCTTAGCATATCTGTTATTGCGAACTTTGACTGATATCTTTTCAAAGATTCTCCGTAATTTATGGGATTTTGGTATTATATATACATATGTAAATTATGTATTGAAGAGTACCAAATCTAACTCCTATAATCTATTCCATACCAAAAATTCATTTTCCCCATTATACAAGATGGATTCCGCATCTAGTTCGAATTCTTCAGATTCCGACAGTTATGCCGATATGGATTTCCATTCGGGCTCCGAAAGCAGCGTCACCGGAATGGATCAACCAATTTCCCATCATCTATTCTGGATGAATTGGGGATGGGTTCGTAATATACTAAATCACTGGAGACAAGAAGAAGGTGATCCATTCCATCCACCAAATTGCCCTCTTGGCGATGAACCTGAAGCACTTACCGGCGAACCTATTCGAAACACCATTTTCTCTCTCATTTCTAGAGTATCTCGTTACGATTATATACTATCCCATATTACAAATCTTGTTCATTCGCTCGCTCCAACCGCCAATCATCCCGGTGTACTAGCAGAAGTTAACGAACTTCGCGCTCGCGTGACAGCTTTGGAGAACATGGTGCGAAGGTTGCAAACACCAGCAGCAGCACCAGCAGCATAATCAGCACCACCATCAATAACATCAACAATACCATCATCACCACTAACAAACAACATCCGCATCACACGTCTCGACATCATAATCTGTCCCACAAACATCAACATCATACGCACCATAGATACCAAGGAGTACCAACAATAATGAACGATGAAGTATTGATCCATAACTTCATTGATATTCTGCGAAGAATATGTGGTCTCAAAAAGTTTTAGAGATTTCTTATTCTAGCTCAAACTAAAAAGCAAATGAGATTAATATCATATTAACTCATTAAATTCATGATTTCATCTGAAGAAAATATATATGTATATATGTTTTCATAAAGATTGTAATTAAAAGTTCTTTTGTACAAAATATTAATGGTGAAATTTTTTTTTTAACGGGTAGGTAATACCCGAGGAATAATTAGATTTCATCTTAATAAGTTACATTGTACATTCGTCGAAGCTGATTCAATAGTCATTTACTATCCTACTTACAACCACCGATATACGTATCCGTTCACCGCAGAATAACCATTTTCATTCAATTTCATATTTGGATTTTGACTTCCCAGAATCCAACAAGTGGCATATGAAGAAAACATATGACAAAATAAAATCTGTTAGAAACAAACAAATTAACTATGAAAAATTTTGTAAAGAATCCACGCTAACTGTTCCAGCTAACTGTTCCTAGCTAACTGATTACATTTTATTTATCGCAGTTTATTTATCACAATTTAATTATCGCACTTTTATTTATCCTCATTTAATTTCTGTAATTATTTTAAGCACTTTAAATATCGGGACACGTATACAATGTTTTGACATATCATATCGACGCATCTATATATATTATTTGGAATCACCATAGACACTCTATATGCAGTAATGATCGAGTTCTCTATACAGGGTTGAGGTTGATTCTACAATAATATATATAGTTTGAGTTGTGATCGAGTCTGAGAGGTATACGGGTCACGATACGTATTAATTAATTCGTATATTATATATTAAACTATATATGAATTATTGGACTGTTACTGTGGACTATCGACTGTGGACTAATGACATTGGACAATTAAAATGAATTAAAATATTGATTATAACATATGAAACTAAACATTTCTTCAAGATTGCCACTTGATTTCATCTTAAACCTCATTGTATCTCGACGATTACAATCAGCGTTCAAATCTATCATGATTCTTAAAAACACCTCAATCGAGAGGATAAACCAACCGCACTTCATCTACAAAAGAAAAGATTGATGCATATAGTTATGCACCTAAAAAACCCTCGGAAACTGAGTAAACGTTTGACACGTATCTGTTCTAGTTCCTTTGACATTGTTATTACCGAAGATCGTTTTGCAATCCCTTTCCAAAGTAGCTAATTTTGTCACAGCTCCAGCAAGTCAACTCGGACTTTTCATCCGAAACAACTTTATTATAACCGCGATATATATGCGTACTCTTTATTGTTATTGGGGAACCTTTTATATTCCACAATATTACCATCAGCGATTAATCATTCTAAAAACACAATTCTCCTGAAACTACCTCGGTTTGATAACCGATGACCCAGATCAGTTAACTTTGAAAATGCTGACGAAGCAGCATGCTGTAGATGATCTTAATGGCCAAAAGTTTGATGATAAAGAAAGGAGTGTTACGAACGCTCGATAGAAAATTTAGTACCGAAAAGCGGATTATGTGAAACTATGAAGAAAGCCGTGGACAAATCACAAAGAATAAGTTTGCCTTCAAAGAATCCAAATGATTCTGTGCCTGCTGAAATCGTTAGCAAACATCTTATTTCTCATTCTAAACCTTCACAAACAAATCTTCTTCATCATCCATTGATATTGGAAATTCTAAGATATTCTCGTATGTTCTATTATAAATATCCTCCATATTTCTGGCGATATTTTCACAACTATTCTTATCTGAGATCATTTATCTCTCCGTAATATCTGCAACATAAAAGAAACTGTGTTAGTTTCTAAATTCTGAAACCTTCGAGTTTAAAATATGAATGTTTTAAAGTAGTGTTGGGAACTGAAGCATGGATTAGTATAATATAATGACACTTGATCAACGTCATTATATTACAGTAAGTCATGCTGAGTTTCTAATGAAGCATGATGATTCACAGTGCCATCATCATGTGCCATTTACACGACTCTTACATTCTATCTAATCTCTAAACATATCAAGAGAATATTTTTCTGGATGACTCGGTCTTCTCCAGGGTATTCTGGTAATTTAACAAATCAAAATCGTTCTATTACCATTTTCTTCTTAGAGCATTAGCTATGTTCATTCTGAATTTCATATCTACGAATTCCGGACCATTACTCGCTTGACTCGAAGTCGGGAAGAGAAAACGAAAGCATGAAGCTCCGAAAAATAATGAAGAATATAAACTTCAATAATAATCCCGAAATTACAAACCATGTATATCGATACAGATAGCAATATAGAGACATGGGAGAATTAGAAACACTATAAACACAAGAGTATAGTAGAAGTAAATCGATTCTTCTGGTGGTAGATGAAAAAGAAGAATGACAGATATAAAAGTTAGGAGTATATCAAGAATCAGTACTGGATGGAGCATATTGATGAATGCTTTAAAGTAAGAATCAAGGGAGAAAGAATAGAAGGTGTGAGTCGTGGAAAATAAGGAAACGAAGGGGTGAATTTATAGTGAAATATCCGACAGAGCAATCGAAACAGATTATTGCATATAATCAAAGAAGATCCTGATTTCCTTAATCACCAAAGAACCAAATCTTATTACGTAAGATTCTCTTTAAATCCCTTAAATCCCGGAAATCAATCATAACTACGTCATCGGTTAAGACGAATATATTTTACTCATCTCACTCTTTTACGATAGTCTCATTTATATTCTTCGCATAATCGAATCGTTTTATCTACATTACTCAATGATGATAAAACTCCATTATCACCTTATATTTGTCATGAAAACCTTCTTATTGTTATCAATAACAACCTCTATCAAATTTCGGGGACGAAATTTCTTTAACAGGTAGGTACTGTAATGACCCGGAATTTTCCGACCAAATTATACTTATGAGATTAATATTTACATAAATTAAACCATACCAACATGATAAGCAATCCAAATTGTTTAGACTTGTGTTTTTGAAAAGAGTTTTACACAACGTTTGACCGTCCAATATGACCGATGATATCACGAACTATATAACATATGATAATTATATGTTTGTGTATATATATGTATTTATATATATTTAACATGATCTAAGGATGGTTTAACATCTCATTGTGTACTAATGACAATGAGTTATAAGTATATTTTGAAACTACTAACTTAAGTTTTCAAAACGATAACTATACGTAACATTCTTTGATATATATACTTATAATCTATAATGCTTATACATGTATCGTATATATAATGTATTTAATGTATTTAATCACTTTTAAGGACTTAAATACATAAAACAATATAAGTATATTCACAAAAGATAGCAATATTTGAATTCTCGTTCCGTTTCCTCAAGATTTCTATACGTATATCTAGGCTATATGTACCCGTATCATACCCAGCTTCTATACGTATTTACTATTGGTATATACACATCAAATCAACATCCTAATCAACATTATTACTGCCCTAGATATGAGGTAACTAGAATTTGTCAAGTAGTATGAATTATTAGTAAGAAAACAAAATTAGGAATTCTTTTCTTTCTTTATAAACTAAAAACATTTTTATAAATGAACACCATTTCTTCACTCCATTTTCTCATAACTACACCCTAATTTCTCTCTCAAAATACTCCTAACTTCATACTTGATCATCTCCAAGCATTTTCCCCATCATTTAGCTTCAATTACAAGCCTTAAACACCATAAGAAAACTCTTTCAAGAACATATCAAAATAACCACCCATTTGAAGAAGTTAACTTCCAACCTTTTGATCTAACTCCACCACTCTTTGATTCCAAGATTATTTCTTATCTTTTGCAGTAACTTTGTCCAAGTAACTTGAGGTAGTAACCTTGTTCATAATCTTATTCAATTCATATTCATATAGCTATCTTATTTTGTGGTATAAAATTTTAACAACAAGAACATAGTTTGAATGATTTCAAACTTGTTCGCAAACTAAATAGATCCTTCTAACTTGAATTTTAAAACACTTCAAGACCTGTAATATATCATAATGATATGCTAACCTAACAGGATATAACTTGGTTTTACAAAGAACATCTTAAAAACTGAATCTACGTCGTCGGAGTGCAACCGGGGGCTGTTTTGGGTTGGATAATTAAAAACCATCTTGAACTTTGAATTGGAAGTTTATGTTCTGGAAAAATGATATTTCTTATGAATATGTTAACACATAAAAATTTCATGGTTTAACTCAAAGTGTAAGTATTTTTAGAAAAATGATCATTAAATGTTGTTTTTATGATGGAAAATGATCACTTTCATAAGTTTCACCAAAGTTTGACCTATAACCTATGATTTCGAATACAAATTAAGGTATTTTCAGTTCATATTCTTAAAATTTGACTCGATCCAAGGAAGTGGCAAGTTGAACCAACAAAAACGGAGTTGTAATGAAGAAACTACGACTAAAACAAGATTGGGTATCCGAAGCTAGTTTAGCTACGAAAATATTTGGAGAAAAAGTAAATTAATCATATCTTTTCTAATTAATATGATATTTTATATATAATTACTTATGATTTGATTTTATATATTTCAGGACCACCCGTAAACAACACGAGAAGATTAATCATAAGACCTCATGATTGTACGCAACACGGCATTTGACAACACGGTACTTTATGTACGCAACACGTCATTTGACAACATGGTACCATGGGTCGAGATTAATTCTGATCAATACGAATACGATGGGGTCTTTATTTATTTTATTTAAGCAACTAATTGTGGACCACTAATATCGGACTGCTAACTACGGACTAAGAAAATATTAAAAGTATATATATATATGTAACGATTACTTAAAAAGAAAATATGTTGATATATTATATATATGGTTAGGTTCGTGATATCTATCGGAGACCAAGTCGAATTAAATACCTTCAAGGCAAAAGTGAGTTTCATTTGCTCCCTTTTTATTTGCTTTTGCAATATATTTTTGGGCTGAGAATACATGCGCTGTTTTATAAATGTTTTACGAAATAGGCACAAGTACTAAAATTAATTCTACGTGGGTTTAAACCAGAAATATACCCTTAGCTTGGTAACATTAAACTACTTGTCTATGTACGGTAGGCGCGAATCCTAAAGATAGATCTATCGGGCCTGACAACCCCAACCGGACTGGACGACCAGTATTCAACGGTTGCACAGTACTTCGTTTTGGTGACTACACTTGGTACGGTGTAGTGAGATTTCATAATAAAGGGAATATGCGACGTTGATTAAATGTTAAGTATGGTTACCAAGTGCTCAACCACTTAGAATGCTTTACATACACTTGCGAGTGTATTATGTTTATGATTATGAAATCTTGTGGTCTATTAACATATTGAAATGATTGTTATGATAAACCTATGAACTCACCAACCTTTTGGTTGACACTTTAAAGCATGTTTATTCTCAGGTACGAATTAAGTCTTCCGCTGTGCATTTGCTCAATATAAGGACATTACTTGGAGCCGATCATCGCAATGGGACCAAATGTTGATGACTTCGTCCAGGTGGATTAGGACGGGTCCTTTCAGGGTGACATCATTCTTAGATCTCTACTTTTTTTAAAGCTATACTTTGACTTCAAAAATGTGAAAGATCCTTTAGCGTTGTTTTTACCGAAAATAATCTTGCAATCCCTTTTCAAAGTATCCTGTTTTATCACATTTCCAACCAGTCAACTTCAATTTTTTTTTTCAGATTAGCCTTATTGTAATCTGGACATATACGTTCTTGTTACCGGGGAACCTTTCATGTTCCACCACATTAGCAGTAAATTTACCAACAACTTCATTGATCTTTGACCTTCCGAAAAATCATAATACTCATTGAAACCTTATCATTTACTCATTTGCATCTTGTAACGAAAATTGCCATACGAATTATCGGGAATTAGCAATCAGTATTTTGAAATCTTGCAGCACGTCTATGCCAACAGTTATATGTGTACATATAACGTCTACCTCCTGGACTTACATACTTCGAATGTGAAGTTTCTGAAAAACACCCCAAACTGCGAAACTAGTTCTCCGAATTTTGAAAAAATGCTAATAAAGCAGCAAAAACTGTAAACGACTTTAATAGTCGAAAGTTTGATGGTAAAGTGTAGTGTGTTGGAAAAGCACAGAAAAAGAGAAAATTTGGTACTGGAAAACGAATTGAGCAAACTATGAAGGAGGCTGTGGACAAATCACACAGACTAAACCTGTCTTCAAAGAATACAAATGATTCAGTATCTGCTGAAGTCATTAACGAATACCTTGCTCCTAACTCTAAATCTTCACAGATAAATCTTCTTCACCATCCGTTAATATTAGTAATTCTAAGATATTATCATATCTTTCATTATAAATATCTTCGATATTTCTGAAGATATCTTCATAACTATTATCATCCGAAATTATTTATCTCTTCACGTTATCGGTGTTACATCATAAAAGAAACTATTTTAGTTTTTAAATTCTGAAACCTTCAAGTTTAAAATATGAATGTTTTGAAGTAGTGTTGGGAACTGAAGCATGAATTAGTATAATATAATGACACTTGATCAACGTGATTATATTACAGTAAGTCATGCTGAGTTTCTAATGGAACGTGATAAAGGTTCACAGATCACACCCTCATCATGAACCATGTTACATAACTCTTTCATTATATTTAACCTCTAAATATATCAAGAAAATATTTTTCTTGATGATTCGGTCTTTTCCAGATATTCTGGTAATTTGACAAGTCAGATTGAGCTATTACCATTTCATTCTTAGAACATTAGTTATGTTCATCTGAAACTTCATACCTACGAATTCTGGACCATTATCCGCTTGACTTAAGGTCGGGAAGAGAAAACGAAAGCATGAAGCTCCAAAATATAATGGAGAATATAAAGCCCGATAACAACCCCGAAATTACAAACCGTGTATATCAATGCGTATAGCAATATAAAGACACGGGAGAATGAAAAACACTATAACCCCAAGGTAATAGTAGAAGAAAATAACTTCCTCTGGTGGCAGATGAAAAAGAAGAATGAAGGATACGATAGCCAGGAAAATATCAAGAATCAGAACTGGATTAAGCATTTTTACAATCTATTGGGATGTATGAAATAAAAAAGAAGATTATAGGAGTGGTGAAAATAAATGAAACGGAAGAGGTCAATTTATAGCGAAAAATCAGACATAGCAATCGAGGCAGATTACGCATTTAATCAAAGAAAATTCTAATTTCCGCAAATTCCAAAGAATCAAATCTTATATAGATTATGAAGATTTTCTATTCCTTAAATTCCGAAAATCAATCGTTAATACGTCAAAAGTTAAGATGAATCTCTATTCCCTCATTTCACTTTATTACGATAACTTCCCTCATACGCTTCGAGTAATTGAATTGTTTTATCCATATTATTCAACGGTGATAGAAATTATATTTATCAACTCATATTCGTCATAAAAACATTTTTATTGTTAACCATGATGACCTCACTCAAATTTCGAGACGAAATTTCTTTAACGGGGAGGTACTGTGATGACTCGGAAAATTTCGACTTATTTAAACCAATTCTCTATATGATTTAATATTTTTGACATGATAAGCAATGAATTTTGACAAGTTTTAAAACTTTTAAAAATGATTTTTTATATAACGGTTGATCACCCTGTTTGTCCAACGATTCACGAACGTCATAACATGTATTATATACATATTTTAATAAATATAAGAGTTTTCGATATATACGGAATCATGCGAATAATATTTATATACGAAATGATTAAAAATTTACTATTAAACGATGCTATTTCAAATTAAAAATTTTACGTATTAAGTCATTTTATTTTTATGATATAATTTTTATATTTTTTTAAGAAACGAAGTTAAATTAATAATGTACAATTTGAAAAGCACAACGTATAACGTGTAGCTTAAATAGTTGAATTTAAATAAATTCATTTACTATTCACATGAAAACGACATGATAGAAATTATTAATTATAAGTTACATAGAATACCCCTGAAGTATTTAATAAATTCGACTTTTTAAAATTTTAAATTCGATTTACGTATTATATTAATATGTCGACACGCTAGTGAACAAACAAGATGTGAGCTGGAAAATGATGCCATGCGATCGCATGGCAAAATGCCCATAAGCCCATGCGATCGCATGGGCAGTTGGGACAGGTCTGGTCCTATAAATATCGAACGTTTCTGTTTTTCTTTATCCATCTATCTCGCATCTATCTCTCAGTATATATTATATTTATATTTATATTTATTATTATTATTATTATTATTATTATTATTATTATTATTATTATTATTATTATTATTATTATTATTATTATTATTATTATTATTATTATTATTATTATTAGTATTATTATTAATTAGTATTATACATAAAATACTACGACGAGGTCAAGAGCGTGTCACTTTCAAAATATGTTTTCGAGCGGGATAGAGCTAAGGAAATTATGGGTTATTGCCAAGGAGGTTATGGGTAATGTTCGGGGGTATATTTATGAATCAAACCTAGTATTTATCATCTCCGTTACGTCTACGTACTTTCCTACAATATTGAATCTCAATATTGATACGTAAGCACTCATATTTTATCTTTTATATATTAATTGTGTATCCATGTCTAGTGCTCGAGTATATATATTTATACATACGTGTATGCTAAATTTCGTCGTTAAACAGTTTATAATGAATCACGAATTAAATACATATATTACTGGTAAAAGGTATATGATATACATGTTTTTGGAAAGCTGGCGAAAAATCAATAACTTTTCATTTAGGAATCGCGTAATTTCGATGAACGAATTAAATGATATGGACAACTGAATTATGATTAACAATAATTGGAATTACTTTTGAATCTGCAATTAATATTTAAACAACTTGTTTGTAAGATTGATAAATTGGATTTTTGAGTATTACCAACTGAGTAAATAAATCCTTATATAAGGTACGTCTCGTTTTGTTAAACTTTGTCAAAATTGACTTTTTGAAATGACTTTGAATAACTTTTGTATGTCGATCTCGAGCATTAGGATTGTGATACACTATGACCAGACCTAGCTTGATAGATATTTATTGACCAACATATGTTCTCTAGGTTGAGATCTACGGTTAATTTTGCATTCCGAGTTTCAGTCACATTTTGATGAACGACTTTATATGCTGCTAAGGTGAGTTTCATTTGCTCCCTTTTTAATTGCTTTTGCAATCTATATTTTTGAGCTGAGAATACATGCACTTTATTTTTAAACGCAATGGATACAAGTACATACTAAATTCTACACTGAGTTTGAACCAAAAATCCCTTAGCTTTGGTAACTAGTAACTGCCAGTTATAAGAACTGGTGGGCGCGAGTAGTAGTATATGGATCCATAGGGCTTGATATCCCCGTCCGAGCTAGAGCACTAGCTTTTTAATGGACGTATGCTATTTGAGAAGCGTACACGTTGGTTGCGTGTATTATTAAGATGATTATACAAAGGGTATAAATTATATATACGTTAAGTTTAGTTACCAGGGTGCTCAATTTCGTAGAATATTTTGATAAACGTTTCTGGATGAAACAACTGAAATCTTGTGATCCACCTTTATGTACAGATTATGCAAAACATTAAAACTATGAACTCACCAACCTTTGTGTTGACACTTGTTAGCATGTTTATTCTCAGGTTCCCTAGAAGTCTTTCGCTGTTTGCTTATATGTTATACAAGCTATGTGCATGGAGTCTTACATGGCATATTTTTCAAGGAAACGTTGCATTCACCAAATCATCACCATGTATCTTATTTTGACTGCATTGTCAACGGAAGTACTATTGTAAACTATTATTTACGGTGATTGTCTATATGTAGATATCATCAGATGTCGAAAACCTTTGATTTAAATATTCATTTATGGTGTGCCTTTTCAAAAGAATGTAATGTTTACAAAATGTATCATATAGAGGTCAAATACCTCGCAATGAAATCGATGAATGACGTGTTCATCCGTATGGATTTGGAGCGATCGTCACAGACTCCAAGTAATATCCTTTAAATGAGTTAATGCACAGCGGAAGATTTCTTTAATATCTGAGAATAAACATGCTTTAAAGTGTCAACCAAAAGGTTGGTGAGTTCATTATTTTATCATAAACAATCATTTTTCATCATTTTAATAGACCACAAGATTTCCAGATATATAATTGTACACGTAACCCGAGTACAAAATAACACGCGTAACCCGCGAATTAAAAATCCATCTCGTATCAGGCATTTCGCATAAACTGCATAGAGATAAAAATCATTCGTATGGTGAACACCTGGTAACCGACATTAATAGAACGCGTCTAGAATATCCCCATCATTCCGGGACTCTCATCGGACATGATAAAATCGAAGTACTAAAGCATCTGTAACCCAGATGGGGTTTGTTAGGACCAATAGATCTATCTTTAGGATTCGCGTCAATTAGGGTTTCTGTTCCCTAATTCTTAGATTACCAGACTAAAAAGGGTGATATTCGGTTTAATAATCCAACCATAGAATGTAGTTTTAAGTACTTGTGTCTTTTTCGTAAAACATTTATAAAAGCAACGCATGTATTCTCAGTCCCAAAAATATATATTTCAAAAGCATTTAAAAAGGGAGCAAATGAAACTCACAATACCGTATTTTGTAGTAAAAATACATATGACGACACTGGATAAGTGTAGGGTTGGCCTCGGATTCACGAACCTATATTAAGTGTGTATATATATATATATATATATATATATATATATATATATATATATATATATATATATATATATATATATATATATATATATATATATATATATTTATAATGGTTAATATCCGTCTAACAATTTAGGTCAAGTCATAGTGTATCACAATCCTAATGCTCGAGATTATCATGCAAAAGTTAACAAAAGTCAATTTGACCCAAAATGATTTCCAAAATTTATACACGTTTATTATATAACTTAAATGTAATCATTTTATATATTTAAATATATTTATTACATTTTATTATGGTAAATAATAGAAGTCATTTATTAATAAAAAAAATTATATCAACGTTTATATATGATAAAATATACGTTTATATATCTTAAGTAGTAAAATTTATAAAGTTCACTTAATATCGTAAAAATATAGTGATATGTATTATTAATGTAACTATATTACGTGTGGTAAAAATATCTTTGTACCACATATTTATTTAATAAAATAATATCGATAATAACAATAATAAGTAAAAGTTGTATTATTTTGTAATAATAATAATTATTATTATTCTACTAATAATAATAACATTATTTATATATATTAAAGAGGATATTAATTATGATAAGATGATAACTCTAATCATGATAATCTTAATAATAATAACGATACTTTTTAATATTAACAGTGATAATTATAATATTTTATAAAGATAATAGTTCTATTAAAATGATAATTAATAATACTAAGATGATAATAATAATGATATCTTATAATAACAATTATATTTCTATTAAAAATGATAATTTTAATAAAAATGATGGTTTTAATATTAATGATACTTTAAATAATAATAATGACAATAAAAATAATAAAATGATAGCTTTGATAAAAATATTAATTATTTTAAAAATATTAATAATAATCATAATAATCATAATAATAATAATCATAATAATAATAATAATAATAATAATAATAATAATAATAATAATAATAATAATAATAATAATAATAATAATAATAATAATAATAATAATAATAATAACGATGATAATGTTAACGATAACGATAAAAATAACGATAACGATAACGATAACGATAACGATAATAATAATTATTTTAACAATAATACTTTTAAAATTATAGATAATTCAATTGACGATATCTTTTAATCCGTTTATCGAAATCATTCGATATCTAAATGAAAAGTTCTTAATTTTTCGCTAGCTTTCCAACGACATGCATATCTTATACCTTATCTCAACCGAATACGTAACTAATTCAGGATTTAACATATCCTATCTAATGGCAATATCAAAAGTACAAGCATGCATAATCCTATATTCTCGAGTACTAGTCAGGGATACACTATTAATATATAAAAGTTAAGTTATGAGTGCTCACATATCAATATTGAGATTTAATATTACAGGAAAGTACGTAGACGCAACGAAGATGATAAACACTAAATTTACCTTACGAGCATACCCATGAACTATTCCCATCACCTCCATAGCTATAACTCATAATTTCCTTAGCCATATCCTACTCGAAAACTAGTTTTGAAATAACTTGCTCATGATCTCGTCATAGTATTTTATGTATAATATTACTAATAATACTTAATACTAATAATAATAATAATAATAATAATAATAATAATAATAATAATAATAATAATAATAATAATAATAATAATAATAACACTAATAATAATAATATAAATATATATACATATATATAGAGATATAGATATGCGAGATAGATGGATGGAGCAGAGAAGTAAAAGAAACGTTCGTTTTATACATGTTAACCCACCTACTACCCCATGCAATCGCATGGGGTTTGGGTGTTATAACCATGCGAGTGCATGGACCAACATTCCAGCTCATATGCAACTTATTAAGGCTGCCGACACTTCAAATAATAATATTATATATAAATATATATTTAATTTATATAATTAATTATATATTATATTATATTTACGTACGTAACAAAAATGTAATTTTTACTCAACTAACATGGGCATTGTCACTCGACTTATGTCTCGCTTTCGGTTTCTTGAACTCATTCTCGTATGCTTAGAAAACTAGCCCTTTATGTTTAGTGACTTGTACCCTTATCAAAATATAGTCTTAAATCATTAGTAAACAATATTACACGAAGTGTAACTTATGTATTTGAGTGTTGTGGTCATTTGCTTCTATAAATCAACTTCTCGTTTGTTTATTAAAATATATTATTTTA
The DNA here is from genome assembly GCF_046630445.1 of Rutidosis leptorrhynchoides. Classification (NCBI taxonomy): domain Eukaryota; kingdom Viridiplantae; phylum Streptophyta; class Magnoliopsida; order Asterales; family Asteraceae; genus Rutidosis; species Rutidosis leptorrhynchoides. Next base: position 179,752,647 of record NC_092338.1, on the reverse strand, counting down.
AATCAGGACGTTTTATGACTAAGTTAAAAAATATATATATTTTTATATTTTCATTTCGAAATATAAATTTGGAACAATATATAATATATAGTTTTTCAAAACTAATAATATTCAAATTTATATATCTTGAAATCATTTAAGTAATAAGAAATATTATTTTGTAACATTTGTATTTTTAAAGTTTAAAATTGATATACTTTATTTATATATAAAAAAAATGTTTACAAAGACATTTTAATATTCCAATTACTTTATATTCCAAATCATTTTATCACAAAGGTTATAATAGCAGAAGTTGTTATGTCATAAGACGTTCTTAAAAAGTCTATTATATCGAAATGATGTTTTCGTTTATGAAAGTAAAATCATATATGAATCATATCAGGTTTCAAGGTTTTAACTTCTAGTTTAATCATGACTCGTAGGATTAAGTCTAAAGGAAAAATCAAACGTAAGGAATCATCTTAATGTAAAATGTCGATCTATTTAACTCGTCAATATCTATTTTCTAATTTACCTCTATTCCCTAATTTCACTTTCACAATACCTAATATGAAGGTTAATTAATTTATCTTATCAAAAGTCATGAGGAAATTATTGTAAGGCATGTATTGGAATTTAACAGAAATTTCCACCAATCTGACTTGCTCTCGCTACTTGACACTTTGTCCTTACTCGAAGATCACTTTACCATTTATTCCGAATATCGTTAAAAAGGAAAGGTTTTCTAAATCAAAGTGGACCTCTCAATAGGGATTCGTAATCATACACCGTACCTGATAAATCAATCATTTGATATTATCTTCTAATTCCATCGATAAACATATTGAAACAAATACGTTCATGTAAAGTATTATACGTTTAATACTTTGTTAATATTCTCAAGTTATAATATATATATATATACATATATATACATATTCATATCTAATTATATAATGGTTCGTGAATCGTCGGAATTTGGTCGAGATTAAATGAATGTATCAACACAGTTTAAGATTCTTGAATTTCATTTTAACAAACTTTGCCTATCATGTCGGAAACATATAAAGTTTAAAGTTTAAATTTGTTCGGAAATTTCCGGGTCGTCACAGCCTCATCATCATCCGAATTTTCAAACGTATCATCCACGAATTCATCATCCTTATCTGACCTTGATTTCTCGGATTGGACAAAATCTTTGTTATTACTTGACTCGAATTCAAACTGAACAATTCTGGAAGTATCTTCTTTGACACTGACATAATGAACATTATCTTCATCTTCAAGTTTTACCGAACCATTAATATTGACTATGTTGCTTCTAACATGGATAAGGACATTCCCTGTATGAAGGTTTTGATTGTCATCATCTATATTACAATTTTCTAGTGCTAATATTCTACCCCACCATCCTGCAATTTTCCTAAACGTTGATTCATTCCAACTAGTCACAGGGACCTCCCTAATATCTACCCAAACTAATCTCCCAGGAGATTTATACAATCTTTGTAAACTTTGAATACTATCACACCATTTGTTCAATACATGATCTTCCTTTTCGTTAATCAAGGAAACCATCCCTTCATTTTCAAAGACCACCAGAACCGACATACCCCCCAGATACTTGATCATCTTTACTGGGATATTCTCAACCCTACACAGATCTTCAAATTTAAAAAAGAGGTCTACATTTTTTTAACTCACAAATAATGGACTTTCAACTAAATTACAACTCTGATCTTTGATGCTTATTGTTCTTTCATTCGTGTAATCAGTGCTGTTTTTTATACTATTGTTACCATTCATGTCTTGCTTCCCTGATGCATTATCATCTATTCTATCTCTCGAATCAACCTTATTTTGTTTCTTCAAACCATCCTTTAATCTACCCCTTAGATCTTAACCATCGTAAACCCTAACCCAACTTTGGTTGTTCAACCTATCCCTTAGATCAAAACCCACATCAGCCCAAACCTTACTTTGATTGTTCAGCCTATCTCTTATATCAAAACCCTCGAAACCACCCCGGTACCTGGCATATCCAACGTTATCCCGATTAAACCTAAGTTTATTCCTAAGATCACCAGAATGCACTTCATTATCCCTTCGGTCTCCATATTGATTCCTAGCCACCTCACTAAATCTTCTATCGTCTCTGAAATTGTTAACAAACTTATAATCTTCTTTGTAGAAACCTGCTTCATGATACTTTGGATTTGGAGCTCGCTTATCCACCCTCTCTGTTGCTTTGAAAATACTTATCTGAGCACCATCAAACTTAATATTCTGTAATCTTGCAAGGAGATTATCGGCACACTTCACATTGGCAAACCTCGCAAAGGCAAACCGATTACCATTCTTCAATCTTTTCCTTATGTGTCCAAATGGTTTAAAACTTCGCCACATATCTTCAACATTCCAACTTTCCAGGAAGTTGAAAAACATGTACGATGTCAATTGAATTCCAAATAGCCTAGTTAACCGATCTTGTAGTCCACCGTTGTACCCAAATCGCGTATCACTTGCTCCGCCATAACGTTCGTTCCTCATTTTCTCTCTCCTCGCACTCTCTCTCACACACATGTTAGCTGACATAAGCTGTCTATCAATGAAATTTAGAATCCTATGAACTTGATTGCCACTTTGATAACAAATAAATGTATGGGAAGCACTTTTTTGGGGGGAGAGGGGGGAAGTAATTTTTTTTTTATTTTTTTCAAATTATTTTCTTCAGGCATCAAGTTTAGGTGAAAATATGAACATTTAAAAAAGACACTTTATGATGAATGTTATTATTTTATCGGTAAAACGCTCGAAGAAAAAAATTAAAACATTCAATACATTGAATGTTTTGATTCTGTGTTTATTTGCATCGTTTTGTTTTTCATCTTGTGTGAAGTGTTTTTTTCAAAATTTAGCCCGATTTAGAGTTTAGGGTTTAGGGTTTAGTGTTTTAGGTTTAGTCCATAAACCCAAACCCTAAACTCCAAACTCTAAACCGTTCGTGTTAAAGTATTCAATCTAAACCCTAATTTCTAAACACTAAACCCTAATTTCTAGACCCAAAACCCTAATTTCTAAACCATAATAGCTAAAACCTAATTTCTAACCCCCTAATTTCTATACCCTAATTTTTAAACCTTAATTTCTAACCCTTTAAAATAAAAACTCAGAATCAAAACATTCAATGCATTGAATGTTTTCATTTTTTTCTTCGAGCGTTTTACCGCCAAAATAATAACATTTATCACAAAGTGTCTTTTTTAAATATTCATATTTTCATGTGATCTTGATGCCTGAAAAACCTTTTTCGAAAAAAATGAAAAAAATTACTTCCTCCACTTCCTCTTAAAAAAGTGCTTTCCTCTTGATTAAATCTATATTTCTTTATTAGTATTATTGATTATTAATATTGATTATTGATTCATGTGTTACACTAAAACCTTTATAAAATCTTTTGAAGGAATTGATGATGTAGGGAACATGAAAGCTGAGAAATTGAAGTCTTTTGATGACTTAAAAAAAAGTACGTCTAGTTACGAGACGAAGAAAATAAACGACCTTTGTATTTATGTTTACAACGATAGCTAGCCTACTATATATACATCATATATATCATTTACCTAACAATAACAAGTCTATATTGATTAGGGTCGATATATCTATCTATCTATACATATATATAAACGAAAAAGTTATTCTTAATTGTAGTTGAAAGTTATTTATGAATGGTTATATGTATATGTTATATGTATAGATTATATATTATATATATTATATACAATTATTATTATAATAATTAATATATAAAATAAATATACACATACGACGAATTAATGAAGGAAAATATATACCCGAACTTTTTGGTTCTATATACTGGGTAATCATGTTGTAAGAATCCAAAGTAATTCTACTTACTCCATGTATATCAATTTTTTTTATTATATATATCATTAACCAAAAATATTCTACTTAACCCATCAAAATTTGTGAACGAATTTATATTTATATTCGTCGCGAGTTAGGTTCCACCGTCATCACCGTTCAACTCGAAATAAATTTACGGACTAAACGCAATAAATTGTATTCGACACGGAGCTTCGATACAATACAAACGGAGCATTTCTTTTTAGCAATAAATATGGAAGTGATTTGAATTTATAGTTTAAGTCTTTAAACTATTTATAAACATGCAAATATAAATATTATAATATTAATTATACATGACGACTCCCCGAGAACTCATATTTTTTTGAAATTATTAAATCTTTTAAAATTAAAATTGCGGGTTACACTTTTGTTTAAAATAATTGTATATGATAATTACGGAGTATAAAATAACACTTCGTATAACTTAGACTTTACTAACGTGTTTTTATGTGACACGTTCCATGACAAATTATCAATGGACTCATATTTTCTCTAAATATTACGTAGTATATAATTTATATATAATTAAAAACATATTAATGGTGACAAATAAAAAAATTGTAGATATTAAGTTACTAACACTACCAAAAACCACTTTTAAAATTTGTCAACACCGCGGACTCTTAAACTCAAAAGAACTTTTATAATTTGTCAACACCACGGACTCTTAAACTCAAAAGATTTTTAAAATTTTTCAACACCACGGGCTCTTAAAAAATTCTTATACTTTCCCTATTTTTTTAGTATCTTTATTTACATACTAATATGAACTGCAAATTACATTTTCTCACAGTTTTTTATACACCCTTACAACGCACGAGCTAAACTGTAAATTACAATTTTTGCACGATTTTTTACACACTCGTGCAACACACGGGCTCAAAAACCTATTTTATATATATATATATATATATATATATATATATATATATATATATATATATATATATATATATATATATATATATACTAGTTTTATGAGCTTGTGCGTTGCACGGCTGTCGTACAAATTACTATTCGATAACGTTAGTATTGTTATTTTATTATAAAACACTTACAATGAAAAAATCATTTATTAATAATAATATTTGTATCAAAAGCATTAGTATTGAATACTCACGTGGGCCCGTCAATGTACGACAGTTGCAAATTAGTATTCAATAGCGTCAGTATTGATATTTATCAAATATATATTACAATTACAATGAAAAAATTGTTTATTACTAATAACATTTCTATCGAAAACATTAGTATTGAATATACTAACGCAAAGATTATGAGCTCATTTATGTGACATATTATTTATTTAAAAATATAAATATAGTAGCCTTTATCTATTAAAATATTAAATTTAATGAGTAATAATTAAAACCTCAAGTCATATGATATTATATTTTCGCAAATGTAAATATCAAACTTTGAACTCGTACTTTGCACGACTGTTAACGAACGAAAAAATATACGCGTAATAGTATTGAATGATTAGGGTTATTAAAAACCGATGACTGAATTTCGAAAACATCATAATCATCATCCAATATTGACAAACTAAAATATAAATAAATTAAAATGATTGAGTGATCGTCTTCAAAGAAAGTATATAATTTTGAGCATGTGCAGTTATAAAATAAACTTTAAAATATTAGTTGTAGTTAGTTTTAATTATAATGTATAGAGTCTATTGTAAATAAAAAATTCTTTAAAAGTAACGATATTTACTTCGTATATGAAACAATGAATACTTAAAATTTAACAACATGCAAATAATAATAACTAGTAAAAGTGGCCCGCGCGATGCTGCGGGACCTTTCGGGGTGTATATTCATAGTTAACGTAACGTTATATATTTACAGAATTAAAAACGTTTTGTTACGGGTGTGTTTGGATATACGTGGTTAGTACCTAGTATACCTAATGGCCTGTGTGTTTTTAACAACAGGAAAATTGCGTAAAAAAACGTCTGTTTCGCGTATAGTTAGTTGCATTGTGTTCGTAAAATTATTTCGAGTTAGATGATGACGTCGAAAAAATTTAATGCGGGGCGAGAGGGAAGATATGCCCCGTTAAAAATTTGGGTGGAAGTTTTCTAAGTATTTTAATTGAAATAGTTATTTTACGTCTAAGGCCCCTATTTTGAGGGGTGGAATTGTATAATGGTTAAAGTTTTAGGGGTGATTTAATTTTTTCCTTTGATGTCGTTTGGTTGTTGTTTTTTTTTTCAAATGACCAAATTCTTTCATGCAATATAGTATATATATATATATATATATATATATATATATATATATATATATATATATATATATATATATATATATATATATATATATATATATATATATATATATATATATATAATAATAATAATTATAATAATAATAATAATAATAATAATAATAATAATAATAATAATAATAATAATAATAATAATAATCTTTATCCCTATTCCTACTATACATTATAATAAAGTAAAAAAAGAGATACATTTAAATTTTTCCTCTAATCCCAGTCAAGAAAATTACCATCACCTACCCATTCGCTACACCCTTGGATATAATTATAACTCAATAAATATACTATCAAAACTTTCCTTCTGATATTGTCCCTACATTAAACAAAAACACGGGCAATTAAAAACATACAGAATACAGAATAGTCTACACCTACAATCGCCTAAATAATTAATCGACACCTACAATCAATCGAAACATATAATCGTCCAGGTCATCGACTCCTACAATCACTCGCAACAAGATAAGGATTTTCAGGCGTGATACCAGAAAAGTCGTATTATAGCAGCTTAGGCGCAGGACTTTCTTCTATTCAATCATCTTCAATCGCAATTCACGGGTTAGTTGTTATTACTTGTCGTTTCAACGCTATTCACATGTTATTAACAACAAATTTGATCAATTGCTATTACAAATTTAGGGTTTTTTTTATTTTTTATTTTAGGGTTCTTACTGCAAATTACATAGTATTATAGCAGCCGTATTATAGCAGAATCATTCGTCACCTATGCACTTGGTTTAATTTTGCGTTAGAAGCAGAATCATTCATATATGGTTTGATTATAATTAATTTATTTTCTCCTAAAAAAATTGTTGTTGCACTCATCATCTATGCACTTGGACTTATATTGCGTTTGAAGCAGAATCATTCATGTATGGTTTGATTATATTTGATTTGTTTTCTCTATATGTATTCAACGATTTAGAAAATACATTTCATGAATTGTGTATTGATTGCGAAAACTTATTGGGAATCGACTTCACCATTTCATCTATGAAATCGATTAAAGAATTCACCTTGATAGCACATCTATTATGGTTAGTGATACATCAAATAGTCATATTTTCATGTATACTATTTTTCTGCTTCTTATTTACCCTTTTTATCCATTTTTACAGTGTTTTGCTGATACGGGTTCCCAGGTCCGACTAAGAGAAATCCGTCTGACCATTTCTACGTTGTATTTATTCAAATCTTGTTGTTGTTACAGCCACTTTGAAAGGATCGCAGAGACATTATGTAATGTGAATATTTGCAAAAGTTAATAACAAATATATATTTGTTGTTCAGGAAGAAGCTAAAGGTCCCAATGCTTATATAAAGTTTTCGACATCGGAGATCAAAGCAACACTAGCAGAAAAATACAAGTGGTCGAAATATGCCAAGAAAGTGCAAAAGAAAATGAAACCAATATCTCCATTTGTAAGTTTTTTTTTAGCTTAAACTTTTCTTAAGTACCAATAGTACATATGTCAACAATAACATGACTAGATTCATGAACCTAAAAATGTTTTTTGTTTAAATTTAGAATGGGACTGAGATAAGCACGATTGAACTTAGTAAAGCATGGTGGTGGAGGCAACTCACTACCTGACTCAGAGATCATTCATGACCATGTGTCGAGACATTGGATATCATTGGCCACAAGTAATCATTTACTCGATTGTATCCATATGCGTTGGTACAATCTTCTATGATTTTTGTACAGGGTACACCACCATCTTTGCCCGAGGTGCTTGTGGTGGGTTTATAACAGGTTTCACGGTCTTCATTTCCATTGGAAGCTTCTCATCTTTCATTGAAGATATGAAGGTACATTTATTAACAAATCTCATACTCCCTTCGTCCCTAATTAATTGTCCAGTATTCCATTTTGAAAATCCAATCTACTTCTATAAATAGATAAGAGAAATAAGGTAAACTTGTGACGACCTGGAAATTTCTGATCAAATTTAAACTTAATCTTTATATAAGTTCGACACGATAAGCAAAGTCTATAATGTTGAAATCTCAAAAACTTTGAATTGTGTTCATGTATACATTTGACCTTTGACTAATCCCGACGATTCACGAACAATTATTTGTAAATAAATATGTGCAGGTGTATATAAAAAATGTAAATAAATATAATAATGGGAAATAATAAAATTTAATTATTTGAATTAAGAATTATTATTATTAAGTATTGACATTAAGAATTATTATTATTATTCTTATACATATTACATAAATAATAACATGTAATGTTAATTTCTAATATAATAAATTAAATTATAAGTTTAATTATAATTGTTATAATAATAATATTATTATTTTCAATATTAACACATATAACAGTATTAATAATATTATTATGAAAATGGATATAAATATAAGTTGTTATATTATTATTACAATAATTATTAATAGTATTATAAGTATCATTAAGGGTATAATATAAAAATAGAATACATGTAATTTATTATTTCTTTTATATCATTTGTATTATTAGATATTATAAACATTATTATTAAGAATTATCAGTACTATTATAATTCAATATTAGTATTAGGAACTAATACCTTTTATTATTCTTAACATTTTTGTTATTTTTATCATTATCATTATTGAACTTATTAAAAATTATCAATATCATCATATTATTATTACCAATATTTCAAGTTTATTATATTTAGTATATTATCCATAATAAAAAAGTTATTATTTTTAATATAATTATTAGTAATTAGTATTATTATTCTTGTTATTATTATTATTAATAATAATAATTATTAATTATTATTATTAACTATTAATATCAATTATATAATCCCTAAAGGCAAAAAGAGTATGAATTAGTTACATATATCCATCGACCCTGTATCCATCTTTGTTTTTGTATGCTAAAGCTAATGAATTGAATCTCAATTTTCTACATAGAAACAAAATCAGTGTACGTTCTAATCTATTTTATATTTATTTTTATTTTACTTTTATTTTCACTGATTTAATCAGTTAACACATTTGGATATATATGAAACGAGTGACAATTGCTGCTCTGACAATCACACAAATACTAACCTTCAATATCAATTACAACTAAGCCTAATTATTGAGTTAAAAAAATTGGAAACACAGAAAACGTACCGGTTCTTCCTCTGTTCTTCATCCATTTTACTAAAACCTCTAATACGAATCCCAAATCAAATTGTGTTATTGCAGTTTTGTTAGAAAACTTTTGTTTAGGCTATCTGAGAAATCTCAAGTATCAATTTTACATTATCAAGCTCCAATTTTGGAAGTCAAATTTTTTAAAAAAAGTCAACAGTTATGTTCATCATCAAATTCATGTTTGTTTTAAGGTTTTTAGAACAATTGATGATTCATAAAGTTTCTGCGAAGGATTTACAACCACTTTCATGTATAAACCATAATCTAAAACAGTTCGAAAATTAAAATCAAGGTTTGGTGTTCTTACGGTGTACAGCGAGCTTGCTGCTACTGTTATATTTTTTTTTTGTGTTTTTAATTCACTTTTCTATTAATTCAAAACACCACAATTGATCGTTCCTATTTTGTTAAAAATCCTAAACCAAATAATGGATTAGCTGTTATGATTATTTGATCCGTATAAGTTTTAGATGAAGAAGAAGATGAGAAATAGATATGGGTTATATTTAATTGTTTGGGGTAAAAATCAGAAAGAGCATCGATGGAGCATTGGTCTAGGGTGTTTTCGGGTGAGGTTGAGGGTTCGAACCTAGGCGCGGTCACTATTTTTTTTACAACTCGTTTTAATGGTAGTATTTCATATTATTATTATTATTATTATTATTATTATTATTATTATTATTATTATTATTATTATTATTATTATTATTATTATTATTATTATTATTATTATTATTATTATTATTATTATTATTATTATTATTATTATTATTATTATTACTATTATTATTATTATTAGTGTTGTTCATGTTATTAATACTAATTATTATTATTATTATTGTTTTTGATATGATAAGTATTATTATTATGATTATTAACATAAATATAATTCTTAGCAACATCATTATTATTATTAATATTATCGTTGTCACTTTTATCATTAGTAGTAAAATTATTAAAGTTATTATTATTATTATCAGTATTATTATTATTATTATTATTATTATTATTATTATTATTATTATTATTATTATTATTATTATTATTATTATTATTATTATTATTATTATTAATATTATTACTAAAGTAACTTTATTTTCAAACCTGTCATTATTGTTAAAACTAATATTATCATTAAAAGTGACATCTTTACTATCATTATTATTATTAGTAGTAGTATGATCAATATCATTATTATTAAAGGTATTATGAGTATGACAATAAAAGTTCTAAAGATATTATTATTAAGATTATAAGAATATATATAAATGTATGAATTCAAAAACTACGGATAAAATTTTAATTTAAGCAAATTACTAATTATTATATTATTATTAATAAAGTTATTATTATTAGTAAATCATTATTATCAAAACTATCATTTTAACAAATAAATATTCTGTAAATTAAATATACTTATCATATATATTAAAATTATATTAATATTTTATATAACTATATATCACAATTATTAACATTACTTATATATATATATACTTATATATAACAAACTAATGATATTTTTAATAAAATACTAATCATATATATATATATATATATAACATATAATTAAAGATCTAATATAATTATACGTTTTCAAATGGAACTTATTATAAAATTTTATGTAATCACAAATATATAAATATTATATATTGATAAGTGAAAGTATGTGGTTTCACGATTATATGTATTAATAGATATACAAATGATATAGGTTCGTGAATCCAAGGCCAACCCTGCATTGTTCAATATAGTCATATGTATTTTTACTACAAAATACATTAGGTGAGTTCATTTGATTCCCTTTTACTCTTTACATTTTTGGGACTGAGAATACATGCGCTACTTTTACAACTGCTTTATTAAATGCTTTTGAAATACATTTTGAACTGCGAATACATGAAATGCTTTTATAAATATTTGACGAGATAGACACAAGCAAAACACCATTGAATTATGTGGACGTGATAATTGCCACAATTGATATGAATATTTTTCCCCTGATTATTATTGCTTGGTAACCTAAGAATTAGGGAACATCACTAATTTTGAGAATTAGTACACGTCTAATTGACGCGAATCCTAAAGGTAGCTACCGGGTTTAACACCCCCACCCAGAATGTTCACTAGACGGAAGGGCTAGTGGGCGTGGTGTTTAGTACTTCAAAGTTTATATGATTATTATACAGACGGGATGTTCTGTTTTGGGGATATTATTATGCGCATTATATGTTAAGGCAAACTATGAAAGCAATGAAAAGTGAATGTTACGTATCGAGAGAATGATTTTATATGCAGGTTATGTGTATATTATTTTTGTGCACAAGATATGTGTACGGTTACTAAGATTTATGAAAGATGATTTCGTACACGAGAAAGGTGTACTGTATTTAAAAGATATCGCATGTACATTACAGGTGGGTATAGGATTCGAGCCCATTTGTACCATGCAGGATTTAAATCTTGTGGTCTATCAAAATGATGAATTTTTTTTGTTTTATGATAAACCTATGAACTTACCAACCTTTTGGTTGATACTTGAAAGAAATTTTATTCTCAGGTATGAAAGAAATCTTCTGCTGTGCATTTGCTCATATTAGAGATATTACTTGGAGTCATTCATGACATATTTCAAAAGACGTTGCATTCGAGTCGTCGAGTTCATAAAGATTATTATTAAGTCAATTATAGTTGGAGGTATTATGAAATAGTATACTTACCGTCAACTTTCGATGTAAAGAAAGATTGTCTTTTAAAAACGAATGCAATGGTTGTAAAATGTATCATATAGAGGTCAATTACCTCGCGATGAAATCAACTATTGTGAATCGTTTATATTGTATATGAACGGGGCATTTCAGTTGGTATCAGAGCTGGTATAACCGCGTCCATGTGTGGCGGGTTAGTCGTAAAGGAGGTTCTCACATTGTGACCTGTGACGAAGCATTGACTCTTACCCCTTGCGATCCCTTACGAGGGTTGGAAGTAGCCGAGAGGCAGGCCCTAAAATCAGTATCTGAGGTACACTCATTGGTCACCAGGCGGTTAGCTAGGAAGGTACTGGGTGGGACATGTGGTGTCCCCAACTGAATTAGAGTTGGTATCAGAGTGGTGGTCTTAGCGAACCAGGTCTTGCATTAGTGTGTCTAACTGATAGTTGTTTAGATACACTAGTGAGTCTGAACTTCGACCGTGTCTACATGTCAAAAGTTTTGCTTATCATTTAGTGTCGAAGAATTATTTGCTTATCATCCTTAAAGTCTAGACACGTCTTACTGTTTCTATTGCATAGACAGTGTATAGATAAATTCATATCTTAGCGTATTTGTTATTGTTACCTTTAGCTGACAGCTTCCGTAGATTCCTCCGTAACTTATGGGATTTTAGTATTATATATGCATATGTAAATTATATATTGCAGGGTACTAATCTACATCCTATAATGTATTTCTTATCGAAAATACTTCATCTGATCGTACGAGATGAATCCCTCAACCAGTTCGAGTCTCTCAGATTTCGATAGCTATTCCGATAGTTATTCTGACAGCTATTCCGATATGGATTTTCACTCGAGCTTCGAAAGCAGTGTAACTGGAATGAATCAACCAATTAGCCCTCATCTATTCTGGATGAATTGGAGATGGGTTCATAGTCTACTTAATCAATGGAGATGCGAAGAAGGCGATCCTTTCCACCAACCAAATTACCCTCTTGACGATGAACCTGAAGCACTTACCGGGGAACCTGTTCGAGACACAATTTTATCTCTCATTTTCAGAGTATCTCATCACAATTATATTCTATCCACAATTCTAAACCTTATGCATCCGCTCGTTCCGACCGACAATCATCCCGGAATAATAAAAGAAGTCAACGAACTTCGCGCTCGAGTAATCAATTTGGAGAATATGGTGCAAAATTTACCAGTTTCAACATCACCGACACCAACAGTACCATCAGTAACAGCACCAGTACCATCAACAATCCATGCCTCAACATCTCATTCTGTACCTCGAGTATAATCATCTTTCTACGTATCGTTCTACATCAATTATCTTCGTTCTTCATGGCGATTATGTAATCTCTAATGTTATAGAGATTATGTATTCTAGTTTTGATGGTAAACTAAATGAGTTTAATACTATATTAACTCATTAAATCCATGATTACATCTGAAGAAAATATATATGTAAGTATATTTTCACAAAGATTGTAATTAAAAATTCTTTCGTACAAACTGTTAATGGTGAAAATATTTTAACGGGTAGGTAATACCCGAGGAATATTTAGATTTCACATTAATAAGTACACTGTACAATCTTTCAAATCTAATTCAACAGTCATTTACTATCCTATTTACAACCACCGATATACGTATCCGTTCACCGCAGAATAACCCTTTTCATTCAATTTCATATTTAGATTTTGATCTATCGGAATCCAACAAGTGGCATAATGAAGAAAACATTGGACAATTAAAATGAATTAAAATATTGATTATAACATATGAAACTAAATATTTCTTCAAGTTTGCCACTTGAGTTCATCTTAAACCTCATTTGTATCTTGACGATTACTATCTGCGATCAAACCTTTCATGATTCTTGAAAACACCTCAATCGAGAGGATGAACTAACCGCACTTCATTTACAGAAGAAAAGATTGATGCATATAGTGTTGCACCTGAAAAACACTCGGAACCTGAGTAAACGTTTAACACATAGCTGTGCTAATTCCTTTAGTATTGTTATAACCGAAAATAACATTGCAATTCTTTTTCAAGTTAGTCAATTTTGTCACATCTCCAGCAAGTCAACTTCGATTTTCATTCGAATTAGCCTTATTATAATCTTGATATATATGCGTACTCTTTTGTTGTTACCGGGGAACCTTTTATATCCTACCATATTATCAGTAGACGTACCAGCAACCTCGTTACTCCTTGGCTTAAATCTCTCCGACAAATCACTATATTTATCTATTGAAGTCTTATCATATACTCATCCGCATCCTGTAATAAGAATTGACATACCAATTACAGGAAATTAGCAATCGGTATTTTGAATCTCGTAGCATTTCTACATCAACAGTTATATGTATACATATAACATTTATCTCATAGAATTATGAACTTTCATTCTGAAATTTTGAAAAGCACTCTAGCTTATGAATCAGATCTCTGAGTTCTGAAAAATGAATCTAGCAAACCATGAAGGAGACCAAGGACAAATACAAGGACCAAACCCTGTATTTAAAGAATCCTGATGATTCTGTTTCTGATGAAATCTTTAGTGAATACCTTACTCCTTAACCGCTCTAAATCATCGTGAATGAATTTCTTCATCACAATTTGGTTCTAACATTCCAAGATATTATCATATCTTTCATTGTAAATATCCTCAATATTTCTGAAGATATCTTCATTAATATTCTCATCCGATATTAATTATCTCTTCGCGCTATCTGTGTTATCTCATAAAAGGAAACTGTTTTAGTTTCTATATTCTATAAATATTTGAATTTAAATTATGAATGTTTTTGAAGTAGTGTTGGGAACTGATGCATGAGTTAGTATAATATAATGACACTTGATCAACGTGATTATATTACAGTAAGTCATGCTGAGTTTCTAAATGGAACATGATGATTCATAGATCATAACATCATCATGTGCCATGGTACACGACCCTTGCATTCTATTTAACCTCTAAAAATATCAAAAAAATATTTTTTTTGATGATTCTATCTTTTTCGAGGTATTCTGGTAATTTGACAAATCAAATCGTGTGATTACGTTCTTTCTTGTTTAGAACATTAAGTTCATTCGAAGTTTCATACTTACGAATTCTGGATCGTTACTCGCTTTATTAGAAATCGAGAAGATAATAAAAAGGCAAAGAGCTCCAAAATATAAGAGAAAATATAAAGCCCAATAACAACACGGAAGTTACAAACTGTAGATATACGAATAGCAATATAAAGATACGGTATAATTAAGAATAATATCACCCCAAGGTAATAGTAGAAGTAAACAGATTTTTCTGGTGGAAGATTGAAAAGAAGGATAATAGAAATGATAATGAGGAAAATATCAAGGATTAGAACTGGATTAAGTATTTTTACAATCTTTTAGATGTACGAACTAAGAAAGAAAGTATAGGAATGGTGAAAATAATGGAATGGAAAAAGTTTAATTTATAATGGAAATATCAGACGTAGTAATCAGGACAGATCATCGCATTTTACCAAGGAGGATTCTAATTTCCTTAATTACCTAAGAACCGAATCTTATATAGATTTTGAAGATTATCTCTAAATTCCTTGAAATCCAAAAAATCAACCGTGACTACGTCAAAAGTTAAGATAAATCTTTACTTTCCTCATTTCACTATTTTGTGATCGCTTCATTCGTGCTCTTCGAATAATCGAATTGTTTTATCCATATTACTCAATGAGGATAAAACTCTATTTACCAACTCATATTCATCATGAAAACAATTTTTATTGTTAGCTATGACGACCACACTCAAATTTCGGGACGAAATTTCTTTAACGGGTAGGTACTGTGACGACCCGAAAATTTCTGATCAAATTTAAACTTAATCTTTATATAAGTTCGACACGATAATCAAAGTCTATAATGTTGAAATCTCAAAAACTTTGAATTGTGTTCATGTATACATTTGTCCTTTGACTAATCCCGACGATTCACGAACAATTATTTGTAAATAAATATATGCAGGTGTATATAAAAATGTAAATAAATATAATAATGGGAAATAATAAAATTTAATTATTTGAATTAAGAATTATTATTATTATTAAGTATTGACATTAAGAATTATTATTATTATTATTCTTATACATATTATATAAATAATAACATGTAAAGTTAATTTCTAATATAATAAATTTAATTATAAGTTAAATTATAATTGTTATAATAATAATAATATTATTATTTTCAATATTAACACATATAACAGTATTAATAATATTATTATGAAAATGGATATAAATATAAGTTGTTATATAATTATTACAATAATTATTAATAGTATTATAAGTATCATTAAGGGTATAATATAAAAATAGAATACATGTAACTTATTATGTCTTTTATATCATTTGTATTATTAGATATTATAAACATTATTATTAAGAATTATCAGTACTATTATAATTCAATATTATTATTAGGAACTAATACCTTTTATTAAGATTAACATTTTTTTTATTTTTATCATTATCATTATCGAACTTATTAAAAATTATCAATATCATCATATTATTATTACCAATATTTTCAAGTTTATTATATTTAGTATATTATCAATAATAATAAAGTTAATATTTTTAATATAATTATTAGTAATTAGTATTATTATTATTATAATTATTATTATTATTATTATTAATTATTAATTATTATTATTAACTATTAATATCAATTATATAATCCCTAAAGGCAAAAAGAGTACGAATTAGTTACATATATCCATCGACCCTTTATCCATCTTTGTTTTTGTCTGCTAAAGCTAACGAATTGAATCTCAATTTTCTACATAGAAACAAAATCAGTGTACGTTCTAATCTATTTTATATTTATTTTTATTTTACTTTTATTTTCACTGATTTAATTAGTTAACACATTTGGATATATATGAAACGAGTGACAATTGCTGCTCTGACAATCACACAAATACTAACCTTCAATATCAATTACAACTAAGCCCAATTGTTGAGTTAAAAAAATTGGAAACACAGAAAACGTACCGGTTCTTCCTCTGTTCTTCATCCATTTTACTAAAACCTCTAATATTAATCCCAAATCAAATTGTGTTATTGCAGTTTTGTTAGAAAACTTTTGTTTAAGCTGTCTGAGAAATCTCAAGTATCAATTTTACATTATCAAGCTCCAATTTTGGAAGTCAAATTTTTAAAAAAAAAGTCAACAGTTATGTTCATCATCAAATTCATGTTCATTTTAAGGTTTTTGGAACAATTGATGATTCATAATGTTTCTGCGAAGGATTTACAACCACTTTCATGTATAAATCATAATCTAAAACAGTTCGAAAATTAAAATCAAGGTTTGGTGTTCTTACAGTGTACAACAAGCTTGCTGCTGCTGTTATATTTTTTTTTTTTGTGTTTTTAATTCACTTTTCTATTAATTCAAAACACCGCAATTGATCGTTCCTATTTTGTTAAAAATCCTAAACCAAATAATGGATTAGCTGTTATGATTATTTGATTCGTATAAGTTTTAGATGAAGAAGAAGATGAGAAATAGATATGGGTTATATTTAATTGTTTAGGGTAAAAATCAGAGAGAGCATCGATGAAGCATTGGTCTAGGGTGTTTTCGGGTTAACGAGAGGTTGAGGGTTCGAACCTAGGCGCGGTCACTATTTTTTTTACAACTCGTTTTAAAGGTAGTATTTCATATTATTATTATTATTATTATTATTATTATTATTATTATTATTATTATTATTATTATTATTATTATTATTATTATTATTATTATTATTATTATTATTATTATTATTATTATTATTATTATTATTATTAGTGTTGTTCATGTTATTAATACTAATTATTATTATTATTATTATTATTTTTTATATGATAAGTATTATTATTATGATTATTAACATAAATATAATTCTTAGCAACATCATTATTATTATTAATATTATCATAGTCACTATTATCATTAGTAGTAAAATTATTAAAGTTATTATTATTATTATTATTATTATTATTATTATTATTATTATTATTATTATTATTATTATTATTATTACTAAAGTAACTTTATTTTCAAACCTGTCATTATTGTTAAAACTTATATTATCATTAAAAGTGACATCTTTACTATCATTATTATTATTAGTAGTAGTATGATCAATATCATTATTATTAAAAGTATTATGAGTATGACAATAAAAGTTCTAAAGATATTATTATTAAGATTATAAGAATATATATAAATGTATGAATTCAAAAACTACGGATAAAATTTTAATTTAAGAAAATTACTAATTATTAGTATTATTATTAATAAAGTTATTATTATTATTATTATTAGTAAATCATTATTATCAAAACTATCATTTTAACAAATAAATATTCTGTACATTAAATATACTTATCATATATATTAAAATTATATTAATATGTTATATAACTATATATCACAATTATTAACATTACTTATATATATACTTATATATAACAAACTAATGATATTTTTAATATAATACTAATCATATATATATATATATATATATATATAACATATAATTAAAGATCTAATATAATTATACGTTTTCAAATGGAACTTATTATGAAATTTTATGTAATCACAAATATATAAATATTATATATTGATAAGTGAAAGTATGTGATTTCACGATTATATGTATTAATAGATATACAAATGATATAGGTTCGTGAATCCAAGACCAACCCTGCATTATTCAATATAGTCATATGTATTTTTACTACAAAATACATTAGGTGAGTTCATTTGATTCCCTTTTACTCTTTACATTTTTGGGACTGAGAATACATGCGCTACTTTTACAACCGCTTTATTAAATGCTTTTGAAATACATTTTGAACTGCAAATACATGAAATTCTTTTATAAATGTTTGACGAGATACACACAAGCAAAACATTCCTCGAATGAATTATGTGGACGTGATAATTGCCACCATTGAATTATGTGGACGTGATAATTGCCACAATTGATATGAATATTTTCCCCTGATTATTATTGCTTGGTAACCTAAGAATTAGGGAACATCACTAATTTTGAGAATTAGTGCGCGCCTAATTGATGCGAATCCTAAAGGTAGCTACCGGGTTTAACACCCCCACCCAGAATGTTCACTAGACGGAAGGGCTAATGGGTGTGGTGTTTAGTATTTCGAAGTTTATATGATTATTATACAGACGAGATGTTCTGTTTTGGGGATATTATTATGCGCATTATATGTTAAAGCAAACTATGAAAGCAATGAAAAGTGAATGTTATGTATCGAGAGAATGATTTTATATGCAGGTTATGTGTATATTATTTTTGTGCACAAGATATGTGTACGGTTACTAAGATTTATGAAAGATGATTTCGTACACGAGAAAGGTGTACTGTATTTAAAAGATATCGCATGTACATTACAGGTGGGTATAGGATTCGGGCCCATTTGTACCATGCAGGATTTAAATCTTGTGGTCTATCAAAATGATGAATTTTTTTTGTTTTATGATAAACCTATGAACTCACCAATCTTTTGGTTGACACTTGAAAGTATGTTTATTCTCAGGTATGAAAGAAATCTTCCGCTATGCATTTGCTCATATTAGAGATATTACTTGGAGTCATTCATGACATATTTCAAAAGACGTTGCATTCGAGTCATCGACTTCATCAAGATTATTATTAAGTCAATTATAGTTGGAGGTATTATGAAATAGTATACTTGCCGTCAACTTTCGATGTAAAGAAAGATTGTCTTTTAAAAACGAATGCAATGTTTGTAAAATGTATCATATAGAGGTCAATTACCTCACGATGAAATCAACTATTATGAATCATTTATATTGTATATGAACGGGGCATTTCAAAACTTCCTTTAGATACGGTAATAGATAAGAAAATAAGGTAAACTTCCTGTATAAAAAAATAGGTAAACATTTGATACGACTATTTTTTATCGATCGTTACTTTTCTTTCGAATCAAATCTAATTATATACGAAATAGTTTACCTGACTAATTCGCGGTTATGTGACCTAGGTTAATATTAATGGTAAGGATTACTACGATTAAAGTGTCGATAAATGGCCATTACAAATCTTTGCTTTATATGTGTTTTTTAATTTGAACAAACTTAATACTCTATGTCATCATGTCAGAAAAACTTCTACAGTTTAAGTATCGAAATAACAATGTTTGCAGTTTAATTCTTGATTATAATGTAGGTATTGTGATTCAGTTTAGTTATTGCTTGCACTAGGATTGGAGTCACGAGGCACACTATAATGTTAGAGAATATAACCCCGTAAAGATTACTTTACTATTGATACATATTTATAGTGTACATTACAAAACCCTAATGATAAAACTCTAATGGACCAAGCCCACAAACGGACTTGGACCTAACTATCTAATTTGTCTAACACTCCCCCGCAGTCCGAGCTGCGAACTCACGAAAGTTCGGACTGGAAGAAAACACTACATAAATAAAAGATAACATTTTTTTAGTTTTTCTTATTTGTTGCACCGAATAGATTGATAATCGTTGATTAGTTGCATTGCTTAACTTTTTTTCCTTTTCCGTAACGTTTTTATTTTTACGTCTTGGCTTGCTTGCTTTGCCTAAGGATGAACAGAACCTGGGCATAGAACTTTTATCGCCGATAAAATCTTATTCAACGCTGCAAAAAAAGAAAATATTTTTTGTTTTTCTCCTTTTTTCGGGGTTTGGAACCTAGTCAAGTTAGGCAACTCAGTCCCACACTGATTATAATTTATTATTCTATATAACTAAACATTAAATAATATAATAAAAAGAAAGATAACAAAAAGGAAACACAAATGTTACGGCTACTAGCATGCGATGATTTTTTTTTCTTTTTTTATTTTTGGTTTTAATGGGTATTGAGAAGATTGAGATTGAGATTGAGATTTGATTGTGGATTGGGCAGGGAAGATTTTGTAGGATTAATGTGCAAGGTACAACATATAACTATATGATCAACTTTATTTGAGCCTTCGGGGTCACACACATATACACCGAGACGTCAAATAAAATATATATATGATGTATATATATTACTCAAGTAACAAAATAGTAAATCGAAATTAATTCATTTACTATTCATATGAATAGTAAATGAAACGAAATTACTTAATTTTACTATTCACATGAAAGCGACATGATAGAAATTATTAATTATAAGTTACATAACATACCCCTAAAGTATTTGAGAAATACGACTTTTTAAAACCAAATCAAACGAAATATGAATTAATTGATTGATATGAATTAATTAATTAATTTAATATTTATAACATGCCAAAACGTGTTAAATTAAATCAACTTGATCCAATATTATAATATATATTTTGGATATATTTTCAAAGAAAGGAGCAGTTGAAAAGAAAGTTGAAAGAAAAGTTGAAAGGAGCAGTTGAAAGAAAACCAATATAAAACACAAACATTATTGCTATTATCTTTTACTACTACTCCACGAATTCATAAAACATCTCAAAGCTTTAATTCGATTATCTTTGGCAACAAGTTCTTGTTATGAAGTATTAATATATATAGTTGATTAATATAATCTGATTATATTAATACTTTACTTGGGTTTGTACTAGCATCCATTGACGGTTGTTTGAAGTGTAGTGTGGACTATCCTAAGAGACGGTCATATTTTTGATCGTAGGTTTCTCTCCTTCAATTAGTTTATTTAAGAAAGGTATATCGTTTACTCCTCTTTTATTTTATATTCATGACAATTATTATGGTCTAATTGGATCATTAGGATAAATTAATCGTGTGCATGTTTCATTAAATATATGAATATATAATCTTGTAAATGCTTTTATGAAATAATAAAAGATTATTATTTTAACTATCTGCTGCGTTAATCTGAAATTGGTAAAAGTACACACAGTTTTCCAACAGTGGTATCAGAGCTGCTTTTACACCATCTTAATTGTCATGTGACTATTCTTTAGATTTAGCTTTGTGGTATATTGGTGAAAGTCGAAAACTTTTTGGTTTTTAAAGTCAACTCGGTTGATCTAGAATTAACCTCATGACGCACAAATATGATTGAAAGAATATCACTTTTTTAAATTGTAGATTTAATTGTTATGGCTTAAATATTTATTATAATTGTTGATTGTTTTATTCCATGGTTATACACATGCATTGTAACCATGGACAAGCCATATTTAAGTTTTAATAATGTAGTTATTAAAATTGTGATTGCTCTCATAGCCCATAATGCCCCGACCTATGTATGATTGTTGTGATTGTTGATTACGGCAATATTATGTCATGTTGATTATTTATTTTATTAGAAAGGCCATTTTGAAGCCAAAGTTGTATTATATTTATTTTACATTTTCATAGTATTTTATTTAAGTTTATTCTAAATTGTAAAAGTATTAGATTAGTTGTACTTTTTAATTTTAAATAAATGTAATAAAATGAAGATTAAAGATAAAGATGCAACGTGGATTTTGACTTAGAAGATGGCGAACATGTCAAGTTGACAACGATGGCATTTGTCAGGTTTCACTTGATTCTTGAATTAAGTAGGAGCTACGATATTACCCTTAGTTTGACCTCTTGATCCCATGTCGGCTCATGGGATCAAGCATAGGATTTTTGGGCTAGGCTATGTGTGTGTAATGCATGGTTGTGTTTTAATTTTGCATTAATATATAATTGTTGATTAGAATATATATGCTAAATGTTTTTGATGAAAACATTAAATAAAACCGGTAACGAGTTTCAAATATTAAAATTGATGATTTTAAAAGGTTAAACTCTAACGATTTTGAAGTTAAATAATTTTGAGACTCAAGTTATATATGTTTTTGATGAAAACAGTAAATAAAACTCTAAACGAGTTTCAAAGATTAAAATTGATGATTTTAAAATAAGTTAAATTCTAACGAGTTTAATGCTAAATGATTTTGAAAGTCAAATATTATTTATGGACGACATCTTTTAAAACTGTTTTAAAACGATACACGTTTGTGTATTTGTTATTTTTATACTAGAAATTAAATAACAAACTTGATACATAAACATAATAGATATATATAATTGGTTAAAATAATTTTTTAACAAATAGTGTAGCGAATCTTGTGCATGCATTATTCGTTGACACAAACATTTTCAAATACCCGTCAAATTTAAGTCATGCCATCCAATAAGCTTGCAAACACTCCTCATTATTTTTCTAACCTAGTAAGACTAGCATGAATTATAACCACGAGGTGGAATTTCTAATCTAGTAAGACTGGCGTGAATTTCCACTGTTTCCAAATTGGACGACTTAATCGTATTCATGGTGAGACGTGAGTTCGAGGCAAGGATGGGACAAACACACTAGTAGATAATAGTAGTTTGTTGGACTACACATATCTCTAGGTCCCATAAAGAACTAAGAGTTGCACTTGTGATGCAATTGGTACTCGCTACCTACCAATAGACTCCATAACTGCTAGTTGATCAACAGATGTGGCTATGGAATCTCTATGTGGATATTAGGATTTCATAAATTAATTGTTTTTAAAAAATTATAAAAAAAATTGGGTAGTTAATTTATTAAAGCTCAATATTGAAAATACTAAATTGAATCTTATTTCTGTTGTAGATGTTAAATAATCAAAACGTAA
The DNA here is from genome assembly GCF_046630445.1 of Rutidosis leptorrhynchoides. NCBI lineage: Eukaryota > Viridiplantae > Streptophyta > Magnoliopsida > Asterales > Asteraceae > Rutidosis > Rutidosis leptorrhynchoides. The sequence continues at coordinate 179,728,857 of NC_092338.1, read as the reverse complement.
ACCAAACACACTTCCTTATTTATTGGAAAAGTATAAACTCAATGTTCAAACTTCCTAGACTGGCACTGCAACCTGAGAAATGTTCTCAAGCATAATTAGAAGTTGAATAAAGTTTAGAACCCATATCCTTTCTTCCTGTTGTGGCAGTTGCTGCTGCTCAGCAAAATGATTATCGAATGTTGTTCGATGATCAGGAAGAAATAGGATTGAAGGGTGAAAAAGAATAAGCCGAATAATTTGTGGAAGGAAAATGACAAATCATTTGCTAGAAAAAATATTCCACCTTCCAAGAAGGAAAGCCCAACAAAAGACGCCGAATGTGAAATGTCCCGTTCTTATTGATTAAAAATGTTCCATATTAATTGATTTCGTTGCGAGGTTTTGACCTCTATATGAGACCTTTTTCAAAGACTGCATTCATTTTAAAACAAACCATAACCTTTATTTCATCAATAAAGGTTTAAAAGCTTTACGTAGATTATCAAATAATGATAATCTAAAATATCATGTTTACACACGACCATTACATAATGGTTTACAATACAAATATGTTACAACAAAATAAGTTTCTTGAATGCAGTTTTTACACAATATCATACAAACATGGACTCCAAATCTTGTCCTTATTTAAGTATGCGACAGCGGAAGCTCTTAATAATCACCTGAGAATAAACATGCTTAAAACGTCAACAAAAATGTTGGTGAGTTATAGGTTTAACCTATATATATCAAATCATAATAATAGACCACAAGATTTCATATTTCAATACACATCCCATACATAGAGATAAAAATCATTCATATGGTGAACACCTGGTAACCGACATTAACAAGATGCATATATAAGAATATCCCCATCATTCCGGGACACCCTTCGGATATGATATAAATTTCGAAGTACTAAAGCATCCGGTACTTTGGATGGGGTTTGTTAGGCCCAATAGATCTATCTTTAGGATTCACGTCAACTAGGGTGTCTGTTCCCTAATTCTTAGATTACCAGACTTAATAAAAAGGGGCATATTCGATTTCGATAATTCAACCATAGAATGTAGTTTCACGTACTTGTGTCTATTTTGTAAATCATTTATAAAACCTGCATGTATTCTCATCCCAAAAATACTAGATTTTAAAAGTGGGACTATAACTCACTTTCACAGATTTTTACTTCGTCGGGAAGTAAGACTTGGCCACTGGTTGATTCACGAACCTATAACAATATATACATATATATCAAAGTATGTTCAAAATATATTTACAACACTTTTAATATATTTTGATGTTTTAAGTTTATTAAGTCAGCTGTCCTCGTTAGTAACCTACAACTAGTTGTCCACAGTTAGATGTACAGAAATAAATCGATAAATATTATCTTGAATCAATCCACGACCCAGTGTATACGTATCTCAGTATTGATCACAACTCAAACTATATATATTTTGGAATCAACCTCAACCCTGTATAGCTAACTCCAACATTCACATATAGAGTGTATATGGTTGTTCCGAAATATATATAGATGTGTCGACATGATAGGTCGAAACATTGTATACGTGTCTATGGTATCTCAAGATTACATAATATACAATACAAGTTGATTAAGTTATGGTTGGAATAGATTTGTTACCAATTTTCACGTAGCTAAAATGAGAAAAATTATCCAATCTTGTTTTACTCATAACTTCTTCATTTTAAATCCGTTTTGAGTGAATCAAATTGCTATGGTTTCATATTGAACTCTATTTTATGAATCAAAACAGAAAAAATATAGGTTTATAGTCGGAAAAATAAGTTACAAGTCATTTTTGTAAAGGTAGTCATTTCAGTCGAAAGAACGACGTCTAGATGACCATTTTAGAAAACATACTTCCACTTTGAGTTTAACCATAATTTTTGGATATAGTTTCATGTTCATAATAAAAATCATTTTATCAGAATAACAGTTTTTAAATCAAAGTTTATCATAGTTTTTAATTAACTAACCCAAAACAGCCCGCGGTGTTACTACGACGGCGTAAATCCGGTTTTACGGTGTTTTTCGTGTTTCCAGGTTTTAAATCATTAAGTTAGAATATCATATAGATATGAACATGTGTTTAGTTAATTTTAAAAGTCAAGTTAGAAGGATTAACTTTTGTTTGCGAACAAGTTTAGAATTAACTAAACTATGTTCTAGTGATTACAAGTTTAAACCTTCGAATAAGATAGCTTTATATGTATGAATCGAATGATGTTATGAACATCATTACTACCTTAAGTTCCTTGAATAAACCTACTGAAAAAGAGAAAAATGGATCTAGCTTCAACGGATCCTTGGTTGGCTCGAAGTTCTTGAAGCAGAATCATGACACGAAAACAAGTTCAAGTAAGATCATCACTTGAAATAAGATTGTTATAGTTATAGAAATTGAACCAAAGTTTGAATATGATTATTACCTTGTATTAGAATGATAACCTACTGTAAGAAACAAAGATTTCTTGAGGTTGGATGATCACCTTACAAGATTGGAAGTGAGCTAGCAAACTTGAAAGTATTCTTGATTTTATGTAACTAGAACTTATAGAATATATGAAGAACACTTAGAACTTGAAGATAGAACTTGAGAGAGATCAATTAGATGAAGAAAATTGAAGAATGAAAGTGTTTGTAGGTGTTTTTGGTCGTTGGTGTATGGATTAGATATAAAGGATATGTAATTTTGTTTTCATGTAAATAAGTCATGAATGATTACTCATATTTTTGTAATTTTATGAGATATTTCATGCTAGTTGCCAAATGATGGTTCCCACATGTGTTAGGTGACTCACATGGGCTGTTAAGAGCTGATCATTGGAGTGTATATACCAATAGTACATACATCTAAAAGCTGTGTATTGTACGAGTACGAATACGGGTGCATACGAGTAGAATTGTTGATGAAACTGAACGAGGATGTAATTGTAAGCATTTTTGTTAAGTAGAAGTATTTTGATAAGTGTATTGAAGTCTTTCAAAAGTGTATAAATACATATTAAAACACTACATGTATATACATTTTAACTGAGTCGTTAAGTCATCGTTAGTCGTTACATGTAAGTGTTGTTTTGAAACCTTTAGGTTAACGATCTTGTTAAATGTTGTTAACCCAATGTTTATAATATCAAATGAGATTTTAAATTATTATATTATCATGATATTATCATATATGAATATCTCTTAATATGATATATATACATTAAATGTATTTACAACGATAATCGTTACATATATGTCTCGTTTAAAAATCATTAAGTTAGTAGTCTTGTTTTTACATATGTAGTTCGTTGTTAATATACTTAATGATATGTTTACTTATCATAGTATCATGTTAACTATATATATATATATCCATATATATGTCATCATATAGTTTTTACAAGTTTTAACGTTCGTGAATCACCGGTCAACTTGGGTGGTCAATTGTCTATATGAAACATATTTCAATTAATCAAGTCTTAACAAGTTTGATTGCTTAACATGTTGGAAACATTTAATCATGTAAATATCAATCTCAATTAATATATATAAACATGGAAAAGTTCGGGTCACTACAGAATGTTTCCATTGTGGAAAGGTTGGCAATTGGAAAAGGAAGTTTTCCTATCTTCCAATCTGAGCTGAGAAAATGCAACGCTGGTGAGACTAGCAAATCAGATATATTCCTTATATAGTTATATACTTCTTCTAGTGATTCCTAGATCTTTGTTAACTGGTTGTGCCCTTCACACCTGTAACAATATGAAGGGAATGAGAAGAAGTAATAGACTTGAAGAAAGACACAATGGATTTGCAAATATGTAAAGGGGATCAAGCTTTCGTTAAATCTATTGGTACCTCTGAACTTACTTCTCTAAGTGGTCTTATTGTTTTGTTGGAACAATAGCATTATGCTCTCAATACTGCGAGCGACATAGTTTGAAAGATGTTAGTATTGAACTTGCATTTACACACTTAGGTATTTCAGTTTCTAAGGATAATATATTTATCTTAATACCTATCCACGTGATGGTATTTTTGAAATTGATATGCATAGTGTAATTTCAAATGAGAATTCTGTGTATACCTACATCGCCAAAGTCTTCAAGCAAGACTTGAATAAGACCTATCTATGAAATTGTCATATTGGTCATATAAACAAACAATGCATTTCAAAACTCCAATCTAATTGACTTTTTGAATCAATTGACTCTGAGTCATTTGATATATGCGAGTCATGTTTATGTGAAAAGATGACAAATGCTTCTTTCTCCGATTTAGGTAAAAGAGCTAAAGATCTTTTAGGACTAATACATACAGTTGTATGTAGCCCTTTAAGAACAATGTATAGATTTAGTTAATTTTACTTCATTACATTTACTGATGAGTACAGTAGCTATGATTATGTTCACATGCTGAAACATAAACATAAAGCTATTTTAACATTCAAAAGTATTCAAAAATGAAGTAGATAATCAGCTTGGAAAGACCATTAAAGCACTTCGCTCCGATGGAGTAAGTGAGTTTTTGAGTCAAGAGTTTTTGGACCACCTAAACATGCTTAAAACGTCAACAAAAATGTTGGTGAGTTATAGGTTTAACCTATATATATCAAATCATAATAATAGACCACAAGATTTCATATTTCAATACACATCCCATACATAGAGATAAAAATCATTCATATGGTGAACACCTGGTAACCGACATTAACAAGATGCATATATAAGAATATCCCCATCATTCCGGGACACCCTTCGGATATGATATAAATTTCGAAGTACTAAAGCATCCGGTACTTTGGATGGGGTTTGTTAGGCCCAATAGATCTATCTTTAGGATTCGCATCAATTAGGGTGTCTGTTCCCTAATTCTTAGATTACCAGACTTAATAAAAAGGGGCATATTTGATTTCGATAATTCAACTATAGAATGTAGTTTCACGTACTTGTATCTATTTTGTAAATCATTTATAAAACCTGCATGTATTCTCATCCCAAAAATATTAGATTTTAAAAGTAGGACTATAACTCACTTTCACAGATTTTTACTTCGTCGGGAAGTAAGACTTGGCCACTGGTTGATTCACGAACCTATAACAATATATACATATATATCAAAGTATGTTCAAAATATATTTACAACACTTTTAATATATTTTGATGTTTTAAGTTTATTAAGTCAGCTGTCCTCGTTAGTAACCTACAACTAGTTGTCCACAGTTAGATGTACAGAAATAAATCGATAAATATTATCTTGAATCAATCCACGACCCAGTGTATACGTATCTCAGTATTGATCACAACTCAAACTATATATATTTTGGAATCAACCTCAACCCTGTATAGCTAACTCCAACATTCACATATAGAGTGTCTATGGTTGTTCCGAAATATATATAGATGTGTCGACATGATAGGTCGAAACATTGTATACATGTCTATGGTATCTCAAGATTACATAATATACAATACAAGTTAATTAAGTTATGGTTGGAATTGATTTGTTACCAATTTTCACGTAGCTAAAATGAGAAAAATTATCCAATCTTGTTTTACCCATAACTTCTTCATTTTAAATCCGTTTTGAGTGAATCAAATTGCTATGGTTTCATATTGAACTCTATTTTATGAATCTAAACAGAAAAAGTATAGGTTTATAGTCGGAAAAATAAGTTACAAGTCATTTTTGTAAATGTAGTCATTTCAGTCGAAAGAACGACGTCTAGATGACCATTTTAGAAAACATACTTCCACTTTGAGTTTAACCATAATTTTTGGATATAGTTTCATGTTCATAATAAAAATCATTTTCTCAGAATAACAGCTTTTAAATCAAAGTTTATCATAGGTTTTAATTAACTAACCCAAAACAGCCCGCGGTGTTACTACGACGGCGTAAATCCGGTTTTACGGTGTTTTTCGTGTTTCCAGGTTTTAAATCATTAAGTTAGCATATCATATAGATATATAACATGTGTTTAGTTGATTTTAAAAGTCAAGTTAGAAGGATTAACTTTTGTTTGCGAACAAGTTTAGAATTAACTAAACTATGTTCCAGTGATTACAAGTTTAAACCTTCGAATAAGATAGCTTTATATGTATGAATCGAATGATGTTATGAACATCATTACTACCTTAAGTTCCTTAGATAAACCTACTAGAAAAGAGAAAAATGGATCTAGCTTCAAAGGATCCTTGGATGGCTCGAAGTTCTTGAAGCAGAATCATGACACGAAAACAAGTTCAAGTAAGATCATCACTTGAAATAAGATTGTTATAGTTATAGAAATTGAACCAAAGTTTGAATATGATTATTACCTTGTATTAGAATGATAACCTACTGTAAGAAACAAAGATTTCTTGAGGTTGGATGATCACCTTACAAGATTGGAAGTGAGCTAGCAAACTTGAAAGTATTCTTGATTTTATGTAACTAGAACTTGTAGAATATATGAAGAACACTTAGAACTTGAAGATAGAACTTGAGAGATATCAATTAGGTGAATAAAATTGAAGAATGAAAGTGTTTTTAGGTGTTTTTGGACGTTGGTGTATGGATTAGATATAAAGGATATGTAATTTTGTTTTCACGTACATAAGTTATGAATGATTACTCATATTTTTGTAATTTTATGAGATATTTCATGCTAGTTGCCAAATGATGGTTCCCACATGTGTTAGGTGACTCACATGGGCTGCTAAGAGCTGATCATTGGAGTGTATATACCAATAGTACATACATCTAAAAGCTGTGTATTGTACGAGTACGAATACGGGTGCATACGAGTAGAATTGTTGATGAAACTAAACGAGGATGTAATTGTAAGAATTTTTGTTAAGTAGAAGTATTTTGATAAGTGTATTGAAGTCTTTCAAAAGTGTATAAATACATATTAAAACACTACATGTATATACATTTTAACTGAGTCGTTAAGTCATCGTTAGTCGTTACATGTAAGTGTTGTTTTGAAACCTTTAGGTTAACGATCTTGTTAAATATTGTTAACCCAATGTTTATAATATCAAATGAGATTTTAAATTATTATATTATCATGATATTATCATATATGAATATCTCTTAATATGATATATATACATTAAATGTCTTTACAACGATAATCGTTACATATATGTCCCGTTTAAAAATCATTAAGTTAGTAGTCTTGTTTTTACATATGTAGTTCATTGTTAATATACTTAATGATATGTTTACTTATCATAGTATCATGTTAACTATATATATATCCATATATATGTCATCATATAGTTTTTACAAATTTTAACGTTCGTGAATCACCGGTCAACTTGGGTGGTCAATTGTCTATATGAAACATATTTCAATTAATCAAGTCTTAACAAGTTTGATTGCTTAACATGTTGGAAACATTTAATCATGTAAATATCAATCTCAATTAATATATATAAACATGGAAAAGTTCGGGTCACTACAGAATGTTTCCATTGTGGAAAGGTTGGCAATTGGAGAAGGAAGTTTTCCTATCTTCCAATCTGAGCTGATAAAATGCAACGCTGGTGAGACTAGCAAATCAGATATATTCCATATATAGTTATATACTTCTTCTAGTGATTCCTAGATCTTTGTTAACTGGTTGTGCCCTTCACACCTGTAACAATATGAAGGGAATGAGAAGAAGTAATAGACTTGAAGAAAGACACAATGGATTTGCAAATATGTAAAGGGGATTAAGCTTTCGTTAAATCTATTGGTACCTCTGAACTTACTTCTCTAAGTGGTCTTATTGTTTTGTTGGAACAATAGCATTATGCTCTCAATACTGCGAGCGACATAGTTTGAAAGATGTTAGTATTGAACTTGCATTTACACACTTAGGTATTTCAGTTTCTAAGGATAATATATTTATCTTAATACCTATCTACGTGATGGTATTTTTAAAATTGATATGCATAGTGTAATTTCAAATGAGAATTTTGTGTATACCTACATCGCCAAAGTCTTCAAGCAAGACTTGAATAAGACCTATCTATGAAATTGTCATATTGGTCATATAAACAAACAATGCATTTCAAAACTCCAATCTAGTGGACTTTTTGAATCAATTGACTCTGAGTCATTTGATATATGCGAGTCATGTTTATGTGAAAAGATGACAAATGCTTCTTTCTCCGATTTAGGTAAAAGAGCTAAAGATCTTTTAGGACTAATACATACAGTTGTATGTAGCCCTTTAAGAACAATGTATAGATTTAGTTAATTTTACTTCATTACATTTACTGATGAGTACAGTAGCTATGATTATGTTCACATGCTGAAACATAAACATAAAGCTATTTTAACATTCAAAAGTATTCAAAAATGAAGTAGATAATCAGCTTGGAAAGACCATTAAAGCACTTCGCTCCGATGGAGTAAGTGAGTTTTTGAGTCAAGAGTTTTTGGACCACCTAAAGAATTGTGGGATTGTCTCATAGTTCACTCTACCTTACACACCACGGCATGATGGTGTGTCTGAGTAAGAGAAATCGAACTTTACTTGATATAGTTTGATTTATGATGAGTCTGATTTCTCTACCACCGTCTTTTAGGGATATGCATAAGAGTCTGCTGCCGACATACTCAATGTGATTCCAACTATGAAGGTAGAAAAGACACCACATGAGTTATGGCATGGGAAGAATCCCAAGTTGTCTTATTGATAATGCTAAAAACAAACATATATTTCATAGCATTATCCCTCAAGAAAGACAAGCTTTTAGTTGCAATTGTTCTATTTACAAGTGATATTCGTTTAAATAATAAAAGGTGAAGACAAAAGACATATTCGACGATTTGAAAATGACCAAAACGCTAAAAAGTACAAAGTACAATCCACGAGGTTCAATTTATTGATGAGAAACGTCTAAAAGTTACAAGAGTACGAGCCGCAAAACGCAAAGTACAAGATATTAAATAGTACGAAAGGACGTTTGAAAATCCGGAACTGGGACCTGAGCCAATTATCAACGCGCGACGCAACGGACCTAAAATTACGAGTCAACTATGCACAAGAATATAATATAATATATATATATATAATTATTTAAAATTATATATAATATATTATAATTAATATATTAATCGAGCAGCCCACATTTTTGGAAGGATATGTGTCCAGTGAAAGGCAGCCATGCGATCGCATGGCCAGGAAGCACAAACTCCATGCGGTCGCATGGAGTACTGTAGCAGCTGAGGTTCTATAAATGAAACGTTTTCTGGCCGAAAATATACATCTTTTTCTAATCTTTCACTCTATCTCTCAATATATATTTATATTTATATTTTAAATTTATAATTTTAATATTAAAGGTTAATAATAATAAGGTTATGTTAGCGATTGTAGTAAGTTTGTAAGTTAGAATTCTGTCCGTGTAACACTACGCGATTAATACTCATTGTAAGTTATGTTCAACCTTTTTTAAATTAATGACTCGTAGCTAAGTTATTATTATACTTATTTAAGCCGAAGTAATCGTGATGTTGGGCTAAATATTAAAGACGGGGTTATTGGGCTTTGTACCATAATTGGGGTTTGACCAAAAGAACGACACTTGTGGAAATTAGACTATGGACTATTAATGGGCTTTATATTAACTAAACGATACCTCGTTAATTTAATATAAAGATTACAATTTGACGTATCTATATATAACCACATACGCTTAATCGGGTACGGTGGGCGGGATATCTATAAATACGAATTATCGTTCATTTTACCGGACACGGGGATGGATTAATAGTTAATGGACTCATTAAAACAGGGGTGGATTACATTCAAGGGTAATTGGTGTAATTGTTAACAAAGTAGTAAAACCTTGGATTACACTCAGTCGATAACCTGGTGTATTCATTAAACAAAGTATTAAGACCTTGTTACAGTTCGAATCCCCAATTAGTTGGAATATTTGACTTCGGGTATAAGGATAATTTGACGAAGACTCTCGCACTTTATATTTATGACTGATGGACTATTATGGACAAAATTGTATGGACATATCGAATAATCCAGGACAAAGGACAATTAACCCATGGTAATAAACTAAAATCAACACGTCGAACATCATGATTACGGAAGTTTAAATAAGCATAATTCCTTTATTTTATATCTTATCACACTTTTAATTATCGTACTTTTTAATTATCGCAATTTTATTTATCGTCATTTTATTTATCTCACTTTTAATTATCACAATTTTATTTATCGTCATTTACTTTACGCTTTAATTTAAGTTATTTGTATATTTAATATTTTACATTAGGTTTTAATTGTGACTAAAGACATAAAATCGACAAACCGGTCATTAAACGGTAAAAATCCCCCTTTTATAATAATAATAATAATACTACTTATATATATATATATATATATATATATATATATATATATATATATATATACAAATATAGTTTTAAAAATATAGCTTTAAACTTGGCTAGCTCCCTACGGAACGAACCGGACTTACTAAAAACTACACTACTGTACGATTAGGTACATTGCCTATAGTGTTGTAGCAAGGTTTAGGTATATCCACTCTAATAATAAATAAATAACTTGTGTAAAATTGTATCGTATTTAATAGTATTTCGCAAAAAAAATATAACTATTTCGTATACGCTGCTGCAAACATCAAGTATTTTTGGCGCCGCTGGCGGCAAAACTTAACGCTGAAGCGAAACACTATTTAAAAAAACCAAATTTATTAAGTTTTAATTTCTTTTTGTAAAAATACGTTTTAAATATTAAAAATATAAAAAGAAAAACAAAATATATATATTTTTAAGAGTTCGTTTAAAATATATAAAATTATAAACTATTTCTATTTTTTTTATTTTAGTTTTTAAAGTATGTCAAACCCCGTCCTAATTCGTTTGGACGAAGTCACCAACATCTCGTCCCATTGCGATGATCGACTCCAAATAATGTCTTTAAAATGAGCAAATGCACAGCGGAAGATTTCTTTAATACCTGAGAATAAACATGCTTTCAAGTGTCAACCAAAAGGTTGGTGAGTTCATAAGTTTATCATAAACAGTAAAATTTCATCATTTTGATAGACCACAAGATTTAAATGCTGCATGGTACAAATGGGCCCGAATCCTATACCCACCTGTAATGTACATGCGATATCTTTTAAATACAGTACACCTTTCTCGTGTACGAAATCATTTTTCATAAATCTTAGTAACCGTACACATATCTCGTGCACAAAAATAACATACACATAACCTGTGTATAAAATCATTCTCTCGATACATAACAATCATATCAATTGGTGGCAATTATCATGTCCACATAATTCAATGGTGGTAATTATCATGTCCACATAATTCAATGGTGGCAATTATCATGTCCACATAATTCAACGGTGGCAATTATCATGTCCACATAATTCAACAATAAATCGCAGAACTTCTGACTGCATAATAATTCATTTGAGGAATGTTTTGCTTGTGTCTATCTCGTCAAACATTTATAAAAGCATTTTATGTATTCGCAGTTCAAAATATATTTCAAAAGCATTTAATAAATCAGTTGTAAAAACAACGCATTTATTCTCAGTCCCAAAATTTTAAAGAGTAAAAGGGAGCAAATGAACTCACCTAATGTATTTTGTAGTAAAACTACATAGAACGACATTGAACAAGTATAGGGTTGGCCTCGGATTCACGAACCTATATCATTTGTGTATTCATTAATACATATGCTTGTAATTGAACAATTATTAATGATCTAGTTTTTATACTAGTAACTTATATATTTCATTATTAATATATATTCATTTTATTATATAAAAATATTAGTTTTCGTTAGGTTATATATATTAAATATATTTTTAATATATATATATTATTTGTATATTAATAGTAGTGGTTATAATAATATCAAAATAATATTAGTAGTGGTAACAAGGATATTTATTATAATACTTATTATTACTAGTAAAGATAATAATGGTAGTAATTTCTATTAATGATAAGGATGGTAAATTTTTAATAATTACAGTACATATAATGATAATAACAGTAGTTTAATATTAATAGTAATGAAAATAATAATTTTTAATAATAATACCTAATACTTATCAATAATAATTATTATAACAGTCTTATTCCTAATGATAGTCTTAATAATAATACTTTTGTTAATTATAATAATAGTAAAAATTCTAATCTAAAATAATACTAATACTAATGTTAATGATAATGATAATAGTTTGCATTATTTTCATACCAACAATAATAAAAATAAATCTTATTCATAATAATACTTATAATAATCATAGCGATTGTAAACATTAATAATCTTGTAATAATAATAATTTCGATAATGATATTAATACAAATCCTAAATGATAATAATTATACTAATAATAATACTAATGTTTAATAATAATATCAATCATCAATAATAACAATAATAACAATAACAATAACAATCTATAATAATAATAATAATAATAATAATAATAATAATAATAATAATAATAATAATAATAATAATAATAATAATAATAATAATAATTTTAATTAAAGGAACTACCTCGAAAATTGGTTTACAAAAAAAAAAATAATGCCATCCGCCAGGCTCGAACCCGAGACCTCCCGCTAGCCCGACTCATACACAAACCAGCTGAACCAAATCTATTTTCTGATTAATTACACCTACCATATATATATAACCCGTATTATTTATCCCTCATCCTCTTCACCCAGAACCCATCGACCAGTGGATTAATAATTTCCATAACATCAAATTAAGTTTGGTTTTAAATTCTAATTTGAAACAGAAAGCAACAAGTGATCGATGGAATTTATTTAAAACAAAAAATAAAATAAAAAAATAACCACAGACCTGCAACAGACTTTTAAAATCGTTTAAGAACCCAAAATCAATTTCCAAATTAGAAGCTGTTTGAGACAGAGATTATAACACGAAACTTGTTTGAAATTGCCCCTAGAAACTTTCTGAATACCTATTTGATCCTAAAACATCAAGTTGAAATCGAATTTCGTGATGAACACTTGCTTTGACTTTTTAAGTTGAAAGTTTGACTCTCAAATTAGAGCTCCATAGGAAAAATTGAGTTTTAAGACTTTGCAGATAGTTTTAATACGAGATTCCTAATAGAAATTTATTAATAGATTTTAAAATATGACTCGAATCCATTGAATTGACAAAATAGTGAAGAACAGAGATATCGTATCTGTTTTTCTTGCGTTTTAAATTTAATTCTCCTAATCATTCGAATTGAGTATGCTGTGTGCTATATGGAGTTTAATAGATGTAGTTACAGTGTAATTGAATCAATTAGTTTTGTTTCATAGCATGATTGAATCGACAAGAAATCTGCTGTCAGGAAAATAAAATAAAAAAAAACAGGATCGCCTTTAACTGTTATTGTTTATTATATGGATTGATGGTATCGACTTGTACTAGATTGGGAACGTAAAGCAACCATTACCACAGATTGATAAGGATTGATAACAGAATACGGTTTTATATTGTATATTTATATGGATTTATTTATTTAATTATCTGTATATGTATTTGATTGTCTGTATACGTATTTAGTTATCTGTATACGTAATCTATATATATCTGTATAATGTATATCTGGTTATCTGTTTCTCTATAATAATAATCTTGATATTATATTAATACTATTAATAATTATAATAATAATCATAATCATAATGATTCATAATATTAACAATAATATTAATACTTTTAATAATAATATAACAATAATATTACTAACAAGTATATAATAATATTAGTAATGATATTAATAATATTAGTGATACTGATAAAAATAATTTTTATTAATAATGTTATTTTTTTATAAAATTTATAGTTTTAGTAATGATAATTTTACTAGTAATAATTATAACAATAATATTGATTAGTATTGCTGATATTATTAATAATAACCATAATATTAATAATAATATTACTATATTCATTTGTATGTATCACATTCGTATCTATAGTTTATACATTTAAATAACACTAGTCTTGATATTAATATTGAAAGTAATAATAATATTATTAATATAATATTTATGTTTTAATTTGTAATTATTTAATATTACAATTTATTAGTTAACATACAATTAACATTTAATATTTATACATCATAATATATATATATATATATATATATATATATATATATATATATATATATATATATATATATATATATATATATATAAACTAATACTAATAATAACAATCTATTTAATGATATTATTGATAATATTGCTTAATAATAATAATACTAGTAATGATAGTAGTTTTAATATAATAATTATATTCAACTTGTAATTAAGTTTAATATATTATCATTTATTATATACTATCTATCACTTATATGATTTATCGAATCTTTACTATTTGTTATTTTTATATATTTCCACTACTACATAATTAATCATATTTAAATACCAAGTTTAAGTTTTCTTTCTAATCACATAATAGTTTATTAATATATTAAATTCATAATATAATTATTTACATGTATAATAATTTATAATTATATACTTTTCTATTTACGATTAATGGTTCGTGAATCATCGAGAGCAGTCAAAAGGTAATTGATTACATGAATATAAATTTCAAAATTTCTGAGACGCAATATTACAGAATTTGCTTATCGTGTCGGAATCATATAAAGATTAAAGTTTAAATTTGATCGGAAATTTCTGGGTCATTACAGTACCTACCCGTTAAAGAAATTTCGTCCCCAAAATTTGATTGAGGTCATTATGGCTAATAATAAATATGTTTTCATGACGAATATGAGTCGATAAATAGAGTTTTATCATTATTGGTTAATATGGATAAACAATTCGATTATTCGAAGAGTACGAGTGAAGCTATCACAAGAAAAAATGAAATGAGTAAATGAGATTCGTCTTAACCGATGACGTAGTCATGGTTGATTTTAGAATTTAAGGTGCGTCTTAACTTTTTGACGGAGTCAGGGTTGAATTCCGGAATTCAAGGGATTTAAAGAAAATCTTCGAAATCTAAAAGATTTGATTCTTCGGCGAGTAAGGAAATTAAGATCTCTATAATTAAATATGGTGATCTGCCTCGATTACTATGTCTGATATTTCCATTATAAATTAAACTCCTCCGTTCCATTATTCTCACCATTCCTATACTTACTTTCTTAGTTCATACATCCAAAAGATTGTGAAAATGCTTAGTGCAGTTCTAATCCCTAATATTTTCCTAATTATCATTTCTGTCATCCTTCTTTTCAATCTTCCACCAAAAAATCTGTTTACTTTTAATATAAGGGTTAAAGCCAAAAATAGGCTACAAACTTATACAAATGTACCGATGTATCCCATAAACTCATTTCCTTCATACTGTCGTCTACAAACTTATAAAAAATGTGCTAATATAAACAAAATACTTTTTTTAACCGTCAACCAAAATGGTTGATACGTGGCTTCTAAGTAGTCATGACACGTCGGTGATACATCGAAACAGAACTGAAAGTATGAGGGCGACATCGGAACAGAACTGAAAGTATATGGGCGACATCGGAACACAACTGAAAGTATATGAGCGACATCGGGACATATAAAATGAATAAAAAAGTTAAATAATTAACTTTACCGGTTCAGCGGGTAACCGATAACAAAATGTTAACATCAGCACATTTTTTATAAGTTTGTAGGCGACAGTAGGACGGAAATGAGTTTGGGGCGACATCGGTACATTTGTGTAAGTTTGTAGCCTATTTTTGACTTTAACCCTTAATATAACCTTGGGTTGATACTATTCTTAATTATGCCGTGTCTTTATATTGCTATTCCTATTAATATCCACGGTTTGTAACCTCCGTGTTGTTATTGGGCTTTATATTTTCTCTTATATTTTGGAGCTCTTTGCCTTTTTATTATCCTCTCGACCTCTAATAAAGCGAGTAACGGTCCAAAATTCATAAGTATGAAATTTTAGATAAACATCGTGTTCTAAATAAGAACTAATGTATTAGCACGATTTGATTTGTCAAATTACCAGAATCACTGAGAATAGAACTATCAAGAATATACTTTCTTGATATGTTCAGGAGTTAAGCAGAATGAAAGAGTTATGTAACATGGCACATGATGACATTATGATCTGTGAATCATCACGTTCCATTAGAAACTCCGCATGACCTACTGTAATATAATCACGTTGATCAAGTGTCATTATATTATACTAACTCATGCATCAGTTCCCAACATTACTTCAATAACATTCATATTTTAAGCTCGAAAGTTTACAGAATATAGAAACTAACAGTTTCTATATGATGTAACACTGATAGCACTAATAGATTAATGATCCAGATAAGAATAGTTATGAAAATATCTTCAGAAATATGGAGGATATTTATAATGAAAGATACGATGATATCTTGGAATTTCTAAAATCAGAGGATGATGAAGAATATTGTCCGCAAGAGTTTGGAGTCAGAAGCAAAGTATTCGCTAAAGATTTCATCAGAAATAGAATCATCAGGATTCTTAATGTACAAGTTTAGTCCTTGTAATTTGTTCAGAGACTACTTAGTAGTTTGCTCAATCAGTTTTTCAGTTACAAATTTTTTTCTGAGTTTTGCCAACATACAATTCTTTATCATCAACTTTTGGTTGTTGAGGTCGTTTACAGTTTTTGTTGCTTCATTCAACTTTTCAAAATTCAGAGTATTACTTCACAGACTGGATGCTTTTCAGAATTTCAGAATGGAAGATCATAATTCTAAGAGATAAATGTTATATGGATACATATAACTGTTGATGTGGAAACGTTGCGAGGCTCACAATACAGATTTGTTGATTCTCGGTAATTGGTATGGCAATTCTTGTTACAAGATGTGGATGAGTACATGATAGGGTTTTAACGAACAAATATAATGATTCTTCGGAGAACTTAAGTCGATGAGTAATGAAGTTGCTGATAAGTTTCTGTTAATGTGGTGAAATATAAACAGTTCCCCGATAACGATGATGAAAGGCAGGCTTATAAATCAAGTTATAATAAGTTTAATCCGAACAAAAGTCAAAGTTGATTTGCTGGAGCTATGACAAAATTGGCTAATTTGGAAAGGGATTGCAAAGTTATTTTGGGTAATAATAACACTAAAGGAATTAACATAGCTATGTGTTAAACGTTTATTCAGTTTTCGAGAGTTTTCAGGTGCATAACTATATGCATAAATCTTTTCTTCCGTGGATGAAGTGCAGTTGGTTCATCCTTTCGATTGAGGTGTTTTCAAGAATTATGAAAGATTTTTGAACGCAGATTGTAATCGTCAAGATACAAATGAAGTTTAAGATGAAATCAAGTGGCAAACTTGAAGAATTGTTTAGTTTCATATGTTATAGTCAATATTTTAATTCATTTTAATTGTCCAATGTTGGTAGTCCACAGTTGATAGTCCACAGTTACCAATTCAATAATTCATATGTAGTTTAATATAATATTCGAATTAATTAATAGGTATCGTGACCCGTATACGTCTCAGACTCGATCACAACTCAAACTATATATATTATTATAGAATCAACCTCAACCCTGTATAGCTAACTCCCGCATTACTGCATATAGAGTGTCTATGGTTATTCCAAATAATATATATAGATGGATCGATATGATATGTCAAAACCTTGTATACATGTCCCAATATTTAAAGTGCGTAAAATAACAGAAATTAAATGACGATAAATAAAGTGCGTAAAGTAAATAACAGAAATTAAATGACGATAAAAAAAAATTGCGAGAATATAAATTGCGATAAATAAAATGCGATAAATAAATTACGATAAATAAATTGCGGTAAATAAATTGCGATAAATAAATTGCGATAAATAAAAGGTAATACGGAATTAATAGTTATCTAGGAACAGTTAGCGTGGATTCTTAACAAAATTTCTCACAGTTAATTTGTTTATTTCTAACAAATTTTATTTTGTCCAATGTTTTCTTTATTATGCCACTTGTTGGATTCTGATAGATAAAAATCCAAATATAAAATTGAATGAAAAAGGTTATTCTGCTGTGAACGGGTACGTATAGCGGTGGTTGTAAATAGGATAGTAAATGACTGTTGAATTAGATTCGAAGAATGTACAGTGTAACTTATTAATGTGAAATCTAAATATTCCTCGGGTATTACCTACTCGTTAAAATATTTTCATCATTAACAGTTTGTACGAAAGAATTTTTAATTACAATTTTATGAAAATATACTTACATATATATTTTCTTCAGATGTTATATAGATTTAATGAGTTGATATGATATTAAACTCATTTGATTTACCATTAGAACAAGAATATATAATCTCTAAAACATTAGAGATTACATAATCGTCATGTCGAACGAAGATAAATGCTGTAGAACGTCATGTAGATTAATGATTATGCTCGAGGTACAGATTGATATGTTGAGGCATGTGATGTTGAAACTTGGGTTATTACTGATGGTAGTGTTGGTGCCGGTGATGTTGTTGAAGCTGGTAAATTTTGCACCATATTCTCCAGATTGATTACTCGAGCTCGAAGTTTGTTGACTTCTTCTATTATTTCGAGATGATTGTCGGTCATAACGAGCGGATGAATAAGGTTTAGAATTTTAGATAGAATATAATCGTGGTTAGATATTCAGGGAATGAGGGTGAAAATTGTGTTTCGGACTAGTTCGCCGGTAAGTGCTTCAGGTTCATTGCCAAGAGGTAAATTCGGTTGGTGAAAAGGATCGCCTTCTTCGCATCTCCATTGATTAAGTCGACTACGAACCCATTAGATGAATTGGTTGATTCATTCTAGTGACACTGCTTTTGGAGCTTAGGTGAAACTCCATATCGGAATAGCTGTCGGAATCCGAGGAATTCGAACTGGTTGAGGAATTCATCTCGTACGATCAGATGAAGGATTTTTTGATAAGAAATAGTTTATAGGATGTAGATTAGTACCCTGCAATACATAATTTACATATGCATATATTATACTAAAATCCCATAAGTTACGGAGAAATCTACGGAAGCTGTCAGGCAAAGGTAACAATAACAGATACGCTAATATATGAATATATCTATACACTGTCTATGCAATCATTGCAGTAAGATGTGTCTAGACTAAGAATGATAAGCAGGTAATTTCCTAAAGATGATGAGCAGATGATTTTCGACATGAAATGATAAGCAAAACTTTTGACATGCAGACACGGTCGATGTCTAGACTCACTAATGCATCTAACGACTTATCAGTTAGACACACTAATGCAGACCTGGTTCGCTAAGACCACTGCTCTGATACCACATGTCAAACCCCGTCCTAATTCGTTTGGATGAAGTCACCAACATCTGGTCCCATTGCGATGATCGACTCCAAATAATGTCTTTAAAATGAGCAAATGCACAGCGGAAGATTTCTTTAATACCTGAGAATAAACATGCTTTCAAGTGTCAACCAAAAGGTTGGTGAGTTCATAAGTTTATCATAAACAGTAAAATTTCATCATTTTGATAGACCACAAGATTTAAATGCTGCATGGTACAAATGGGCCCGAATCCTATACCCACCTGTAATGTACATGCGATATCTTTTAAATACAGTACACCTTTCTCGTGTACGAAATCATTTTTCATAAATCTTAATAACCGTACATATATCTCGTGCACAAAAATAATATACACATAACCTGTGTATAAAATCATTCTCTCGATACATAACATTAATATCAATTGGTGGCAATTATCATGTCCACATAATTCAATGGTGGCAATTATCATGTCTACATAATTCAATGGTGGCAATTATCATGTCCACATAATTCAACGGTGGCAATTATCATGTCCACATAATTCAACAATAAATCGCAGAACTTCTGTCTGCATAATAATTCATTCGAGGAATGTTTTGCTTGTGTCTATCTCATCAAACATTTATAAAAGCATTTTATGTATTCGCAGTTCAAAATATATTTCAAAAGCAGTTGTAAAAACAGCGCATGTATTCTCAGTCCCAAAATTGTAAAGAGTAAAAGGGAGCAAATGAACTCACCTAATGTATTTTGTAGTAAAAATACATAGAACGACATTGAACAAGTATAGGGTTGGCCTCGGATTCACGAACCTATATCATTTGTGTATTCATTAATACATATGCTTGTAATTGAACAATTATTAATGATCTAGTTTTTATACTAGTAACTTATATATTTCATTATTAATATATATTCATTTTATTATATAAAAATATTAGTTTTCATTAGGTTATATATATTAAATATATTTTTAATATATATATATATATATATATATATATATTATTTGTATATTAATAGTAGTGGTTATAATAATATCAAAATAATATTAGTAGTGGTAACAATGATATTTATTATAATACTTATTATTACTAGTAAAGATAATAATGGTAGTAATTTCTATTAATGATAAGGATGGTAAATTTTTAATAATTACAGTACAGATAATGATAATAACAGTAGTTTAATAGTAATAGTAATGAAAATAATAATTTTTAATAATAATAGCTAATACTTATCAATAATAATTATTATAACAATCTTATTCCTAATGATAGTCTTAATAAGAATACTTTTGTTAATAATAATAATAGTAAAAATTCTAAAATAATACTAATACTAATGTTAATGATAATGATAATAGTTTGCATTATTTTCATACCAACAATAATAAAAATATATCTTATTTGTAATAATACTTATAATAATCATAGCGATGGTAAACATTAATAATCTTGTAATAATAATAATTTCGATAACGATATTAATACAAATCCTAAATGATAATAATAATACTAATAATAATACTAATGTTTAATAATAATATCAATCATCAATAATAACAATAATAACAATAACAATAACAATAACAATAACAATAATAATCTATAATAATAATAATAATACTAATAATAATAATAATAATAATAATAATAATAATAATAATAATAATAATAATAATAATAATAATAATAATAATAATAATAATAATAATAATAATAATTTTAATTAAAGGAACTACCTCGAAAATCGGTTTACAAAAAAAAAATAATGCCATCCGCCAGGCTCGAACCCGAGACCTCCTGCTAGCCCGACTCATGCACAAACCAGCTGAACCAAATCTGTTTTCTGATTAATTACACCTCCCATATATATAACCCATATTATTTATCCCTCATCCTCTTCACCCAGAACCCGTCGACCAGTGGATTAATAATTTCCATAACATCAAATTAAGTTTGGTTTTAAATTCTAATTTGAAACAGAAAGCAACAAGTGATCGATGGAATTTATTTAAAATAGAAAATAAAATATAAAAAATAACCACGGACCTGCAACAGACTTTTAAAATCGTTTAAGAACCCAAAATCAATTTACAAATTAGAAGCTGTTTGAGACAGAGATTATAACACGAAACTTGTTTGAAATTGCCCCTAGAAACTTTCTGAATACCTATTTGATCCTAAAACATCAAGTTGAAATCGAATTTCGCGATGAACACTTGCTTTGACTTTTTAAGTTGAAAGTTTGACTCTCAAATTAGAGCTCCATAGGAAAAATTGAGTTTTAAGACTTTGCAGATAGTTTTAATACAAGATTCCTAATAGAAATGCATTAATAGATTTTAAAATATGACTCGAATTCATTGAATTGACAAAATAGTGAAGAACAGAGATATCGTATCTGTTTTTCTTGCGTTTTAAATTTAATTCTCCTAATCATTCGAATTGAGTATGCAGCGTGTTATATGGAGTTTAATAGATGTAGTTACAGTGTAATTGAATCAATTAGTTTTGTTTCGTAGCATGATTGAATCGACAAGAAATCTGCTGTCAGGAAAATAAAATAAAAAAAACAGGATCGCCTTTAACTGTTATTGTTTGTTATATGGATTGATGGTATCGACTTGTACTAGATTGGGAACGTAAAGCAACCATTAACACAGATTGATAAGGATTGATAACAGAATACGGTTTTGTATTGTATATTTATATGGATTTATTTATTTAATTATCTGTATATGTATTTAATTATCTGTATACGTATTTAGTTATCTGTATACGTAATCTATATATATCTGTATAATGTATATCTGGTTATCTGTTTCTCTATAATAATATTCTTGATATTATATTAATACTATTAATAATTATAATAATAATCATAATCATAATGATTCATAATATTAACAATAATATTAATACTTTTAATAATAATATAACAATAATATTACTAACAAGTACATAATAATATTAGTAATGATATTAATAATATTAGTGATACTGATAAAAATAATTTTTATTAATAATGTTATTTTTTTATAAAATTTATAGTTTTAGTAATGATAATTTTACTAGTAATAATTATAACAATAATATTGATCATAATATTGCTGATATTATTAATAATAACCATAATATTAATCATAATATTACTATATTCATTTGTATGTATCACATTCGTATCTATAGTTTATATATTTAAATAACACTAGTCTTGATATTAATATTGAAAGTAATAATAATATTATTAATATAATATTCATGTTTTAATTTGTAATTATTTAATATTACAATTTATTAGTTAACATACAATTAACATTTAATATTTATACATCATAATATATATATATATATATATATATATATATATATATATATATATATATATATATATATATATATATATATACATACTAATACTAATACTAATAATAACAATCTATTTAATGATATTATTGATAATATTGCTTAATAATAATAATACTAGTAATGATAGTAGTTTTAATATAATAATTATGTTCAACTTGTAATTAAGTTTAATATATTATAATTTATTATATACTATCTATCACTTATATGATTTATCGAATCTTTACTATTTATTATTTTTATATATTTCCACTACTACATAATTAATCATATTTAAATACCAAGTTTAAGTTTTCTTTCTAATCACATAATAGTTTATTAATATATTAAATTCATAATATAATTATTTACATGTATAATAATTTATAATTATATACTTTTCTATTTAGGATTAATGGTTCATGAATCGTCGAGAGCAGTCAAAGGGTAATTGATTACATGAATATAAATTTCAAAATTTCTGAGATGCAATATTACAGAATTTGCTTATCGTGTCGGAATCATATAAAGATTAAAGTTTAAATTTGATCGGAAATTTCCGGGTCATCACAAAGTATAAGTTTTTATTTATTTTATATAAATATTTTATAACTTAAAATAGAAAAAAAAAAGTAAAAAGTATTCGGTCCGTACTGTAGCATCCCAAACAATTTAGCCTGGAACCCGAGCCCATGCGACCGCATGGCTATAAAACCCTCAACTCATGCGATCGCATGGCTATAAAACCCTCAACTCATATAAAGATTAAAGTACTGTAGCAGCCCAAACTTTTAATTCTTAGTTTTTAGGCTTTTAAGTTTCGACGCTGCATTTAATTATTTTTCGACGCTTATTTTTCGACCTTTTATTTTTCGATGTTTTTCAATTCGCTCTTTTTCTTTCTTATTTCTCGACGCTCTAGTTTTTAGGACATAGAATTTTTTTATTTTCTTTAAAATTTCGACGAAAAAATTATTTTAAGCAGTTAAATTGATAGACTTCCAAAATTTTCTGGTTCGTAGCAATAGTTGGATTTGTTAGTAGCGAGTTGTGGGCTTCCGATTTAAAGGGTCCTGGCTACCTGCTGCATCTATTGGCAATTCGAAACGTGGGCAAAATCAGAAAAGTCTATTAATTTGATAACTTATATAATTTTTATTTTTATAACTAATAGGATATTCAGTGAACGCACCGAGCAAAACGTTCACCACCTTTCATACGTTCACCACCTGTAACTCGATCAAGACATTTATCCAATATTGTCGTCGTTGATTTTTCTTTAGAATCGTCATCTAGTCGACCAAGTACTCCAATTCAAATTTCCGATAATCCATTTTTTGAACCCGACCTCACAATTGAGAATCTGGAGGATATTCAGGGACAATTCAGAGATCCTGAACCACTAATCATTCCTCCTGAACCACAAATCACTCATCCAGAAATTGTCGAGGAAGAAACCATTAAGTCAGAATCCTCTAGTGATTCAGATTCAACAAATTCAATCATGGAAAATCTGGAACCTCTAAGTATGGAAGACCGAATGATAGCTAAACGCACTGGCCAAGGTCATGCAATTACTCAACCAAACATTAATGCGCCAGATTATGAAATTAAAGGACAAATCCTACACATGGCAACTAATCAATGCCAATTTAGTGGTGCGCCGAAGGAAGATCCAAACGAACATCTTCGTACCTTTAATAGGATTTGTACTCTATTTAAAATCCGAGAAGTGGAGGATGAACATATCTATCTCATGTTATTTCCCTGGACTTTAAAGGGAGAAGCCAAAGATTGGTTAGAATCGTTACCTGAAGGGGCGATTGATACATGGGATGTTTTAGTTGAAAAATTTCTTAAACAATTCTTTCCGGCATCTAAAGCCGTGAGACTTCAAGGAGAAATTGTTACGTTCATGCAAAAGCCAAATGAAACTCTATATGAGGCGTGGACAAGATTTAGAAAGTTGTTAAGAGGATGTCCGCAACATGGTTTAGAAACTTATCAAATAGTACAAATATTCTACTAAGGATGCAATATCACTACACGAAAAGACATCGATATAGCAGCTGGTGGTTCCATTATGAAGAAAACCGCAACTGAAGCTAACAAAATTATTGATAACACTGCTTCCCACTCACATGAGTGGCACCAAGAAAAAGATATCGTTAGATCATCTAAAGCAGCTAGAGCCGATTCTAGCCATGACTTTGATTCCATTTTTGCAAAGATAGATGCTGTCGAGAGACGGATGGAAAAGATGACTAAAGATATTCATGTTATACGAATTAGTTATGAGCAGTGTGGAGGACCATATTTGATAAAAGATTGTCTCAGTATTGAACAAACAATGGAATAAAGAGAGAATGTTTCATACATGGACCAAAGGCCTGGAAATAATTATCAGAATAATTATTAACCGCCAAGACCAATCTACAATCAAAATCAGAATTATAACCGAAATGTTCCATACAACAACCAACAAGGTCCTAGCAATCAACAAGCGTCTAACAATACTTACAATCAGCAAAGACCTATTTTTCAAAATAAACCACCACAAACCGATGATAAAAAGCCAAATTTAGAAGATATGATGTCGAAGCTAGTTGAATCTCAAACGCAGTTTTTCACATCTCAGAAATAAACCAATGAACAAAATGCTCAAGCATTTAGAAATCAACAAGCTTCAATCCAAAATCTGGAACAAGAAGTAAGCAACCTAGCAAGGTTGATAGGTGAAAGAAAACCGGGGAGTCTACCTAGTGATACAAATGTTAACCCCCGGAATGAAACAGCTAAAGCCATTACCACAAGAAGTGGTATTACACTTAAAACACCTGAAATACCTGTAATTTCTGATGATTCTACTCCTACTACACAAGAACCACAACCTAAGCAAGATAAGGAAAAAGAATCGGTAGTTGAAAAGGTTAATGAAGATAACACAGTTAAAGCTAAACCTTATGTTAAACTATACCAACCACCACTTCCTTACCCGAGTAAAATGAGAAAAGAAAGACTTGAAGCCGAGCAATCCAAATTCTTGGATATGTTTAAACAAATAAATGTCAATCTTCCTTTCATTAATGTGATTTCAGGAATGCCTAGATATGCTAAATTTCTGAAAGATCTAATCACAAATAGAAAGAAAATGGAAGAACTCTCGGCTGTTACTATGAATGCTAATTGTTCTGCAGTGCTGTTAAATAAGATACCAGAAAAATTATCAGATCCAAGAAGTTTCACAATTCCATGTTTTCTGGGTAGTCTTAGTTCAATAGAAGCATTGGCAGACTTAGGTGCTAGTATAAATTTAATGCCGTATTCACTATACGCTAAACTAGACCTTGGAGAATTGAAACCAACAAGAATAAGCATACAACTAGCCGATCGATCAGTAAAATATCCTAGAGGGGTAATGGAGAACATGCTAGTTAAAGTTGGTACTTTAGTATTTCCAGTAGATTTTGTTATTCTGGACATGGAAGAAGATTCTCGAGTTCCTCTTATATTATGAAGACCATTCTTAAACACGGCTAAAGCAATAATAGACGTGTTCGGTAAGAAACTGACCCTAAGTATAGAGGACGAGAGTGTTACCTTTTCTGTTGATAGAGCCATGCAACAACCGCAATCTGCAGATGATACATGTTATTATATTCAAACTATAGATTCACATGCAGAATTTTTAGAAGAATTTACAGAATTACAAGGAACAGGAGAATGTTCTTTAGGAGAAGGAACTGAACCAATTGATGAAGCTGAAATGTTAGCTACACTTATGGCTAATGAATATGAACCAACAACAGAAGAACTTCAAATGTTAAAAGAGGAAGACAGATATCGATACAAATCATCGATAGAAGAACCACCGACATTAGAGTTAAAGCCACTTCCAAACCATTTAGAATATGCTTATTTACCTGTAATAATTCTCTTACAGAAAATAAAAAATCTCAACTCATTTCTGTGCTAAAAGCTCATAAACTAGGTATTGCATGGAAGATTCATGACATTAAAGGTATAAGTCCTTCGTATTGCACACATAAAATCCTTATGGAAGAAGGTCATAAAACGTATGTGCAACGCCAATGAAGACTAAATCCTAATATTCAAGATGTTGTTAAGAAAGAAATTATTAAACTGCTAGATGCAGGTTTAATTTATCCAATCTCTGATAGTCCATGGGTAAGCCCAGTTCAATGCGTACCTAAGAAGGGTGGCATGACTGTCACAAATGAAAAAATGAGCTTATTTCTACTAGGACTGTAACATGATGGCGTGTTTGTATTGATTATATAAAATTAAATGACGCCACCAGAAAAGGTCACTTTCCCCTACCTTTCATTGGAAATGTTGGAAAGGTTGGCCGGGAACAGTTAATATTGTTTTCTTGATGGTTTTTCTGGATATTTTCAAATTCCAATAGCACCCGAGGACCAAGAGAAAACTACGTTCACATGCCCTTATGGTACTTTTGCTTACAAACGCATGCCATTTGGACTTTGCAACGCCCCTGCAACATTTCAAATGTGCATGATGGCGATTTTTCACGACATGATAGAAGAATGCATGGAAGTTTTCATGGATGACTTTTTAGTCTTCGATGATACATTTGAATCATGTCTAGTTAATCTTGAACGGATGCTTATTAGATGCGAACAATCAAATCTAGTTCTTAATTGGGAGAAATACCATTTCATGGTTAAAGAAGGCATCGTTCTTGGTCATAAAATTTCAAATGAAGGAATTGAAGTGGATAGAGATAAAGTAGATGTAATTGCTAAACTTCCACATCCCACCAATGTTAGAGGAGTTAGGAGTTTTCTAGGGCATGCCGGTTTTTACCGATGTTTCATAAAAGATTTTTCTAAAATTGCCACTTCTATGAATAAACTCCTTGAAAAGGATGCTCCATTCATCTTTTCGGAGGAATGCATCAAATCTTTTAATATTCTTAAAGAAAAACTCACTAATGCGCCGATTATGATAACTCCAAATTGGAATCTACCATTTGAACTCATGTGCGATGCAAGTGATTTTGCAATGGGAGCCGTTTTAGGTCAAAGGATTGAAAAACAATTTCAACCTATTTATTATGCTAGTAAGACGTTACAAGGAGCACAAAAGAATTACACAACTACTGAAAAAGAACTCCTTGCTATTGTCTTTTCTTTTGATAAATTTTATTCATATCTCGTTCTAGCTAAAACGGTGGTTTATACTGACCATTCTGCTCTTAGATACCTATTTTCGAAACAAGATGCTAAACCACGATTAATCCGTTAGATCTTACTCTTACAAGAGTTCGATATTGAAATCCAAGATAAAAAGGGAGCAGAAAATCTCGCAGCTGGTCATCTTTCTCGTCTTGAAAATCCTGAATTAGAAGTTCTAAATGAATCGGCTATACAAGATAACTTTCCTGATGAATATCTTTTGAAGATCGACTATAATGAAATTTCATGGTTTGCAGACTATGCAAACTACTTAGTATGTGGATTCCTTGAAAAATGAATGTTGTACCAAAAACGAAAGAAATTCTTTAGTGATATAAAACACTATTTCTAGGAAGATCCACATTTGTTTAAAAGTTGTCCCGATGGAGTAATACGCTGATGTGTATTCGGGGATGAAGCTAGTCAAATCTTAAACCATTGTCACACCTGACCAACAGGAGGGCAATATGGGCCTCAACTCACAGCAAGAAAAGTCTATAACGCTGGATTCTATTGGCCTACAATTTTCAAAGACGCACACCTTCTTTGTAAATCCTGTGATGCTTATCAAAGGGCTGGAAAAATAAGTTAACGTGATGAAATGCCACAAAATGTCATTCAAGTATGTGAAGTATTTGATGTTTGGGGTATTGACTTTATGGGTCCATTTCCAAAATCTCATAATAATCTCTACATTCTCGTTGCTATTGATTATGTATCTAAATGGGTGGAAGCACAAGCTCTCTCCACTAATGATGCACGAGTTGTAGTCAACTTCTTAAAACGTCTTTTTCCTAGGTTCGGAACACCGAAAGCTTTAATAAGTGATCGGGGTACTCATTTTTGTAATAATCAACTTGAGAAAGTTCTCAAAAGATATGGAGTAACTCATAAAATCTCAACCGCTTATCATCCATAAACAAGTAGACAAGTTGAGAATACCAACCGAGCATTAAAATGTATTCTAGAGAAAATCGTAGGATCAAATCCGAAGGAATGGTCCATGAAATTGGAGGATGCACTCTGGGCTTTTAGAACAGCCTACAAAACTCCAATTGGAACCACACCTTTTAAACTTGTTTACGAAAAAGCATGTCACCTTCCAGTAGAAATTGAGTACAAAGCATTTTGGGCTTTGAAGACATGTAATCTTGATTTACATGAAGCTGGGCATCTACGGTTAAGTCAACTAAACAAATTAGAAGAATTAAGACATGATGCATATGAAAATTCGTTAATCTATAAGGAAAGAACAAAGAAATGGCATGATAAAAGAATCAGAAGTTTAAATGAATTTAAGGAAGGAGACAGAGTTCTTCTTTTCAATTCACGATTCAAGCTATTTCCCGGAAAATTGAAGTCAAGATGGTCTGGACCATTCATAGTTAAAAGAGTTTTCCCATATGGAACAATAGAGTTAATAAATTCAAATGAGATTGAATTTAAAGTTAATGTGAAATGTCCCGTTCTTATTGTTTAAAAACGTTCCATATTAATGGATTTCGTTGCGAGGTTTTGACCTCTATATGAGACGTTTTTTTTCAAAGACTGCATTCATTTTTTTAAAACAAACCATAACCTTTATTTCATAGATAAAGGTTTTAAAAAGCTTTACGTAGATTATCAAATAATGATAATCTAAAATATCCTGTTTACACACGACCATTACATAATGGTTTACAATACAAATATGTTACAACAAAATAAGTTTCTTGAATGCAGTTTTTACACAATATCATACAAGCATGGACTCCAAATCTCGTCCTTATTTAAGTATGCGACAGTGGAAGCTCTTAATAATCACCTGAGAATAAACATGCTTAAAACTTCAACAAAAATGTTGGTGAGTTATAGGTTTAACCTATATATATCAAATCATAATAATAGACCACAAGATTTCATATTTCAATACACATCCCATACATAGAGATAAAAATCATTCATATGGTGAACACCTGGTAATCGACATTAACAAGATGCATATATAAGAATATCCCCATCATTCCTGGACACCCTTCGGATATGATATAAATTTCGAAGTACTAAAGCATCCGGTACTTTGGATGGGGCTTGTTGGGCCCGATAGATCTATCTTTAGGATTCGCGTCAATTAGGGTGTCTGTTCCCTAATTCTTAGATTACCAGACTTAATAAAAAGGGGCATATTCGATTTCGATAATTCAACCATAGAATGTAGTTTCACGTACTTGTGTCTATTTTGTAAATTATTTATAAAACCTGCATGTATTCTCATCCCAAAAATATTAGATTTTAAAAGTGGGACTATAACTCACTTTCACAGATTTTTACTTCGTCGGGAAGTAAGACTTGGCCACTGGTTGATTCACGAACCTATAACAATATATACATATATATCAAAGTATGTTCAAAATATATTTACAACACTTTTAATATATTTTGATGTTTTAAGTTTATTAAATCAGCTGTCCTCGTTAGTAACCTACAACTAGTTGTCCACAGTTAGATGTACAGAAATAAATCGATAAATATTATCTTGAATCAATCCACGACCCAGTGTATACGTATCTCAGTATTGATCACAACTCAAACTATATATATTTTGGAATCAACCTCAACCCTGTATAGCTAACTCCAACATTCACATATAGAGTGTCTATGGTTGTTCCGAAATATATATAGATGTGTCGACATGATAGGTCGAAACATTGTATACGTGTCTATGGTATCTCAAGATTACATAATATACAATAGAAGTTGATTAAGTTATGGTTGGAATAGATTTGTTACAAATTTTCACGTAGCTAAAATGAGAAAAATTATCCAATCTTGTTTTACCCATAACTTCTTCATTTTAAATCCGTTTTGAGTGAATCAAATTGCTATGGTTTCATATTGAACTCTATTTTATGAATCTAAACAGAAAAAGTATAGGTTTATAGTCGGAAAAATAAGTTACAAGTCGTTTTTGTAAAGGTAGTCATTTCAGTCGAAAGAACGACGTCTAGATGACCATTTTAGAAAACATACTCCCACTTTGAGTTTAACCATAATTTTTGGATATAGTTTCATGTTCATAATAAAAATCATTTTCTCAGAATAACAACTTTTAAATCAAAGTTTATCATAGTTTTTAATTAACTAACCCAAAACAGCCCGCGGTGTTACTACGACGGCGTAAATCCGGTTTTACGGTGTCTTTCGTGTTTCCAGGTTTTAAATCATTAAGTTAGCATATCATATAGATATAGAACATGTGTTTAGTTGATTTTAAAAGTCAAGTTAGAAGGATTAACTTTTATTTGCGAACAAGTTTAGAATTAACTAAACTATGTTCTAGTGATTACAAGTTTAAACCTTCGAATAAGATAGCTTTATATGTATGAATCGAATGATGTTATGAACATCATTACTACCTTAAGTTCCTTGGATAAACCTACTGGAAAATAGAAAAATGGATCTAGCTTCAACGGATCCTTGGATGGCTCGAAGTTCTTGAAGCAGAATCATGACACGAAAACAAGTTCAAGTAAGATCATCACTTGAAATAAGATTGTTATAGTTATAGAAATTGAACCAAAGTTTGAATATGATTATTACCTTGTATTAGAATGATAACATACTGTAAGAAACAAAGATTTCTTGAGGTTGGATGATCACCTTACAAGATTGGAAGTGAGCTAGCAAACTTGAAAGTATTCTTGATTTTATGTAACTAGAACTTGTAGAATATATGAAGAACACTTAGAACTTGAAGATAGAACTTGAGAGAGATCAATTAGATGAAGAAAATTGAAGAATAAAAGTGTTTGTAGGTGTTTTTGGTCGTTGGTGTATGGATTAGATATAAAGGATATGTAATTTTGTTTTCATGTAAATAAGTCATGAATGATTACTCATATTTTTGTAATTTTATGAGATATTTCATGCTAGTTGCCAAATTATGGTTCCCACATGTGTTAGGTGACTCACATGGGCTGCTAAGAGCTGATCATTGGAGTGTATATACCAATAGTACATACATCTAAAAGCTGTGTATTGTACGAGTACGAATACGGGTGCATACGAGTAGAATTGTTGATGAAACTGAACGAGGATGTAATTGTAAGCATTTTTGTTAAGTAGAAGTATTTTGATAAGTGTATTGAAGTCTTTCAAAAGTGTATGCATACATATTAAAACACTACATGTATATACATTTTAACTGAGTCGTTAAGTCATCGTTAGTCGTTACATGTAAATGTTGTTTTGAAACCTTTAGGTTAACGATCTTGTTGAATGTTGTTAACCCATTATTTATTATAACAAATGAGATGTTAAATTGTTATATTATCATGATATTATGATATATAATATATCTTAGTATGATATATATACAGTTAAATGTCGTTACAACGATAATCGTTACATATATGTCTCGTTTCGAAATCCTTAAGTTAGTAGTCTTGTTTATATGTATATAACTTATTGTTAATATACTTATGGAGATACTTACTTATCATATTCTCATGTTAACCATATGTATATCCATATATATATCGTCATGTCGTTTTTATAAGTTTTAACGTTCGTGAATCGCCGGTCAACTTGGGTGGTCAATTGTCTATATGAAACATATTTCAATTAATCAAGTCTTAACAAGTTTGATTGCTTAACATGTTGGAAACATTTAATCATGTAAATATCAATCTCAATTAATATATATAGACATGGAAAAGTTCGGGTCACTACAGTACCTACCCGTTAAATAAATTTCGTCCCGAAATTTTAAGCTGTTGAAGGTGTTGACGAATCTTCTGGAAATAGATGCGGGTATTTCTTCTTCATCTGATCTTCACGCTCCCAGGTGAACTCGGGTCCTCTACGAGCATTCCATCGAACCTTAACAATTAGTATCTTGTTTTGCTTAAGTCTTTTAACCTCACGATCCATTATTTCGACGGGTTCTTCGATGAATTGAAGTTTTTCGTTGATTTGGATTTCATCTAACGGAATAGTGAGATCTTCTTTAGCAAAACATTTCTTCAAATTCGAGACGTGGAAAGTGTTATGTACAGCCGCGAGTTGTTGAGGTAACTCAAGTCGGTAAGCTACTGGTCCGACACGATCAATAATCTTGAATGGTCCAATATACCTTGGATTTAATTTCCCTCGTTTACCAAATCGAACAACGCCTTTCCAAGGTGCAACTTTAAGCATGACCATCTCTCCAATTTCAAATTCTATATCTTTTCTTTTAATGTCAGCGTAGCTCTTTTGTCGACTTTGGGCGGTTTTCAACCGTTGTTGAATTTGGATGCTCTTCTCGGTAGTTTCTTGTATAATCTCCGGGCCCGTAATCTGTCTATCCCCCACTTCACTCCAACAAATCGGAGACCTGCACTTTCTACCATAAAGTGCTTCAAATGGCGCCATCTCAATGCTTGAATGGTAGCTGTTGTTGTAGGAAAATTCTGCTAACGGTAGATGTCAATCCCAACTGTTTCCGAAATCAATAACACATGCTCGTAGCATGTCTTCAAGCATTTGTATCGTCCTTTCGCTCTGCCCATCAGTTTGTGGATGATAGGCAGTACTCATGTCTAGACGAGTTCCTAATGCTTGCTGTAATGTCTGCCAGAATCTTGAAATAAATCTGCCATCCCTATCAGAGATAATAGAGATTGGTATTCCATGTCTGGAGACGACTTCCTTCAAATACAGTCGTGCTAACTTCTCCATCTTGTCATCTTCTCTTATTGGTAGGAAGTGTGCTGATTTGGTGAGACAATCAACTATTACCCAAATAGTATCAAAACCACTTGCAGTCCTTGGCAATTTAGTGATGAAATCCATGGTAATGTTTTCCCATTTCCATTCCTGGATTTCGGGTTGTTGAAGTAGACCTGATGGTTTCTGATGCTCAGTTTTGACCTTAGAACACGTCAAACATTCTCCTACATATTTAGCAACATCGGCTTTCATACCCGGCCACCAAAAATGTTTCTTGAGATCCTTGTACATCTTCCCCGTTCCAGGATGTATTGAGTATCTGGTTTTATGAGCTTCTCTAAGTACCATTTCTCTCATATCTCCAAATTTTGGTACCCAAATCCTTTCAGCCCTATACCGGGTTCCGTCTTCCCGAATATTAAGATGCTTCTCCGATCCCTTGGGTATTTCATCCTTTAAATTTCCCTCTTTTAAAACTCCTTGTTGCGCCTCCTTTATTTGAGTAGTAAGGTTATTATGAATCATTATATTCATAGATTTTACTCGAATGGGTTCTCTGTCCTTCCTGCTCAAGGCATCGGCTACCACATTTGCCTTCCCCGGGTGGTAACGAATCTCAAAGTCGTAATCATTCAACAATTCAATCCACCTACGCTGCCTCATATTCAGTTGTTTCTGATTAAATATGTGTTGAAGACTTTTGTGGTCGGTATATATAATACTTTTAACCCCATATAAGTAGTGCCTCCAAGTCTTTAATGCAAAAACAACCGCGCCTAATTCCAAATCATGCGTCGTATAATTTTGTTCGTGAATCTTCAATTGTCTAGACGCATAAGCAATCACCTTCATTCGTTGCATTAATACACAACCGAGACCTTGCTTTGATGCGTCACAATAAATCACAAAATCATCATTCCCTTCAGGCAATGACAATATAGGTGCCGTAGTTAGCTTTTTCTTCAATAACTGAAACGCTTTCTCTTGTTCATCATTCCATTCAAATTTCTTCCCTTTATGCGTTAATGCAGTCAAGGGTTTTGCTATTCTGGAAAAGTCTTGGATGAACCTTCTGTAGTAACCAGCTAGTCCTAAAAACTGGCGTATGTGTTTCGGAGTTTTCGGGGTTTCCCACTTTTCAACAGTTTCTATCTTTGCCGGATCCACCTTAATACCTTCTTTGTTCACTATGTGACCGAGGAATTGAACTTCTTCCAACCAAAATGCACACTTTGAAAACTTAGCGTACAATTCTTCCTTCCTCAATACTTCTAACACCTTTCTCAAATGTTCACCGTGTTCTTGGTCATTCTTTGAGTAAATAAGTATGTCATCAATGAAAACAATGACAAACTTGTCAAGGTATGGTCCACACACTCGGTTCATAAGGTCCATGAACACAGCTGGTGCATTAGTTAAACCAAACGGCATGACCATAAACTCGTAATGACCGTAACGTGTTCTGAAAGCAGTCTTTGGAATATCATCTTCTTTCACTCGCATTTGATGATACCCGGAACGTAAGTCAATCTTTGAATAAATAGACGAGCCTTGTAATTGATCAAATAAGTCGTCAATTCTCGGTAGTGGGTAGCGGTTCTTGATGGTAAGTTTGTTCAACTCTCGGTAGTCGATACACAACCTGTATGCACCATCTTTCTTCTTGACAAACAAAACAGGAGCTCCCCACGGTGATGTGCTTGGTCGAATGAAACCACGCTCTAAAAGTTCTTGTAATTGGCTTTGCAGTTCTTTCATCTCACTGGGTGCGAGTCTGTAAGGAGCACGAGCTATTGGTGCAGCTCCTGGTACAAGATCTATTTGAAATTCAACGGATCGATGTGGGGGTAATCCCGGTAATTCTTTCGAAAATACATCGGGAAATTCTTTTGCGATGGGAACATCATTGATGCTCTTTTCTTCAGTTTGTACTTTCTCGACGTGTGCTAGAACAGCATAGCAACCTTTTCTTATTAGTTTTTGTGCCTTCAAATTACTAATAAGATGTAGCTTCGTGTTGCCCTTTTCTCCGTACACCATTAAGGGTTTTCCTTTTTCTCGTATAATGCGAATTGCATTTTTGTAACAAACGATCTCTGCTTTCACTTCTTTCAACCAGTCCATACCGATTATCACATCAAAACTCCCTAACTCTACTAGTATCAAGTCAATCTTAAATGTTTCACTAACCAGTTTAATTTCTCGATTCCGACATATATTATCTGCTGAAATTAATTTACCATTTGCTAATTCAAGTAAAAATTTACTATCCAAAGGCATCAATGGACAACTTAATTTAGCACAAAAATCTCTACTCATATAGCTTCTATCCGCACCCGAATCAAATAAAACGTAAGCAGATTTATTGTCAATAAGAAACGTACCCGTAACAAGCTCCGGGTCTTCCTGTGCCTCTGCTGCATTAATATTGAAAACTCTTCCACGGCCTTGTCCATTCGTGTTCTCCTGGTTCGGGCAATTTCTAATAATGTGGCCCGGTTTTCCACATTTATAACAAACTACATTGGCATAACTTGCTCCGACACTACTTGCTCCGCCATTACTCGTTCCGACACCATTTGTTCCTTTCGTTCTATTAACCCCTGGTCCATAGACCTCACACTTCGCCGCGCTATGACCATTTCTTTTACACTTGTTGCAAAATTTGGTGCAGAACCCCGAGTGATACTTTTCACACCTTTGGCATAGCTGCTTCTGATTGTTGTTGTTGTTGCGGTTATTATTGTTGTTGGGATGATTGTTGTAGTTGCTGCTGTTGTTGTTGTTGTTGGGCCGTTTGTTGTAGTTGCGATTGATGTTGCGATTGTTGGGATAATTGTTGCGATTATTGTTGTAATTGCTGTTGTTGTTATATTGGTGATTCTTATCACCGTTTTCCTCCCACTTTCTTTTGACTTGCTTCACATTGGCCTCTTCAGCAGTCTGTTCTTTAATTCTTTCTTCAATCTGGTTCACTAGTTTGTGAGCCATTCTACATGCCTGTTGTATGGAGGCGGGCTCGTGTGAACTTATATCTTCTTGGATTCTTTCCGGTAATCCTTTCACAAACGCGTCGATCTTCTCTTCCTCATCTTCGAATGCTCCCGGACACAATAGGCACAATTCTGTGAATCGTCTTTCGTACGTGGTAATATCAAATCCTTGGGTTCGTAACCCTCTAAGTTCTGTCTTGAGCTTATTGACCTCGGTTCTGGGACGGTACTTCTCGTTCATCAAGTGCTTGAATGCTGACCACGGTAGTGCGTACGCATCGTCTTGTCCCACTTGCCCTAGATAGGTATTCCACCATGTTAACGCAGAACCTATGAAGGTATGCGTAGCGTACTTCACTTTGTCCTCTTCAGTACACTTACTTATGGCAAACACCGATTCGACCTTCTCGGTCCACCGTTTCAATCCGATCGGTCCTTCGGTTCCATCAAATTCCAAAGGTTTGCAGGCAGTGAATTCTTTGTAGGTGCATCCTACACGA
Source organism: Rutidosis leptorrhynchoides (assembly GCF_046630445.1). Taxonomy (NCBI): domain Eukaryota; kingdom Viridiplantae; phylum Streptophyta; class Magnoliopsida; order Asterales; family Asteraceae; genus Rutidosis; species Rutidosis leptorrhynchoides. The sequence goes on along the minus strand of NC_092338.1, from coordinate 179,691,755 downwards.
TTTCCTGTACTGCTAGATCCAAGGTTATTGTTGGTATGTAGCGCAGCCTGTACTGCGGCTATGTTTGAAGCTAGAAAAGTACGGAATTCCTCTTCATTCATATTCACGGTGTGTCGAGTAGTCGGTGCCATTTCCTTCAAAATAGTCAAATGGAACAAGTTAATCATACAGAATATTATGAGTAGTTAATAGTATTTCGTAGCATAATATGAACTCATTTATAAAAGCTTTTTCTTCATATTAGCGTTTTATAAGTTTAAATTCGGGTAGTACCTACCCGTTAAGTTCATACTTAGTAGCTAATATACAATTCAACTACTACAATTCTATATGAAAAACTGATTATAATAATATTTCGCGTTCAAACTTTTATACAATATTTTACAAACTTACAATAATGCTTATTTTACATAAAGCATGAAATATAGCACACAATAACTTTGATACAAGATAGTTGTGAAGATAATTCTAGCTAGTACACAAGTCGTTCAGCAAAGGCAATAAAGACACGTAATTCATACGTCCAGAAACAAGTCATGCATTCTGGTTTTACTAGGACTACTTCCCATCCTTGGTCTTGTGGAACATAACCGTTATGGCCGTTGATAAGACAGCGTGTTGTAACGTCGTCAAAGGGACGAGGGTTACGTAATGTCCAACAGTCCCGTAACAATCTAAAAACCTCATTTCTTACCCCAATTACCGACTCCGTCACTTGTGGGAACGTTTTGTTTAATAGTTGTAGGCCGATGTTCTTGTTCTCATTTTGGTGAGAAGCGAACATTACTAATCCGTAAGCATAACATGCTTCTTTATGTTGCATGTTAGCCGCTTTTTCTAAATCACGAAGTCCAATATTCGGATATATTGAGTCAAAATAATTTCTTAACCCATTGCGTACAATAGCATTTGGGTTCCCTGCAATATATGCGTCAAAGTAAACACATCGTAACTTATGGATTTCCCAATGTGATATCCCCCATCTTTCGAACGAAAGCCTTTTATAAACCAAGGCATTCTTGGAACGTTCTTCGAATGTCTTACAAACTGATCTCGCCTTAAATAGTCGTGCCGAAGAATTCTGACCGACTCTAGACAAGATTTCATCAATCATGTCTCCGGGTAGGTCTCTTAAAATATTGGGTTGTCTATCCATTTTGTGTTTTTATACTGTAAAATAGACAAGAGTTAGATTCATAAAAAAAAATACTTATTAATACAAGCAATTTTTACATATATCATAAAGTATAAGCACACTATATTACATATATTACACCACACGAATACAGCTATCTTATTCCGACTCGCTTGTTTCTTCTTCTTCGGTTTTGGTTCGTTTTGCCAAGTTTCTAGGGATATATGATGTTCCCCTAATACGAGCCGTCGTTATCCACATTGGTTTAGAAAAACCTGGTGGTTTAGAGGTTCCCGGGTCATTGTTACAACTTAAGGACTTCGGGGGTTGACGATACATATAAAGTTCATCGGGGTTGGAATTAGATTTCTCTATTTTTATGCCCTTTCCCTTATTATTTTCTTTTGCCTTTTTAAATTCAGTTGGGGTAATTTCTATAATATCATCGGAATTCTCGTCGGAATCCGATTCATCGGAGAATTGGTAATCCTCCCAATATTTTGCTTCCTTGGCGGAAACACCATTGACCATAATTAACCTTGGTCGGTTGGTTGAGGATTTTCTTTTACTTAACCGTTTTATTATTTCCCCCACCAGTTCTATTTCTTCATCCGGTTCTGATTCTTCTTCCGGTTCCGATTCTTCTTCTGGTTCCGACTCTTCTTCCGGTTCCTCTTCGGGAACTTGTGAATCAGTCCACGAATCATTCCAATTTACATTTGACTCTTCATTATTATTAGGTGAGTTAATGGGACTTGTTCTAGAGGTAGACATCTATCACATAATATCAAACGCGTTAAGAGATTAATATATCACATAATATTCACATGTTAAAAATATATAGTTTCCAACAAAATTTGTTAAGCAATCATTTTTCAAGTAAACACGGTCGAAGTCCAGACTCACTAATGCATCCTAACAAACTCGATAAGACACACTAATGCAAAATTCTGGTTCTCTAAGACCAACGCTCAGATACCAACTGAAATGTCCCGTTCTTATTGATTAAAAACGTTCCATATTAATTGATTTCGTTGCGAGGTTTTGACCTCTATATGAGACGTTTTTTTTCAAAGACTGCATTCATTTTTTTAAAACAAACCATAACCTTTATTTCATAGATAAAGGTTTTAAAAAGCTTTACGTAGATTATCAAATAATGATAATCTAAAATATCCTGTTTACACACGACAATTACATAATGGTTTACAATACAAATATGTTACAACAAAATAAGTTTCTTGAATGCAGTTTTTACACAATATCATACAAGCATGGACTCCAAATCTCGTCCTTATTTAAGTATGCGACAGCGGAAGCTCTTAATAATCACCTGAGAATAAACATGCTTAAAACGTCAACAAAAATGTTGGTGAGTTATAGGTTTAACCTATATATATCAAATCATAATAATAGACCACAAGATTTCATATTTCAATACACATCCCATACATAGAGATAAAAATCATTCATATGGTGAACACCTGGTAATCGACATTAACAAGATGCATATATAAGAATATCCCCATCATTCCGGGACACCCTTCGGATATGATATAAATTTCGAAGTACTAAAGCATCCGGTACTTTGGATGGGGCTTGTTGGGCTCGATAGATCTATCTTTAGGATTCGCGTCAATTAAGGTGTCTGTTCCCAAATTCTTAGATTACCAGACTTAATAAAAAGGGGCATATTCGATTTCGATAATTCAACCATAGAATGTAGTTTCACGTACTTGTGTCTATTTTGTAAATCATTTATAAAACCTGCATGTATTCTCATCCCAAAAATATTAGATTTTAAAAGTGGGACTATAACTCTCTTTCACAGATTTTTACTTCGTCGGGAAGTAAGACTTGGCCACTGGTTGATTCACGAACCTATAACAATATATACATATATATCAAAGTATGTTCAAAATATATTTACAACACTTTTAATATATTTTGATGTTTTAAGTTTATTAAGTCAGCTGTCCTCGTTAGTAACCTACAACTAGTTGTCCACAGTTAGATGTACAGAAATAAATCGATAAATATTATCTTGAATCAATCCACGACCCAGTGTATACGTATCTCAGTATTGATCACAACTCAAACTATATATATTTTGGAATCAACCTCAACCCTGTATAGCTAACTCCAACATTCACATATAGAGTGTCTATGGTTGTTCCGAAATATATAGATGTGTCGACATGATAGGTCAAAACATTGTATACGTGTCTATGGTATCTCAAGATTACATAATATACAATACAAGTTGATTAAGTTATGGTTGGAATAGATTTGTTACAAATTTTCACGTAGCTAAAATGAGAAAAATTATCCAATCTTGTTTTACCCATAACTTCTTCATTTTAAATCCGTTTTGAGTGAATCAAATTGCTATGGTTTCATATTGAACTCTATTTTATGAATCTAAACAGAAAAAGTATAGGTTTATAGTCGGAAAAATAAGTTACAAGTCGTTTTTGTAAAGGTAGTCATTTCAGTCGAAAGAACGACGTCTAGATGACCATTTTAGAAAACATACTTCCACTTTGAGTTTAACCATAATTTTTGGATATAGTTTCATGTTCATAATAAAAATCATTTTCTCAGAATAACAACTTTTAAATCAAAGTTTATCATAGTTTTTAATTAACTAACCCAAAACAGCCTGCGGTGTTACTACGACGGCGTAAATCCGGTTTTACGGTGTTTTTCGTGTTTCCAGGTTTTAAATCATTAAGTTAGCATATCATATAGATATAGAACATGTGTTTAGTTGATTTTAAAAGTCAAGTTAGAAGGATTAACTTTTATTTGCGAACAAGTTTAGAATTAACTAAACTATGTTCTAGTGATTACAAGTTTAAACCTTCGAATAAGATAGCTTTATATGTATGAATCGAATGATGTTATGAACATCATTACTACCTTAAGTTCCTTGGATAAACCTACTGGAAAATAGAAAAATGGATCTAGCTTCAACGGATCCTTGGATGGCTCGAAGTTCTTGAAGCATAATCATGACACGAAAACAAGTTCAAGTAAGATCATCACTTGAAATAAGATTGTTATAGTTATAGAAATTGAACCAAAGTTTGAATATGATTATTACCTTGTATTAGAATGATAACCTACTGTAAGAAACAAAGATTTCTTGAGGTTGGATGATCACCTTACAAGATTGGAAGTGAGCTAGCAAACTTGAAAGTATTCTTGATTTTATGTAACTAGAACTTGTAGAATATATGAAGAACACTTAGAACTTGAAGATAGAACTTGAGAGAGATCAATTAGATGAAGAAAATTGAAGAATAAAAGTGTTTGTAGGTGTTTTTGGTCGTTGGTGTATGGATTAGATATAAAGGATATGTAATTTTGTTTTCATGTAAATAAGTCATGAATGATTACTCATATTTTTGTAATTTTATGAGATATTTCATGCTAGTTGCCAAATGATGGTTCCCACATGTTTTAGGTGACTCACATGGGCTGCTAAGAGCTGATCATTGGAGTGTATATACCAATAGTACATACATCTAAAAGCTGTGTATTGTACGAGTACGAATACGGGTGCATACGAGTAGAATTGTTGATGAAACTGAACGAGGATGTAATTGTAAGCATTTTTGTTAAGTAGAAGTATTTTGATAAGTGTCTTGAAGTCTTTCAAAAGTGTATGCATACATATTAAAACACTACATGTATATACATTTTAACTGAGTCGTTAAGTCATCGTTAGTCGTTACATGTAAATGTTGTTTTGAAACCTTTAGGTTAACGATCTTGTTGAATGTTGTTAACCCATTATTTATTATAAAAAATGAGATGTTAAATTGTTATATTATCATGATATTATGATATATAATATATCTTAGTATGATATATATACAGTTAAATGTCGTTACAACGATAATCGTTACATATATGTCTCGTTTCGAAATCCTTAAGTTAGTAGTCTTGTTTATATGTATATAACTTATTGTTAATATACTTATGGAGATACTTACTTATCATAATCTCATGTTAACCATATGTATATCCATATATATATCGTCATGTCGTTTTTACAAGTTTTAACGTTCGTGAATCGCCGGTCAACTTGGGTGGTCAATTGTCTATATGAAACATATTTCAATTAATCAAGTCTTAACAAGTTTGATTGCTTAACATGTTGGAAACATTTAATCATGTAAATATCAATCTCAATTAATATATATAGACATGGAAAAGTTCGGGTCACTACATAATGGTCACAGAGTTAAACATTACATACATGGTCCGATGGAAGTTGACAATGAAGTCAATCATAATTTCACCACCCAAGAAAATCCTCAGAATGAAAACATAAATATGTTATCAACAACATATGAAAAACCAAAATTGGAAGACGGGGAAGCTTCAAATTGGAGTGATGAAGAAGAATTCCTATACAAACATCCCATTCCAAGAAACGAAGAAAAATGTGAACAAGAAGTTCAAACAGAAGTGAAAGAACCAAGAAAAGATCACTTAGAAAAGGTTAACAAACCAACTCTACTTACTAAAGTAGGAGACCCATATGAATTTATCATTTCTTGCTTGCTTAACTATGGTGCTATGTATAATGGACTCGCAGATTTAGGAGCAAATACAAATGTTATGCCTCTTTCCTTATACAAAAGATTAGGTGTGGGTAAATTAAGACCAATCAGAATAGGTGTTTAATTATTTGATCAAACCATTAAACACCCGGTTGGAATAGCAAACAATTTACTTGTTAAAGTGGGAAGTTTGACCTTTGTTGCAAACTTCATAGTTATTAATATGGAGGAAGAGTTTGATATTCCTCTAAATTTAGGTCGCCCATTTTTAGCAACCACCGAGGCATTCATTGATATAAGAGAAGGTAGAATGACACTAAGGGATGGTGACAAATCGGTCACCATTGTGAACCGAAAGTTTAGATCTCCACCAACCAAAACTGTTGAACCAATAAAAATGCCTAAGTGTGGGGAAGATGAAGCAACAACCAATGATGACCTGATAACAAAGAACCCCGTTGTTGATACGAAATTAGATGAACCCATTTTTAACAGTTCAATGAAGAAACTTTATAAACGGATTCAAGATGCTAGGATTAAGGGGAACTTTAAGTTATGTAACCGATTAGTATCCAATTTGTCGCCTAAAGAAAAGGCAATTTTAGTTGAATTTGTGAAAGTTATAGAGGAAATCAACAATTGGCTTGAAGCAAAAGTTAGAGATATACAAGTTTTGGATAGTCCAATTGAAAACGAAGTTAATCACAATTTCGACACCACAGCTAACTAAGTGTGGGAAGAATCGAATCTTTTAAGGGTAATATGTATTTCTATTAGAGTTAGATATTCTTTTTTCGTGTAGTTCTCGAGAATGGAATCCGAATGGTCTTTCCCTAGCAGACCCTAAAGAACTAGTCTTCTCCCTCCATTCTGAATTTTTATTTCTTTTAGGTTTTATGAGATGAAGAATTCCTTTGATCTGAACCATGGTCTATTACTACACGCTATGATTACTAAACGTAATAATAACATCTTTCCGAGTGAACTGGTATCCTTCATAAGAGGCAAAATGGACGAATTAAGGAAAGAACTCAGGAAAGATCATCATAAGACACATTTTGGTAAAGGAAAATCAAAATCCGCAACAAAAAGAAGAGCACGACACCTTGAAAGATGTCATAAATGCGAAAAATGGTCACACGAAGGTAAATGTTCAAACAATCAAACATATTCAAATACCGAATTTGTTACTCTGTGCAGAGAAGGACCGTTCATATGTTTAGAAGAAAAATTATTGAAGAATCGAGGTTACGCTTACATAGCTATGGAAAACCAAATCACACGACTCTCCTATGAGTCGGCTAAAGCAGGTCTCTGAGAATTCTTTCTCACAGGTAAGTATGTACAGTTTTTATTTTTATTTATTGCTTTTAACCTTTTGATAATAAACGCTGAATTGTTCGCTATAAAGTATTAAATTGATGTTCAATAAAATTAGGTATGCGAAACCGAAATTATTGATATCATACAAAAATTTATTACATCACTGCGAAATTTACTGTTTATTCATAAGGTATAAATATCTTTAATCAATCAATTCAAAAATATTTCAAAAATTTGTCAGGAGTAAAACTAGGTAAAATAGCCGAAATTACTTTACTCAAAAGAGGGGCGTATATTTTTGATAATATTTGATTGATTAAAGTGGGATAAAAGACCAAAAAAATTTTTAATTTTAATTTTTACCTTGTTTTTAAAATTAATATATAAATATTAAATTATTAATGTAAATTTTTAAAATCAATATATTTAAGTTTTTAAAAATTAATATTTTTAATATAAGTTTGTAAAATTAATGTATAAAAATATTAATGATATTTATATGAATTTTTAATTTTATGCATTTTATATTTAAGTTTGGTGTGAATTTAGAAACAAAAATTTACTTTGTTTCATTAAGTTAAAAATTTGATATTTAAAAATTCGTCGTGAGTTGAAGACTAGGTCGTTGAACCCAAATTGCTTTACCCGAGGGCGGGACGAGAAATTTTATTATCATTAATTTTAATCTTATTGAATTAAAGTATGCCAAAAATATTAAAAAAACCCAAAAATCTTTGCTTTTAAAACGACGCTTAAAAAGTGACAAATTTTAAAATTTTGTCGAGAGACGGACTAGGACAACGATCTGAAACGGCCTCATTCTTAAAAGAAACAAATTTTTAAAATTTATTAATTTATTTTTTATTAGTTAAAAGTTTTTATAAATAAAAAAAAAGAAAAAAAAGGGAAATAACCCCATGCGATCGCATGGGGTTTGTGCTGGAAATCCATGCGATCGCATGGAGGCCAAAAACTGGTTAGGTAACAAAAAGCAGTCGAGCTCTCTGTACTCACAAAAAACACACACACATCCACGAACACATACACACAAACACCCCTAAAATCACCAATTTTAGTAGTCTCGGGTGATGTGCTTATTGTCACATCGGATTCGTTGTGAGTCAAAAATTGTTACGGTGGATTCGGTTAGTTAAGTGAGTGAGCCAACTCACGAGTTCGGTGCGTACTTAGTCACCCTACGTAGTGGGTGCATTATTGAGATTGTCATTGGTTGTAATACCCATCGTAACTAGGATAATCGATTAGTGTGTATGTGTGTGCGACGAGGACTTGAATCTCGTAATGGGACGTAGCAAGTCTAATGATTGTAGAATTGGGTTATACTCCGTAGAGTGTGTGGTTAGAGGATCGTGTAAGGATTCTAGTTGTGAGTCGTCTTGGATTCGGCAAACCGAGAAATCTTTGGGTCATTAAACTCATGGGAGTGGGACCCGTATGACGATGATTGTGTTAGTGTGTTAGCATGTTGTGGATTATAGGGGGCCATTCCTAACGGAGTACCCCTGTTTATGTGGTTGTGTCGTTGTGCAAAAGAGTGTAAGACTTGGCGTTTCCAAGCATCTCTTTAGTGTTAGATGAAAGGTTTCGTGAGGCTATATCGTTTGGCCTTGTGGAAATTGCGGGTAGCGTGTGATCGGTAGAAACTTTCGATAAGATGATAGACCGTGAGGTTTGTCGGGTAGGTATGACTTCGCGTCATTATTATGGAGAGATGGGTGACATCGGTTGTATGGAACCTAAACATCGAGTTTCTAAAATTCGGTAGGTTGTGGCGGGAGTATGCATGACACTGTGTCAGGTGCCTTCTTATACCAGCTAGTGTAATGTTCAACTCCGGTGATGGTGTGATCACTTTGTGCTTAGGGTATCCATGAGATATCCTTGGAAGCAGTGGAGATTACAATATTGATCGACAGGTGATAGTAATTCGACGGTTGCGAAAGTCGAAGTTTAAGAGCATTGTGAAGAATACTTCTTATGAAGTGACTGATGAGTGAATCTTGTTGCTCTTAAGTGATGGATGGGTAAAGATGACCGGTGAGCCGGTGATGTACTTAATCTTCGGTTAGGCCGAAGATTTCGATAAATTATTGATATTGCGGTCGACGCAATTATCGTGTCGGATTGGTCACTCTTCATCATGAGAGTGAGCCATTGTTGTTAAGGGTTTCGTTGTAGTGACCTGAACTTTTCCATGTTTATATATATTAATTGAGATTGATATTTACATGAATAAATGTTTCTAACATGTTAAGCAATCAAACTTGTTAAGACTTGATTAATTGAAATATGTTTCATATAGACAATTGACCACCCAAGTTGACCGGTGATTCACGAACGTTAAAACTTGTAAAAACTATATGATGACATATATATGGATATATATATAGTTAACATGATACTATGATAAGTAAACATATCATTAAGTATATTAACAATGAACTACATATGTAAAAACAAGACTACTAACTTAATGATTTTTAAACGAGACATATATGTAACGATTATCGTTGTAAAGACATTTAATGTATATATATCATATTAAGAGATATTCATACATGATAATATCATGATAATATAATAATTTAAAATCTCATTTGATATTATAAACATTGGGTTAACAACATTTAACAAGATCGTTAACCTAAAGGTTTCAAAACAACACTTAAATGTAACGACTAACGATGACTTAACGACTCAGTTAAAATGTATATACATGTAGTGTTTTAATATGTATTTATACACTTTTGAAAGACTTCAATACACTTATCAAAATACTTCTACTTAACAAAAATGCTTACAATTACATCCTCGTTCAGTTTCATCAACAATTCTACTCGTATGCACCCGTATTCGTACTCGTACAATACACAGCTTTTAGATGTATGTACTATTGATATATACACTCCAATGATCAGCTCTTAGCAGCCCATGTGAGTCACCTAACATATGTGGGAACCATCATTTGGCAACTAGCATGAAATATCTCATAAAATTACAAAAATATGAGTAATCATTCATGACTTATTTACATGAAAACAAAATTACATATCCTTTATATCTAATCCATACACCAACGACCAAAAACACCTACAAACACTTTCATTCTTCAATTTTCTTCATCTAATTGATCTCTCTCAAGTTCTATCTTCAAGTTCTAAGTGTTCTTCATATATTCTACAAGTTCTAGTTACATAAAATCAAGAATACTTTCAAGTTTGCTAGCTCACTTCCAATCTTGTAAGGTGATCATCCAACCTCAAGAAATCTTTGTTTATTACAGTAGGTTATCATTCTAATACAAGGTAATAATCATATTCAAACTTTGGTTCAATTTCTATAACTATAACAATCTTATTTCAAGTGATGATCTTACTTGAACTTGTTTTCGTGTCATGATTCTGCTTCAAGAACTTCGAGCCATCCAAGGATCCGTTGAAGCTAGATCCATTTTTCTCTTTTATAGTAGGTTTATCCAAGGAACTTAAGGTAGTAATGATTTTCATAACATCATTCAATTCATACATATAAAGCTATCTTTTTCGAAGGTTTAAACTTGTAATCACTAGAACATAGTTTAGTTAATTCTAAACTTGTTCGCAAACAAAAGTTAATCCTTCTAACTTGACTTTTAAAATCAACTAAACACATGTTATATATCTATATGATATGCTAACTTAATGATTTAAAACCTGGAAACACGAAAAACACCGTAAAACCGGATTTACGCCGTCGTAGTAACACCGCGGGCTGTTTTGGGTTAGTTAATTAAAAACTATGATAAACTTTGATTTAAAAGCTGTTATTCTGAGAAAATTATTTTTATTATGAACATGAAACTATATCCAAAAATTATGGTTAAACTCAAATTGGAAGTATGTTTTCTAAAATGGTCATCTAGACGTCGTTCTTTCGACTGAAATGACTACCTTTACAAAAATGACTTGTAACTTATTTTTCCGACTATAAACCTATACTTTTTCTGTTTAGATTCATAAAATAGAGTTCAATATGAAACCATAGAAATTTGATTCACTCAAAACGGATTTAAAATGAAGAAGTTATGGGTAAAACAAGATTGGATAATTTTTCTCATTTTAGCTACGTGAAAATTGGTAACAAATCTATTCCAACCATAACTTAATCAACTTGTATTGTATATTATGTAATCTTGAGATACCATAGACACGTATACAATGTTTCGACCTATCATGTCGACACATCTATATATATTTCGGAACAACCATAGACACTCTATATGTGAATGTTGGAGTTAGCTATACAGGGTTGAGGTTGATTCCGAAATATATATAGTTTGAGTTGTGATCAATACTGAGATACGTATACACTGGGTCGTGGATTGATTTAAGATAATATTTATCGATTTATTTCTGTACATCTAACTGTGGACAACTAGTTGTAGGTTACTAACGAGGACAGCTGACTTAATAAACTTAAAACATCAAAATATATTAAAAGTGTTGTAAATATATTTTGAACATACTTTAATATATATGTATATATTGTTATAGGTTTGTGAATCAACCAGTGGCCAAGTCTTACTTCCCGACGAAGTAAAAATATGTGAAAGTGAGTTATAGTCCCACTTTTAAAATCTAATTTTTTGGGATGAGAATACATGCAGGTTTTATAAATAATTTACAAAATAGACACAAGTATGTGAAACTACATTCTATGGTTGAATTATCGAAATCGAATATGCCCCTTTTTATTAAGTCTGGTAATCTAAGAATTAGGGAAGAGACACCCTAATTGACGCGAATCCTAAAGATAGATCTATTGGGCCTAACAAACCCCATCCAAAGTACCGGATGCTTTAGTACTTCGAAATTTATATCATGTCCGATGGAGGATCCCGGAATGATGGGGATATTCTTATATATGCATCTTGTTAATGTCGGTTACCAGGTGTTCACCATATGAATGATTTTTATCTCTATGTATGGGATGTGTATTGAAATATGAAATCTTGTGGTCTATTATTATGATTTGATATATATAGGTTAAACCTATAACTCACCAACATTTTTGTTGACGTTTTAAGCATGTTTATTCTCAGGTGATTATTAAGAGCTTCTGCTGTCGCATACTTAAATAAGGACGAGATTTGGAGTCCATGCTTGTATGATATTGTGTAAAAACTGCATTGAAGAAACTTATTTTGTTGCAACATATTTGTATTGTAAACCATTATGTAATGGTCGTGTGTAAACAGGATATTTTAGATTATCATTATTTGATAATCTACGTAAAGCTTTTTAAACCATTATTGATAAAATAAAGGTTATGGTTTGTTTTAAAATGAATGCAGTCTTTGAAAACGTCTCATATAGAGGTCAAAACCTCGCAACGAAATCAATTAATATGGAACGTTTTTAATTAATAAGAACGGGAGATTTCAGTTGGTATCCGAGCATTGGTCTTAGAGAACCAGAATTTTGCATTAGTGTGTCTTATCAAGTTTGTTAGGATGCATTAGTGAGTCTGGACTTCGACCGTGTTTACTTGAAAAATGATTGCTTAACAAATTTTGTTGGAAACTATATATTTTTAACATGTGAATATTATGTGATATATTAATCTCTTAACGCGTTTGATATTATGTGATAGATGTCTACCTCTAGAACAAGTCTCATTGACTCACCTAATAATAATGAAGAGTCAAATGTAAATTGGAATGATTCGTGGACTGATTCACAAGTTCCCGAAGAGGAACCGAAAGAAGAGTCGGAACCGGAAGAAGAATCGGAACCGGAAGAAGAATCGGAACCGGATGAAGAAATAGAACCGGTGGGGGAAATAATAAAACGGTTAAGTAAAAGAAAATCCTCAACCAATCGACCAAGGTTAATTATGGTCAATGGTGTTTCCGCCAAGGAAGCAAAATATTGGGAGGATTACCAATTCTCCGATGAATCGGATTCCGACGAGAATTCCGATGATGTTATAGAAATTACCCCAACTGAATTTAAAAAGGCAAAAGAAAATAATAAGGGAAAGGGCATAAAAATAGAGAAATCTAATTCCAACTCCGATGAACTTTATATGTATCGTCAACCCCCGAAGTCCTTAAGTTGTAACAATGACCCGGGAACCTCTAAACCACCAGGTTTTTCTAAACCAATGTGGAAAACGACGGCTCGTATTAGGGGAACATCATATATCCCTAGAAACTTGGCAAAACGAACCAAAACCGAAGAAGAAGAAACAAGCGAGTCGGAATAATATAGTTGTATTCGTGTGGTGTAATATATGTAATATAGTGTGCTTATGCTTTATGATATATGTAAAAATTGCTTGTATTAATAAGTATTTTTTTTTATGAATCTAACTCTTGTCTATTTTACAGTATAAAAACACAAAATGGATAGTCAACCTCATATTTTAAGAGACCTACCCGGAGACATGATTGATGAAATCTTGTCTAGAGTCGGTCAGAATTCTTCGGCACAACTATTTAAGGCGAGATCAGTTTGTAAGACATTCGAAGAACGTTCCAAGAATGCCTTGGTTTATAAAAGGCTTTCGTTCGAAAGATGGGGGATATCACATTGGGAAATCCATAAGTTACGATGTGTTTACTTTGACGCATATATTGCGGGGAACCCAAATGCTATTTTACGCAATGGGTTAAGAAATTATTTTGACTCAGTATATCCGAATATTAGACTTCGTGATTTAGAAAAAGCGGCTAACATGCAACATAAAGAAGCATGTTATGCTTACGGATTAGTAATGTTCGCTTCTCACCAAAGTGCGAACAAGAACATCGGGCTACAACTATTAAACAAAACTTTCCCACAAGTGACGGAGTCGGTAATTGGGGTAAGAAATGAGGTTTTTAGATTGTTACAGGACTGTTGGACATTACGTAACCCTCGTCCCTTTGACGACGTTACAACACGCTGTCTTATCAACGGCCAGAACGGTTATGTTCCACAAGACCAAGGATGGGAAGTAATCCTAGTAAAACCAGAATGCATGACTTGTTTCTGGACGTATGAATTACGTGTCTTTATTGCCTTTGCTGAACGACTTGTGTACTAGCTAGAATTATCTTCACAACCATCTTGTATCAAATTTATTGTGTGCTATATTTCATGCTATATGTAAAATAAGCGGTATTGTAAGTTTGTAAAATATTGTGTAAAAGTTTGAACGCAAAATATTATTATAATCAGTTTTTCATATAGAATTGTAGTAGTTGAATTGTATATTAGCTACTAAGTATGAACTTAACGGGTAGGTACTACCCGAATTTAAACTTATAAAACGCTAATATGAAGAAAAAGCTTTTATAAATGAGTTCATATTATGCTACGAAATACTATTAACTACTCTAAATATTCTGTATGATTAACTTGTTCCATTTGACTATTTTGAAGGAAATGGCACCGACTACTCGACACACCGTGAATATGAATGAAGAGGAATTACGTACTTTTCTAGCTTCAAACATAGCCGCAGTACAGGCTGCGCTACATACCAACAATAACCTTGGATCTAGCAGTACAGGAAATCGTGTAGGATGTACCTACAAAGAATTCACTGCCTGTAAACCTTTGGAATTTGATGGAACCGAAGGACCGATCGGATTGAAACGGTGGACCGAGAAGGTTGAATCGGTGTTTGCCATAAGTAAGTGTACTGAAGAGGAAAAAGTGAAGTACGCTACGCATGCCTTCACAGGTTCTGCGTTAACATGGTGGAATACCTATCTAGAGCAAGTGGGACAAGACGATGCGTACGCACTACCGTGGTCAGCATTCAAGCACTTGATGAACGAGAAGTACCGTCCCAGAACCGAGGTCAATAAGCTCAAGACAGAACTTAGAGGGTTACGAACCCAAGGATTTGATATTACCACGTACGAAAGATGATTCACAGAATTGTGCCTATTGTGTCCGGGAGCATTCGAAGATGAGGAAGAGAAGATCGACGCGTTTGTGAAAGGATTACCGGAAAGAATCCAAGAAGATATAAGTTCACACGAGCCCGCCTCCATACAACAGGCATGTAGAATGGCTCACAAACTAGTGAACCAGATTGAAGAAAGAATTAAAGAACAGACTGCTGAAGAGGCCAATGTGAAGCAAGTCAAAAGAAAGTGGGAGGAAAACGGTGATAAGAATCACCAATACAACAACAATAGCAATTACAACAATAATCGCAACAATTATCCCAACAATCGCAACAACAATCGCAACTACAACAAACGGCCCAACAACAACAACAACAACAGCAACTACAACAATCATCCCAACAACAATAATAACCGCAACAACAACAACAACAATCTGAAGCAGCTATGCCAAAGGTGTGAAAAGTATCACTCGGGGTTTTGCACCAAATTTTGCAACAAGTGTAAAAGAAATGGTCATAGCGCGGTGAAGTGTGAGGTCTACGGACCAGGGGTTAATAGAACGAAAGGAACAAATGGTGTCGGAACGAGTAATGGCGGAGCAAGTAGTGTCGGAGCAAGTTATGCCAATGTAGTTTGTTATAAATGTGGAAAACCGGGCCACATTATTAGAAATTGCCCGAACCAGGAGAACACGAATGGACAAGGCCGCGGAAGAGTTTTCAATATTAATGCGGCAGAGGCACAGGAAGACCCGGAGCTTGTTACGGGTACGTTTCTTATTGACAATAAATCTGCTTACGTTTTATTTGATTCGGGTGCGGATAGAAGCTATATGAGTAGAGATTTTTGTGCTAAATTAAGTTGTCCATTGACGCCTTTGGATAGTAAATTTTTACTCGAATTAGCAAATGGTAAATTAATTTCAGCAGATAATATATGTCGGAATCGAGAAATTAAACTGGTTAGCGAAACATTTAAGATTGATTTGATACCAGTAGAGTTAGGGAGTTTTGATGTGATAATCGGTATGGACTGGTTGAAAGAAGTGAAAGCAGAGATCGTTTGTTACAAAAATGCAATTCGCATTATACGAGAAAAAGGAAAACCCTTAATGGTGTACGGAGAAAAGGGAAACACGAAGCTACATCTTATTAGTAATTTGAAGGCACAAAAACTAATAAGAAAAGGTTGCTATGCTGTTCTAGCACACGTCGAGAAAGTACAAACTGAAGAAAAGAGCATCAATGATGTTCCCATTGCAAAAGAATTTCCCGATGTATTTCCGAAAGAATTACCGGGATTACCCCCACATCGATCCGTTGAATTTCAAATAGATCTTGTACCAGGAGCTGCACCAATAGCTCGTGCTCCTTACAGACTCGCACCCAGCGAGATGAAAGAACTGCAAAGCCAATTACAAGAACTTTTAGAGCGTGGTTTCATTCGACCAAGCACATCACCGTGGGGAGCTCCTGTTTTGTTTGTAAAGAAGAAAGATGGTACATTCAGGTTGTGTATCGAATTCCGAGAGTTGAACAAACTTACCATCAAGAACCGCTACCCACTACCGAGAATCGACGACTTATTTGATCAACTACAAGGTTCGTCTGTTTATTCAAAGATTGACTTACGTTCCGGGTATCATCAAATGCGGGTGAAAGAAGATGATATTCCAAAGACTGCTTTCAGAACACGTTACGGTCATTACAAGTTTATGGTCATGCCGTTTGGTTTAACTAATGCACCAGCTGTGTTCATGGACCTTATGAACCAAGTGTGTGGACCATACCTTGACAAGTTTGTCATTGTTTTCATTGATGACATACTTATTTACTCAAAGAATGACCAAGAACACGGTGAACATTTGAGAAAGGTGTTAGAAGTATTGAGGAAGGAAGAATTGTACGCTAAGTTTTCAAAGTGTGCATTTTGGTTGGAAGAAGTTCAATTCCTCGGTCACATAGTGAACAAAGAAGGTATTAAGGTGGATCCGGCAAAGATAGAAACTGTTGAAAAGTGGGAAACCCCGAAAACTCCGAAACACATACGCCAGTTTTTAGGAATAACTGGTTACTACAGAAGGTTCATCCAAGACTTTTTCCAGAATAGCAAAACCCTTGACTGCATTAACGCATAAAGGGAAGAAATTTGAATGGAATGATGAACAAGAGAAAGCGTTTCAGTTATTGAAGAAAAAGCTAACTACGGCACCTATATTGTCATTGCCTGAAGGGAATGATGATTTTGTGATTTATTGTGACACATCAAAGCAAGGTCTCGGTTGTGTATTAATGCAACGAACGAAGGTGATTGCTTATGCGTCTAGACAATTGAAGATTCACGAACAAAATTATACGACGCATGATTTGGAATTAGGCACGGTTGTTTTTGCATTAAAGACTTGGAGGCACTACTTATATGGGGTCAAAAGTATTATATATACCGACCACAAAAGTCTTCAACACATATTTAATCAGAAACAACTGAATATGAGGCAGCGTAGGTGGATTGAATTATTGAATGATTACGACTTTGAGATTCGTTACCACCCGGGAAAGGCAAATGTGGTAGCTGATGCCTTGAGCAGGAAGAACAGAGAACCCATTCGAGTAAAATCTATGAATATAATGATTCATAATAACCTTACTACTCAAATAAAGGAGGCGCAACAAGGAGTTTTAAAAGAGGGAAATTTAAAGGATGAAATACCCAAAGGATCGGAGAAGCATCTTAATATTCGGGAAGACAGAACCCGGTATAGGGCTGAAAGGATTTGGGTACCAAAATTTGGAGATATGAGAGAAATGGTACTTAGAGAAGCTCATAAAACCAGATACTCAATACATCCTGGAACGGGGAAGATGTACAAGGATCTCAAGAAACATTTTTAGTGGCCGGGTATGAAAGCCGATGTTGCTAAATACGTAGGAGAATGTTTGACGTGTTCTAAGGTCAAAGCTGAGCATCAGAAACCATCAGGTCTACTTCAACAACCCGAAATCCCGGAATGGAAATGGGAAAACATTACCATGGATTTCATCACTAAATTGCCAAGGACTGCAAGTGGTTTTGATACTATTTGGGTAATAGTTGATCGTCTCACCAAATCAGCACATTTTCTGCCAATAAGAGAAGATGACAAGATGGAGAAGTTAGAACGACTGTATTTGAAGGAAGTCGTCTCCAGACATGGAATACCAATCTCTATTATCTCTGATAGGGATGGCAGATTTATTTCAAGATTCTGGCAGACATTACAGCAAGCATTAGGAACTCGTCTAGACATGAGTACTGTCTATCATCCACAAACTGATGGGCAGAGCGAAAGGACGATACAAACGCTTGAAGACATGCTACGAGCATGTGTTATTGATTTCGGAAACAGTTGGGATCGACATCTACCGTTAGCAGAATTTTCCTACAACAACAGCTACCATTCAAGCATTGAGATGGCGCCGTTTGAAGCACTTTATGGTAGAAAGTGCAGGTCTCCGATTTGTTGGAGTGAAGTGGGGGATAGACAGATTACGGGTCCGGAGATTATACAAGAAACTACCGAGAAGATCATCCAAATTCAACAACGGTTGAAAACCGCCCAAAGTCGACAAAAGAGCTACGCTGACATTAAAAGAAAAGATATAGAATTTGAAATTGGAGAGATGGTCATGCTTAAAGTTGCACCTTGGAAAGGCATTGTTCGATTTGGTAAACGAGGGAAATTAAATCCAAGGTATATTGGACCATTCAAGATTATTGATCGTGTCGGACCAGTAGCTTACCGACTTGAGTTACCTCAACAACTCGCTGCTGTACATAACACTTTCCACGTCTCAAATTTGAAGAAATGGTTTGCTAAAGAAGATCTCACTATTCCGTTAGATGAAATCCAAATCAACGAAAAACTTCAATTCATCGAAGAACCCGTCGAAATAATGGATCGTGAGGTTAAAAGACTTAAGCAAAACAAGATACCAATTGTTAAGGTTCGATGGAATGCTCGTAGAGGACCCGAGTTCACCTGGGAGCGTGAAGATCAGATGAAGAAGAAATACCCGCATCTATTTCCAAAAGATTCGTCAACACCTTCAACAGCTTAAAATTTCGGGACGAAATTTATTTAACGGGTAGGTAATGTAGTGACCCGAACTTTTCCATGTTTATATATATTAATTGAGATTGATATTTACATGAATAAATGTTTCGAACATGTTAAGCAATCAAACTTGTTAAGACTTGATTAATTGAAATATGTTTCATATAGACAATTGACCACCCAAGTTGACCGGTGATTCACGAACGTTAAAACTTGTAAAAACTATATGATGACATATATATGGATATATATATAGTTAACATGATACTATGATAAGTAAACATATCATTAAGTATATTAACAATGAACTACATATGTAAAAACAAGACTACTAACTTAATGATTTTTAAACGAGACATATATGTAACGATTATCGTTGTAAAGACATTTAATGTATATATATCATATTAAGAGATATTCATACATGATAATATCATGATAATATAATAATTTAAAATCTTATTTGATATTATAAACATTGGGTTAACAACATTTAACAAGATCGTTAACCTAAAGGTTTCAAAACAACACTTACATGTAACGACTAACGATGACTTAACGACTCGATTAAAATGTATATACATGTAGTGTTTTAATATGTATTTATACACTTTTGAAAGACTTCAATACATTTATCAAAATACTTCTACTTAACAAAAATGCTTACAATTACATCCTCGTTCAGTTTCATCAACAATTCTACTCGTATGCACCCGTATTCGTACTCGTACAATACACAGCTTTTAGATGTATGTACTATTGGTATATACACTCCAATGATCAGATCTTAGCAGCCCATGTGAGTCACCTAACACATGTGGGAACCATCATTTGGCAACTAGCATGAAATATCTCATAAAATTACAAAAATATGAGTAATCATTCATGACTTATTTACATGAAAACAAAATTACATATCCTTTATATCTAATCCATACACCAACGACCAAAAACACCTACAAACACTTTCATTCTTCAATTTTCTTCATCTAATTGATCTCTCTCAAGTTCTATCTTCAAGTTCTAAGTGTTCATATATTCTACAAGTTCTAGTTACATAAAATCAAGAATACTTTCAAGTTTGCTAGCTCACTTCCAATCTTGTAAGGTGATCATCCAACCTCAAGAAATCTTTGTTTCTTACAGTAGGTTATCATTCTAATACAAGGTAATAATCATATTCAAACTTTGGTTCATTTTCTATAACTATAACAATCTTATTTCAAGTGATGATCTTACTTGAACTTGTTTTCGTGTCTTGATTCTGCTTCAAGAACTTCGAGCCATCCAAGGATCCGTTGAAGCTAGATCCATTTTTCTCTTTTCTAGTAGGTTTATCCAAGGAACTTAAGGTAGTAATGATGTTCATAAAATCATTCGATTCATACATATAAAGCTATCTTTTTCGAAGGTTTAAACTTGTAATCACTAGAACATAGTTTAGTTAATTCTAAACTTGTTCGCAAACAAAAGTTAATCCTTCTAACTTGACTTTTAAAATCAACTAAACACATGTTCTATATCTATATGATATGCTAACTTAATGATTTAAAAACTGGAAACACGAAAAACACCGTAAAACCGGATTTACGCCGTCGTAGCGGGCTGTTTTGGGTTAGTTAATTAAAAACAATGATAAAATTTGATTTAAAAGTTGTTATTCTGAGAAAATAATTTTTATTATGAACATGAAACTATATCCAAAAATTATGGTTAAACTCAAAGTGGAAGTATGTTTTCTAAAATGGTCATCTAGACGTCGTTCTTTCGACTGAAATGACTACCTTTACAAAAATGACTTGTAACTTATTTTTATGACTATAAACCTATACTTTTTCTGTTTAGATTCATAAAATAGAGCTCAATATGAAACCATAGCAATTTGATTCACTCAAAACGGATTTAAAATGAAGAAGTTATGGGTAAAACAAGATTGGATAATTTTTCTCATTTTAGCTACGTGAAAATTGGTAACAAATCTATTCCAACCATAACTTAATCAACTTGTATTGTATATTATGTAATCTTGAGATACCATAGACACATATACAATGTTTCAACCTATCATGTCGACACATCTATATATATTTCGGAACAACCATAGACACTCTATATGTGAATGTTGGAGTTAGCTATACAGGGTTGAGGTTGATTCCAAAATATATATAGTTTGAGTTGTGATCAATACTGAGATACGTATACACTGGGTCGTGGATAGATTCAAGATTATATTTATCGATTTATTTCTGTACATCTAACTGTAGACAACTAGTTGTAGGTTACTAACGAGGACAGCTGACTTAATAAACTTAAAACATCAAAATATATTAAAAGTGTTGTAAATATATTTTAAACATACTTTGATATATATGTATATATTGTTATAGGTTCGTGAATCAACCAGTGGCCAAGTCTTACTTCCCGACGAAGTAAAAATCTGTGAAAGTGAGTTATAGTCCCACTTTTAAAATCTAATATTTTTGGGATGAGAATACATGCAGGTTTTATAAATGATTTACAAAATAGACACAAGTATGTGAAACTACATTCTATGGTTGAATTATCGAAATCGAATATGCCCCTTTTTATTAAGTCTGGTAATCTAAGAATTAGGGAACAGACACCCTAATTGACGCGAATCCTAAAGATAGATCTATTGGGCCTAACAAACCCCATCCAAAGTACTGGATGCTTTAGTACTTCGAAATTTATATCATGTCCGATGGAGGATCCCGGAATGATGGGGATATTCTTATATATGCATTTTGTTAATGTCGGTTACCAGGTGTTCACCATATGAATGATTTTTATCTCTATGTATGGGATGTGTATTGAAATATGAAATCTTGTGGTCTATTATTATGATTTGATATATATAGGTTAAACCTATAACTCACCAATATTTTTGTTGACGTTTTAAACATGTTTATTCTCAGGTGATTATTAAGAGCTTCCGCTGTCTTATACTTAAATAAGGACGAGATTTGGAGTCCATGCTTGTATGATATTGTGTAAAAACTGCATTGAAGAAACTTATTTTGTTGTAACATATTTGTATTGTAAACCATTATGTAATGGTCGTGTGTAAACAGGATATTTTAGATTATCATTATTTGATAATCTACGTAAAGCTTTTTAAACCTTTATTGATGAAATAAAGGTTATGGTTTGTTTTAAAATGAATGCAGTCTTTGAAAAACGTCTCATATAGAGGTCAAAACCTTGCAACGAAATCAATTAATATGGAACTTTTTTAATCAATAAGAACGGGACATTTCATTCGTTGAGTGGAAGGTCGGGTGATCTCGACTGAGATGCACGACTGATTAAGCGGAGTGGCATATGCCTAGGCTTAGAGGCGTATGTGGGACTTTGGTGGAGTTCGCTTTGCGAACGATTCAGGCAGTTGACAGTGAATTGTAGTATGAAGGTGTGATGTCATCACGTGTACGACATTCCAAGTGAATGTGGATGTCGGCTCTGAGAGCCTGAAGTGAATTTGGAGTAATGTGGAGTATGTGACCAACAATGAGAATGGTCATGTGTTCTGTGGAACGACAATTTCGCGGGATGTTATCATCTTGGCGGTGAGAATATGGAGCTGAATCCTTAGTGGGGGAGTTTTTACAGCCGCCCGAGGAAGCTTCGGTGGTGTTTGTATAGTGAAATGTCGGGGTGTACCGTGCTAGGCCTCAGTAGGAATTCGGATTTCCTAACGAGGAAGAGTGACGGGCTAGTGATGTCGACTCGAGATCGTGCATTTATGATTGTGAGTTACGATTCCGGAATGATATGTGTAGAGATAGTGATGATAGAATCGAGCGTGGTGTAAGATTTCTTACGTAAGGTGGTCGTGTGGTACCAAAGGGTGATATGAAACCAAGTATGCAGTTGGAGACCACGGAAGTGAGAAAAGGAAGATGTCATTGCGGGTGCTCTCATAGTGAAAAATCTGGGTTGTCATGAAACCCGGATAGGATTATTGGATGGGAACGAGTTCGATATCGTGGCGAATGCTGTATTTTTCCCTGTCGGGAAACGTGATCTTAGAAATTGTCAGTGGATCATTCCACTTTATGGACGATTGTGAGGCGGAGACTGTCGGTTCTGACTGTCTCCCGTAGAGACACGCATATGTTGTTTGTTTTAGAGAGTGTGTACCCTAGTGATGTGACCCGTAGGTTGCATTAAAAAGTCGAGACCATCCTTAACGGACGGTCTAGGTAGGAAGGTTCACCTGGTGTTGGTAAATATTCTGTGAGTCGTGTGGCGAATTGCGGAAATTTCGTGATGATAATTCGCCATTGACGGGATTCTAGTATACGATTAGTATCATGCTAGTACTAGGAAGCTGTCTTGTGTGGTTGTGTGGTAGGGTTTAGAGGAGGAACCCTGCGTCGAGTGTTGATGTTTTGCTCAGCACATGGTGTATTATTGTTGTCTTGGATTAATCCAGTGATGGATGGTCGTGTGCTGATCGATTAATTGAGTGATATGGTTACGGATGTAGCTTGTGGCGAGTAGTAGCCGAGAGAACTTGAAGGGATATGTAGTGTTTTTCGTATTTTCATAAATGGAAATTCTGGACGTGAGCGTATGAGATATCGCTTTTTACGGTAGTGCACGCTAGTGACTATTAGCATGTGGTGAGATCTTAGAATTCACGGAAGATGTTATGGATGTCGGGCTTGGTTGTGTTTCGCAGGATTGAAAGGAACGACGACGATGGTTGTCGGTGAATTGCTCTAGTTTTAAGACGATTGTGAAGTGTATGGTACGAGTTTGGATACTCGGCGTAGGAGCAAACGGTTGCAGTTGTTTTGACTCGAGGGTTGATTACCCGATATTGTTGTTAAATGTTGAGTCAGTGCACGAAGCGAGAATTCGAGTGCGTGATTACTACATGTGTGACTTCGCGTTGGAAGCGAAAATGTTCGAGGGAGAAGTGCTTAACTTCTAGTGTTGGTGCGGATCACGAGGGCGTGATCCAATGTAAGTGGGGGAGAGTTGTAACATCCGTTTTTTAGTTACGCGTTATTTCAAACGTCATTCGAAATACGAGGCATGTAAGCGTATATTTGGATCCTAAATAAAGTTGGAGTTGATGTTCTAAAACCTTACCATTGGATAGTAAATCTCATTACGTTTCCAACGATATTTGATTCGTCGAAAACGGAGTTACGGTTTGAAAGTTATGACCAAAACAAGTTTCAGTTTCAGACGCAGTTCATTAGGACGCCGTCCAAGCTTTTTGGACGCCGTCCAAGAGGCCTGACGGGCCAGCAGCTCTATTTTACTCAAATTAAAAGGGGTACTTTGGTCTTTTCACTTGTGGACGGATTTGGGGCTTTAATATCAGTTTTAGATCCTATTTTGGATCATTTTGACATCTACACATCTCTCTCATCTTGTCTTAGAGAGAGAGGGAGATTCTAGAGAGAGATTTGGAGCTTTGATGAAGAAGAAGCTTGAATCAATCAAAGGTGCGAGTGATGAAGTTGTTTCTTTCGTTCTCGGCTACGTTTTGATTGTTATGGTAAATTCTAAATCCGAATTTCATTGTTTAAGATTCGTGTTTGAGTTAGGGTTTGTGTTAGTTAGAGTTATAAACCCGTTTATTGTGAAATTTGGGGGTTTTGGGTAAGATTCATGAAAGTAAGCCTAAATGGGTGACTTAGGATTTCAATTGACGAAATTGTTAGTTTGGACCTTGCATGTGTTGGTTAAACCTTAGAACACTTATGTTGACTTGATTTTTGGGTGTAAACCCTAATTTAGGTCAAAATGGGTCAAATGGGTATTTTGGGTCAAGTAAGCTTGATTCGGTGTCAAATTAAGTTTGGAGTCGAGTTTTGGTGAATCAAGTATGTAAATACTTGATTTAGGTGTTAATTGATGTTTTAGAAATATAACCACTAGTCGTTAGTGATTATGGGGCGTTTTATGACTTTGGTCAAAATGAGTAATTTGAATTAGGTCAAATTTGAGGATGACACTAATTTGGATTAAATGAATGTTAAATGCTTTTGTTAAGTGTTAAATGATGTTTTTGGATGTAATTACTCGCGAGAAGTGATTTTGGGTTAAAATGATATTTTTAACACAAGTCAAACGTGGTCAAAAGCAAAATGGGTCAATATTGCACGTGTTGGGGTTTTGGTACAATTGGCATTTGAAATGATTACTACCTAAGTAGTAATATAGTGTTAAGACCTAGGTTTGGTCTAATTGGGGAAAAGTATGATTTTGGGTTAAATTGTACTTTGTTGTGTTGATTTGAATTACCATCTGAAGTGGTAATTGGTTTGTGTCCATTAGGTGTTAAATGGGCGGGTTTTGACGAGCAAGGTGTGATCCCTCGGCTAAGGGATGTTTGTGTTGAGTTCTCTTTTAGAGAATGGCTATTTATGTGTATATTGTACCTACGTGTGATATAGGTGGTTACTTGCTCGGATTTAAGGACGAAGATCATGTTGTACATGACTTGTACGGGCATTCCAAGATGAGTGGAATAATTATATGCGTAGATATATAATGTATTTATTTGTGTAGCGTGAGATGTGAAGTGTCGACATGCTAAGACACCACGTTCACGTGACGAGTGAAGTGTCGATGTGCTAAGACACCACTCAAAGTAATATGACGGGTGAAGTGTCGATGTGTTAAGATGTCACCCGGGGTGAAGTGTCGATGTGTTAAGACACCACTCGGAGTGAAGTATCGATGTGCTAAGACGCCACCCGGGGTGAAGTATCGACGTGTTAAGATGCCACCCCAAGTAAGTTAAAGGGTGAAGTGCCAATGTGTTAAGGCGCCACTCGAGGTGAAGTATTGACGTGTTAAGATGCCACCTCAAGTAAAATGAAGAGTGAAGTGTCGATGTGTTAAGACACCACTCGGAGTGAAGTATCGACGTGTTAAGATGCCACTCCAAGAAATGACGAGTGAAGTGTCGACGTGTTAAGACACCACTCGGGGTGAAGTGTCGACGTGTTAAGACGCCGCCCAGGGTGAAGTATCGACGTGTTAAGATGCCACCCGTGGGGTTAGTGTACGACGTGTTAAGTGCACTAATGGATGTTATGAACTTCGATGGTCTTTTAAATACCGTTCCCTCGTTCGATTGGTTAACCATGGTTATTGTGTTGTAGCGTAAGCATTTTATATTGTTCGGGATATATATATATATATATATATATATATATATATATATATATATATATATATATATGCTATTGTTGTGCTAGCTGGTGGTATTGGAGGTTAATAGCTTTTAACTTGTGATGATAAGCTAATTGTGTTGCTAGCATGTATGCGGTATGTGAGTAAGTGTTTTCAAATAGGTATATTATATATATATGTGTATATTTATTGCATTCACTAAGCTTTATGCTTACCCCTCTCGTTGTTTACCTTTTTACATGTATTGTGTTATGAAGCTAGCTAGTTGTTAGACTAGATGCGTAGGAGCGCTTGGGCTCGAAGGGGTAGCTTTTAGTTATATGGATGCGGATTGGAGATTTGGTAGTCTCCGGGATTATGCTCTTGGTATTGGGTTGGGTTATAGAGTCCTAATCCGTCTAAAGAGCTAAATGGGTCGAAATCGCTACATTATTTGTAAAACGGGTCATTGTGGGCCCGGTGTTGTAAAACTTATTTTCATTGCGGAAATCTCTTAGTTTTACTTAATATGATGTGTTGTGAAAGTTGTTTCGTTTAAAAGTGTCAGGAAGCGGGTTTTTCGCTCGTGTGAATTTGAAAAACTGATCAGGAACTTTTAGTTCAATTGGACGCCTTCCCAAGGGCTTGGACGCCGTCCAGTCCTTCAGAGCTGGACGCCGTCCAGATAACTGGATGCCGTCCAGATGTATTGTCCCAGAAAATTTTTTTAGGGCGTGTTTTTGGTAAAACGAAGTCCGTTTGTTATAGGTAATTGGTGTAATTGTTAACAAAGTAGTAAAACCTTGGATTACACGCAGTCGATAACTTGGTGTATTTATTAAACAAAGTATTAAGACCTTGTTACAGTTCGAATCCCCAATTAGTTAGAATATTTGACTTCGGGTATAAGGATAATTTGACGAAGAGTCTCGCACTTTATATTTATGACTGATGGACTATTATGGACAAAACCGTATGGACATATAGAATAATCCAGGACAAAGGACAATTAACCCATGGTAATAAACTAAAATCAACACGTCGAACATCATGATTACGGAAGTTTAAATAAGCATAATTCCTTTATTTTATATCTTATCGCACTTTTAATTATCGTACTTTTTAATTATCACAATTTTATTTATCGTCATTTTATTTATCGCACTTTTAATTATCGCAATTTTATTTATCGTCATTTACTTTACGCTTTAAATTAAGTTATTTGTATATTTAATATTTTACATTAGGTTTTAATTGTGACTAAAGACATAAAATCGACAAACCGGTCATTAAACGGTAAAAACACCCCTTTTATAATAAAAATAATACTACTTATATATATATATATATATATATATATATATATATATATATATATATATATATATATATATATATATATATATATATAGTTTTAAAAATATAGCGTTAAACTTGGCTAGCTCCCTGCGGAACGAAATGGACTTACTAAAAACTACACTACTGTATGATTAGGTACACTGCCTATAGTGTTGTAGCAAGGTTTAGGTATATCCACTCTAATAATAAATAAATAACTTGTGTAAAATTGTATCGTATTTAATAGTATTTCGCAATAAAAATATAACTATTTCGTATACGCTGCTGCACACATCACTTATCTGAATTTCTGGGGTTGTAAAGCGTACGTGAAGCATGACACTTCAAACAAATTAGAACCCAGAACTATCTATTGTTACTTTGTACGATACATAAAGGAAACAATGGGTTACTACTTTTACTACCAAGCTGAAGACAACTTGTTTTCTGCTCGGTCTGCTGAATTCCTGGAAAGAGATCTTCTCTTACAAGAAGTCAGTGGGAGTAAAGTAGATCTTGAAGAAATTCAAGTACTTTAAAGTAACATACCTTCAGTAAGCACTAGCAATCCACACGTTGAAACTGAGCGCACTGTTGGTGAGCCAGAACGTGTTACACCTACACTTTATAGATCTAGTAGAACTCATCGACTTATGAGGTTTAATTATCTGATTAATTCAGATAAACCTCAACTACGGGATTATGATGAACCCTCTAGCTGCGTGAGGCCATATCAAATCCTGAATCTGAAAATGACTAGATTCTATGAATACAGATATGTAGTCTATGAAGGATAATCAAGTATGAGACTTGATTGATCTTCTACCCAATTGTAAGACGATGAGGTAAAAATGGGTCTTCAAAGAAAGACTGATATGGATGGTAATGTAAACACTTTTAAAGCTCGATTGGTGACAAAAGGTTATGATGAAAGTTTTTCACCAGTCGCGAGCCTTAAAACAATTAGGATACTTATTGCCATGGTTACTTTTCATGATAATAAAATATGGCTAATGGATGTCAAAACCGCTTTCCTAAATGGCGACCTAAGCGAGGACGTATATATGGTTCAGCCGGAAGGGTTTATGAATCCTAAGCATCCTAATAAAGTATGCAAGCTTCTAAACTCCATTAATGGATTAAAGCAAGCATCCAGGAGATAGAATATTAAGTTTAATGAGAAAATCAAAGTGTTTAATTTTTCTCAAAACCAAGATAAGCCCTGAGTTTACATTAGAGCTAATGGAAGCAAAGTAGTTTTCTTAATCTTATATGTTGATGACATATTACTTATTAGAAATAACATTCCAACTTGCAAGATGTCAAGTCTTGGCTTGGAAAATGTATTTCCATAAAGGATCTTGATGAAGCTACTTATATTATTGGAATGGGGATCTATACAATAGATCCAATTGGCTTATTAGTTTGAATCAAAGTACATACATTATCTTGCAGAGATTTAGCATGCAAAAATCCAAGCATGGAGCTTTGCCAATGCAAAAGGGCATAACCTTGAGAAAGTCTCAAAAGTCCTATCACAGCAGATGAGATGAGACAAATGAAATGTATCACATATGCTTCGGCTATATGCTCTATTATGTATGCCATGATATGTACTATACTCGATGTTTCGTCAGCTTTGAGTTTGATGAGTCATTGTCAACATAATCCAGATGAAGTACATTGGATTGTTGTTAAGAATATTCTTTAGTATTTGCAGAGTACTAATGATATGTTCTTAGTTTACAGTGGTTTGGAAGAAGAGTTAAGTATTAAGTTTTATACTGATTCTAGTTTTCAAACTGATCAAGATGATTCTCAATCCATTCACATTGTTTCTTTGTCATGATGGGCAAGACAGTTGATTGGAAGAGCTCTATGCAGAGCACTATTGAACAATCTACAACAAAAGCAGAATACATTGTTGACTGAGAAGCTACTCAAAAAGCTATCTGGATAAGGAAGTTTGTTGTTGTACTCAGAGTAGTACATACTATTAAATCTTCTATAAAATGTACTGTGATAGTTCGAGTATTAAATATACTTTCGAAAGAATCACATATACATAAAAGTATCTGGCACATTCTTTAAAAGTTTGACTACATTCATGAAGTCGTTAAGAAGAATGATATTAGTATTCTTAAGGTTCATACAGATGATACTGTGGCTGACCCGTTCATGAAGCCCATGATGCATAACAAGCATGATGATCATTCTAGTAATACTGGACTTCGTTATGCTGCTGATCTTTTTCATTTGTAATTTAGTATTTGGATATTTTTGGAACATTAAGCAGTTTTATATTAATGAATTGATATATAGTTGGTATGATCGTTTTCATTTATATCACCGTGTTCTATATTAGCATGTTTAATCCATGAATAATTGTTGATTATTCAAAATCTCCATAATCGATCATGTTATGGGAATAACATGAATTAAGATTAATGTGAAATTTTGGTTATATTCATTGATGATGAATAGTTAACTTGTTGAGACCAAAATTCAGATGTATTCATTGATGATGAATATTGGAATGACCCAACCATGAGATGTCACTACATGGATCGTAGTCAGTAGTAAATCTTTTAGTGATTATGTCTTTGTGTCCTTAGACTTGAGATGCACGCCCGTCTTGATGAGTGTAGCATTGTATTTTGATATGGTTAAACGCTGTCTTGAATAAGGCTGTTATAAAGGCCATTATTGGGTATAATGTAAAGCTCGTGATAGACACGTGTATGCAATATAGGATTTGTTCCTCTAAAATGTTTAGAGTTAGATACTTTTTGAGCTCCTCGATGAATGAATAAGATATTTGTGTGGCCGCACCCAGATGTAATTAAGATGATACTTAATTAATTTGGTGATCTAATTCAGTTCTAAGATCGAGAAACAAAATTGTTAAACAAATGAGAATGACCGATGATCCATATCTCTAGTTTAACTAAAGTATCTGAAACAAAAGGACGAATGACATTTAAAACTTACCATAAACAATTTTGAGAAACTACCCTCACGTGAATTTGGGGACAATGACGTGTTGCTAGACGCTTACCATTGTTTTTATAGTTACTTGGTATTGTGGCATGCACAAGTGGGAGTCTGTAGGATTAATATGCAAGGTACAACATATAACTATATGGTCAACTTCATTTAAGCCTTCGGGGTCACACACATATACACCGAGACGTCAAATAAAATATATTTATGATGTATATATATTACTCAAATAACAAAATAGTAAATCGAAATTAATTCATTTACTATTCATATAAATAGTAAATGAAATGAAATTAATTAATTTTACTATTCACATGAAAACGACATGATAGAAATTATTAATTATAAGTTACATAACATACCCCTAAAGTATTTGAGAAATACGACTTTTTAAAACCAAATCAAACGAAATATGAATTAATTGATTGATATGAATTAATTAATTAATTTAATATTTATAACATGCTAAAACGTGTTAAATTAAATCAACTTGATCCAATATTATAATATATATATATTAGGTATATTTTTAAAGAAAGGAGCAGTTGAAAAGAAAGTTGAAAGGAGCAGTTGAAAGAAAACCAATATAAAACACACACATTATTGCTATTATCTTTTACTACTACTCCACGAATTCATAAAACATCTCAAAGCTTTAATTCGATTATCTTTGGCAACAAGTTCTTGTTATGAAGTATTAATATATATAGTTGATTAATATAATCTGATTATATTAATACGTTACTTGGGTTTGGACTAGCATCCATTGACGGTTGTTTGAAGTTTAGTGTGGACTATCCTAAGAGACGGTCATTTTTTTTAAAGGCAACTTGTTGGCATCGAATACTCTCATTTGCCATGCACGCACGCACTTTCGGGCAGGAAACCCGAACCGCATTACAGGGATCCGAACCTTATACCATCTCGAGGGGCAGGCGGTCGGACCTAGGTCCTGAATACGGGTCGGCAAAACCTTCCCCGGTGCAATTCGGCTTTCAGGAAATAAATCCCACAAATATTTTTAAGGGGAGAGACTCGAACTTGAGACCTCCCCCCACCCCTATCCCAATGCACAAGAGACGGTTTTATTTTTATCGTAGGTTTCTCTCCTTCAATTAGTTTCTTCAAGAAAGGTATATCGTTTACTCCTCTTTTGTTTTATATTCATGACAATTATTATGGTGTAATTGGATCATTGAAATAAATTAATCGTGTGCATGTTTCATTAAATATATAAATATATAATCTTGTAAATGTTTTTATGAAATAATAAAAGATTATTATTTTAACTATCCGCTGTGTTAATCTGAAATTGGTAAAAGTACACTCGGTTTTCCAACAGATTTGTGGACAAGAAAAAAATAGAGTATAGAAGAACGGGGCTAGGTGGCAGCTTGTGGTGCTGCTTGCACTTTGTTTACGTTAATACAAGAATAGCAACGAAAAAAAATGGGTTGTATTTTACGGCTGCTGCTTGAATTAGATGACGGAAAAATAAAGACAAACAAAACAAAAAGTAATGAAAATGTTATAAGTCAAGTGTCATGGTGTAGTGGCCAACACTTTTGATAAAGTAAAATTTGGTGAATCAACATATTTGGTGGATCACGGATATTACTGTTCCACCTAACTGCACAGTGAATTATTGTACTATTAGTATGTTATCGATTGCAATCAGTAGGTACACCATTCTTGAGTAAGAATTTAATTTCTTCTATCTTCCCTCATATAAGTAAGATATATGCCATATACAATATTAAATCATAACACGTTATCAGCACGAAGAGCTCCGTATAATTAAGGTTTTTTTTCCACTTACCTAACCACCACTTCCACCTCTCAAGATTCCCGCCGTTCGCCGCTGAAACCGCCGGAAGATCTTGAAACCTCCTATTTGAGTTATACTTATCAGGTTGTTGTTCGAACTGGGTTTACGAAGAGGACAAGAAGATACAGAGAAGGTTAAATGTATCAGAGGTGCAGCTGCAGCATTTCTGTTGTTCATGCAGAAACAGAAATCAAAAGAAAAAAAAATGAGACAGCTGCAACAGTGATTTAAAGTGATGGTGGTGTTGTGGTGGCTTGTTTGATTCGATGTTTACAGCAGTATGAAAGCTAAAGTTTGCAGCTGTTTAATTGATAGAAACATAGAGATCATAAGAGAAAACGGTTTGCAGAAAATAGGAGAGGGAGAGAGAGAAATAGTTAGATAGTTGTAAGGTGGCTAAGGTGGTTTCTTGGCCGATCATGGCTGTTATGGGTGGTGGCGGTTTGGTTCCTGATTGCAAGTGATGTTCAAGGTTGATCAAGTAAGTGTAATTTATATATATTTATATATCTTATTTATTTGCATAGGTACCTTCAATATATAATATCTATATGTATATATAGAAATATGATGTGTTTGATTGATAATTTAAAACAGTAAAAACCAACCAATTATTATCACTTTCTAAAGAATCAATTACCTATTAAATAAATAAATAAATAAAAACGTGCACTTAATAATGAAAACAGTGAGCCATCATAACTTTTATCAATTCAGTCGATATCCACATTTACGGATAACTTTTGTGCTCCGTTGTTAATCAGTGGAGGATAAAAGTCTTCGGAAAAATCCCAAAATTATAAATTAAGTATCTTTATTTAATTAGGTCATTATGGTATAAAATTTGGTCATTAACTATTAAATAAAAATTACATTAATTATTCACTCCCAACCCCCAAGTAAAATAAAAAATGAAATTTGTAACAAACCATCTCTCTCTCTTTCATGTTTTCTGTTTCATCGTAAACCATAAGCCACCCCATCACAAGATCACTGCTACTGCTCACTGTTATTCATTGTTTTGCTACAACCGTTTGAAAAAAAAACCCACCACTACCGAATATATATATTACCAATGATATAACGATATCTGGACAGTCCCACGTAAAATAAAAAAAAATATCAATAAAGTGTTTGGTGTTCTTATACAACTAGCCTCTATTCTCTTTAATTTGGCCGACCAGTGGGAACTTTCTCCTTGTGATTAAATATTACAAAGACTAAAGTTTCTATTAAATCTTTTAATTGTTTATCAATTGGGACCGTGATTTATGGAGTCATGTTTGAGCCATGATTTCATTTCTTCACTTTTTATCAACTAGCTTTTATCAATCAACAACCCTTTTTGCAAAAGAAAATAAAAAAAGATGAGGATTATAGTGCAACAAAGATGATAAATGGTGGAACGATGATGAGGAAGAAATGACTATTACTTAGATAACCATTTAACTACGATGTCTAGATTAGAAACTAACTCTATATATATGCTTCAAAGGACTGAAGTTTATATAGTTGGAAAATAAAGACCATGTATGTTATTAAGTCTTATATAGTACTCCGTAACCGTTATTAAAAAAAAAATTATGCAAATAATATAGGTTAACTAATACAACTAAAACTCCATCCAAATATATGTTTATTAGGTGTTATCATTTATGTAGTGCGGATTGTAACTTGTTTGCAGCTACTAAAATTTGATTATCTTGATTAAATATTTACTCATTATTTACTTATCTTATTTGAAGTTTTAATCTTGCTGAAATACAATATCAATTAGATGATAGAGACCTATGTATTGCAGATAGTGGTAACACACACACTATAATCAAATCTAAGAAATATTTCATTAATTTGAAATCAACTGAAAGAATTATTAATACTATATCAGGTCCCGCGAACTTGATAAAAAGAAAGGCAAAATTCATGTTATCAAATGGTACAAATTTTCTGATAAATAATGTTTTGTTTTCTCACAAAATCAAAGAGAAATTGATTAAGTTTCTCTAATATATATCCTAATGGATATAATTATCAGAAAATGATAAAATAAGAAATATCTATGCATCACCGACAAGAATCATGCGGTTGAAAAAAAAAACTACCAAGGCTTAGTCCTGGTTTACATTATACATATATAAATGTACCAGAAGCACATGTGATGATTATGAAAAGTGCATATGATGAAAAGTGCAACGCATATGATGAAAAGCGCAGCGCATATAATGAAAAGCGCAGCGCATATGATGAAAAGCGCATATGATAAAAAGCGCAACGCATATGATGAAAAGCGCATATGATGAAAAGCTCTGCGCATATGATTAAAAGCGCATATGGTTAAAAGGATATATTAATGAAAAGCGCAGCGCATGAAATGTCCCGTTCATATTGATTATAAACGTTCCATATTAATTGATTTCGTCGCGAGGTTTTGACCTCTATATGAGACATTTTTCAAAGACTGCATTCATTTTTAAAACAACCATAACCTTTATTTTATCTATAAAGGTTTAAAAAGCTTTACGTAGATTATCAAATAATGATAATCTAAAATATACCGTTTACACACGACCATTACATAATGGTTTATAATAAGAATATATTACATCAAAAATAAGTTTCTTGGATGCAGTTTTTACATAATATCATACAAGCATGGACTCCAAATCTTGTCCTTATTTTAGTATGCAACAGCGGAAGCTCTTAATAATCACCTGAGAATAAACATGCTTAAAACGTCAATAAAAATGTTGGTGAGTTATAGGTTTAACCTATATATTATCAAATCATAATAATAGACCACAAGATTTCATATTTCAATATACATCCCATACATAGAGATAAAAATCATTCATATGGTGAACACCTGGTAATCGATATTAACAAGATGCATATAAGAATATCCCCTATCATTCCGGGAAATCCTTCGAACATGATAAAAATGAATTCGAAGTACTAAAGCATCCGGTACTTTAGATGGGGTTCGTTAGGCCCAATAGATCTATCTTTAGGATTCGCGTCAATTAGTAGATCGGTTTACTAATTCTTAGGTTACCAAGCAAAAGGGGCATATTCGGCTTCGATCATTCACCCATATAATGTAGTTTCATTTACTTGTGTCTATTTCGTAAAACATTTATAAAACTGCATGTATTCTCATCCCAAAATATTAGATTTTAAAAGTGGGACTATAACTCACTTTCACAGATTTTTACTTCATCGGGAAGTAAGACTTGACCACTGGTCGATTCACGAACATATAACAAATATGTACATATTGTAGTGACCCTAACATTTCCATGTTTATATATATTAATTGAGATTTATATTTACATGATTAAATGTTTCCAACATGTTAAGTAATCAAACTTGTTAAGACTTGATTAATTGAAATATGTTTCATATAGACAATTGACCACCCAAGTTGACCGGCGATTCACGAACGTTAAAACTTGTAAAGACGATATGACGATATATATATGGATATACATATGGTTAACATGAGATTATGATAAGTAAGTATCTCCATAAGTATATTAACAATGAGTTATATACATATAAACAAGACTACTAACTTAAGGATTTCGAAACGAGACATATATGTAACGATTATCGTTGTAACGACATTTAAATGTATATATATCATATTAAGATATATTAATATATCATAATATCATGATAATATAATAATTTATCATCCCATTAGATATAATAAACAATGGGTTAACAACATTAATTGAGATCGTTAACTTAAAGGTTTCAAAACAACACTTACATGTAACGACTAACGATGACTTAACGACTCAGTTAAAATGTATATACATGTAGTGTTTTAATATGTATTTATACACTTTTGAAAGACTTCAATACACTTATCAAAATACTTCTACTTAACAAAAATGCTTACAATTACATCCTCGTTCAGTTTCATCAACAATTCTACTCGTATGCACCCGTATTCGTACTCGTATAATACACAGCTTTTAGATGTATGTACTATTGGTATATACACTCCAATGATCAGCTCTTAGTAGCCCATGTGAGTCACCTAACACATGTGAGAACCATCATTTGGCAACTAGCATGAAATATCTCATAAAATTACAAAAATATGAGTAATCATTCATGACTTATTTACATGAAAACAAAATTACATATCCTTTATATCTAATCCATACACCAACGACCAAAAACACCTACAAACACTTTAATTCTTCAATTTTCTTCATCTAATTGATCTCTCTCAAGTTCTATCTTCAAGTTCTAAGTGTTCTTCATATATTCTACAAGTTCTAGTTACATAAAATCAAGAATACTTTCAAGTTTGCTAGCTTACTTCCAATCTTGTAAGGTGATCATCCAACCTCAAGAAATCTTTGTTTCTTACAGTAGGTTATCATTCTAATACAAGGTAATAATCATATTCAAACTTTGGTTCAATTTCTATAACTATAACAATCTTATTTCAAGTGATGATCTTACTTGAACTTGTTTTCGTGTCATGATTCTGCTTCAAGAACTTCGAGCCATCGAAGGATCCGTTGAAGCTAAATCCATTTTTCTCTTTTCCAGTAGGTTTATCCAAGGAACTTAAGGTAGTAATGATGTTCATAACATCATTCGATTCATACATATAAAGCTATCTTATTCAAAGGTTTAAACTTGTAATCACTAGAACATAGTTTAGTTAATTCTAAACTTGTTCGCAAACAAAAGTTAATCCTTCTAACTTGACTTTTAAAATCAACTAAACACATGTTCTATATCTATATGATATGCTAACTTAATGATTTAAAACCTGTAAACACGAAAAACACCGTAAAACCGGATTTACGCCGTCGTAGTAACACCGCGGGCTGTTTTGGGTTAGTTAATTAAAAACTATGATAAAATTTGATTTAAAAGCTGTTATTCTGAGAAAATTATTTTTATTATGAACATGAAACTATATCCAAAAATTATGGTTAAACTCAAATTGGAAGTATGTTTTCTAAAATGGTCATCTAGACGTCGTTCTTTCGACTGAAATGACTACCTTTACAAAAACGACTTGTAACTTATTTTTCCGACTATAAACCTATACTTTTTCTGTTTAGATTCATAAAATAGAGTTCAATATGAAACCATAGAAATTTGATTCACTCAAAACGGATTTAAAATGAAGAAGTTATGGGTAAAACAAGATTGGATAATTTTTCTCATTTTAGCTACGTGAAAATTGGTAACAAATCTATTCCAACCATAACTTAATCAACTTGTATTGTATATTATGTAATCTTGAGATACCATAGACACGTATACAATGTTTCGACCTATCATGTCGACACATCTATATATATTTCGTAATAACCATAGACACTCTATATGTGAATGTTGGAGTTAGCTATACAGGGTTGAGGTTGATTCCAAAATATATATAGTTTGAGTTGTGATCAATACTGAGATACGTATACACTGGGTCGTGGATTGATTCAAGATAATATTTATCGATTTATTTCTGTACATCTAACTGTGGACAACTAGTTGTAGGTTACTAACGAGGACAGCTGACTTAATAAACTTAAAACATCAAAATATACTAAAAGTGTTGTAAATATATTTTGAACATACTTTGATATATATGTATACATTGTTATAGGTTCGTGAATCAACCAGTGGCCAAGTCTTACTTCCCGACAAAGTAAAAAATCTGTGAAAGTGAGTTATATTCCCACTTTTAAAATCTAATATTTTTGGGATGAGAATACACGCAGGTTTTATAAATGATTTACAAAATAGACACAAGTACGTGAAACTACATTCTATGGTTGAATTATCGAAATCGAATATGCCCCTTTTTATTAAGTCTGGTAATCTAAGAATTAGGGAACAGACACCCTAATTGACGCGAATCCTAAAGATAGATCTATTGGGCCTAACAAACCCCATCCAAAGTACCGGATGCTTTAGTACTTCGAAATTTATATCATATCCGAAGGGTGTCCCGGAATGATGGGGATATTCTTATATATGCATCTTGTTAATGTCGGTTACCAGGTGTTCACCATATGAATGATTTTTATCTCTATGTATGGGATGTGTATTGAAATATGAAATCTTGTGGTCTATTATTATGATTTGATATATATAGGTTAAACCTATAACTCACCAACATTTTTGTTGACGTTTTAAGCATGTTTATTCTCAGGTGATTATTAAGAGCTTCCGCTATCGCATACTTAAATAAGGACGAGATTTGGAGTCCATGCTTGTATGATATTGTGTAAAAACTGCATTCAAGAAACTTATTTTGTTGTAACATATTTGTATTTTAAACCATTATGTAATGGTCGTGTGTAAACAGGATATTTTAGATTATCATTATTTGATAATCTACGTAAAGCTTTTTAAACCTTTATTGATGAAATAAAGGTTATGGTTTGTTTTAAAATGAATGCAGTCTTTGAAAAACGTCTCATATAGAGGTCAAAACCTCGCAACGAAATCAATTAATATGGAACGTTTTTAATCAATAAGAACGGGACATTTCAGTTGGTATCCGAGTGTTGGTCTTAGAGAACCAGAATTTTGCATTAGTGTGTCTTATCGAGTTTGTTAGGATGCATTAGTGAGTCTGGACTTCGACCGTGTTTACTTGAAAAATGATTGCTTAACAAATTTTGTTGGAAACTATATATTTTTAACATGTGAATATTATGTGATATATTAATCTCTTAACGCGTTTGATATTATGTGATAGATGTCTACCTCTAGAACAAGTCCCATTAACTCACCTAATAATAATGAAGAGTCAAATGAAAATTGGAATGATTCATGGACTGATTCACAAGTTCCCGAAGAGAAATCGGAAGAAGAGTCGGAACCAGAAGAAGAATCGGAACCGGATGAAGAAATAGAACCGGTGGGGGAAATAATAAAACGGTTAAGTAAAAGAAAATCCTCAACCAACCGACCAAGGTTAATTATGGTCAATAGTGTTTCCGCTAAGGAAGCAAAATATTGGGAGGATTACCAATTCTCCGATGAATCGGATTCTGACGAGAATTCCGATGATGTTATAGAAATTACCCCAACTGAATTTAAAAAGGCAAAAGAAAATAATAAGGGAAAGGGCATAAAAATAGAGAAATCTAATTCCAACCCCGATGAACTTTATATGTATCGTCAACCCCCGAAGTCCTTAAGTTGTAACAATGACCCGGGAACCTCTAAACCACCAGGTTTTTCTAAACCAATGTGGAAAATTACGGCTCGTATTAGGGGAACATCATATATCCCTAGAAACTTGGCAAAACGAACCAAAACCAAAGAAGAAGAAACAAGCGAGTCGGAATAAGATAATTGTATTCGTGTGCTATAATATATGTAATATAGTGTGCTTATGCTTTATGACATATGTAAAAATTGCTTGTATTAATAAGTATTTTTTTATGAATCTAACTCTTGTCGATTTTACAGTATAAAAACACAAAATGGATAGACAACCCAATATTTTAAGAGACCTACCCGGAGACATGATTGATGAAATCTTGTCTAGAGTCGGTCAGAATTCTTCGGCACAACTATTTAAGGCGAGATCAGTTTGTAAGACATTCGAAGAACGTTCCAAGAATGCCTTGGTTTATAAAAGACTTTCGTTCGAAAGATGGGGGATATCACATTGGGAAATCCATAAGTTACGATGTGTTTACTTTGACGCATATATTGCGGGGAACCCAAATGCTATTTTACGCAATGGGTTAAGAAATTATTTTGACTCAATATATCCGAATATTGGACTTCGTGATTTAGAAAAAGCGGCTAACATGCAACATAAAGAAGCATGTTATGCTTACGGATTAGTAATGTTCGCTTCTCACCAAAGTGAGAACAAGAACATCGGGCTACAACTATTAAACAAAACGTTCCCACAAGTGACGGAGTCGGTAATTGGGGTAAGAAATGAGGTTTTTAGATTGTTACGGGACTGTTGGACATTACGTAACCCTCGTCCCTTTGACGACGTTACAACACGCTGTCTTATCAACGGCCATAACGGTTATGTTCCACAAGACCAAGGATGGGAAGTAGTCCTAGTAAAACCAGAATGCATGACTTGTTTCTGGACGTATGAATTACGTGTCTTTATTGCCTTTGCTGAACGACTTGTGTACTAGCTAGAATTATCTTCACAACCATCTTGTATCAAATTTATTGTGTGCTATATTTCATGCTATATGTAAAATAAGCGGTATTGTAAGTTTGTAACATATTGTGTAAAAGTTTGAACGCGAAATATTATTATAATCAGTTTTCCATATAGAATTGTAGTAGTTGAATTGTATATTAGCTACTAAGTATGAACTTAACGGGTAGGTACTACCCGAATTTAAACTTATAAAATGCTAATATGAAGAAAAAGCTTTTATAAATGGGTTCATATTATGCTACGAAATACTATTAACTACTCTTAATATTCTGTATGATTAACTTGTTCCATTTAACTATTTTGAAGGAAATGGCACCGACTACTCGACACACCGTGAATATGAATGAAGAGGAATTGCGTACTTTTCTAGCTTCAAACATAGCCGCAGTACAGGCTGTGCTACATACCAACAATAACCTTGGATCTAGCAGTACAGGAAATCGTGTAGGATGCACCTACAAAGAATTCACTGCCTGCAAACCTTTGGAATTTGATGGAACCGAAGGACCGATCGGATTGAAACGGTAGACCGAGAAGGTCGAATCGGTGTTTGCCATAAGTAAGTGTACTGAAGAGGACAAAGTAAAGTACGCTACGCATACCTTCACAGGTTCTGCATTAACATGGTGGAATACCTATCTAGAGCAAGTGGGACAAGACGATGCTTACGCACTACCGTGGTCAGCATTCAAGCACTTGATGAACGAGAAGTACCGTCCCAGAACCGAGGTCAATAAGCTCAAGACAGAACTTAGAGGGTTACGAACCCAAGGATTTGATATTACCACGTACGAAAGACGATTCACAGAATTGTGCCTATTGTGTCCGGGAGCATTCAAAGATGAGGAAGAGAAGATCGACGCGTTTGTGAAAGGATTACCGGAAAGAATCCAAGAAGATATAAGTTCACACGAGCCCGCCTCCATACAACAGGCTTGTAGAATGGCTCACAAACTAGTGAACCAGATTGAAGAAAGAATTAAAGAACAGACTGTTGAAGAGGCCAATGTGAAGCAAGTCAAAAGAAAGTGGGAGGAAAATGGTGATAAGAATCACCAATACAACAACAACAGCAATTACAACAATAATCGCAACAATTATCCCAACAATCGCAACATCAATCGCAACTACAACAAACTGCCCAACAACAACAACAACAACAACAACAACAACAACAACAACAACTACAACAATCATCCCAACAACGATAATAACCGCAACAACAACAACAATCAGAAGCAGCTATGCCAAAGGTGTGAAAAGTATCACTCGGGGTTCTGCACCAAATTTTGCAACAAGTGTAAAAGAAATGGTCATAGTGCGGTGAAGTGTGAGGTCTACGGACCATGGGTTAATAGAACGAAAGGAACAAATGGTGTCGGAACGAGTAATGGCGGAGCAAGTAGTGTCGGAGCAAGTTATGCCAATGTAGTTTGTTATAAATGTGGAAAACTGGGCCACATTATTAGAAATTGCCCGAACCAGGAGAACACGAATGGACAAGGCCGCGGAAGAGTTTTCAATATTAATGCGGCAGAGGCACAGGAAGACCCGGAGCTTGTTACGGGTACGTTTCTTATTGACAATAAATCTGCTTACGTTTTATTTGATTCGGGTGCGGATAGAAGCTATATGAGTAGAGATTTTTGTGCTAAATTAAGTTGTCCATTGACGCGTTTGGATAGTAAATTTTTACTCGAATTAGCAAATGGTAAATTAATTTCAGCAGATAATATATGTCGGAATCGAGAAATTAAACTGGTTAGCGAAACATTTAAGATTGACTTGATACCAGTAGAGTTAGGGAGTTTTGATGTGATAATCGGTATGGACTGGTTGAAAGAAGTGAAAGCAGAGATCGTTTGTTACAAAAATGCAATTCGCATTAT
Source organism: Rutidosis leptorrhynchoides (assembly GCF_046630445.1). Lineage (NCBI taxonomy): Eukaryota > Viridiplantae > Streptophyta > Magnoliopsida > Asterales > Asteraceae > Rutidosis > Rutidosis leptorrhynchoides. Next base: position 179,649,320 of record NC_092338.1, on the reverse strand, counting down.
ACGAGAAAAAGGAAAACCCTTAATGGTGTACGGAGAAAAGGGCAACACGAAGCTACATCTTATTAGTAATTTGAAGGCACAAAAACTAATAAGAAAAGGTTGCTATGCTGTTCTAGCACACGTCGAGAGAGTACAAACTGAAGAAAAGAGCATCAATGATGTTCCCATTGCAAAAGAATTTCCCGATGTATTTTCGAAAGAATTACCGGGATTACCCCCACATCGATCCGTTGAATTTCAAATAGATCTTGTACCAGGAGCTGCACCAATAGCTCGTGCTCCTTACAGGCTCGCACCCAGCGAGATGAAAGAACTGCAAAGCCAATTACAAGAAATTTTAGAGCGTGGTTTCATTCGACCAAGCACATCACCGTGGGGAGCTCCTGTTTTGTTTGTCAAGAAGAAAGATGGTACATTCAGGTTGTGTATCGACTACCGAAAGTTGAACAAACTTACCATCAAGAATCGCTACCCACTACCGAGAATCGACGACTTATTTGATCAACTACAAGGCTCGTCTGTTTATTCAAAGATTGACTTACGTTCCGGGTATCATCAAATGCGGGTGAAAGAAGATGATATTCCAAAGACTGCTTTCAGAACACGTTACGGTCATTACGAGTTTATGGTCATGCCGTTTGGTTTAACTAATGCACTAGCTGTGTTCATAGACCTTATGAACCGAGTGTGTGAACCATACCTTGACAAGTTTGTCATTATTTTCATTGATGACATACTTATTTACTCAAAGAATGACCAAGAACACGGTGAACATTTGAGAAAGGTGTTAGAAGTATTGAGGAAGGAAGAATTGTACGCTAAGTTTTCAAAGTGTGCATTTTGGTTGGAAGAAGTTCAATTCCTCGGTCACATAGTGAACAAAGAAGGTATTAAGGTGGATCCGACAAAGATAGAAACTGTTGAAAAGTGGGAAACCCCAAAAACTCTGAAACACATACGCCAATTTTTAGGACTAGCTGGTTACTACAGAAGGTTCATCCAAGACTTTTCCAGAATAGCAAAACCCTTGACTGCATTAACGCATAAAGGGAAGAAATTTGAATGGAATGATGAACAAGAGAAAGCGTTTCAGTTATTGAAGAAAAAGCTAACTACGGCACCTATATTGTCATTGCCTGAAGGGAATGATGATTTTGTGATTTATTGTGATGCATCAAAGCAAGGTCTCGGTTGTGTATTAATGCAACGAACGAAGGTGATTGCTTATGCGTCTAGACAATTGAAGATTCACGAACAAAATTATACGACGCATGATTTGGAATTAGGCGGGGTTGTTTTTGCATTAAAGACTTGGAGGCACTACTTATATGGGGTCAAAAGTATTATATATACCGACCACAAAAGTCTTCAACACATATTTAATCAGAAACAACTGAATATGAGGCAGCGTAGGTGGATTGAATTATTGAATGATTACGACTTTGAGATTCGTTACCACCCGGGGAAGGCAAATGTGGTAGCCGATGCCTTGAGCAGGAAGGACAGAGAACCCATTCGAGTAAAATCTATGAATATAATGATTCATAATAACCTTACTACTCAAATAAAGGAGGCGCAACAAGGAGTTTTAAAAGAGGGAAATTTAAAGGATGAAATACCCAAAGGATCGGAGAAGCATCTTAATATTCGGGAAGACGGAACCCGGTATAGGGCTGAAAGGATTTGGGTACCAAAATTTGGAGATATGAGAGAAATGGTACTTAGAGAAGCTCATAAAACCAGATACTCAATACATCCTGGAACGGGGAAGATGTACAAGGATCTCAAGAAACATTTTTGGTGGCCGGGTATGAAAGCCGATGTTGCTAAATACGTAGGAGAATGTTTGACGTGTTCTAAGGTCAAAGCTGAGCATCAGAAACCATCAGGTCTACTTCAACAACCCGAAATCCCAGAATGGAAATGGGAAAACATTACCATGGATTTCATTACTAAATTGCCAAGGACTGCAAGAGGTTTTGATACTATTTGGGTAATAGTTGATCGTCTCACCAAATCAGCACACTTCCTGCCAATAAGAGAAGATGACAAGATGGAGAAGTTAGCACGACTGTATTTGAAGGAAGTCGTCTCCATACATGGAATACCAATCTCTATTATCTCTGATAGGGATGGCAGATTTATTTCAAGATTCTGGCAGACATTACAGCAAGCATTAGGAACTCGTCTAGACATGAGTACTGCCTATCATCCACAAACTGATGGGCAGAGCGAAAGGACGATACAAACACTTGAAGACATGCTACGAGCATGTGTTATTGATTTCGGAAACAGTTGGGATCGACATCTACCGTTAGCAGAATTTTCCTACAACAACATCTACCATTCAAGCATTGAGATGGCGCCGTTTGAAGCACTTTATGGTAGAAAGTGCAGGTCTCTGATTTGTTGGAGTGAAGTGGGGGATAGACAGGTTACGGGTCCGGAGATTATACAAGAAACTACCGAGAAGATCATCCAAATTCAACAACGGTTGAAAACCGCCCAAAGTCGACAAAAGAGCTACGCTGACATTAAAAGAAAAGATATAGAATTTGAAATTGGAGAGATGGTCATGCTTAAAGTTGCACCTTGGAAAGGCGTTGTTCGATTTGGTAAACGAGGGAAATTAAATCCAAGGTATATTGGACCATTCAAGATTATTGATCGTGTCGGACCAGTAGCTTACCGACTTGAGTTACCTCAACAACTCGCGGCTGTACATAACACTTTCCACGTCTCGAATTTGAAGAAATGTTTTGCTAAAGAAGATCTCACTATTCCGTTAGATGAAATCCAAATCAACGAAAAACTTCAATTCATCGAAGAACCCGTCAAAATAATGGATCGTGAGGTTAAAAGACTTAAGCAAAACAAGATACCAATTGTTAAGGTTTGATGGAATGCTCGTAGAGGACCCAAGTTCACCTGGGAGCATGAAGATCAGATGAAGAAGAAATACCCACATCTATTTCCAGAAGATTCGTCAACACCTTCAACAGCTTAAAATTTCGGGACGAAATTTATTTAACGGGTAGGTACTGTAGTGACCCGAACTTTTCCATGTTTATATATATTAATTGAGATTGATATTTACATGATTAAATGTTTCCAACATGTTAAGCAATCAAACTTGTTAAGACTTGATTAATTGAAATATGTTTCATATAGACAATTGACCACCCAAGTTGACCGGCGATTCACGAACGTTAAAACTTGTAAAGACGATATGACGATATATATATATGGATATACATATGGTTAACATGAGATTATGATAAGTAAGTATCTCCATAAGTATATTAACAATGAGTTATATACATATAAACAAGACTACTAACTTAAGGATTTCGAAACGAGACATGTATGTAACGATTATCGTTGTAACGACATTTAAATGTATATATATCATATTAAGATATATTAATATATCATAATATCATGATAATATAATAATTTAACATCTCATTAGATATAATAAACAATGGGTTAACAACATTAATTGAGATCGTTAACTTAAAGGTTTCAAAACAACACTTACATGTAACGACTAACGATGACTTAACGACTCGATTAAAATGTATATACATGTAGTGTTTTAATATGTATTTATACACTTTTGAAAGACTTCAATACATTTATCAAAATACTTCTACTTAACAAAAATGCTTACAATTACATCCTCGTTCAGTTTCATCAACAATTCTACTCGTATGCACCCGTATTCGTACTCGTACAATACACAGCTTTTAGATGTATGTACTATTGGTATATACACTCCAATGATCAGATCTTAGCAGCCCATGTGAGTCACCTAACACATGTGGGAACCATCATTTGGCAACTAGCATGAAATATCTCATAAAATTACAAAAATATGAGTAATCATTCATGACTTATTTACATGAAAACAAAATTACATATCCTTTATATCTAATCCATACACCAACGACCAAAAACACCTAAAAACACTTTCATTCTTCAATTTTCTTCATCTAATTGATCTCTCTCAAGTTCTATCTTCAAGTTCTAAGTGTTCTTCATATATTCTACAAGTTCTAGTTACATAAAATCAAGAATACTTTCAAGTTTGCTAGCTCACTTCCAATCTTGTAAGGTGATCATCCAACCTCAAGAAATCTTTGTTTCTTACAGTAGGTTATCATTCTAATACAAGGTAATAATCATATTCAAACTTTGGTTCAATTTCTATAACTATAACAATCTTATTTCAAGTGATGATCTTGAACTTGTTTTCGTGTCATGATTCTGCTTCAAGAACTTCGAGCCATCGAAGGATCCGTTGAAGCTAAATCCATTTTTCTCTTTTCCAGTAGGTTTATCCAAGGAACTTAAGGTAGTAATGATGTTCATAACGTCATTCGATTCATACATATAAAGCTATCTTATTCAAAGGTTTAAACTTGTAATCACTAGAACATAGTTTAGTTAATTCTAAACTTGTTCGCAAACAAAAGTTAATCCTTCTAACTTGACATTTAAAATCAACTAAACACATGTTCTATATCTATATGATATGCTAACTTAATGATTTAAAACCTGGAAACACGAAAAACACTGTAAAACCGGATTTACGCCGTCGTAGTAACACCGCGGGCTTTTTTGGGTTAGTTAATTAAAAACTATGATAAACTTTGATTTAAAAGTTGTTATTCTGAGCAAATGATTTTTATTATGAACATGAAACTATATCCAAAAATTATGGTTAAACTCAAAGTGGAAGTATGTTTTCTAAAATGGTCATCTAGACGTCGTTCTTTCGACTGAAATGACTACCTTTACAAAAATGACTTGTAACTTATTTTTCCGACTATAAACCTATACTTTTTCTGTTTAGATTCATAAAATAGAGTTCAATATGAAACCATAGCAATTTGATTCACTCAAAACGGATTTAAAATGAAGAAGTTATGGGTAAAACAAGATTGGATAATTTTTCTCATTTTAGCTACGTGAAAATTGGTAACAAATCTATTCCAACCATAACTTAATCAACTTGTATTGTATATTATGTAATCTTGAGATACCATAGACACGTATACAATGTTTCGACCTATCATGTCGACACATCTATATATATTTCGGAACAACCATAGACACTCTATATGTGAATGTTGGAGTTAGCTATACAGGGTTGAGGTTGATTCCAAAATATATATAGTTTGAGTTGTGATCAATACTGAGATACGTATACACTGGGTCGTGGATTGATTCAAGATAATATTTATCGATTTATTTCTGTACATCTAACTGTGGACAACTAGTTATAGGTTACTAACGAGGACAGCTGACTTAATAAACTTAAAACATCAAAATATACTAAAAGTGTTGTAAATATATTTTGAACATACTTTGATATATATGTATACATTGTCATAGGTTCGTGAATCAACCAGTGGCCAAGTCTTACTTCCCGACAAAGTAAAAAATCTGTGAAAGTGAGTTATAGTCCCACTTTTAAAATCTAATATTTTTGGGATAAGAATACATGCAGGTTTTATAAATGATTTACAAAATAGACACAAGTACGTGAAACTACATTCTATGGTTGAATTATCGAAATCGAATATGCCCCTTTTTATTAAGTCTGGTAATCTAAGAATTAGGGAACAGACACCCTAATTGACGCGAATCCTAAAGATAGATCTATTGGGCCTAACAAACCCCATCCAAAGTACCGGATGCTTTAGTACTTCGAAATTTATATCATATCCGAAGGGTGTCCCGGAATGATGGGGATATTCTTATATATGCATCTTGTTAATGTCGGTTACCAGGTGTTCACCATATGAATGATTTTTATCTCTATGTATGGGATGTGTATTGAAATATGAAATCTTGTGGTCTATTATTATGATTTGATATATATAGGTTAAACCTATAACTCACCAACATTTTTGTTGACGTTTTAAGCATGTTTATTCTCAGGTGATTATTAAGAGCTTCCGCTGTCGCATACTTAAATAAGGACGAGATTTGGAGTCCATGCTTGTATGATATTGTGTAAAAACTGCATTCAAGAAACTTATTTTGTTGTAACATATTTGTATTTTAAACCATTATGTAATGGTCGTGTGTAAACAGGATATTTTAGATTATCATTATTTGATAATCTACGTAAAGCTTTTTAAACCTTTATTGATGAAATAAAGGTTATGGTTTGTTTTAAAATGAATGCAGTCTTTGAAAAACGTCTCATATAGAGGTCAAAACCTCGTAACGAAATCAATTAATATGGAACGTTTTTAATCAATAAGAACGGGACATTTCACATATATATCAAAGTATGTTCAAAATATATTTAAAACATTTTCAATACATTTTAATGTTTTAAGTTTATTAAGTCAGCTGTCCTCGTTAGTAACCTACAACTAGTTGTCCACAATTAGATGTACAGAAATAAATCGATATATATTATCTTGAATCAATCCATGACCCAGTGTATACACGTCTCAGGCTAGATCACAACTCAAACTATATATATTTTTGGAATCAACCTCAACCCTGTATAGCTAACTCCGACATTACTGCATATAGAGTGTCTATGGTTGTTCCAAATAATATATATAGATGGGTCGATATGATATGTCAAAACATTTGCATACGTGTGTATGGTATCCCAAGATTACATAATATATTAGAATACATGTATAATACAATATAAGTTAGCTAGGATATGATTAATATAGATTTGTTACCAATTTTCACGTAGCTACAACAAGCAAAAATAACCAATCTTGTTTTACCCATAACTTCTTCGTTTTAAATCCGTTTTCAGTGAATCCAATTGCTATGATTTTATATTGAACTTAAGTTTATGAATATATACAGAAAAAGTATAAGTTTATAGTCGGAATTACAGGTTACAAGTCGTTTTTGTAAAGGTAGTCATTTCAGTCGAAAAAACGACGTCTAGATGACCATTTTGGAAAACATATACTTCCACTTTGAGTTTAACCATGATTTTTGTATATAGTTTCATGTTCATAAGAAAAATTATTTTCCCAGAAGAACAACTTTTAAATCAAAGTTTATCATAGTTTTTAATTAACTAACCCAAAACAGCCCGCGGTGTTACTACAACGGCGTATATCCGGTTTTATGGTGTTTTTCGTGTTTTTCGTGTTTTCCGGTTTTAAATCATTAAGTTTGCATATCATATAGATATAGAACATGTGTTTAGTTGATTTTAAAAGTCAAGTTAGAAGGATTAACTTTTGTTTGCGAACAAGTTTAGAATTAACTAAACTATGTTCTAGTGATTTCAAGGTTAAACCTTCGAATAAGGTAGGTTTATATATATGAATCGAATGATGTTATGAACATTATTACTACCTCAGGTTTTGTGATAAACCTACTGGAAATGAGAAAAATAGATCTAGCTTCAAAGGATCCTTGGATGGCTTGAAAGTTCTTGAAGCAAAATCATGACACGAAAACAAGTTCAAGTAAGATTTCCACTCGAAATAAGATTGTTATAGTTATAGAAATTGAATTAAAGTTTGAATATGAGTATTACGTTGTATTTGAAAGATATCTTACTATAAATAAGAAAGATTTCTTGAAGTTGGATGATCACTTTACAAGATTGGAAGTAAGCTAGCAAACTTGGAAGTATTCTTGATTTTATAAAACTAGAACTTATAGAATTTATGAAGAACACTTAGAACTTGAAGATAGAACTTGAGAGAGATCACTTAGATGAAGAAAATTGAAGAATGAAAGTGTTTGTAGGTGTTTTTGGTCGTTGGTATATGGATTAGATATAAAGGATGTGTAATTTTGTTTTCATGTAAATAAGTGATGAATGATTACTCATATTTTTGTAATTTTATGAGATATTTCATGCTATTTTCCAAATGATGGTTCCTACATGTGTTAGGTGACTCATATGGGCTGCTAAGAGCTGATAATTGGAGTGTATATACCAACAGTACATACATCTAAAAGTTGTGTATTGTACGAGTACGAATACGGGTGAATGCGAGTATAATTGTTGATGAAACTGAACGAAGATGTAATTGTAAGCATTTTTGTTAAGTAGAAGTATTTTGATAAGTGTCTTGAATTCTTTCAAAAGTGTATGAATACATATTAAAACACTACATGTATATACATTTTAACTGAGTCGTTAAGTCATCGTTAGTCGTTACATGTAAATGTTGATTTGAAACCTTTAAGTTAACAATCTTGTTAAATGTTGTTAACCCAATATTTATTATATCTAATGAGATGTTAAATTATTATATTGTAATGATATTATGATATATTACTATATCTTAATATGATATATATACATTTAAATGTCGTTACAACGATAATCGTTACATATATGTCTCGTTTCGAAAACCTTAAGTTAGTAGTCTTGTTTTTACATATGTAGTTCATTGTTAATATACATAATGACATGTTTACTTATCATTTATCATGATTAAACATAGTGTATCAATATCTTAATATGATTCATATGTATTTAGTAAGACGTTGTTATAAAGATAATCGTTATATATATCGTTTCGAGTTTCTTCATTCAATAAACTCAATTTTATGTATATAACTCATTGTTTAAATACCTAATGAGATACATAATTATCATAATATCTTGTTAACTATATATATATATATATATATATATATCCATATATACGTCATCATATAGTTTTTACAAGTTTTAACGTTCGTGAATCACCGGTCAACTTGGGTGGTCAATTGTCCATATAAAACCTATTTCAATTAATCAAGTCTTAACAAGTTTGATTTCTTAACATGTTGGAAACACTTAATCATGTAAATATCAATTTCATTTAATATAAATAAACATGGAAAAGTTCGGGTCACTACAGTACCTACCCGTTAAATAAATTTCGTCCCGAAATTTTAAGCAGTTGAAGGTGTTGACGTATCTTCTGGAAATAAGTGCGGGTACTTCTTCTTCATCTGATCTTCTCATTCCCAGGTGAACTCGGGTCCTCTACGAGAATTTCATCAAACCTTAACAATTGGTATCTTGTTTTGCTTAAGTCTTTTAACCTCACGATCCATTATTTCGACGGGTTCTTAGATGAATTGAAGTTTTTCGTTGATTTGGATTTCATCTAACGGAATAGTGAGTTCTTATTTAGCAAAACATTTCTTCAAATTCGAGACGTGGAAAGTGTTATGTATAGCCGCGAGTTGTTGAGGTAACTCAAGTCGGTAAGCTACTGGTCCGACACGATCAATAATCTTGAATGGTCCAATATACCTTGGATTTAATTTCCCTCGTTTACCAAATCGAACAACGCCTTTCCAAGGTGCAACCTTAAGCATGACCATCTCTCCAATTTCAAATTCTATATCTTTTCTTTTAATGTCGGCATAGCTCTTTTGTCGACTTTGGGCGGTTTTCAACCGTTGTTGAATTTGGATGATCTTCCCGGTAGTTTCTTGTATTATCTCTGGACCCGTAATCTGTCTATCCCCTACTTCACTCCAACAAATTGGAGACCTGCACTTTCTACCATAAAGTGCTCCAAACGGCGCCATCTCAATGCTTGAATGGTAGCTGTTGTTGTAGGAAAATTCTGCTAACGGTAGATGTCGATCCCAACTGTTTCCGAAATCAATAACACATGCTCGTAGCATGTCTTCAAGTGTTTGTATCGTCCTTTCGCTCTGCCCATCAGTTTATGGATGATAGGGAGTACTCATGTCTAGACGAGTTCCTAATGCTTGCTGTAATGTCTGCCAGAATCTTGAAATAAATCTGCCATCCCTATCAGAGATAATAGAGATTGGTATTCCATGTCTGGAGACGACTTCCTTCAAATACAGTCGTGCTAACTTCTCCATCTTGTCATCTTCTCTTATTGGCAGGAAGTGTACTGATTTGGTGAGACGATCAAGTATTACCTAAATAGTATCAAAACCACTTGCAGTCCTTGGCAATTTAGTGATGAAATCCATGGTAATGTTTTCCCATTTCCATTCCGGGATTTCGGGTTGTTGAAGTAGACCTTATGGTTTCTGATGCTCAGCTTTGACCTTAGAACACGTCAAATATTCTCCTACGTATTTAGCAACATCGGCTTTCATACCTGGCCACCAAAAATGTTTCTTGAGATCCTTGTACATCTTCCCCGTTCCAGGATGTATTGAGTATCTGATTTTATGAGCTTCTCTAAGTACCATTTCTCTCATATCTCCAAATTTTGGTATCCAAATTCTTTCAGCCCTATACCGGGTTCCGTCTTTCCGAATATTAAGATGTTTCTCCGATCCTTTTAGGTATTTCATCCTTTAAGTTTCCCTCTTTTAAAACTCCTTATTGCGCCTCCTTTATTTGAGTAGTAAGGTTAGTGTGAATCATTATATTCATAGATTTTACACGAATGGGTTCTCTGTCCTTTCCGCTCAAGGCATCGGCTACCACATTTGCCTTCCCCATGTGGTAACGAATCTCAAAGTCGTAATCATTCAACAATTCAATCCACCTACGCTGCCTCATATTCAGTTGTTTCTGATTAAATATGTGTTGAAGACTTTTGTGGTCGGTATATATAATACTTTTGACCCCATATAAGTAGTGCCTCCAAGTCTTTAATGCAAAAACAACCGCGCCTAATTCCAAATCATGCGTCGTATAATTCTGTTCGTGAATCATCAATTGTCTAGACGCATAAGCAATTACTTTCGTTCGTTGCATTAATACACAACTGAGACCTTGCTTTGAGGCATCACAATATATCACAAAATCATCATTCCCTTCAGGTAATGACAATATAGGTGTCGTAGTTAACTTTTTCTTTAACAATTGAAACGCTTTCTCTTGTTCATCTTTCCATTCAAATTTCTTCCCTTTATGCGTTATTGCAGTCAAGGGTTTTGCTATTCTGGAAAAGTCTTGGATGAACCTTCTGTAGCAACCAGCTAGTCCTAAAAATTGGCGTATGTGTTTCGGAGTTTTCGGGGTTTCTCACTTTTCAACGGTTTCAATCTTTGCTGGATCCACCTGAATACCTTCTTTGTTTACTATGTGACCGAGGAATTGAACTTCTTCCAACCAAAATGCACATTTTGAAAACTTAGCGTACAATTTTTCTTTTCTCAGCAACTCTAGCACTTTTCTCAAATGTTCTTCGTGCTCTTGATCATTATTCGAGTAAATAAGTATGTCATCGATGAAAACAATGACAAACTTGTCAAGATATGGCCCACACACTCGGTTTATGAGGTCCATGAACACAGCTGGTGCGTTAGTCAATCCAAACGGCATAACCATAAACTCGTGATGACCGTAACGCGTCCTAAAAGCAGTCTTTGGAATATCATCCTCCTTCACCCGCATTTGATGATATCCAGAACGTAAATCGATCTTCGAATAAACAGACGATCCTTGTAGTTGATCAAATAATTCGTCGATTCTCGGTAGTGGGTAGTGGTTCTTGATGGTAAGTTTGTTCAACTCTCGGTAGTCGATACACAACCTGAATATACCATCTTTCTTCTTGCCAAACAAAACAGGAGCTCCCCATGGTGATGTTCTTGGTCGAATGAAACCATGCTCTAAAAGTTCCTGTAACTGACTTTGTAATTCTTTAATTTTGCTGGGTGCGAGTCTGTATGGAGCACGATCTATTGGTGCAGCTCCTGGTACAAGGTCTATTTGAAATTCAATAGATCGATGTGGGGGTAATCCCGGTAATTCTTTCGGAAATACATCGGGAAATTCTTTTGTGACGGGAACATCACTGATGTTCTTTTCTTCAGGTTTAACTTCCTCGATGTGTGCTAGAACGACGTAACAACCTTTTCTTATTAGTTTTTGCGCCTTCAAACTACTAATAAGATTTAATTTCGCGTTGTTCTTTTCTCCGTACACCATTAAAGGTTTTCCTTTTTCACGCATAATGCGAATCGCATTTTTGTAACAAACGACCTCTGCTCTCACCTTTTTCAACCAGTCCATGCCAATTATTACATCAAAACTCCCTAACTCGACTGGTATTAAATCATTTTTAAACGTTTCATCCTCCAGTTTAATTTCTCTCTCCCGACATATATTATCTGCTGAAATTAATTTACCGTTTGCTAATTCGAGTAAAAATTTACTATCCAAAGGCGTCAATGGGCAACTTAATTTAGCACAAAATTCTCTACTCATATAGCTTCTATCCGCACCCGAATCAAATAAAACATAAGCAGATTTATCGTCAATAAGAAACGTACCCGTAACAAGCTCCGGGTCTTCCTGTGCTTCTGCTGCATTAATATTGAAAACTCTTCCTCGGCCCTGCCCATTAATATTCCCCTGATTCGGGCAATTTCTAATAATGTGGCCCGATTTTCCACATTTATAACAAACAGCGTTGGTATTACTTGCTCCGACACTATTCGTTTCGGCATTACTTGTTCTGACATTATTTGTTCCTTTAGTTCTGTTAAACTTTGGTCCGTAGACCTCACACTTTGTCGCGCTATGACCATTTCTTTTACACCTGTTACAAAATGTCGTGCAAAACCCCTGATGATTTTCTTCACACCTATGACATGGCTGTTTTTGGTTTTTGTTGCCGTTGTTGTTATTGAGGTTGTTGTTGGGATTGTTATTGTTGTTGAAATGGCTGTTGTAGTTGTTGTTATTTTTGGGATGTTTGTTATAGTTATTGTTAGGATTGCGGTTATTGTTGCGATTGTTGTTGCGGTTGTTGGGATAGTTGTTGCGATTGTGGTTGTAATTGTTGTTGTTGTTGTACTGGTGACTCTTGTCACCGTTTTTCTCCCACTTCCTCTTGAGTTGTTTCGTGTTGGCTTCTTCGGCTACCTGCTCCTTAATTCTTCCCTCAATCTGATTTATGAGTTTATGAGCCATTCGACTTGCCTTCTGTATAGAAGCGGGCTCGTGTGAACTTACATCTTCTTGAATCCTTACTGGTAACCCTTTTACAAACGCGTCGATCTTCTCTTCTTCATCTTCAAATGCTCCCGGACACAATAGGCACAACTCTGTGAATCGTCGTTCATATGTGGTAACGTCGAACCCTTGTGTTCGTAACTCTCTAAGTTCTGCCTTGAGTTTATTGACTTCGTTTCTAGGACGGTACTGCTCGTTCATCAATTGCTTGAATGCCGACCACGGTAGTGCGTAAGCAGCATTTTGTCCTACCTGTTCAAGATAGGTGTTCCACCACGTTAATACAGTACCTGTGAAGGTATGCGTAGCGTACTTAAACTTTGTCCTATTCAGTACACTTACTTATGGCAAACACCGATTCGACTTTCTCGGTCCACCGTTTCAATCCAATTGGTCCTTCGGTTCCATCAAATTCCAAAGGTTTGCAGGCAGTGAGTTCTTTGTAGGTGCATCCTACACGATTTCTTGCGTCGTTAGCTGCATTGCTAGATTCAGAGTTATTGTTGGTATGTAGCGCAGCTTGTACTGCAGCTATGTTTGCAGCAAGAAAAGTACGAAATTTCTCTTCACTCATATTCATGGTGTGTCGAGTAGTCGGTGCCATTTCCTTCAAAATAGCCAACTGAATCGAGTTAATCATACAGAATATTAAGAGTAGTCAATAGTATTTCGTAGCATAATATGAACTCATTTATAAAAGCTTTTTCTTCATATTAGCATTTTATAAGTTTAAATTCGAGTACTACCTACCCGTTTAGTTCATACTTAGTAGCTAATATACAATTCAACTACTAAAATTCCATATGAAAAACTGATTATAATAATATATCACATACAAATATTCTTCAAACTTACAACTTCGCTATATTACATATAACATGAAATATAGTACACTTTGATACAGGACAGTTTTGAAGATAAATCTAGTTAATACGCAAGTTGTTCAGCAAAGGAAATAAAGACAAGTAATTCATAAGTCCAGAAACAAGTCATGCATTCTGGTTTTACTAAGACGACTTCCCATCCTTGGTCTTGTGGAAAATAACCGTTATGACCATTGGCTAGGCAGTATGTTGTAATGTCGTCAAAAGGACGAGGGTTTTGTAATGTCCAACAGCCCAGTAATAATCTAAAAACCTTGTTTCTCACCCCAACTACTGAATCTGTCACTTGTGGAAGGTCTTATTTAAAAGTTGCATTCCGATGTTTTTTTTGTCACTTTGGTAAGAAGCGAACATCACTAACCCGTAAGCATAACATGCTTCTTTATGTTGCATGTTAGAAGCTCTTTCTAATTCATGAAATCCTATGTTGGGATATGTTGAGTCAAAATAGGTTCTTAATCCGTAGCGTAAAATTGTATTTGGGTTCCCCGCATTTAATGCTTTAAAGAAAACACGGCGTAACTTACGGTCTCCCCAGTGTGATATACCCCACCTATCAAAGGAAAGACTTTTATAAACCAAGGCATTTCTGGAAAGTCTTTCAAATGTTTGACAAGTTAATTTCGCCATAACTAAATGTGCTGATGAATTCTGACCGACTCTAGACAAGATTTCCTCAATCATATCATCTGGTATGTCTTCTAAAATATTCGGTTGTCTACCCTTAACGTCCATTTTGTTTTTATACTGTAAAATAGACAAGGATTAGATTCGTAAAAGATAATTAACAAACAATACAAGCAATTTTTACATAGAACATAAAAGTACAAGCACACTACAATACATATAATACACAATATGATTACAACCCTCTAATCTGAATCACTGGTTTCTTCTTCTTCGAACTTGGTTCGTTTTCCTAATTTTCTAGGAATATATGGTGTTCCTCTGATACGAGCCGTCGTTTTCCACAATGGTTTAGAGAAACCTGGTGGTTTCGAGGTTCCCGGGTCATTGTTACATTTTAGGAAATACGGATGTTGTCGATACATATAAAGTTCATCGGGATTGGAATCGGGTTTCTCTATTTTTATACATTTTCCCTTATTGTTTTCTTTCGCTTTATTAAATTGGGTCGAGGTAATTTCTATAACATCATCGGAATCCTCATCGGGATCCGATTCATCGGAAAATTGGTAATCTTCCCAATATTTTGCTTCCTCGGCGAAAACACCATTGACCATTATTAATTTTGGTCCGTTGGTTGAGAATTTTCTTTTATTTAATTGATTTACTATAGGTATCAATATTTTTTCCTCCGGAACCTCTTCTTCTTCTGGTTCCTCCTCTTCCGATTCATCCTCTTCTGGTTCCTCTTCTTCCGGTTACTCCTCTTCCGGTTCCTCCTCTTCCGGTTCCTCTTCGGGAATTTGTGAATCTTCCCAAAATATATTCGACTCTTCATTATTATTAGGTGAATCAATGGGATTTGTACTAGAGGTAGAAATCTATCACACAATATCAAAAACGTTAAGAGATTAATATATCACATAATATTTACATGTTAATAATATATAGTTTTCAACAAAAAAATGTTAAGCAATCGTTTTTAAAGAAAAACACGGTCGAAGTCCAGACTCACTAATGCATCCTAACAAACTCTGTAAGACACACTAATGCAATTTTCTGGTTCTCTAAGACCAACGCTCGGATACCAACTGAAATGTCCCTTTCATATTGATTATAAACGTTCCATATTAATTGATTTCGTCGCGAGGTTTTGACCTCTATATGAGACGTTTTTCAAAGACTGCATTCATTTTTAAAATAACCATAACCTTTATTTTATCTATAAAGGTTTAAAAAGCTTTACGTAGATTATCAAATAATGATAATCTAAAATATACCGTTTACACACGACCATTATGTAACGACCCGGATTTTTCCGATCGTTTTACACTTATAAGATTAATATTTACATAAATTAAACCTTACCAACATGATAAGCAATCTAAATTGTTGAGACTTATGTTTTTGAAAAGAGTTTTACACAACGTTTGACCGTCCAATTTGACCCATGATATCACGAACTATATAACATACGATAATTATACGTTTGTGTATATATATGTATTTTTATATATTTAACATGATCTAAGAATGTTTTAACATCTCATTGTGTACTAATAACAATGAGTTATAAGTATATTTTGAGACTACTAACTTAAGTTTTCAAAACGATAACTATATGTGACGTTCTTCGACTTAAATACTTAAAACTTATAATGCTTATACATGTATCGTATAGATATGTATTTTATCACTTTTAAAGGATTTATATACATAAAAAAATATAAGTATATTTACAAAAGATAGCTATATTTGAATCCTCGTTCCGTTTTCTCAAGATTTTTATACGTATATCTAGGGTATATGTACCCGTATCATACCCAGCTTCTATACGTATTTACTATTGGTATATACACATCACAATCACTTTATTAGCAGCCATGAGTCAGCCAATTTTGGATCTTAGCATGCATGATTAATCAATTTGGCATATTACAAGACTTTTGCACAATATTACAAATTTATACATCTTTTCACCACCATTTATACTCCATTCCATTTTCATTTTTACTACACATTTTCTCTAACCAAAAATATACTCTTAGGAATCTTAAGTGTTCTTCACAATCTTAGCAAATAACCATGAAGATCTAGCTTCAAAAACAACCCTTAATCATCATAAGAAAATCCATTCAAGAACACTTCAAAAATCCTTCCAAGTAAACAAGTTTACTTCCAACCTTTCAATCCAACTCCACCACTCTTTTGATTCTAGGATTTTTCTCATCTCTTACAGTAACTTTGTCCAAGTAACTTGAGGTAGTAACCTTATTCATAATCTTATTCAATTCATATTCATATAGCTATCTTATTTTGTGGTATAAAATTTTAACAACAAGAACATAGTTTGAATGATTTCAAACTTGTTCGCAAACTAAATAGATCCTTCTTACTTGACTTTTAAAACACTTCAAGACCTGTAATATATCATAATGATATGCTAACTTAACAAGATATAACTTGATTTTACAAAGAACACCTTAAAAACTGAATCTACGTCATCGGAGTGCAACCGGGGGCTGTTTTGGGTTGGATAATTAAAAACCATCTTAAGTTTTGAATTGGAAGTTCATATTCTGGAAAAATGATATTTCTTATAAATATGTTAACACATAAAAATTTCATGGTTTAACTCAAAGTGTAAGTATTTTTAGAAAAATAATCATTAAATGTTGTTTTTATGATGGAAAATGATCACTTTCATAAGTTTCACCAAAGTTTGACCTATAACCTGTGATTTCGAATACAAACTAAGGTATTATCAGTTCATATATTTAAAATTTGACTCGATCCAAGGAAGTGGCAAGTTGAACCAACAAAAACGGAGTTGTAATGAAGAAACTACGACTAAAACAAGATCGGGTATCCGAAGCTAGTTTAGCTACGAAAATATTTGGAGAAAAATTAAATTAATCACATATTTTCTAATTAATATGATATTTCATATATATTTACTTATGATTTGATTTTATATATCTCAGGACCACCCGTAAACAACACGAGAAGATTAATCATAAGACCTCATGATTGTACGCAACACGTCATTTGACAACACGGTACTTTATGTACGCAACACGTCACTTGACAACATGGTACCATGGGTCGAGATTAATTCTGATCAATACGAATATGATGGGGTCTTTATTTATTTTATTTAAGCAACTAATTGTGCACCACTAACATCGGACTGCTAACTACGGACTAAGAAAATATTAAAAGTATTAAAAGTATATATATATATATATATATATATATATATATATATATATATATATATATATATATATATATATATATATATATATATATATATATTTATGTAACGATTACTTAAAAAGAAAATATGTTGATATATTACATATATGGTTAGGTTCGTGATATCTATCGGAGACCAAGTCGTGATAAATACCTTCAAGGCAAAAGTGAGTATATAGTCCCACTTTTAAACTCTAAATATTTCGGGATGAGAATACATGCATTTTATGATTTACGTTATGGACACAAGTGATTAAAAATATATATTCTACGTTGAGTTGTACCACTGGCATACTTCCCTGTAACTTGGTAACTATTATTTACATGAGGTATTGTAAACGCGAATCTTGTTGATAGATCTATCGGGCCTGACAACCCCAACCGGACTGGACGACCAGTATTCAACGGTTGCACAGTACTTCATTTCGGTAACTACACTTGGTACGGTATAGTAAGATTTCATAATAAAGGGAATATGCAATGTTGATTAAATGTTAAGTATGGTTATCAAGTGCTCAACAACTTAGAATATTTTTATTAAAACGTTTATATATGAAATCTTGTGGTCTATATTCATAACGCTGCCGGCATTAAACTTATATCTCACCAACTTTATGTTGACGTTTTAAGCATGTTTATTCTCGGGTGATAACTAAAAGCTTTCGCTGCAACATGTTGAATTTAAGCAAGATCTTGAGTATGCATATTTGTTTCAAAAATAAAACTGCATATCGGAGGATTTGTAATGTAAAATATGTTGGAGGTCGTATTGTTATTATCACATGTAAAGTTTGTAAGTCTAAGATTATCGCTAAACGATAATCATTATTAAGTTGTTTAAACCTTGTATTTGTAATAAAAGCTATGGTTTGTATTGTAAAAACGAAAGCAGTTTTTGAAAAATGTCGCATATAGAGGTCAATACCTCGCGATGAAATCATATGTTATTGTATTCGTCCTTATGGTTAAGGTCGGGTTATGACATGTGGTATCAGAGCGTTGGTCTTAGAGAACCAGAAAATTTGCATTAGTGTGTCTTATCGAGTTTGTTAGGATGCATTAGCGAGTCTGGACTTTGACCGTGTTTAATTTCGAAAAATATCCTTTATCCTTGTTGGTTAAAAATTAATACGTAAATATTATGTGATACTAACATGCTAGTTATTATGTGATAGATGTCTAGCTTAGAACTTGTTATCACGTTCAGCGACTCCGAACCAGAATCTTCAGATGGTGTTCCAGTCATTAACCTATCCGATGATGAAAACGACACCTTTGGGGAAGACTCGCAATTTTCGGATGAATCAATTGAAGAGAAACCGGAAAGTGATCCTGAGGAGGAAGAAATACAGGAAATTACGAAAGACAAGTTTGAAAGAGGAAAGAAACGAAAGGCTACTGAATTGGAAAATCCAAATCCCAAGTTTAGTGAGGATGTTGAGGCACCAAATCCACCAGACACTTCCACCCCTATTCCCGCTATTCCTATTAGTTCTATCCCGGCATCCAGTTCTTCAGCCCCTCCGCCAAAACGTAGGGAGACAGTCAAGATAACCTATAAGCGATTTCTTTGAACACAAACGTTTTGGGTTAAATGATGCGCTGTTGTTTTAAACCATGGGATCATATAACGTTTTGTATAATATTACTAGTGTGGTTTGCTTAATGTTTGATGTAAGATAAGAATATGTAAAATAGTGAAGTGTGAAATGTAATAATTTTCCATAGTTGAGTATTATTTGGGTGATAGTAATTGATTTCTGTACTAAGCTATTAAGTATGAACTTTAACGGGTAGGTACTTGATGTTATGCGAGGTGTATATAAAATAGCTTTATTTTTACTAGGAAAAACTATTAAATACGATACAATTTTACACAAGATATTTATTTATTTATAGAATGGATATACTTAAACCTTGCTACAACACTTATAGGCAGTGTACCTAATCGTACAGTAGTGTAGTTTTTAGTAAGTCCGGTTCGTTCCACAGGGAAATCTTTAAACAAAGCTCAACGCTATATAAAAATACAAACATATATAAGTAATATTATTATTATAAAGGGGGTTTTTACCGTTTAATGACCGGTTTGTCGATTTTAAAACTTTAGTCGCAGTTAAAACCTAATAAATAAAAGACTTAATTTAAAGCGTAAAGTAAATAACAATAATGAAATTTCGAATAATAAAAGTGCGATAAAATAAACTTGCGATAATTAAAGAGTACGATAATTAAAAGTGCGATAAAATAAATTAACAATAAAAATGCGATAATTAGAAGTGCAATTAAATATAAAATAAAGGAATTTAAATATGAAATAAAAGAATTATGCTTATTTAAACTTCCGTAATCATGATGTTTTACGTGTTGATTTTAGTTTTATGCCCATGGGTTAATTGTCCTTTGTCCTGGATTATTTAATCTGTCCGTCTGGTTTTTGTCCATAACAGTCCATCAGTCATAAATATAAAGTGCGAGTGTCCTCATCAAATTATTCTTATACCCGAAGTTAAATATTCCAACTAATTGGGGATTCGAATTGTAACAAGGTTTTAATACTTTGTTTAATGAATACACCAGGTTATCGACTGCGTGTAAACCAAGGTTTTACTACTTTGTTAACAATTACACCAATTACCCTTGAATGTAATTTCACCCCTGTTTTAATTATTCTAGTGGCTATTAATCCATTCCCGTGTCCGGTTAAATGAACGATTATTCGTACATATAAATACCCCGCCCATCGTGTCCGATCGAGTGTATATGGTAATTTATCGGGACGCCCAATTGTAAATCTTTATATTAACATTAACAAACTATCATTTAGTTAAACAAATATAAAGCCCATTAATAGCCCATAGTCTAATTTCCACAAGAGTCGTTCTTTTGTCCAAACCCCAATTATGGTACAAAGCCCAATTACCCAATTTTAGTAATTAGCCTAACATCATGATTACTTCGTTTTAAATAAGCATAATAATAACTTAGCTACGAGACATTAATATAAAAAGGTTGAACATAACTTACAATGATTAAAAATAGCGTAGCGTTACACGGACAGAATTTCGACTTACACCCTTACAACATTCGCTAACATACCCTTATTATTAGGATTAAAATTAAAATTAAAATTAAAATATAAATTATATATATATATTTTACGTATATATGAGAGAAGAGAGAAAAAGATTGTGAATTGTGATCAGAATTCGGTTGGCTTTATAGGGATTTTCGATTTTTGGGGCTCCGCGACTCGCGGTGAATTTTGCCTTCAAACTCCGCGAGTCGCGGTGGTTACTTTTACAGCTCAGAGGAGTTTGGCTCTTTGTTTACCGACGGTTTATAATATATATATAATATATATATAATTAATATAATTAATTATATATTATATTATATTTATATACATAGTTAACTTGTAATTTTTAGTCCGTTGCGTCGAGCGTTAAGAGTTGACTCTGGTCCCGGTTCCGGATTTTCGAACGTGCTTGCGTACAATTTTATATTTTGTACTTTGCGTTTTGAATCTTGTACTTTTGTAATTTCGAGACGTTTCTTATCAATAATTGGAACCTCTTTGATTGTCTTTTGTTCTTTTGAGCTTTTTGGTCGTTTGCGTCTTCAATTCGTCGAATCTGTCTTTTGTCTTCACCTTTTATTATTTAAACGAATATCACTTGTAAATAGAACAATTGCAACTAAAAGCTTGTCTTTCTTGAGGAATAATGCTATGAAATATATGTTCGTTTTTAGCATTATCAAATATTCCCACACTTGAGCGTTGCTTGTCCTCAAGCAATATTGTCTTGAAATACTAGAATCACTTCTTTATTCTTCACACTTTGTACATCAGTGATTTCTTATAAGGTGGTATAAACAATGGTAGTAACGATATGGTTTACAGTCCCACATGACTATAAAAATTTAGATCCATTAAGGAAATTGGATCTTTATGAAAACATTTGATCTTTTGAAAATTAAATCTAGTTTTTACCCTAGATAAGTTTTCCGGGATAACCCTTTACCGGTGTTTGCAAAATATTTTTGTGGGTTTGGTGGGTTTCAGATTTGAAAATTTTAGCTCAAAACTTGCGGTTTTGTGTCACCCACTTGCTAACCTTGTATTTGGAAAGCAACACGTCCAGTTTACTTGTCCCGTATATTACCTTTCGGTAAACTACCGTTCGGTTGTAAAGGAAAGCGTTGAACAAGCAACTGTTAAGGCAATGTCCCCTGACATGCTTTTAATTATGGTCTATAACGTGTCGGACGCAATTATTATCCTTGGTAGGAGCAATAGTAAAGCTCACCCTTATAATTTTTCGGTATGGCACAAGGTCCTGTTTTTGACCACTATGCAACCACCGTTCTTACGGTTGACACCCGATTTAGTTCAGGTGACCTAATGAATTCCAGGTGAATTCCTAGGATTTTACGTTCAATGGTAATGAACGCATTGAAAATAGGGTTTTCAGAAAACAAATCGATTTGTAATTTTGATCAAAATATTTTCTCGTTCAAGCTCGAGTTTAGATATCATTGAATTCCATGAGTTTGAATTCTCAATCTTTAAGGTCAATCTCTAGGATTGAGTAATATCAGTCTTAAAAGCTGATTTTTAATCTTTAAGGAGATTATCCTTTCTGGGGATCTGATTCATTAGTCTTATCCAGCTAATTTGCATGGTGCCCCCCCATTGTACGAGATAAATCCTTCTCATGGTTAGGATAAATCTGACCACATGGCGACCCTGTTTAATGCTGAGGTCCGTGGATTTCCTGCTGATTTTAGTGATGACTTTTCTAGATTTTTCGTCAACCTACAGCTGGTCTGGACGACAACTTCATGACCTAAATCAAGAAGCGCGTGTCTTTTTCGGAAAACTTTACTTCCTTTTAATGATGGAATTGATTCATCGTGTAGATCCATCTCTTCTTTTCTTTCATCGGGTAAAACAGTTTAGTTTAGTCCAAAGCAAAAGTATTTTCAGTTATTTGTTACAGATATATGTGACATATGTTTAAGATAACTTGGTAAATTTTCCCACACTTGGCTTTTATTTTCCTTTTTATCGTCCTCTATTCCATTTTAAATGAATTTTAACATTTTAGTTTGTTTCTCAATTTATGTCCTTTCCGAGGTAACAATAATTTCGGTGTTAAAACCTAGTTTTATCGTTCATAAATATGTATAAACATGATTTTGAATTCATTTAATTGAAAATTTTGAAAAATTTTACTAGAATTGGGTAGTCAGTATATAAGACCAGGGCTGTTCTTTATTATCAGAGAGCACTAGATTCTAATACAACTACTGCTTTACTGCTTTAATGGTAACCAAGTGTATAAAATAAAAATTTTAAAATCCGAAAGAATTTAACCCCTTCCCACACTTAAGATCTTGCAATGCCCTCATTTGCAAGAAATCAGTAACAATTTAAATTATTGAGGGTGATTTGTGTGAAAATGATTAAATTTTACCAAAGTTTCCAAATATATTGGCGTTTGTGTGCTGAATGATAAATGGTGCACATCATTTGTTCATTCCGTCTTGTTGTTATTTCACATATATTTTGCATCTTTTCGTCAAAATTAGTTGCTTTTGCTGAACTTAATGCCAGTCTTTGAAAATGCGTTATTTTACCCTGTTGTGTACATAAGATAAACTGCAAATATATATACATATTTTTGAAGTTTGGTATATTACCCCACATTCAAAAATTATTAAAATCTAAGAATAAAAGTTAGATAATTATAAAAATGATTACAATATTAACAAAAGTATTAAACGTATCAATAATTACAAATTACAAAATAAAAAAAATAATAAGTAAACTAAGGATGATATTGGTACCAATAGGGGTTCCAGGCATAACCATAGGTGCTATAGAATGCTTCGGCAGGGTCATACGTAGGATATGGTGGCTGCATCTCTATAGACCAAGGAGGGAAGATGGGTTTCGGTGTAGGAATATAGTTTCTACCTATATGTTGGCAATGAGCTATGATCTGGTTCTGATGAACTTGCCAATCTTCAAATGCTCTCTGTCTAGCATTTTCGTATTCCTGAGAAGCTATAAACCTATGCATTTCTTGCATCTCATTCCCCCCTCCTACATTACCTTGCTGCTGGTTTCTCTCCACCTGTGGATGTCTACCATGGTATCGTACTGCGGCGTTATTTCGCCTCTTCAAAACTTTCGCACCATGGTATACATTTAAACCTATAGTATCGCGGGGTTCCGGCTCTTCTAGTAATAATCCCCCCCGACTTATATCCACACCGAGATATTCACCAACCAAAGTAATAAAAATACCACCTCCTATTATGCTATGTGGTCGCATCCCCCGAACCATAGCTGATAAATAATAACCCACACAATATGGTATACTTACAGCGCTTTGTGGGTCTCGAATACACATATGGTAAAACAAATCTTGTTCATTTACCTTTTCTTTGTTTTTACCCCTTTGTGTAATCGAATTAGCTAAAAACCTATGTATCACTCTTAATTCGGCTCTATCTATATCCAAATAAGAGTAATTTCCCCCTTTGAAACGGTGATGGCTTATCATTTGACTCCACACACCGTGTGTATCAAAATTTTCATCTATCTTTCTACCGTTTAGTATCAATCCTCTACAATCGGCAGACGCTAACTCCTCAGGCGTATATATACGTAAAGCCTGAGCCATGTCTAGTAAAGACATGTGGCACATCGAACCGCCTAACAAAAATCTAATAAAAGAACGATCGGTTAAACTAGCTACCCGATCATTCAACTCTATACTACATAATAATTCTTCACACCATACTTTATATACAGGTCTACGTATGGTGAATAAATGTACCCAGTCATTAAAAGAAGAATTACCATACCTCTGTACAAGTAATTCCCTAATTGGCCCGGGCAATTCTACAGCTTCTAAGGGTCCCCATTCTATGACCCTCGGTACCTCAACAACCTTAGAATGAAGAGTATGCAAACCCCTTTGATATTTTGGATAATCTATCCAAAGTCTGTCAAATCTCAGGTTCGGGTGCAACTCTTCCAAGTGCATATCGGAAAAGGTCATGACTGGATGAGGTACATCCTGCTTGTAGTAGTTATCCACCTCCTGTTGTTCCAAATTCTCAGCAGGAGCATTGCGGGCTTGGGATGAAGATTCACCCCTTTCATTCTGCAAAACACATTAAACACAATTTTTGTGCATCCAAATATGCATTAGTGTCAGCAAAATCATCAATCAAAATAATTACAATGACATTATCAATTTATATCAAACTTAAGCTCATTTTCACATTTTTATCAAATCTACACTTTTTCAAATAAGCATATACGAAAATGTTCGCCAAGTTCATAAACATTCAACTCAAATAACATGTCAAAATAATCATTACTAGCAATTAAACAAGTCTCAAATGGCATTATCTTTCAAAAATCAAGTTCATGAATTTTAGACTTGAAAAAGTCCACTTTAATTCTCAAAATCATGTTTAGGCTCAAAGTTTGGATCATTTAATTACCTAGACATGTTACACTACTCAATTTAGCAACAATTCATGACAAAAATCGGCCATAACCTGTTTATATCAAAAAGCCCCAAATTTGCTCAAGAACACAAACCCTAGATTATTCAAAATTTGAAGTTTAAGGCTTCTAATCATGTTAAACAGCATCAATCTAGGTTATACAAGCATAATACATAAACAATTTAAGCCTAATTACACTAAAAAGCATCAAAATCAAATTGGGGAAAAAATTGCTCAAGAACATCAAATTTCGAATTAAATGGTTTTTAGGTGTAGAAATTTACCGTTTTTCTTGAGTAATTCTTAGATAGCATCCTTCTCAACATGATTTTAGCAAAAAATTTGGTGATTAACGGTTAAAAATTGGGATTTTTGGGGTGTTTTTCGGGTTTTTTGCAGCTATTTTCGCTGTTATTTTTCACAGTGTTTGAGTTGTGTGGTGCACTGATCTTTCATCTCTTTTTATTTTTTTTTCTGATTTTTGGTCCCTCCGCGAGTCGCGGCGAAATGAACTCCAAACTCCGCGAGTCGCGGAGTTTGGTATTTTTTTTTTTTTTTTATAATCATTAACTTATTAAAACAATTAAGTAATTAATTTTAAAATTTTGTTTCCCTTGTTATTTAGGACGAGGTCGTTTCGGATCGATGTCCTAGTCCGTCCTTCGACAAAATTTTAAAATTTGTCTTTTTGTAGCGATTGTTTTAAAAGCTAAGATTTTTGGGTTTTTTCAATGTTTTTGGCATACTCTAATTCAATAAGATTAAAAATAATGATAATAAAAGTTCTCGTCCCTCCCTCGGGTAAAGCAATTTCGGTTCAAAGACCTAGTCTTCAACTTACGACGAATTTTAAAAATCATATTCTTAACTTAATGAGATAAAGTAAATTTTTGTTTTTAAATTCACACAACTTAAATATAAAATTCAAAAAAATTCACACCAAACTTAAAATTTGAAATGCATAAAATTAAAAATTTATATTTTAAAAATTCACACCAAACTTAATTTAAAAATTCATAAATTCATATCAAACTTATATTAATTTTTCAAATATTTACAATTTTAAATATATTGTTTTTACAAAATTTACAATATTAATTTAAGATTTAAATATTAATTTTAAAAACATGGTAAAAATAAATTTAAAAATCTTTTTGTCTTTTTATCCCACTTTAATCAATCAAATATTATCAAAAATATGCGCCCCTCTTTTCGGTAAAGTAATTTCGGTTCCAAGACCTAATTTAACTCATGACGAATTTTTGAAATATTTTGGTTTGATTGATTAAAGATATTTATACCTTAAGAATAAACGTTAAATTTCGCAGTGATGTAATAAATTTTTGAATGATATCAATAATTTCGGTCGCCAAACCTAATTTTATTCAATACCAATTTAATACTTTTTAGCGAACAAATTAGCGTTTATTATCAAAAGGTTAAAAATAAAAATAAAAATAAAAACTGTACAGACATACCTGTGAAATAGATTTCTTAGTTATATGATCTATCACATTCATAAGATAGTCGGTTTAATTGGTTTTCCATGGCTACATAGGCGTAACCTCGAGCATTCAGTGTCTTTTCTTCTAAACATATGAACGGTCCGTCTCTGCATAAAGTAACAAATTCGGTATTTGAATAGGTTTGATTATTTGAACATTTACCTCCATGTGACCATTTTCCGCATTTGTGACATCGTTCTAGGTGTCGTGCTCTTCTTTTCGCTGCGGATTTTGATTTTCCTTTACCAAATTGTAACTTATTATCTTCGCATCTGGATTCTTTTCTAACTCCGTCCATTCTTTCTCTGATTACTGATACTATTTCACTCGGTAGTATGTCATTATTTCTTTTAGTGATTAAAGCGTGTAGCATTAGACCATGGTTTAGTTCACAGGCAGTCTTCATTTTGTAAAAACCTAAAAAAAATAAAAATTCAGAATGGGGGAAGAAGACTAGTTCTTTAGGGTCTGCTAGGGAAAGACCATTCGGGTTCCATTTTCGAGAACTACACGAAAACAGACAATCTAACTCTAACAGAAATACATATTATCCTTTAAAGACTTGATTCTCCCCACACTTAGTTAGCTGTGGTGTCGAAATTGTGATTAACTTCGTTGTCGACTTCCATCGGACCATGTATGTAATGTTTAACTCTGTGACCATTAACTTTAAATTCAATCCCATTTGAATTTATTAATTCTATCATTCCGTATGGGAAAACTCTTTTGACTATGAATGGTCCAGACCATCTTGATTTCAATTTTCCAGGAAATAGCTTGAATCGTGAATTGAAAAGAAGAACTCTGTCTCCTTCTTTAAATTCTTTTAAACTTCTGATTCTTTTATCATGCCATTTCTTCGTTCTTTCTTTATAGATTAACGAATTTTCGTATGCTTCATGTCTTAATTCTTCTAATTCATTTAGTTGACTTAATCGTAGACGTCCGGCTTCATGTAAATCAAGATTACATGTCTTCAAAGCCCAAAATGCTTTGTGTTCAATTTCTACTGGAAGATGACATGCTTTTCCATAAACAAGTCTAAAAGGTGTGGTTCCAATTGGAGTTTTGTAGGCTGTTCTAAAAGCCCAGAGTGCATCCTCCAATTTAATGGACCATTCCTTCGGATTTGATCCTACGGTTTTCTCTAGAATACGTTTTAAAGCTCGGTTGGTATTTTCAACTTGTCCACTTGTTTGTGGATGATATGCGGTGGAGATTTTATGAGTTACTCCATATCTTTTAAGAACTTTCTCAAGTTGATTATTACAGAAATGAGTACCCCGATCACTTATTAAAGCTTTCGGTGTTCCAAACCTTGCAAAAAGACGTTTTAAAAAGTTGACTACAACTCGTGCATCGTTAGTTGGGAGAGCTTGTGCTTACGCCCATTTAGATACATAATCAATGGCTACGAGTATATATAGATTATTATGAGATTTTGGAAATGGACCCATAAAGTCAATACCCCAAATGTCAAATACTTCACATACTTGGATGACATTTTGTGGCATTTCATCATGTTGACTTATTTTTCCGGCCCTTTGACATGCATCACAGGATTTGCAAAGAAGGTATGCGTCTTTGTAAATTGTAGGCCAATAGAATCCAGCTTCATAAACTTTTCTTGCTGTTAGTTGAGGCCCATAATGCCCTCATGTTGGTCCTGTGTGACAATGGTTTAATATTTTACTAGCTTCATCTCCAAATACACATCGGCGTATTATTCCATCGGGACAACTTTTAAACAAATGTGGATCTTCCCAGAAATAGTGTTTTATATCACTGAAGAATTTCTTTCGTTTTTGGTACGATAATCCTTTTTCAAGGAATCCACAAACTAAGTAGTTTGCATAGTCTGCAAACCATGGGATTTCTTTATAATCTATCTTCAATAGATATTCATCAGGGAAGTTGTCTTGTATGGCCGATTCATTTAGAACTTCTAATTCGGGATTTTCAAAACGAGAAAGATGATCAGCGGCGAGATTTTCTGCTCCTCTTTTATCTCAGATTTCAATATCAAACTCTTGTAAGAGTAAGATCCAACGGATTAATCTTGGTTTAGCATCTTGTTTTGAAAATAGGTATCTAAGAGCAGAATGGTCGGTATAGACCACCGTTTTTGCTAGAACGAGATATGATCGAAATTTGTCAAAAGCAAAGACAATAGCAAGGAGTTCTTTTTCAGTAGTTGTATAGTTTGTTTGTGCTCCTTGTAACGTCTTACTAGCATAATATATAGGTTGAAATCGTTTTTCAATCCTTTGTCCTAAAACGGCTCCCATTGCAAAATCACTTGCATCGCACATTAGTTCAAATGGTAGATTCCAATTTGGTGTTATCATGATCGGCGCATTAGTGAGTTTCTCTTTAAGAATATTAAAAGATTTGATACACTCATCTGAAAAGATGAATGGCGCATCCTTTTCTAGGAGTTTATTCATAGGAGTGGCAATTTTAGAAAAATCTTTTATGAAACGTCGGTAAAAACCGGCATGCCCTAGAAAACTCCTAACTCCTCTAACATTGGTCGGATGTGGAAGTTTAGCAATTACATCTACTTTAGCTCTATCCACTTCAATTCCTTCTTTTGAAATTTTATGTCCAAGAACGATGCCTTCTTTAACCATGAAATGGCATTTCTCCCAATTAAGTACTAGATTTGATTTTTCGCATCTAATTAGCATTCGTTCCAGATTAACTAGACATGATTTAAATGTATCACCGAAGACTGAAAAGTCATCCATGAATACTTCCATGCATTCTTCTATCATGTCGTGAAAAATCGCCATCATACACCTTTGAAAGGTTGCAGGGGCGTTGCAAAGTCCAAATGGCATGCGTTTGTAAGCAAAAGTACCATAAGGGCACGTGAATGTGGTTTTCTCTTGATCTTCGGGTGCTATTGGAATTTGAAAATATCCGGAAAATCCATCTAGAAAACAATAGTAACTATTTCCGGCTAATCTTTCCAACATTTGATCTATGAAAGGTAAGGGAAAGTGATCTTTTCTGGTGGCGTCATTTAATTTTCTATAATCAATACATACACGCCATCCTGTTACAGTCCTAGTAGGAATAAGCTCTTTTTTCTCATTTGTAATGACAGTCATGCCACCCTTCTTAGGCACGCATTGAACTGGGCTTACCCATGGACTATCAGAGATTGGATAAATTAAACCTGCATCTAGCAGTTTAATAATCTCTTTCTTAACTACATCTTGCATATTAGGATTTAGTCTTCGTTGGCGTTGCACATACGTTTTATGACCTTCTTCCATAAGGATTTTATGTGTGCAATACGAAGGACTTATTCCTTTAATATCATGAATCTTCCATGCAATGGCTGGTTTATGAGCTTTCAACACAGAAATGAGTTGTGATTTCTCATTTTCAGTAAGAGAAGACGATATTATTACAGGTAATTCAGATTTACCATGTAAATAAGCGTATTCCAAATGGTTTGGAAGTGGCTTTAACTCTAATTTCGGAGGTTCTTCTATCGATGATTTATATCGATATCTGTCTTCTTCTTTTAGCATTTGAATTTCTTCTGTTGTTGGTTCATATCCATTAGCTATAAGTGTAGCTAACATTTCAGCTTCATCAATTGGTTCATTACCTTCTCCTAAAGAACATTCTCCTGTTCCTTGTAATTCTGGAAATTCTTCTAATAATTCTGCATGTGCATCTATAGTTTGAATATAATAACATGTATCATCTGCAGATTGTGGTTATTGCATTGCTCTATCAACTGAAAAGGTAACACTCTCATCCTCTATACTTAGGGTCAGTTTCTTACCGAACACGTCTATCATTGCTTTGGCCGTGTTTAAGAATGGTCTTCCTAATATGAGAGGAACTTGAGAATCTTCTTCCATGTCCAAAACAACAAAATCTACTGGAAATACTAAATTACCAACTTTAACTAGCATGTTCTCCATTATCCCTCTAGGATATTTTATTGATCTATTGGCTAGTTGTATGCTTATTCTTGTTGGTTTCAATTCTCCAAGGTCTAGTTTAGCGTATAGTGAATACGGCATTAGATTTATACTAGCACCTAAGTCTGCCAATGCTTCTATTGAACTAAGACTACCCAGAAAACATGGAATTGTGAAACTTCCTGGATCAGATAGTTTTTCTGGTATCTTATTCAACAGCACTGCTGAACAATTAGCATTCATAGTAACAGCCGAGAGTTCTTCCATTTTCTTTCTATTCGTGATCAGATCTTTCAAGAATTTAGCATATCTAGGCATTCCTGAAATCACATCAATGAAAGGAAGATTTACATTTATCTGTTTAAACATATCCAAGAATTCGGATTGCTCGGCTTCAAGTTTCTCTTTCTTCATTTTACTCGGGTAAGGAAGTGGTGGTTGGTATGGTTTAACATAAGGTTTATCCTTAACTTTGTTATCTTCATTAACCTTCTCAACTACCGGTTCTTTTTCCTTATCTTGATCAGGTTGTGGTTCTTGTGGAGTAGGAATAGTTTCATCAGAAGTTACAGGTATTTCAGGTGGTTTAAGTGTTGTACCACTTCTTGTGGTAATGGCTTTAGCTGTTTCATTTCGGGGGTTAGCATTTGTATCGCTCGGTAAACTTCCCGGTTTTCTTTCACCTATTAACCTTGCTAGGTTACTCACTTCTTGTTCCAGATTTTGAATAGAAGCTTGTTGATTTCTAAATGCTTGAGCATTTTGTTCATTAGTTTGTTTCTGAGATGTGAAAAACTGCGTTTGAGTTTCAACTAGCTTCGTCATCATATCTTCTAAATTCGGCTTTTTATCATCGGTTTGTTGTGGTGGTTTGTTTTGAAAATTAGGTCTTTGCTGATTGTAAGTATTATTGGATACTTGTTGATTGCTAGGACCTTGTTGGTTGTTGTATGGAATATTTCGGTTATAATTCTGGTTTTGATTGTAAATCGGTCTTGGCGGTTGATAATTATTCTGATAATTATTTCCAGGCCTTTGGTTTATGTATGAAATATTCTCTCTTTGTTCCATTGTTAATTCAATACTGAGACAATCTTTTGTCAAATGTGGTCCTCCACACTGCTCACAACTAATTCGTATTGAGTGAATATCTTTAGTCATCTTTTCCATTCGTCTCTCCACAGCATCTATCTTTGCGGAAATGGAATCTAAGTCATGGCTAGAATCGGCTCTAGCTGCTTTAGATGATCTAACGATATCTTTTTCTTGGTGCCACTCATGTGAGTGGGAAGCAGTGTTATCAATAATTTTGTAAGCATCAGTTTCGGTTTTCTTCATAATAGAACCACCAGCTGCTATATCTATGTCTTTTCTTGTAGTGATGTCGCATCCTTGGTAGAATATTTGTACTATTTGACAGGTGTCTAAACCATGTTGCGGACATCCTCTTAATAACTTTCCATATCTTGTCCATGCCTCATATAGAGTTTCATTTGGTTTCTGTGTAAACGTAACAATTTCTGCTTGAAGTCTTACGGCTTTAGATGCAGGAAAGAATTGTTTAAGAAATTTGTCAACTAAAACGTCCCATGTATCGATCGCCCCTTCAGGTAACGATTCCAACCAATCTTTGGCTTCTCCCTTTAAAGTCCAGGGAAATAACATGAGATATATCTGTTCATCCTCCACTTCTCGGATTTTAAATAGTGTGCAGATCCTATTAAAGGTACGTAGATATTCATTTGGATCTTCCTTCGGCGCACCACTAAATTGGCATTGATTAGTCACCATGTGTAGAATTTGTCCTTTGATTTCATAATCTGGCGCATTAATGTCTGGATGAGTAATTGCGTGACCTTGGCCAGTGCGTTTAGCTCTCATTAGGTCTTCCATACTTAAAGGTTCCAGATTCTCCATAATTGAATTTGTTGAATCGTTATCACTAGATGATTCTGATTTAATGGTTCGTTCCTCAACAATCTCTGTTTGAATGATTGGTGGCTCCGGAGGAAAGTTTAGTGGTTCAGGATCTACGAACCGTTCCTGAATATTCTCCGGATTCTCAATTGTGAGGTCGGGTTCAAAAAATGGATTATCGGAAATTTGAACTGAAGTTCTTGGTCTACTGGATGACGATTCTAAAGAAAAATCAACGGCGGTTATATTTGCTAAATGTCTTGATCTAGTTACAGGTGGTGAACGTACAAAAGGTGGTGAACGTCTTGCTCGGTGCATTCACTGAATATCCTATTAGTTTTAAAAAGGAAAGAAAAATTATAATAAGTTATCCAATCAATAGACTTTTCTGATTTTGCCCACGTTTCGAATAGCCAAAAGATGCAGCAGAGGGGCAGGATTCGTTTGGTCTCAATATAATTGAGGACTGTTTGGCTCCAATAACCTGGTCCACGTACAAATCCAACTATTACTACGAACCAGAAAATTTTGATGTCTATTAATTTAACCACTTAAAATAAATTTTCGTAATTTTAAGAAATTTAGATAAGAAGTAGAATAAAAATCTATGTCCTAAAAACTAGAATAGCGAGAAATAAGAGAGAAAAAGAGTTCATCGAAAAAGGTCGAAAAACGAAAAATGGTTGAAAAATAAAAGGTGACGAAAAAAATAAAAGAAACTTATCAAAACTTAAAAATACTTAACTAACCTAACCTTATTACTACAACTAACTTAAAATTATAATCGCAAATTGAAATTACTAATTGGAATGATAATTGATACATAGTAAAAGGTGTCTAAAAATATTAAAGCTTACAGAAAAAACTAAATCCCAAATGGAAATAACTTAAAAAGAAACTAAAACTTAAAAAGGCGTCGCAAAATTCTAAAGCACCTAAATCTTAGTCTAAAGAAAAAGCACTTAAGGAATTCTACGGCAAAGCCTAAAAATCTAGGAGTAAAAATGACTATAGCAAAAACTAAGTTTAAAATTAAATATGAGCTAAAAATACAAAAGTTACGCTAAAACGATTAAAAAGGAACAAAATATAAAAATATACAAAAAGTTGTAAAAAGTACAATTTTTATAAAAATATTATTTTTATATTATTTATTTTATTAAACTATTAATTTTACAATTTAATTAAACTTATTTAACTAAAATATATAAATTAAATAAAAAGTAAAAGTAATTATAATAATAATAATTAGTTAGGGTTTAATAATAATTAATTAATAATTACCGTAATAAATGCTGAATTAGGGCTTCTGTCCGTGTGTCAGGTACCCTCCGCGAGTCGCGGTAATTTAATAAGAAAACCCCGCGAGTCGCGGGATTCAGAATTTCAGATCTGGAGCAGTTTGAAATTTTACGCGTTTTTTCTTTATTTTTTTTTTTATTTTCTATTTTCTGTTTTTTTCTATAAATAAAAGATATTTAATAAAACTTATATTTTTATAAATTAAAATAAAAATAAAGAAACTTATAAAACTTAAATATTTAACAAAATCTTAAAAAATACTTATATTATTGTTTTTCTTTTATATTTTTGAATAATTAAAACGTATTTTTACAAAAACGAATTTTTAATAGAAGTAAGCTAAAAATTTTTTTTTTTTTTTTTTATTATTAGCGTTGCGCTTCCGGCGTTTAGAAATTTCCCCGGCAGCGGCGCCAAAAATACTTGATGTTATGCGAGGTGTATATAAAATAGCTTTATTTTTACTAGGAAAAACTATTAAATACGATACAATTTTACACAAGATATTTATTTATTTATAGAATGGATATACTTAAACCTTGCTACAACACTTATAGACAGTGTACCTAATCGTACAGTAGTGTAGTTTTTAGTAAGTCCGGTTCGTTCCACAGGGAAATCTTTAAATAAAGCTCAACGCTATATAAAAATACAAACATATATATAAGTAATATTATTATTATAAAGGGGGGTTTTTACCGTTTAATGACCGGTTTGTCGATTTTAAAACTTTAGTCGCAGTTAAAACCTAATAAATAAAAGACTTAATTTAAAGCGTAAAGTAAATAACAATAATGAAATTTCGAATAATAAAAGTGCGATAAAATAAACTTGCGATAATTAAAGAGTACGATAATTAAAAGTGCGATAAAATAAATTAACAATAAAAATGCGATAATTAGAAGTGCAATTAAATATAAAATAAAGGAATTTAAATATGAAATAAAAGAATTATGCTTATTTAAACTTCCGTAATCATGATGTTTGACGTGTTGATTTTAGTTTTATGCCCATGGGTTAATTGTCCTTTGTCCTGGATTATTTAATCTGTCCGTCTGGTTTTTGTCCATAACAGTCCATCAGTCATAAATATAAAGTGCGAGTGTCCTCATCAAATTATTCTTATACCCGAAGTTAAATATTCCAACTAATTGGGGATTCGAATTGTAACAAGGTTTTAATACTTTGTTTAATGAATACACCAGGTTATCGACTGCGTGTAAACCAAGGTTTTACTACTTTGTTAACAATTACACCAATTACCCTTGAATGTAATTTCACCCCTGTTTTAATTATTCTAGTGGCTATTAATCCATTCCCGTGTCCGGTTAAATGAACGATTATTCGTACATATAAATACCCCGCCCATCGTGTCCGATCGAGTGTATATGGTAATTTATAGGGACGCCCAATTGTAAATCTTTATATTAACATTAACAAACTATCATTTAGTTAAACAAATATAAAGCCCATTAATAGCCCATAGTCTAATTTCCACAAGTGTCGTTCTTTTGTCCAAACCCCAATTATGGTACAAAGCCCAATTACCCAATTTTAGTAATTAGCCTAACATCATGATTACTTCGTTTTAAATAAGCATAATAATAACTTAGCTACGAGACATTAATATAAAAAGGTTGAACATAACTTACAATGATTAAAAATAGCGTAGCGTTACACGGACAGAATTTCGACTTACACCCTTACAACATTCGCTAACATACCCTTATTATTAGGATTAAAATTAAAATTAAAATTAAAATATAAATTATATATATATATTTTACGTATATATGAGAGAAGAGAGAAAAAGATTGTGAATTGTGATCAGAATTCGGTTGGCTTTATAGGGATTTTCGATTTTTGGGGCTCCGCGACTCGCGGTGAATTTTGCCTTCAAACTCCGCGAGTCGCGGAGGTTACTTTTACAGCTCAGAGGAGTTTGGCTCTTTGTTTACCGACGGTTTATAATATATATATAATATATATATAATTAATATAATTAATTATATATTATATTATATTTATATACATAGTTAACTTGTAAATTTTAGTCCGTTGCGTCGAGCGTTAAGAGTTGACTCTGGTCCCGGTTCCGGATTTTCGAACGTCCTTGCGTACAATTTTATATTTTGTACTTTGCGTTTTGAATCTTGTACTTTTGTAATTTCGAGACGTTTCTTATCAATAATTGGAACCTCTTTGATTGTCTTTTGTTCTTTTGAGCTTTTTGGTCGTTTGCGTCTTCAATTCGTCGAATCTGTCTTTTGTCTTCACCTTTTATTATTTAAACGAATATCACTTGTAAATAGAACAATTGCAACTAAAAGCTTGTCTTTCTTGAGGAATAATGCTATGAAATATATGTTCGTTTTTAGCATTATCAGTACTACCCTAGATATAGTTATAAAACGCTAATAAGAAGAAAAGGCTTTTATAATAATAACTGGTTCATATTATTAATAAGCTACGATGTACTGTAAATACATACTACATCTATAATATTCCATGTGAATAATTATTTTTTTCATTCTTATTGAAGATTATGGCGCGATTGAACCGAATGACGGAACAAGAAATCGAGGAACTCATCAATCAGCGAGTGGACGACAGAATGTTATGGGTCGAGGCTGCGAGAGGTGCTGCAGTTAACCCAAATCCTCGTGTGGGATGTACTTACAAAACTTTTCAAGGTTGCAAACCCTCATCATTCAGTGGGACAGAAGGACCGGTCGGTTTAACCAGGTGGATCGAAAAGATTGAGTCTGTGTTTAAAATCAGTGGTTGTATTGAGAAGGACATGACCAAGTATGCATCGTGCGCCTTACAAGATAGTGCACTCACATGGTGGAAAAACTATGTGAAGGCCGTAGGAGGAGATGTAGCTTATGATACTCCCTGGGAAGAATTCAAAACAATGCTAATCAACGAGTATTGTCCAAGGAACGAGGTTAGGAAGTTGGAAGCTGAATTACGAAGCCTGAAAGTTGTTCGTACTGAACTTACCAACTACAATCAGCGATTCATGGAATTAGCTTTGCTATGTCCCGAATTAGTACCAACCGAAGAACGGAAGATTGAACTTTACAAAGACGGTTTGCCTAAAAATGTCAAAGCAAATGTTACAGCATCGAAACCCAAGACTATTCACGAAGCCATCACCATGGCGAACGAGTTAATGGACCAGATTATTCTGGATAAAAACACCGATGTCAAGACATCGGGAAACAAAAGAAAGTGGGAAGGTAATCATCAACAATCCAACAAGAAACAAGAAACCATGCAAGGTGCGGGTAGCGGTTCGAACTCAGGTTACAAAGGACGAAATCCTTTATGTAACAGATGCCATAAACATCACTCTGGTTATTATAATGTGGTGTGCGAAAATTGTAATCGAAGGGGTCATCTTGCTGAAGATTGTCGGATTCCTGTTACAAATACAAATGGCACCAAGACTCATGCCACTAATGCAAATAGAACTGCCTTGGCCACTGTTACCTGTTATGGGTGTGGGAAACAGGGTCATTATAAGAGCCAGTGTCCGAATCCAGAGAAGAATAATGGATCTGCACGTGGAATAGCATTTGTTATTAATGCTAGAGAGGCGTGTGAAGACCCGGAGCTTGTTACGGATACGTTTACCATTAATAACTTATCCGCATCTATTATATTTGATACTGGTGCCGATAGAAGTTACGTGAGTAGAGACTTTTACGCTAAATTGAATTGTTCATCATTACCTCTAGATGCTAAGTACATGATTGAGTTAGCTAATGGTAAACTAATTAAAGCCGATAAAATTTGCCGTGATTGTAAAATAAATTTAGCCGGAGAAATATTTAAGATTGATTTGATACCCGTAGAATTAGGAAGTTTTGATGTAATAGTCGGCATGGACTGGATGTCCAAAATAGGAGCTAAAGTTGTGTGTG
The DNA here is from genome assembly GCF_046630445.1 of Rutidosis leptorrhynchoides. Lineage (NCBI taxonomy): Eukaryota > Viridiplantae > Streptophyta > Magnoliopsida > Asterales > Asteraceae > Rutidosis > Rutidosis leptorrhynchoides. The sequence goes on along the minus strand of NC_092338.1, from coordinate 179,611,502 downwards.
CCAAGAAGGCAATTCACATTCCTCGTAAGGATAAAACGCCAGTAATGATTTATGGAGAGAAGGGTAACTCAAAGCTAAAACTCATTAGTTTTTTGAAAGTTCAAAAGTGCTTGAAGAAAGGGTGTTATGCTATTTTAGCACATGTTAATAAAGTCAAAACGAAGGAAAAAGTGAAGAGCATCAATGGCGTGCCTATGGCAAGAGATTTTCCTGAAGTCTTTCCGGAAGAGTTGCCGGGATTACCTCCATTTAGATCTGTAGAATTTCAAATAGATCTAGTACCAGGAGCTGCACCAGTGGCTCGTGCTCCACATAGACTTGCACCATCTGAGTTAAAAGAACTTCAGAGTCAGTTAAAAGAATTAATGGACCGTGGATTCATATGACCAAGTACTTCACCGTGGGGAGCTCCGATTTTATTCGTCAAGAAGAAAGACGGATTTTTCCGAATGTATATAGATTATCGTGAATTAAATAAGTTAACTATCAAGAATCGGTATCCACTACCAAGAATTGACGACTTATTTGATCAACTGCAAGGATCATGTGTGTACTCGAAAATCGACTTAAGATCGGGCTATCATCAATTACGTGTCAAAGAAGAAGATATTCCGAAAACTGCTTTTCGGACACGTTATGGTCATTACGAATTTTTGGTTATGCCGTTTGGGTTGACTAATGCGCCAGCTGTATTCATGGACCTCATGAATCGAGTTTGTAGTCCGTATTTAGATAAGTTTGTTATCGTTTTCATTGACGATATTCTTATCTATTCCAAGAGTGAGCAAGAGCATGAGCAGCATTTAAGGTTGGTATTAGAATTGTTAAGAAAAGAACAGTTATACGCCAAATTTTCTAAGTGTGCATTTTGGTTGAAAGAAGTGCAATTTCTTGGCCATGTTGTTAGTAGCAAAGGAATTCAGGTTGATCCAGCTAAAATTGAGGCCATTGAAAAATGGGAGACTCCTAAGACACCAACGCAGATACGCCAATTTTTGGGTTTAGCTGGTTATTATAGAAGGTTTATTCAAGATTTTTCCCGAATAGCTAAACCATTAACAGCGTTAACGCAAAAAGGGAAGAAGTACAAATGGACTTCTGAGCAGGAAAGTGCATTTCAATTACTGAAGAAGAAGTTGACTACAGCGCCTATTTTATCGTTACCTGAAGGGAACGATGATTTTGAGATATATTGTGACGCTTCGCGACAAGGTTTTGGTTGCGTCCTTATGCAACGGAAGAAAGTTATAGCATACGCATCTCGACAATTGAAGATTCACGAGCGGAATTATACGACGCATGATTTAGAATTAGGAGCAGTAGTGTTTGCATTGAAAATATGGAGACACTATTTATATGGGGTTAAATGCACCGTGTTTACTGATCATAAAAGCCTTCAACATATTTTTGATCAGAAACAGCTGAACATGAGGCAACGTAGGTGGGTTGAGCTGATAAAAGACTATGATTGTGAGATTCGCTATCATCTCGGGAAAGCGAATGTAGTGGCCGACGCTCTAAGCAGAAAGGAATGGGAACCAATTCGAGTACGAGCGATGAACATAAAAATTCGCATGAATCTCAACTCACAAATCAAAGAGGCTCAACGAGAAGCTCTTACTAAAGAAAACATAGGAAATGAAATAATGAAGAAGTATGGGAAACAACTCGTTATACGGGAAGATGGAATTCGATATTTTGCAAACCGTATTTGGGTACCAAAGTTGGGTGGATTAAGGAAGTTGATATTGAATGAGGCACATAAGACAAGATACTCGATACATCCTGGAGTTGGAAAGATGTATCAAGATCTTAAGACGCATTATTGGTGGCCTAATTTAAAGACAGATGTTGCAACATATGTTGGGGAATGTTTAACTTGTTCCAAAGTCAAAGCAGAACACCAGAAGCCGTCAGGGTTACTTCAACAACCAGAAATCCCAGAATGGAAATGGGATGGTATTACCATGGATTTCATCACAAAGTTACCTAAGCCTGCCTGGGGTTATGACACCATTTGGGTAATAGTTGATCGTCTCACCAAATCTGCACATTTCTTGCCTATAAAGGAAATAGATAGAATGGAGAAACTATTACGATTATACATAAAGGAAATTGTTTCAAGGCATGGAATACCTATTTCCATTATATCCGATCGTGATAGTAGATTTACATCAAAGTTTTGGCAATCACTACAGGAGGCCCTGGGAACTCGTTTGGATATGAGCACCGCATATCATCCACAAACTGACGGGCAGAGTGAAAGAATAATTCAGACTCTTGAAGACATGCTCAGGGCATGTGTGATCAATTTTGGAAACGGATGGGATAAATATCTACCATTAGCAGAATTCTCGTATAATAACAGTTATCATGCGAGCATTAAAGCTGCACCATTCGAAGCACTGTATGGAAGGAAGTGTAGATCCCCTATCTGTTGGAATGAAGTAGGAGATCGACAATTAACTGGTCCCGAGATCATACACGAAACGACTGAGAAGATAGTACAAATCAAGGAGAGATTGAAAACAGCCCGTAGTCGCCAAAAGAGCTACGCGGATGTCCGAAGGAAACCATTAGAATTTCAGATCGGTGACATGGTTATGCTAAAGGTGTCACCTTGGAAAGGTGTAATACGTTTTGTAAAAAGGGGTAAACTGAACCCAAGGTATGTAGGCCCGTTCAAGATCATCGAACGCATCGGACCGGTAGCCTATCGACTCGAGTTACCACAACAACTCGCCGGAGTACATAATTCATTTCACGTCTCAAACCTCAAGAAATTTCTTGCAAAGGAAGATCTCACCATTCCTCTTGAAGAAATCCAAGTCGATGAGAAACTACAATTCATAGAAGAACTAGTCAAAATCATGGACCGTGAAGTTAAACGGCTCAAGCAGAGCAACATACCAATCGTTAAGGTTCGTTGGAATGCTCGAAGAGGTCCCGAGTTTACTTGGGAACTAGAGGATCAGATGAAACAAAAGTACCCACATTTGTTTCCCGAGAACGCAAAATAGGTACAACTTTAAAATTTCGGGACGAAATTTATTTAACGGGTAGGTACTGTAACGACCCAGATTTTTCTGATCGTTTTAAACTTATAAGATTAATATTTACATAAATTAAACCTTACCAACATGATAAGCAATCTAAATTGTTGAGACTTATGTTTTTGAAAAGAGTTTTACACAACGTTTGACCGTCCAATATGACCGATGATATCACGAACTATATAACATACGATAATTACACATTTGTGTATATATATGTATTTTTATATATTTAACAAGATCTAAGAATGTTTTAACATCTCATTGTGTACTAATAACAATGAGTTATAAGTATATTTTGAGACTACTAACTTAAGTTTTCAAAACGATAACTATATGTGACGTTCTTCGACTTAAATACTTAAAACTTATAATGCTTATACATGTATCGTATAGATATGTATTTTATCACTTTTAAAGGATTTATATACATAAAACAATATAAGTATATTTACAAAAGATAGCTATATTTGAATCCTCGTTCCGTTTTCTCAAGATTTTTATACGTATATCTAGGGTATATGTACCCGTATCATACCCAGCTTCTATACGTATTTAATATTGGTATATACACATCACAATCACTTTATTAGCAGCCATGAGTGAGCCAATTTTGGATCTTAGCATGCATGATTAATCAATTTGGCATATTACAAGACTTTTGCACAATATTACAAATTTATACATCTTTTCACCACCATTTATACTCCATTCCATTTTCATTTTTACTACACATTTTCTCTAACCAAAAACACACTCTTAGGAACCTTAAGTGTTCTTCACAATCTCAGCAAATAACTATGAAGATCTAGCTTCAAAAACAACCCTTAATCATCATAAGAAAATCCATTCAAGAACACTTCAAAAATCCTTCCAAGTAAACAAGTTTACTTCCAACCTTTCAATCCTACTCCACCACTCTTTTGATTCTAGGATTTTTCTCATCTCTTACAGTAACTTTTTCCAAGTAACTTGAGGTAGTAACCTTATTCATAATCTTATTCAACTCATATTCATATAGCTATCTTATTTTGTGGTATAAAATTTTAACAACAAGAACATAGTTTGAATGATTTCAAACTTGTTCGCAAACTAAATAGATCATTCTAACTTGACTTTTAAAACACTTCAAGACCTGTAATATATCATAATGATATGCTAACTTAACAAGATATAACTTGGTTTTACAAAGAACACCTTAAAAACTGAATCTACGTCGTCGGAGTGCAACCGGGGGCTGTTTTGGGTTGGATAATTAAAAACCATCTTAAGCTTTGAATTGGAAGTTCATATTCTGGAAAAATGATATTTCTTATGAATATGTTAACACATAAAAATTTCATGGTTTAACTCAAAGTGTAAGTATTTTTAGAAAAATGATCATTAAATGTTGTTTTTATGATGGAAAATGATCACTTTCATAAGTTTCACCAAAGTTTGACCTATAACCTGTGATTTCGAATACAAACTAAGGTATTATCAGTTCATATTCTTAAAATTTGACTCGATCCAAGGAAGTGGCAAGTTAAACCAACAAAAACGGAGTTGTAATGAAGAAACTACGACTAAAACAAGATCGGGTATCCGAAGCTAGTTTAGCTACGAAAATATTTAGAGAAAAATTAAATTAATCACATATTTTCTAATTAATATGATATTTCATATATATTTACTTATGATTTGATTTTATATATTTCAGGACCACCCGTAAACAACACGAGAAGATTAATCATAAGACCTCATGATTGTACGCAACACGTCATTTGACAACACGGTACTTTATGTACGCAACACGTCACTTGACAACATGGTACCATGGGTCGAGATTAATTTCGATCAATACAAATACGATGGGGTCTTTATTTATTTTATTTAAGCAACTAATTGTGGACCACTAACATCGGACTGCTAACTACGGACTAAGAAAATATTAAAAGTATTAAAAGTATATATATATATATATATATATATATATATAACGATTACTTAAAAAGAAAATATGTTGATATATTATATATATGGTTAGGTTAGTGATATCTATCGGAGACCAAGTCGTGATAAATACCTTCAAGGCAAAAGTGAGTATATAGTCCCACTTTTAAACTCTAAATATTTCGGGATGAGAATACATGCATTTTATGATTTACGTTATGGACACAAGTGATTAAAAATATATATTCTACGTTGAGTTGTACCACTGGCATACTTCCCTGTAACTTGGTAACTATTATTTACATGAGGTATTGTAAACGTGAATCCTGTTGATAGATCTATCGGGCCTAACAACCCCAACCGGACTGGACGACCAGTATTCAACGGTTGCACAGTACTTCGTTTCGGTAACTACACTTGGTACGGTGTAGTAAGATTTCATAATAAAGGGAATATGCGACGTTGATTAAATGTTAAGTATGGTTATCAAGTGCTCAACAACTTAGAATATTTTTATTAAAACGTTTATATATGAAATCTTGTGGTCTATATTCATAACACTGCCGGAATTAAACTTATATCTCACCAACTTTATGTTGACGTTTTAAGCATGTTTATTCTCAGGTGATAACTAAAAGCTTCCGCTGCAACATGTTGAATTTAAGCAAGATCTTGAGTATGCATATTTGTGTCAAAAATAAAACTGCATATCGGAGGATTTGTAATATAAAATATGTTGGAGGTCGTATTGTTATTATCACATGTAAAGTTTGTAAGTCTAAGATTATCGCTAAATGATAATCATTATTAAGTTGTTTAAACCTTGTATTTGTAATAAAAGCTATGGTTTGTATTGTAAAAACGAATGCAGTTTTTGAAAAATGTCGCATATAGAGGTCAATACCTCGCGATGAAATCATATGTTATTGTATTCGTCCTTATGGTTAAGGTCGGGTTATGACACATTACATAATGGTTTACAATAAGAATATATTACATCAAAAATAAGTTTCTTGAATGCAGTTTTTACATAATATCATACAAGCATGGACTCTAAATCTTGTCCTTATTTTAGTGTGCAACAGCGGAAGCTCTTAATAATCACCTGAGAATAAACATGCTTAAAACGTCAACAAAAATGTTGGTGAGTTATAGGTTTAACCTATATATTATCAAATCATAATAATAGACCACAAGATTTCATATTTCAGTATACATCCCATACATAGAGATAAAAATCATTCATATGGTGAACACCTGGTAACCGACATTAACAAGATGCATATAAGAATATCCCCTATCATTCCGGGAAATCCTTCGGACATGATAAAAACGAATTCGAAGTACTAAAGCATCCGGTACTTTGGATGGGGTTCGTTAGGCCCAATAGATCTATCTTTAGGATTCGCATCAATTAGTAGATCGGTTTACTAATTCTTAGGTTACCAAGGAAAAGGGGCATATTCGGCTTCGATCATTCACCCATATAATGTAGTTTCATTTACTTGTGTCTATTTCGTAAAACAATTATAAAACTGCATGTATTCTCATCCCAAAATATTAGATTTTAAAAGTGGGACTATAACTCACTTTCACAGATTTTTACTTCGTCGGGAAGTAAGACTTGGCCACTGGTCGAGTCACGAACCTATAACAAATATGTACATATATATCAAAGTATGTTCAAAATATATTTACAACATTTTTAATACGTTTTAAGTTTATTAAGTCAGCTGTCCTCGTTAGTAACCTACAACTAGTTGTCCACAATTATATGTACAGAAATAAATCGATATTTATTATCTTGAATCAATCCACGACCCAGTGTATATACGTCTCAGGCTAGATCACAACTCAAACTATATATATTTTTGGAATCAACCTCAACCCTGTATAGCTAACTCCGACATTACTACATATAGAGTGTCTATGGTTGTTCCAAATAATATATATAGATGGGTTGATATGATATGTCAAAACATTTGCATACGTGTCTATGGTATCCCAAGATTACATAATATATTAGAATACATGTATAATACCATATAAGTTAGCTAGGATATGATTAATATAGATTTGTTACCAATTTTCACGTAGCTACAACAAGAAAAAATAACCAATCTTGTTTTACCCATAACTTCTTCGTTTTAAATCCGTTTTGAGTGAATTCAATTGCAATGGTTTCATATTGAACTTAAGTTTATGAATATATACAGAAAAAGTATAAGTTTATAGTCGGAATTACAGGTTACAAGTCATTTTTGTAAAGGTAGTCATTTCAGTCTAAAGAACGACGTCTAGATGACCATTTTGGAAAACATACTTCCACTTTGAGTTTAACCATGATTTTTGGATATAGTTTCATGTTCATAAGAAAAATCAGTTTCCCAGAAGAACAACTTTTAAATCAAAGTTTATCAGAGTTTTTAATTAACTAACCCAAAACAGCCCGCGGTGTTACTACAACGGCGTATATCCGATTTTACGGTGTTTTTCGTGTTTTCCGGTTTTAAATCATAAAGTTAGCATATCATATAGATATAGAACATGTATTTAGTTGATTTTAAAATTCAAGTTAGAAGGATTAACTTTTATTTGCGAACAAGTTTAGAATTAACTAAACTATGTTCTAGTGATTTCAAGTTTAAACCTTCGAATAAGGTAGTTTTATATATATGAATCGAATGATGTTATGAACATCATTACTACCTCAAGTTTTGTGAATAAACCTACTGTAAATGAGAAAAATAGATCTAGCTTCAAAGGATCCTTGGATGGCTTGAAAGTTCTTGAAGCAGAATCATGACACGAAAATAAGTTCAAGTAAGATTTCCACTCGAAATAAGATTGTTATAGTTATAGAAATTGAATCAAATTTTTAATATGAGTATTACCTTGTATTAGAAAGATATTTTACTGTAAATAAGAAAGATTTCTTGAAGTTGGATAATCACTTTACAAGATTGGAAGTAAGCTAGCAAACTTGGAAGTATTCTTGATTTTATGAAACTAGAACTTATAGAATTTATGAAGAACACTTAGAACTTGAAGATAGAACTTGAGAGAGATCATTAGATGAAGAAAATTGAAGAATGAAAGTGTTTGTAGGTGTTTTTGGTCGTTGGTATATGGATTAGATATAAATGATGTGTAATTTTCTTAATTCAATAAACTCAATTTTATGTATATAACTCATTGTTTAAATACCTAATGAGATACATACTTATCATAATATCATGTTAACTATATATATATCCATATATATTTCATCATATAGTTTTTACAAGTTTTAACGTTCGTGAATCACCGGTCAACTTGGGTGGTCAATTGTCCATATAAAACCTATTTCAATTAATCAAGTCTTAAAAAGTTTGATTGCTTAACATGTTGGAAATACTTAATCATGTAAATATCAATTTCATTTAATATAAATAAACATGAAAAAGTTCGGGTCACTACAGCGCATATGATGAAAAGCGCATATGATGAAAAGCTCTGCGCATATGATTAAAAGCGCATATGGTGAAAAGGATATATTAATGAAAAGCGCATATGGTAATTAATGAAAAGCACATTTGATAATTAATGAAAAAGCACATATGGTGATTAATGAAAAAGTACATATGGTGATTAATGAAAAGCACATATGGTGATTAATGAAAAGTATATTGTGAAAAGGAATCACAAATGTTTCTGGAAAGAATTCAAGGTGAGATATGTGAATAAATTCATCCACCTTGTGGACCATTTAGACATTTCATGTTCTGATAGATGCATTTGGTAGATGGTCTCATGTTTGTCTATTATCAAGCCGTAAAATGGTATTTGCATAGCTTCTTGCACAAATTATTAAATTAAGAGCACATTTTTCTGATTACACCATTAAAAGGGTGCAAACTGATAATGCTGATGAGTTAACATATCAAGCATTTAATGATTATTATATTTCTATAGGGATTGTTGTTGAACATCCTATTACTCATGTACATACAAAATTGGTTTAGCTGAATTAATAATTAAATGCTTGCAGCTAATAACTAGACTATTGAAAATGAGTACAGAACTCTCAAAATTTATATGGGGACATGCAAATTTACATGCTGTGATATTATTTCACATTAGACATAGTGCAACTCATAAATATTCTTCCCTACAGGCCGAGAGCCAAATATTTCCCATTTGATTGTGCAGTGTATGCTCTAGTTGCACAACCTAAAATGGTTCCTCAAAGGAGGATGTGGATATATATATTGAATATAAAACATCTTCAATTATAAGATATATTGAACTCATGACGGGTGATGTTTTTTACAGCACGTTTTGCTGATTGTCACTTTAATGAAACATTGTTCCCTAAATTAAGGGGAGAAATGAAAAATAAAGAAAAAGATGCTTCATGAAAAATAAAGAAAAAAATGCTTCATGATGTGAACATCAATTAAGGTATATAGAACTCGCATAAAAGAATGCGAAACAAAAGTTCAAAAAATGTTGCATATGCAAGAACTTGCAAATTAATTACGTGATGCATTTAAAGATACAAAAAGAGTGACTAAATCATATATAATAACAGTAAAAGCTCCATCTCGAATTGAAATTCTAAAAGCTGACAATAATGTCACTCTTGAGTCTTTACCAAGCATGAAATGTGGAAGATCAATTGGTTCCGAAGATAAAAATCCTCGAAAAGAAAATCAGCTGATAATGAGGTAAAATAAAGTGTTCAAGAAGAACCAAATATCAATACTCCTTTTGCAGAGGATATTGATAATAAATACAGAAATTGCAATAAATTATGCAATATAATGGAATCGAAACGGAATGACAAATATTTATGAGAATTTTTCATATAATGACATCATGAATAAAGATGATGATCTAGAACCAAAATTTATCATTGAGTGTCAAAATAGACATGACCGAGCTTAATTGAAAGGAGCAATACGAGCTGAATTAGAGTCGCTCAATAAAAGAAAAGTTTTCAGATCAATCGTGATCACTTTTAAAGATGTGAAACGTATGGGATACAAATGAATTTTTATCCGAAAAAGAAATGTGCAAATGAAGTTACAAGGCAAAACTAGACTTGTAACTGAAGATTTCCCACAAAGATCAGAAATGAATTATGAGGAAAACTTATCCTCCTGTAATGGATACAATTACTTATTAGATACGTAATCAACCTGGTAGTTACTTAAATGCATCTCATGGATGTTGTTACTACTTATCATTATGGATCACTTGATAGTGATATACATGAATATACCTGAAGGGTTTAAGGTATCATAAGCATCTAATGCAAAACCCAAATGAATGTATTCTATTAAATCACAAAGATTTTATATGGGTTTATACAATCGGGACGTATGTGGTATAACTGATTAAATGACTACTTGATAAGAAAAGGGTATACATATAAACTTATTTGCACGTGTGTTTTATAAAAACAATGTTCGGATATGTGATCATAGCAGTTTATATCAATTATCTTAAATAAAGAAATCTATGAAGCCACTCAACTTCTAAAGAAAGATTTTGAAATGAAAAAAAAAACAAGTATTACGTTGATTTACATATTGAGCATATGACTAATGACTTACTTATACATCAAACAACTTATAACGAAAAGTTTTTAAAACATTTTAGTATGTACAAGACAAAAACCATTAAAGTACTTCTATGGTTGTTAGATCTCAATATTGATACTGATCCATTTCATCCTCTAGAAGATCATGAAGATCTTCTTGGTTCAGAAGTTTCATATTTTAGTAAAATTGGGGCGCTTATGTATCTTACAAATTATACAAGACCTGACATTTCTTTTGCAGTTAATTTAATGACAAGTTTCAGCTCAGCCCCTACTAAAAGACATTGGAATGGGATCAAACACATATTTTGATACCTTAGGGGAACTACTGATTTATAATTATTTTATTCTAACAACTTGAAACAAGATTTGTTTGGTTATACAGATGCAGATTATTTATCTGATCCACATAAAGCTAAATCTTAAACTAGATATTCCTAAATGGAGGCACCGCAATATCATGGCGTTCTCAAAAACAAACACTTGTTGCAACATCATCAAATTATGCCAAAGTGATTGCATTACATGAAGCCACTCGGGAATGTTTTTGGTTAAGATCAATGACACAACTCATTATTGATTCTTGTGGACTAGAACGCGATAAAATTTCAACAACTATCTATGAAGATAATGCAGCTTGCATAGCACAGATGAAAGAAGGGTATATCAAAAGTGACTGAACAAAACACATACCTTCTATATTCTTCTCATATACTCAAGATCTTATAAAAGACAACCAGATTAAAATGAGATACGTTCAATCAACAACTCTGCAGATCTTTATACCAAAGCACTGTCAACTACTATTTTCAGAAAACATGTTCACAATATTGGTATGAGGCAAGATCAAAAGATGTGACGACTCAGCGATGTCTACTTGAGGGGAAGTCAACTCTATGATGCACTCTTTTTCCCTTGGCTAAAGTTTTTATCCCATTGGGTTTTTCTTTAGCAAGGTTTTTAACGAGGCAGTAACTTGTAGTTGATCTCTAGTGAAACAAAATTGTCGTCCAAGGGGGAGTGTTATAAGTCAAGTGTCATGGTGTAGTGGCCGACACTTTTAATAAAGTAAAATTTGGTGAATCAACATATTTGGTGGAACACGGATATTACTGTTCCACCTAACTGCACAGTGAATTATTGTACTATAAGTATGTTATCGATTGTAATCAGTAGGTACATAATTCTTGAATAAGAATTTAATCTCTTCTATCTTCTCTCATATTAGTAAGATATATGCCATATATAATATTAAATCATAACAGAAAATAATAAGTTGAGATTGGGAAGAATAAGGCTATGGCTTCTGTGAGAAGTTTTAGAATTTTTTTTTTTTTTTTTTTTTTTTTGTTTAGGGTAGTGGTAGAAGGTTGTAAGAAAATTTGATGGGCGGCATAGAAATCGGCTCAAGGCGGCCGAATAGGTCTTTGTATCAACCCGCTTTTGATACCATGTTAGAGAATAGAACCCCATAAAGATTACTTTACAATTGATACATATTTATAGTGTACATTACAAAACCCTAATGATAAAACTCTAATGGACCAAGCCAACAAACAGACTTGGGCCTAACTATCTAATCCGTCTAACATATAACAATGTGCAGTGCAAAGATGACTTCCATAACGAAGGTAAGTAATTTCCCTTCAGTCTATTACAAAACCCTTCAGTGAAATTGCGAAATTGCAGTATGGAAACGGAGAAAAATTGAAGAATTCACTGAAAAGTAATGGTTCTGAAAGCGCAGCATAATCGAGTCCAAAACGGAGTCTAGACACGGAGCAAAATCGGTGAATAAAGGGTATAATGATGAGGTGAAGCAATTGGTGATTTGTATGGAGATTGGATGAGAGATGAAACGTGTCCATTGTATAAACTTGGATCATGTTCATTAATTGATGAACAATTTAAATGTTGTGTTAGGAATGGTAGACCTGATAAAGGATTTCAAATGCTTAAATGGAACCTAATTCCATCACTTTACCAACATACATATGTGTAATCTTTACTAAATATAGCTTTATTAGATTTTAGTTTTTGTTATAATAATATATATGTACGGTATTACTTGATTAGAATAAATTAAGTATGTCTGATTGGGATAAAATATTGGAATATTGAATAATAGAATAGAATAGAATAGAATAGAATAGAATAGAATAGAATGTTTCTATTAAATTTGATTGAGAACTGTTATTGTGATGGTACTTGTGTAAGTTGGATGGAATGTTGAGGGATAAACGGTTGATATTGTTGGTGATTCGTTGAATAGAAATATGTGGGAATCGTTGATTTGTATTTTAAGAAACTCGGTAAAAGATCAAACAAGAGTTTATGAAGCGTCTAGAAGGCATCATTTTAGAACTGAACCTTCATATTCGTTTGTATTCAAGGTAGTTTTGGTACATTGTATTGAATTGTTTGCATATTGATATTATGTTTATTTTGTCAGCTTGAATCTAGCTTAGTTCTCATTGCTTTGGATGCATAGGATTACGATTGTACAATCGAGTTCTTTGTGGCTCCATTTATAGTTCGTAAATCTGAGATGCAAGACAAAAATGGTGTAAAGAAAGAGACGCTCGGCTTGATTTGGTTGGTGTCTCGGATGATCACTACAAAGATGCTGACATTGTTGTGTTCATCACACGTAATTGGTTGAATCATTAGAAAACTGCCAAAGGGTATTAATGGGTATTAATCTCAATCTGTTATTTGACGAAATTACTTTTCTTTCTTTCATGACACTGTTGTTTCTTACATATACAAGATGGAATTTCGCAAGAAAGATTATTATCAAGAAAACAGCCATGTCTACAGTGAGCTTAACGTTTTAGAGGCTTTTTGTAAAGCAATGACAACATGGGGAAGATGGGTTGATTCCAATATCAATCAAAGCAAAACTATGGACTTTTTCCATGGTTACTCCGCTTCTCATTTCTGGTAAGTTGAATTTAACAAAAGGTGGCTAAATGGGTAGTTTGGTAACGGGTCATGATGGGGAGTTTTGATAAAATCGTGACGTGTCCCAATACTACCTTTTGTCCAATACTTTTGGAATTTGTGTAAATTTGATGTATTGAATGCGGTTAGAAAATTAATAGTATTTGAATGCGGGTCTTAAACTATAAAAACCGACGTAGAGTAATCAACTATTTTTTTAGATCCGACGTAGATATTTCATCTCGAACGGTATTGTTCTATGTATGATTTAAGGTTTATTTGCTGACTCTTTGTAACTTTTTCATTTTTTCTGCTTGATTGCGCCATTTTTTTCAGTGATATTTTAGTTTTTGCTTACTGCGATCGGTTGTGGTTTTTCCAGCTAATATTGGATTCTCGAACGGTAATGTTCATTGCCTGATTTACGATTTATATGCTTACTCTTTGTTTTGTTCTCAATTTTTTTTTTTTCAACTGTGCAATTTTATTTTGTTTAATTTAGGGTTAAAATTCGACTTTTCTTATATTGTCTGATGTTGCTTCGTTCCTTTTTCGTGTTCTTCACTGTGGTTAGCATCCAATTAGGGTGTCTTTTGGTGATTGTTACTGTCTCCTTCTGCTTTGTTTTAATTGTTCTGTGCGCTCATTAGGTTTTTAAAATTGTTAGCACAACAGAAGCTAATATATACATCTCTGGATAATGCATTACAGAGTCCCAGAAGTCGCAAGTCTGGTCTACATAAAAAAACTTCCAGTCTACTTCAACTTCTGGTCTATCTGAACATATATTACGATATTTTATTTACGTCTTGCTTCTCAGCTACATGCATTGAACTGTATGACTGATGGGATAATTGATCTACTGTTTGAGGTATACATCATTTGAAACATATTGTTAATATACGGTCTCCCACCAGTTCTCGTGGTTAAGTTCTCTAATGACACGGAGAGGTAGCAACACATCAATACTGTTGTTTCTTGCAATGTATTATATCAGTATGAAGTAATATTAGAATGTTATTTTAAACTGGAATACAATATGTAATAATTGTATCTGTGAAGTTTGGTTATATGCGTTTGACTTAACTTATTGGTTTTTAATACATGTATAGTATATGGTTACATAACTTTAGTTTAGAAATTGACCTACACATTTAAAGTACCCAATAAGTGGCAAAATTTTACTTTATACTTTGGATGTATGTTCTTCCTGCATTGCTTTAAAAGTAAATTACCTCACTTGCCAAGTACACTATAGACCAAGCCTAAAATGGGACAAAGGTTGTCCAAATTTGTGACTCATGGGCAACTGAGCTTAGATTCCTGAAGACATTTTTTTTTTCCCTTATTTGAAGCAAATTGTGGACATGTTAAACCAAGATCACCCAAATTTCCGTTTTCAACCTGATGCAAGCGGGTCAGATGGGTTTGTTTGAGAGACTACCATTGAATGGAGTTGGTGTGGAGAGTTTGGATTTTTAGTGTGGGTGCTTGAGAGACTACATTTAATGGCCAAAAACCAATAACTGCAAAACGATAACCTTTCTTTTTTCTTTTTTTCTTTTTTTTTTTTTTTTTTTTTTTTGTGTGTGTGCCATTAGATACATACAAAACAACATTTTCAACAAGTTTAGATATTCACAAACTACCATCACTAATTAGTATTAACCGACCCATTACAAACAACTATTAAAACTTGACCCATTTCAACATAACGAAACCAAAAATTCATGAGCATGGTCTTTAGGATATATCTATCCCACTCAAAAGCACCTATAAACCAACTACGTCAAGTTGAGCATAACAACATCCAAAAGAACTTCACACCAACAAGCTAACCATCAAGCTTACCCTTTCTTTTATCCGCACCCGAATCTATAAAAATGTAAACAACACAAGAGTAAGCTAACGCTTAGTGAGAACATAATATACAAATGTAAATACGTATGCAATCTACTATGTTGGGCAAACTAAGGTATCAACGACACCATTAGAGTCCCACCTACATCCGAGATGTAAGTTCATCGTATAACACAATCAAGTGTCATCAACATACTCTAGAGTGCTCCGGAACACTTCTAGAGCCACTACAAAATATACTCTAATGTGTGATCAATACACTAGAGCCACTACAAAATACACCCTAGTGTGCATAAACACTAAGGCCACTACATTATACTTAGTGTGCGTAGGCACCCTAAAGCCACTACAAATATACTGTAGTGTGCGTAAACACACTAGAGCCACTACAATTCAATCGAACACATACATACAAGTATATATCATGAACTCACCTTAACCGCAAGCAAGTCAATTACAACCAAAGCACAATAATTCCTCAAGCCCAATTCCAAGTATCTTAACCTAATCATACAAGCATACATATGTATCGCAATTTATTCATACAAGTCATTCAAGACCAATCAACCTAAGGTTCTTCTTTTAAACTAACAAAACCCATTTTGACACTAATTAATTAGTTCAAGACTCAAGACTTCAAGTCTTTCCAACCCATTACTCATGTCATCCAATATCCGACTTACATAAACATAATTTTTCATAAAACATACTCAAAGTCATATTTTTGACTCCATCCAACAAGCTTTTTGACCAAAAGTTTATCTTCATACAAAATTAACAATTTTCCCCAATTTTGGCACATAAACCCTAACCCTACAATTTGAATTAAGGTTTCACTTAGTTGAAAAGCCTTGTTTCTAACAATAAGAACATCATCAAATTACAAAATTTCATATTTAAAGTAATAATTATTCATACCTCAAAGTTAGGTTACAAAAACCCCAAATTACTAGTAGATGTAGAGAAGATGATGAATTTTAGGCTTCAATGGGTTTATCAAGTGTTGTTGAAGATGATTACACCCAAAGATTGACTAGCATGAAAAAAATTCAAGAGTTTTGTGTTTAAACTCTCCAAATCGCCACACATACACTCACGCTCGCTATTTTTTTTTTCTTTCAGCTTGTGATAAAATGAGCTGCTGACCCAAGTTTATTAGAAAAGTTTTATCACTTATTAACACTTTTAACCCATTGAAACTTTAACTCTTGCACTATAGGTCCTTTCTCTTACAACGATGGTCCTTTTTCTAACTTTGTTATGTTAATTAACACATTAATAATAAATAAATTAATACCTTTGGAAGATGGGGGTGTTACAACTGTAACACCCCGCCAAAATCGTCATTGACTAGGATGTTAACTCTGGTCCCAGTGCTCGGCTTAACTTCTAAGTAACAACAGAGTTCTACAGCGGAAGCAATATATCTAAGTACCTGAGACAAAACATGCTTAAAAGTGTCAACCAAAATGGTTGAGTGAACAACATAGGTTTAATAGTTATAACAAGTTTTTAGACCACAAGATTTAAATAAGCAGTTTAATCAGTTCGGTAGTAGTGTTGGTGTATATGATATCGATACTAACCATAAGTTACCCGAAACACATCACGTTCGTGTCGTTCATCGTTATTATGTATCCATTGACCAACGGTCATCCGGATAGAGACGTCACCCTCAATAGCGCTATCACAATAACTAAGCTTACCAAATTCCAGTAATTAACGATATCATGGTAGGGATTAAGCATGAATCAAAGCATGTTAGCAAACAGTTTGAACTGATCAAAATAAAGTTTGAGTACTTGTGTCTAAGCGTAAAACAGTTTAAAAGCAAGCATGTGTCTCACCCCAAAGTTCAAAATAAGTAAATAGAAATAGTTAAAAAGCGGGGCTATGAAGTTAACCTTAACAGCAAGCAAGAAAATCCACGCGAGTAGTACGAATGGAGTGTGTAAGCAGAGATCTCAACCTAGAGATGTTATGTTCGATTAGTTAATGTCTAATAGACATATAGCTTGTTTATTAATATAGTAAACTATATTAACAGTGACTGTTTTCGAGAAAGTTATATGTATATAAGTGATAATATACTTAGTGTACTTAAGTGTTACTATATAATTAGGTGTATAGGTTATACTAATAATAGTATTATTAGTCTTTAATTATCAACTATTATGTTAAATGTATAAATATACATACATATACGTATGATACATACATATATTCTTAATTTATTATTATACATGTATGTGTTCATAACTATATGGTATATACATATTAGGTGTAGGTGTTACGTATATAATAGTGTAAGATGGTACATATACATATACTTATTACTTTTATTATTATTTTTACTAATCTTATTTAACTTATTTAATACACATTCATATATACATACACACGTACATATTCATACATATATACACAAACATATACACGTATGCATATATTTACATATACACACACACATATACATACAGTGTATACATGCACACACGTACGTATGCATGCATTGTGACACCCCGTACAAAATCATCGTGTACGGTACATCAACAACAGGATCATTACAAGGTCAAACACTATATGCTGTTTGAAAACCAGTTTTGCATTCATGAACAGATAATGTTTTACAAAAGATGAATAGGAAACATTAACATGAGTACATGATACTAAGGTCATTACAAAGCTATTGTTTTGAAAATAACATAAGTTGGGAATGCAAAGTAAAAGTTTCATGCTTGAGACATCTCTAAGTAATGCAGCGGAAGTCTAACACAGCAAGTCTGTAATAGCAAGTCTATACACCGAGACTAGAACAGCAAGGCTAACAGCAGAAGCAACAACGTCTAAACACCTGAGAAATACATGCTTAAAAAGTCAACACGAATGTTGGTGAGCTATAGTTTGTTTGTATTCAGTAATGTAATGTAGGCCACGAGATTTCAGTGCTTCAAACAAGCGTTTCAAATCAGTAATTCAAATCAGTATGATAAAGTATATGTATAACCGTGGGCACTCGGTAACTAACTTAAAATTTATACCCCCTGAAAGTACACTTGGCAAGTGCGTATGTCTACGAAGTATTAAACACTCGTTAAATGCTCGCGCGACTAGCCCGAGTGGGGATGTCAAACCCTATGGATCCATATCTAAGATTCGCGTTCATGGTTCAAAAACCAATGATTAAACGTTACCGAGCTAAAGGGAATGTTTATGCCGTTGTATAACCCACACATATATAAGTTTAAGTACTCGTGCCTAGTATGTAAAACATAAAATCTGCATGTATTCTCAGTTCCCAAAATAAGTTAAAGTAAAAAGGGAATGCTATAACTCACAGTGATAAAAGCGGTAAAGTCGGTAATGAAAGTACGCAAGTAGTAAGTCGGTCCGAAAGGTCGTCAACCTAAATCAAGGGTTACTAGGTCAGTAGGTTGTTTTTATAAATTCTAATAGTGCATAAAATAAGTTTAAGTGTCATCATCATCATCATTCATCATCATAAAAGCTAAGTAAGTTCGACAAGAATAGAGATCGAAACAATAGGCTGACTTCGGTCAGCTGCTGCGACCTCTACGTAAATCGAAAAGATCCATAGTCAGTGGATATGGCTCCGTATGTGAGTCCCCTAACCGCTGACCAATTTTCAGAACCTAACTCGTCTTCGTTTGACCGTGGCGACGGTTTAAGTGCGAGTAGGTCAGAAATTTCAGCACAACGTTAATAGGGTGTAGTGACTCTCGGAGGGCCATAAATCCTAAACCGTAACTCGGATTAAGACGGGGCTTAAACGGAAAATCATCTACTCGAACCGAACTAACTGAAAATAAACTTTCCAGTAGCCCAGGTGGTCTGATCAGATATGAAAATCAGTGGACAAGTGCTCCGGTGAGGTTCTTGGTGCTTGATGCTCATCACGGTTCTCATCCTTGATGCTTGTAGCTTCAAGTGTACAACTCGTTGATGGTTTAGCATCACTTTTGACCAAGATTCTACCATCAATACACAATATGTTAAGACCAAGTGGTAACACAACTCATTTAAGAGTCTTAGATGGATGATGAACCAAGGTTACATCATATCCTTAGTCTTAACACAATTACAAGTCCTATTTACAAACAAAGTTACAAACTTTACATCAATCAAACAAGTATGAACATGATCCAAGTCAAAAGAGGTGATGGAACCCTAAGCTAGAGAGCTTGGATCCCTTTCACACAATTTATAAGGTCACAAAGCTAGAAAGCTTGAACCTTTAGTGTTCTTGAAGATCTTGAAGCATAAAGCTTGGATCTTTAAGATATATGAAGATAACAAACAAAAGTTTGAATCTTTATCACAAAATAACAAGATTAAAGTAAAAGAAAGATGAATCTACAAAGTTGGTGAAGATTCAAAGCTAGAAAGCTTGAATCTTCCATGTTCTTGAAAGATTCATGCTTGAATCAACAAGATATAAGCAAGATCAAAGCTAAAAGGAACTTTGATCTCCATAATATGATGATGATGGCCACGAAAATGAAAGGAAAAGAAGAAGAAAAAGAAGACTTACAAGCAATACTAGAAAGGGAAGAAAGAAAGAACAAGTGTGTGTGAAAACCAAATGAGCAAGTGATTTGAATGAGAGGTAAATGGCTAGTATTTATAAGCAAGGAATTTGACAAGGATTGATGACATGGACAAGGGCTAGTATTTATAAGCAAGGAATTTGACAAGGATTGATGACATGGACAAGGGCTAGTATTTATAAGCAAGGAATTTGACAAGGATTGATGACATGGACAAGGGCTAGTATTTATAAGCAAGGAATTTGACAAGGATTGATGACATGGACAAGGGCTAATTAATTGGGTCACTAGCTAGAGTAGGGTGGGCTTGAGCCCAACAAGGTAGAAAGTCCAACAAGACTAACTATTGTGCATAATTAAATTACTACGCGTAATTAAGCATCCAAAAACCCAGGTAATTATTATTATAAAATAATAATTAATATTTCGCAGTCATAATATTCCGATTATGACAAAAGTTAAACGTGCGCGCAAGTTCGCGGTTTATTCGAAACGTCAAATAACACTAACGGTTATAAAGGCTTCCAATGATCAAGTTATGTATCCTACGTACTCTAAGGCACGTTTTAACATATAAATGGAAGTAAACCACGTAAATCAAGTTTCCAGAGTATAAAGTAACACAATACGCACAAATACGCAGTTTCGCAAAAACACAAGGTACAAAAGCAAGTCGAAAAAGCCGGGTCGTTACATTACCCACCTGTTAATGGAAATTTCGTCCCGAAATTTGAGGAGTAACAAAAAAATGGTACCGTATTTAAATAAAAAGTAGCGTATCAAAGTTCCGAAAGATTCGTGGGCTAAAAAGTGAGCTATTTACCTTGAAAGGTACTCTGGCGTATAAAAATAAGAATAGGTATATGCTATTAATTAAGTCTCTTAGGAGATCAACAAATTGATTTCGTTTCTGGTTAACAAAAGTATGTTGTCTGAATATATCCACAAAAGAAAAGATGATGTTTTTAGCCTTACAGGCATCTTTAGTAAGCTGGATGCATGAAATACATCATGAATGTTACTAAACTCATCTAAAACATTGAGTGCTTATGTCGCAATACAAAGCTGACAGGTAGGATGGAAAACATGGTGATCATAACCATGCGATTTGATGTCTGGATAGTGTTAGCCACGGATTTTACTAACCCCTTGATTTCGGAAAGAGACCATAGGAATAAAGAACTCGATATTTAAGAACGTTTCATTTGACTATATGAATTGAAACTTTTGCTGAAAGTGAATAATCGGACTTATATGCAATGCAAGCCATAATTATCTATAGTGCCTTCAGGACGGTCTGAACGAACAATGAAGGATATCACCCAGTTTACCATACTGCAGGTGAACTTATCCTTAGATGGAATGAAAGAACAGTTCCATAATGTAACTTTATCCTTTCAGTTACATGTTGAAGTTAGGGTTAACATTAACTAGAACAACATATAGTTGCAACCAACGAAGAAAGGAATGTGTAGAGTAACCATATCTGTATTACAGATATTTTAAGCAGTCCCTTCCAAGAGGATAACAAGATTCATAGATTCCTAAAGTATGTTACTTTACATTTCTTAAAGAGAATCGCATGAAAGGTGTGATCTTTGAACCAGGGTGAACTCTTCGAGCGGTTTGTTCTGAATTTATCCTTATACTTAAGGAGATGCGCGGACAAGAAGATACATGGACCCTTGGTCGTAAAGAACGGTTTACTCTAAGTGAAAAGAATCTCAAAACGATTCCTTATACCTCAACCTACTAATTCATAGAGATGATTTTTACGAGGATGTTGCGATTAGCCGTGAAATATTGAGAATAGAAACCCACCTAGTGCCCTTCCTACAATGGGGTCACCGTTGAGTGTACCTCAGAAAACTGATTTATCGGCCCGCGATTTTGCCATGTTTAACCTTAAAAGGAACATTTTTCGAGTACAAAGACTTCCTAACAAATTTTTTTTTATAAATCTGCCACCCAAAGTGGCTCAAGCGTTTTTAACAAGGATTTTAATAGTAAGCTTCATCCCTAATGGAGGGAGAGAAGAAGTGTGATCCCTACATGGTGTAGTCTAATACGGAAACCTTTAATAAAATCAACCGAGGAAGTTTTGAAAAACCTTTAAACGTTTGATGCGACAACATAAATGGAACGAAGTTCTTGGTAAATTTAGAAGTATGTATAATGAGTACCATTTGCACAAAATTATTTGACTTAAAACAACTCAATAAAGGAGCGATTTTTAATCATCTTGAAGGTATAACTTAGTATGTACTAACCCAAAATAAGTAAGGGTAAATTTATACATATATGATTTTATAAATCGCGTAAGTGATAGAAAAGTTTTTAGTACTTTCATTTGTCCATAAATCTCGTGAGGACCGCACAAATAAGCAACGTGTAAAAATTTTGATAAACATAGTTTTTCGTATTTCAGAGGTTACGAGTTGAAAAAGGTCGAGTGAAAAATCTTTGAATCATCGGTTGACATGTTACTAGGTAATGAAAACTAATGAATTAAATGTAGTTTTGATGATTATCCGAACTTAAGTCTTTGGCCCAAAAATGTTTACGTCCGAAGCCGTTGCTAAAAAGTGAGGTATGAAGGATAGAGCATGAGGATGAGAAGTTAATCGCTTCTTGACTTTGCAGAATGTCACACAGGTTATGGCTAATATTGAAGTCAGAATACTAATGATGTTAATATCGCTAGATGAGAATTTCCTTGGAATAGGTCAGGACTTTGAGTTATGTAAGATAGAGCATCGCTCCGACAGATGTGAAGAATAAGATCCCTGGGGTAACGCAGTAATTTTGAATGGTTTAAGTGTTTGTGGATGCCCGAAGGCTCTGCATGACGTGGTAGTAAGTGCCTTCATCACATACACACACATGAATCTCTTAGTTTCGACAGTTGTCTGTCTTCATGATGACTTGGATACGAATAAGCAACAAAAAATTTTATATTGACAAGCAACGAAAATTTTATAGAATTCATTTAAGGTGACGATGTAAGAAAAGAAATTAAGTTCTTAGCAAACTAGGGTTATATACAACACGTACCATTCAAGGTAAAATATCCTTTGAATAAAATATTTGATTTGTAAAAGTGAAAGTAAAATTTCATATGTATTTGTCAAAAAGAAGTAATTATTTACTTTATTTTATATAACGTATACGATTTCAAAAATTTGCACGAATGGCAAATAAAATAAATTTATTTTTATTAAGTTTTGAGAGGATCGCACAGTAAAATAGTATAAGTAAAATTTTGGCAAACAAAATTTTCATATTTCAGAGGTTACAAGTTGAAAAAAGATTGATGAGAATCGAGTAAAAGACTTTTGAAAATCTCGGGTGATATTTGAGCAAAAATGTTACGAGGTAATGAAAACTGTTGAATTTTAATGTGGTTGATGACTATTAGTAGGGCATAAGTCCTTCGACCAAAAATGCTTAAGTATAAAGTTATTGCTTATAAGTGAGAAACCAAAGGGAGAGTATGAGGACGGGGATTAACTACCCATTGATTTTGGAAATTCCGAACTGGTATGACTAATATCAAAGTAAGAAGGGTGATGGTGTGATTATCATTGAATAAGAATTCTCTCGGAATAAGTTAGGATTCAGTGTCGCATAAGAATGAGTATCAAATACGATTCTTGGGTAGTATAGTATTTGAATTGCTGAAGTGACGGGATACAATTTCCTTTATGTATCGTTGTCCATTGTATCGGTTTCTTTCATGGCTAGAAAGTGAGCAGATTTGGTGAGGCGATTAACGATAACCCCGATAGTGTCATAACTGCCGACTGTTTTCGGTAGTTTCAGAATGAAATCCATTGTCATCCCTTCCCATTTCCATAGTGGGATCTCGGGTTGTTGAAGTAATCCGGATGGCTTTTGGCTCACCATTCTCGCGAGGTATACGAATAATCTTCTTACTATAAATAACTTTCGCTTTCGTCCTTGAAAGTCAGTCCGTTCCAACTATTTCCTCAAAGCTTTCTAACTCGATGAGTATTAGGTTAATTTTAAGGTCCATTCCAACCGAATCTTATTATACTGCCGTGAAAATTTTTATCAACCTTCTCAAATAACATCTGCTTGTGCGCAGGTAACTAATCCTTTCCAACTACTACTATAAAACTTCCAAGTTTTGTTGGCATGAGGTCATCTCCAAATGACCCACCTGTTAATTTTTAAGGTACTATCTTAAATTACTCCTCTATCTCTGCCAACTTACCATTAGCTTGTCCTATAGAATACTTAACTCTCATGATTGTTAATGGCTTATTAGTCATCACACTAGGATTCTTAGATATAAGGTTTCTATCACTCTAGTATTAAACAATTCCGAGACGATAAATCGTTGTGAAGAAACGTACCCTAACTAAAATTAGGATCCATGCGAGTCTCCAAAGCTGAGATAACGATTGCTTCATCGTATGTGAGTCTAAAGTTTTTTTTTTTTTTCCTATTTGAGAACTTTTTCCTTAAGTATCCAGGGTGTCTATATCTATAAAAATTTTCGGGTTGTCAATTCTGCAGTCCAGGCCCTTCTCGTACAGTATCTAGACCAAGTGGTTATTCCTGCCTTTATCAGACCATAATGCGTATACTCAAGTGGTTCCTACCAAAATTTCCTTTGAATCGCTTCATATTCCTTATGTAGTAACATTGGGACTTCTGCATGATTCACTTCAATATAATTACGGTGGTCTGGCGTCATTATATTGTACTAAATCGTACGTTCATTCCAATATCACTCCATATGGTCAATGTAACGTGATCACTTTCAGTTCTACTCAATTTCATTAAACGGTGCTTTATCTATGCTATCTCAAAACAAAATCTACATAATTAATCTCACGGTTTCTCGGTGTGGGTGCGTAAGTTCCGTAGGTCATGCACCAATGCCTAAATGTCGTGAAATTTCTTCAAAATGTTCAGGTTCAGGTAACATCGTTAGGTTCCTTTTTAGAAATTCAATCTGGGTTTCGCTTCGAGTTGTATGTGTAGCAAGTAGTAGTACGATATGTCTTGAGGTGACTCCCAAGTCTTTGGGTATGGTTGAGCATCAGTAGAAGGCACTCTGACCTTGTGAAAGGAGATGTCCTCCTGACTTCCCCAATGCCTAAGAGTGTTAGGGTACTAAATCCAGAAATGTTGTCAGATCGTCGAGCAGTGGTGAAGAACAAAAGAGATAAGTGACGGTCATGAAAGCGTACGAGATGCGAGCCATCTTGCAGGAACTGAACAACCTTCAAATGTTCACACGTCGTACGTGGCTATTTAGAGTGAGCTCGGGGTGCGGTTACTCCGAAAAATCCTCCAATATCTCCTCCTCCGAGGATCGACTTTAGTGGGCGTGTAATCCGAGGGGTACTCCTCCTAGATTGCGTGAAGAATCATTTCGATCTCTGGAACGGTGGAACAGTAGTAACAGGTGGATTACAATACTAATCCTTAGGGTTAGACGTGTGGGAAATGGGTTCAGAAGAACATCTGAACTAGGAAAGGTAAGTTTTTCCAAGTCAGTGCAGCGAATAGCAGGCATGAAGCAAGCACGTAATCAGGCACTACAGCAACCTAGCTCGTTTACAGCAGTATATAGCATGGCAATATTAACAGTACTAAACAGAAGTAACATGCAATCGAAAGCAGATAGTAGCATGCAGTAGCTAGAATAAGCAAAAGCATGCAGCGAGTTTACATAGCAGTAAAAGGAAACGGTAGCATGCAGCAAGTTCATACGGTAGTAAAAGTAAGCAGTGGCATGCAGTAGTAGTAAGCAGTAACATGTAGTAATATAACACAGTAGCATACAGCAGGTTCCGCAGAAACAAGTAAACTAGCAAGTTGTAGATTAGTCCTATTAGTGAATCCTATTCGGGTCGGTCCTAGAATCACTAATGCAACCTAATTCCCTACAACCAATGCTCTGATACCAACTGTGACGCCCCGTACAAAATCATCGTGTACGGTACATCAACAACAGGATCATTACAAGGTCAAACACTATATGCTGTTTGAAAACCAGTTTTGCATTCATGAACAGATAATGTTTTACAAAAGATGAATAGGAAACATTAACATGAGTACATGATACTAAGGTCATTACAAAGCTATTGTTTTGAAAATAACATAAGTTGGGAATGCAAAGTAAAAGTTTCATGCTTGAGACATCTCTAAGTAATGCAGCGGAAGTCTAACACAGCAAGTCTGTAACAGCAAGTCTATACACCGAGACTAGAACAGCAAGGCTAACAGCAGAAGCAACAACGTCTAAACACCTGAGAAATACATGCTTAAAAAGTCAACACGAATGTTGGTGAGATATAGTTTGTTTGTATTCAGTAATGTAATGTAGGCCACGAGATTTCAGTGCTTCAAACAAGCGTTTCAAATCAGTAATTCAAATCAGTATGATAAAGTATATGTATAACCGTGGGCACTCGGTAACTAACTTAACGTTTATACCCCCTGAAAGTACACTTGGCAAGTGCGTATGTATACGAAGTATTAAACACTCGTTAAATGCTCGCGCGACTAGCCCGAGTGGGGATGTCAAACCCTATGGATCCATATCTAAGATTCGCGTTCATGGTTCAAAAACCAATGATTAAACGTTACCGAGCTAAAGGGAATGTTTATGCCGTTGTATAACCCACACATATATAAGTTTAAGTACTCGTGCCTAGTATGTAAAACATAAAATCTGCATGTATTCTCAGTTCCCAAAATAAGTTAAAGTAAAAAGGGAATGCTATAACTCACAGTGATAAAAGCGGTAAAGTCGGTAATGAAAGTACGCAAGTAGTAAGTCGGTCCGAAAGGTCGTCAACCTAAATCAAGGGTTACTAGGTCAGTAGGTTGTTTTTATAAATTCTAATAGTGCATAAAATAAGTTTAAGTGTCATCATCATCATCATTCATCATCATAAAAGCTAAGTAAGTTCGACAAGAATAGAGATCGAAACAATAGGCTGACTTCGGTCAGCTGCTGCGACCTCTACGTAAATCGAAAAGATGCATAGTCAGTGGATATGGCTCCGTATGTGAGTCCCCTAACCGCTGACCAATTTTCAGAACCTAACTCGTCTTCGTTTGACCGTGGCGACGGTTTAAGTGCGAGTAGGTCAGAAATTTCAGCACAACGTTAATAGGGTGTAGTGACTCTCGGAGGGCCATAAATCCTAAACCGTAACTCGGATTAAGACGGGACTTAAACGGAAAATCATCTACTCGAACCGAACTAACTGAAAATAAACTTTCCAGTAGCCCAGGTGGTGTGATCAGATACGAAAATCAGTGGACAAGTGCTCCGGTGAGGTTCTTGGTGCTTGATGCTCATCACGGTTCTCATCCTTGATGCTTGTAGCTTCAAGTGTACAACTCGTTGATGGTTTAGCATCACTTTTGACCAAGATTCTACCATCAATACACAATATGTTAAGACCAAGTGGTAACACAACTCATTTAAGAGTCTTAGATGGATGATGAACCAAGGTTACATCATATCCTTAGTCTTAACACAATTACAAGTCCTATTTACAAAAAAAGTTACAAACTTTACATCAATCAAACAAGTATGAACATGATCCAAGTCAAAAGAGGTGATGGAACCCTAAGCTAGAGAGCTTGGATCCCTTTCACACAATTTATAAGGTCACAAAGCTAGAAAGCTTGAACCTTTAGTGTTCTTGAAGATCTTGAAGCATAAAGCTTGGATCTTTAAGATATATTAAGATAACAAACAAAAGTTTGAATCTTTATCACAAAATAACAAGATTAAAGTAAAAGAAAGATGAATCTACAAAGTTGGTGAAGATTCAAAGCTAGAAAGCTTGAATCTTCCATGTTCTTGAAAGATTCATGCTTGAATCAACAAGATATACGCAAGATCAAAGCTAAAAGGAACTTTGATCTCCATAATATGATGATGATGGCCACGAAAATGAAAGGAAAAGAAGAAGAAAAAGAAGACTTACAAGCAATACTAGAAAGGGAAGAAAGAAAGAACAAGTGTGTGTGAAAACCAAATGAGCAAGTGATTTGAATGAGAGGTAAATGGCTAGTATTTATAAGCAAGGAATTTGACAAGGATTGATGACATGGACAAGGGCTAGTATTTATAAGCAAGGAATTTGACAAGGATTGATGACATGGACAAGGGCTAGTATTTATAAGCAAGGAATTTGACAAGGATTGATGACATGGACAAGGGCTAGTATTTATAAGCAAGGAATTTGACAAGGATTGATGACATGGACAAGGGCTAATTAATTGGGTCACTAGCTAGAGTAGGGTGGGCTTGAGCCCAACAAGGTAGAAAGTCCAACAAGACTAACTATTGTGCATAATTAAATTACTACGCGTAATTAAGCATCCAAAAACCCAGGTAATTATTATTATAAAATAATAATTAATATTTCGCAGTCATAATATTCCGATTATGACAAAAGTTAAACGTGTGCGCAAGTTCGCGGTTTATTCGAAACGTCAAATAACACTAACGGTTATAAAGGCTTCCAATGATCAAGTTATGTATCCTACGTACTCTAAGGCACGTTTTAACATATAAATGGAAGTAAACCACGTAAATCAAGTTTCCAGAGTATAAAGTAACACAATACGCACAAATACGCAGTTTCGCAAAAACACAAGGCACAAAAGCAAGTCGAAAAAGCCGGGTCGTTACATGCATGCATGCACATGTATTATTATTATCATTACTCTTAACTAAACATAACAACTAATAATCTTATTAGCCACAATCTATTCGTATACATAATCTTTATCTATTTTAAATCAACTTCATAACAAAGATCATGATCATAACTTAACCTTCTCACCTACATAAAATCATAAATTTCTTATTCATATTCATAACCTAACTCATAATCATAATTCTTAATCTTACTAACCATATACTTTTAAGTTTTCAACCCTTATTAATCATCATCATTACTTTCATTATCTTTTAATCATAATCATAAACTAATTCCATAACCTACTTATAACTTAATCTTTTAACTTCAATATCATCACCTTTACTTATCTAGATCAACTCATAACCTAATGATAATCATGCTTCATAGGAATTATTCATATTTAAAATCTTTTATCATACTTATAATCCTTATTCACAATACTTATCATTATTCATACAAGATTTACTTTTATTTATAATCATAATCATGATTCAATAACCTAAATCTTATTATTCTTATTTATTATCATCTTTATTTATTATCATCTTCATAAGTTTATTTAATTTCATGTTTATGATCGTAATTAATTCATATACACTAAATATATAACTTATTTATATTCATCTTCATGTGATTAACACAATACTTAATAAGAAACAACTTAAAAAGTATAATTAAATTAGGGTGTTTAGAATACCTCAAAAGTGGATTGAAGCAAGAAAAAGGTGACGAATGGTGGTGATGATGATCCGAACAGAAGCAGGAAAAGACAGCAGCAAAAATAGTCAAAACGAGCGGGTTATGGCCTGTTTTGGGTAGCACAGAAAACAGCAACTGGCGGCTTGTTTTGAATGTCTTTGGTGGAGGATTAGATGACCAGAAAACGACAGAAAAAGGGATGTTGGTGGCGGTTTACGGCTGCACCTGGGCAGCCTATTTGGTCGATAAGTAGCTGCAGAAAGTGGCGATGAAGGGCTGCAGAATCAACAGGAAAAACACAGCAGAAGACAACAGCAACTTGGATCGGTTATGAGGTGATTTATATCGACTTGCAGGCTGTTGTAGTCGAACAAGAGAAGTGGCAGTTGTAGCTGCTATTTATCGCAACAGACACAGCAGTTTTCGTTGCACATAAACAGCAGGAAGGGCTGTTGGTGGTGGCGAAATTACACAGCAACAAGGCCTCAAGAAATTGACTAAAAAGGCTGTGTATATGGCGAGTTACAGCAGGATGAATGCAGGTTTTTGTGGGCTATTTTAAGGGGGTTATTGGTTGTCGATGGTGGTGGTATTATGGGTGCAAAACTACCGAGTAATACAAGCACAAGAAAAAGGAAATTTTGTGGTTTAATTGTGGTGAAATTATGGGAATTACATGAGGCTTTTATAGAAGATTACAAGAATTATAATCTAATTAAGACTCTAGGAAACTTGGTGCTCAAGAACTTGGATGTAGATTGGAATGCAAGTATTAGAATTTGGCTAGGATTGTGATTAAGTCTCCCCCTTTTTTTTTCTTAAACTAGCCGATATGTAAAAGACTAATACATATTTATTTTTTTACGGCACTTTGCATTTATTTATATATTTTATCATTTTTTTATAGTATTATTAGAGTTGCATTTTGTTTAGTTTACATTTTATTTATTTATTACCCTAACTTTTATTAATTTTATTTAGTTCCAATAAAATGTCACCTTTAATATTAATACATATAATTTATATTATTTATTTAGTATTAGAATTAGTGTTTATTATTTAATATTAAATAATATTAGGGTTTCAGTATTAATTACTTTATTTATTATATCCGGATAACAACCCTAATGCTAATACACAGAGTATGACATTGAAACCCTAAAGGAAATTTGGTAATTTCAGAAGGGAAAAGTGAGGGTTGTTATAACAACTCTCCCCCACTTGAATTGGATCGCGTCCTCGTGATCCAAGCTAGGTGGCAAGACGGAGAGTGTTTAATCATAAATTTTTCTGTTTCCCATGTATACTCCATCTCCTTCCCGTACTTCCATTTAACCTTGAAAGATCTTATTGGTCTATTCCGAATTCGTCTTACTTTCTCATCTATAATTTCTAGCGATTCTTCCACATAACCAAGTTTATCGTTTACTTCAATCTCATCCAAAGGAACTATTGTAGATTGTGCGGTTAGGCACTTCCGCAGATGAGATACATGAAATGTATTATGAATTCATGAAAGCTTCTCGGGCAATTCTAAACGATAAGCTACCTCACCAACCCTTTCTAATATTTTAAAAGGTCCGATGTATTGAGGACCCAGTTTTCCTCTCTTTCGAAATCGGATGATTTATTTCCAAGGCGATACCTTAAGCATCACCATGTCACCCTCTTTAAATTCTACCAATCTTCTTCTTTTGTCCGCGTAGGATTTTTGCCTATCTTGGGCCGCCTTCAAACGCCCTCTAATAACTTCAATCTTCTCATTCGTTTTCATCACAAGATCGGTTCCACCCAACTCACGTTCACCAATTCCACCCTAACAAATTTGAGTGCGACACTTTCTACCATATAACATTTCGTATGGAGGCATTCCAATACTAGCGTGATAGCTATTATTGTATGAGAATTCTGCTAGCGGTAAATATGTGCCCCAACTTCCTCCAAACTCAATCGCACAAGCCCGCAACATATCTTCTAAAGTTTGAATGGTTCGCTCGCTTTGACCATCTGTTTGCGGGTGAAATGTGGTACTCAACCTCAACTATGTACCCATATCTTCTTGAAACTTTCTCCAAAACCGAGAAGTAAATCGAGTATCTCTATCTGACACAATTGAAACAGTGACACCATGTCTAGCTACCACTTCTTTGATAAAAAGTGAAGCTAGTGCTTCAGACGACGAGGTTTCCCTTATTGGAAGAAATAATGCACTTTTTGTTAACCGATCCACAATCACCCAAATAGTATCATATTAAGTTCTCGTTGTTTTAGGTAACTTTGTGATAAAATCCATGGTAATATGCTCCCACTTCCACTTCGGGATCTCGAGTGGTTGCAACTTCCCATAAGGCTTTTGGTGCTCAGCCTTCACTTGCATGCAGACAAGTAACACATTGTTCAACAAACTTTACAATGTCTCGTTTCATACCGGACCACCAATACTCTTCCTTCAAATCATGGTACATTTTGGTTACACCAGGATGAATAGAATATTTCAATTTATGCACTTCATCAAGTAGTAGTTATCTAGCTCCGCCATGCTTCGGAACCCAAAGTCTGCCGTAGCGGGTCATCAATCCCCATGAATCTTGTTCAAGTAAGTCTATTTGCCCTTTCATTCGTTCTTCATTCACATGCTCGACTATTGCTTTCACTCGAGCTTTAGAAATCTTTTTAAGAAAGTCATTTGTAATCGTCATTCGCAAGGACTCGATTTGAGTCCCCGGATGTCAGCTCTTTCGACTCGACGCATCCGCCACCACATTAGCTTTACCTGGGTGGTAAAGTATTTCACGATCATAATCTTTCAAGAGATCCAACCATCGACGCTGACGGTTATTTAGATCCCTTTTATCGAAAAAGTATTTCAGACTCTCGTGGTCCGTGTAAATAGTACATTTAACACCATATAAGTAATGACGCCAAATTATTAAAGCATGGACCACTGCCGCCAATTCAAGATCATGAGTGGGGTAATTCTTCTCGTGCTCTTTTAATTGCCTTGAAGCATAAGCAATAACTCTTCCTCGTTGCATCAATACACAACCGAGCCCGTTAATTGAGGCATCACAATATACCATCATATCTTCAATCCCTTCAGGCAACACTAACACCAGAGCCTGAATTAACTTTTGCTTTAATGATTGAAACGCCACTTCTTGTTCACTACCCCAATCAAACTTCACATTCTTCCGCGTTAACTTAGTCAAAGGAGTAGCGATTTTAGAAAAATCTTAAATGAATCGCCTATAATAACCGGCTAACCCAAGGAAACTGCGGATTTCTGTAGGTGTAGTCGGACGATCCCATTTTTCAATTGCTTCGATCTTCTCAGGATCAACGTGAATTCCTTTATCATTCACAACATGGCCGAGGAATTGAACTTCCCTCAGCCAAAATTCGCATTTGGAGAACTTAGCATACAACCTCTCCTTTCGCAACGTCCCTAAAACTTCACGTAAGTGGTGCTCGTGTTCTATCACACTTTTAGAGTAAATAAGGATGTCATCAATAAACACGATTACCGACTTATCCAACATGGGTCGGAACACCCGATTCATAAGGTCCATAAATGCCGCAGGTGCATTTGTAAGACCAAAAGGCATCACTACGAACTCGTAATGCCCGTATCGAGTTCTAAACGCCGTTTTTGGAATATCGTCATCATGAATTCTCAACTGATGATAACCCGATCGTAAATCAATCTTCGAAAAATAACTAGCCCCTTGGAGTTGATCAAATAAATCATCGGTCCGTAGTAATGGATAACGATTCTTGATAGTCACCTTGTTCAACTCCCTATAATCGATACACATTATCATGCTACCATCTTTCTTCTTTACGAATAACACCGGTGCTCCCCATGGTGAACTACTTGGACGTATAAAACCTTTATCCAATAGCTCTTGTAGTTGACTCATTAATTCCAGCATCTCGGTTGGTACTAAGCGATAAGGAGTCTTAGCAATGGGTACAGCACCCGGAACCAACTCGATCCGAAACTCCACTTGTCTTTCAGGAAGAACACCCGGAAGATCATCCGGAAACACATATTCAAATTCATTAACTACTAGGATGTCCTTGATGGACTTTGATTCCTTCTGAGAGTCAATGACGTGAGCCATAAATGCCGCACATCCACTAGACACAAGACGACGTGCACGGGCATAAGTGCATATAGAAACAGGTCGTCTTTGTCCTTCTCCTTGAATAATTACATCTTCCCCACTTGGGGTTTTCACCCGAATAATCTTTCATCACAAACGATATTGGCTCCGCATTGACTGAGCCAATCCATTCCTATAACCACATCAAACTCACCCACAGTCATAGGGATTAGGTCAACATTGAACAATATAGAGTTTACATCAATTTTGCAATTTTTATACACACCTACGACCAACTTGGGCTTATCATCGGCGATTTCTACTTCTAGCGGAGACTTAAGACTGGATAACGTACTACACAAACAAGGAGCAAATCTAGTAGCAACAAATGAACGATCAGCACCGGAGTCAAATAATACTTTTCCAGGTATGGAGTTAACCGAAAAAGTACCTGACACAACTTCTAATGACTTTCTCGCCTCATCAACAGTAATTTGGAAGGACCTTCCTTTTGGCGTACCCGCCGATTTCTCTAACCTTCTTACCACTTCCTTCGTTTGTTCTTCTTTCCTTGCTGCATCCGATAAAAAAGGGCATTCGGCCTTCGGTGGCATTCCCCGTTGCAGTTGTAGCATATAATGGCTTTTGATACCTCAACTCCACAACCTTTAGCAAGATGACCGGGCTTCCCACAATTAAAACACACTCGAGGAAAAACTACTCCTTTTTTCCCATCATCACCCTTTATTTTTTATTAGGCGAACCGCCTTGTTCGAACTTTCTTTTGGGAGTATAACTGTCCTTTTTCTGAGTGTACCTTCCCTCTCGTATAAGCTCGTCTTCAAAGTCTCTTGGCGCATCAAACAAGTCAACAAATGATTTGAATTGTGACGCTAATTTTTTTTCCTTATCTCATCACGCAACAACCGATGGAATAACCTACACTTACTCGCCTCATTGTTAACGTATCCGGGATTGAATTGAAGTCGGTCTATGAAATGGGCTCGAAATGTTTTCAAGTCCATAGACCCTTGGTGAGTATTTAGAAACTCAGTCTTCAACCGTTCCACCTCGACCTCTAATCGAAAATTCTTGAAAAATTCACCCTTGAATTCCTCCCAAGACACTCTCTCCGCATAGTCATTTCCCTTAATTACTAAAAGATCATCCCACCATCTTTGTGCAACTCCCCTTAACATACATGTCCCAAAAGTGGTCTTTAAATCATTGGGACATCGAGTTGTTCTAAAACAACCTTCAATGTCAGAGATCCATCGACTACTCACTATTGGGTTGAGGTCTCCCGTATAAGTGGGCGGATTACTCAACTTGAAGTCCTTTAAACTATACGGCTTTGAAGGAACAATTTCACGATTAACTCTTGCCCCGCCTTCATTAATCAAGTTTTCACCTTCAACAGTAACATGTGGTAACCGGCAATCAAATTCATTACTCACTGCAGTGATCATGTCGGCAATAGTAGTCTTTACTGCCTCTTCCATAGTCTCCTTTATCTTTTTAACCATAAAAGGTGAGAAATTTTCTAATGCCTTTGCTAGTAGGGTTTTCAAGTCATCACCCTCTTCTTCACGGGTGACTCCTTCATTACGGTCTAAACCATCGAGATTCTCTTCATTAGTCGTCATTCTGAAAGTTAAACACCTGTTAGATATATGTTCATAAAATTCTACATGAACGCAATCCTGCCAACAATATCATGCTTCTTCCATTCGGTACTTCAGTATGTCATACCTTAATGACAAAATACAAGGTTGTAATAACGGTGATCAAGCGTTATTACAAACATGTACCTTACCATGTCCACATGACATACAAAGTACTTTACATGGATTTGACACGACATTCACTCAGTAAGTTATACTACACAAACCTATGACAATTTGTATTACATTAGCATGTTAGTTGCTTACCTATCTCCTAAGGTACTAAGCTTCTCTCAAAGCATATAAACAACAAGTTAAGGTCCCACATTTTTCACAAAAATTACAATTCCTACAGTTTAAGTCTAGGCAATCCTACTTCTACAAGTAAGCTCCTAGATCCCTTAAACCATGCTCTGATACCACTTTTAACGGCGAAAAACCAATAACTGCAAAACGATAACCTTTTTTTTTTTTGCCATTAGACACATACAAAACAACAATTTTAACAAGTTTAGATATTCACAAACTACCATCACTAATTAGTATTAACCGACCCATTACAAACAACTATTAAAACTTGACCCATTTCAACATAACGAAACCAAAAATTCATGAGCATGGTCTTTAGGATATATCTATCCCACTCAAAAGCACCTATAAACCAACTACGTCAAGTTGAGCATAACAACATCCAAAAGAACTTCACACCAACAAGCTAACCATCAAGCTTACCCTTTCCTTTATCCGCACCCGAATCTATAAAAATGTAAACAACACAAGAGTAAGCTAACGCTTAGTGAGAACATAATATACAAATGTAAATATTTATGCAATCTACTACGTTGGGCAAACTAAGGTATCAACGACACCATTAGAGTCCCACCTACATCCGAGATTAAGCTCATCGTATAACACAATCAAGTGTCATCAACATACTCTAGAGTGCTCCGGAACACTTCTAGAGCCACTACAAAATATACTCTAATGTGTGATCAATACACTAGAGCCACTACAAAATATACCCTAGTGTGCATAAACACACTAAAGCCACTACATTATACTTAGTGTGCGTAGATTCGTGTATATTATGTTCAGATTATTAATATCATTTGCATCTAAAACATGTTTTTGTAATCGACAGTAGTTCATAGCAATAGTCAAGGCCATCTTAGTGTCACCGAAACAGATTCGTGTTAAATAACTTTGAAGCATTGCTTTAACTTCCTCGACAGTGTGCGGTGCTTCATCCCAATCATCAGCAATTCTGCTTCCGTCTCGAGACTATAATAAGTTACCAAATCATGAATAAGTCGCGTTGCAACTTATTGTATATAAATAGAACTAAATAATAAATGTAGATATTCATCAGTGTTAATAAGGCACCATGGATCATCTGTCAGAAATACCTTGATGATAACGAGAACCCCACGCACTATTTGTATCACTAAATGTAGATTATCTAGTACAGAATTGATCAGATTGTTTCATGCGCTGATCAAGAACACGAGCCTGCACCCTAACCAAAGCTTGCATACATTGAAGCGTCATTTTGGCTTGTTTTCTCACGTTGTGACCCCTCACTAACGCTTGGAGTTTTACAAGTCCTTTGAGTGCGCGAAGAGCTCTCCTCGCCTACAAAATAAACACCTGAACATTTTGGCTATAGCATTTAAATCTAATAAATCAATAATATCCATAAACCCAAAAAAGTTATACAAATGTAGTAAACAAAATAAACGCTTTTTGGTTTGATTTACCATTAGAGTTCATGTTTGAACTCAAAATAACAACTTTTGAATTTATTTACATTATCCAAAGGAAGAGAATATGGGCATTTAGTGGATGCATGTGAACTTGCTCCATGAATAAACCAATTTGTTGAAACACTTTATTAAGACTTTTTGCATTTACAAATTACTAGCCCCCCTTTTCATGTTACCATAAATCCTATATTTGAAGCTATGCTCTCATGTTGCAACAAGACATGTAATCCCAATTTCATAGTACAAACTAAGACTATCTACGTTTTCTCATTATATTGTTTTCTATGTGTAATATTAACACTATGATAAAAAAGCAATCCACTAATTAATATAGCAATTATTAGTGAATAGATAAAAAAATGTATTGAATGAATGTGGAAGGCCGTATAAATTTTTTTTAACAGCAATATCAGCATCATCTGGACGGAAATTAACAACCTTCGCGATTATTTGCCACACACGCGTAAGTGGAAACCGAATTAGGAAAACCCCATAGGATAAATTTAGCGATTTAGTCAATGTGAGGGATTGAACTAGTGACCTACTTGAGACTAGACGGGGTACCATTCACCCAATGCATACTTGATGTAAAGGCATATAATTTAAGATGAATAATAATAGATCTATGGCTAAGTTTTTATTGCACTCACCAGATAACCTCTAAAACCTGTCTGAATAATGGTGGCAGCGTAGTGCTCCCTAGAATATCTTGACGGCGCCGGTGATGGTGCATGCGGCCTATTAAACCGAGCCACCTCCATTGCCGCCTCTACAGCTGCCGCATTTGCCACCGCTACCGCAATAGCATGGCGTTGCTCCGCCGCCGTAGCTTCTGTAGAACCACCAGCACCTATCTTTGCCGGGTGAGAAACATTTTTCGGCACGGAGGAGGCCTTCCGAAATAACCATCTTCTTTTTTCTCTTTTCTACATTTATTTA
The DNA here is from genome assembly GCF_046630445.1 of Rutidosis leptorrhynchoides. Lineage (NCBI taxonomy): Eukaryota > Viridiplantae > Streptophyta > Magnoliopsida > Asterales > Asteraceae > Rutidosis > Rutidosis leptorrhynchoides. The sequence continues at coordinate 179,573,680 of NC_092338.1, read as the reverse complement.
TTAAAAAAAAAAAAAAACCCATCAGTATTTAATCAATAAAGGTCCAAAATTTTTAATAAAAATCAATAAAAATTCGAACTTTATCATCTTCTTCCTTGAGATCATGCTGATTTTGATCATGGGTTTTTTTATTAGTCTTTTTTCTGAAGCTTTAACTTTATGAGATCAGAAAGCCCTTTTAACAGCAGTGAGCCATGAAGAAGAAGAAGACCCACTTTTCTTACCCATAGATGCTGTTGAAATGATTTACAAACTTAAAAAGAATAAAAATAAAAGTAAATATTAGTATTATAATGAGGCTGCATTTACAGTAAAAGAAGGGGATCAGAAAGAAGAGATACGGAGAGAAAAGTAAATATTACGAGTACGAAGTAGTATTATAACAAGCAAAGAAATATGGTCAGAAAAAGTAGGCCATGCGATAGGATGGGAATTAGGCCTTCAGGCCATGCGATCGCATGGAGCAAGGATCCAGCTCACAATCGTTTGTCTCCTAGTTTGTCGACGGTTTTTAATATATAATATAATATATATATAATTTTAAGAATTATTTATATATTATATTATATTTATATGCATAGTTGACTTGTAATTTTAGGTCCGTTGCGTCGCGCGTTGATAGTTGGTTAAATAAATAAGTGCGAAGACAAAAGAAGAAAACGACGATTTGAAGACGCAAACAACCAAAAAGCTCAAAAGTACAAAGTACAATCCAAGTGGTTCAATTTATTGATGAGAAACGTCTCAAAATTACAAGAGTACGAGCCGCAAAACGCAAAATACGAGATATTAAATTGTACGCAAGACCGTTCGAAAATCCGGAACCGTGCATCTTGCGCTGTAATGAAAAACACCCTTTTCCCATGGTTCAAAATGAAGTCACACACACACACATATATATATATATATATATATATATATATATATATATATATATATATATATATATATATATATATATATATATATATATATATATATATATATATATATATATATATATATATATATATATATATGCATAATAGATTAGATAGATAGTGGGTTTGTTAGTAGACTAAAGGTAGAAATAGATTAAGGAAATAGATATCTAGCAAGTGGTGATAATCAGATAGAAAACAAAAATAATAAGTGATGGTGGGCTTGGTTTATGTTCATGCTTGTATAGGTATATATATTATATTTGTAAAGTTTGATAGTAACATATTTTAATAAGTTTCGATAATTTAAAACGTGTGGTTAGCCAAGGTTGATTGAGATACATATATACAATCTATTATATATATATATATATATATATATATATATATATATATATATACCGACTTGTCCAATATAGGTTGGCACATTCGGTTCATAAGGTTCATGAATGCCGCCGGTGCATTCGTAAGACCAAAAGGCATAACTACAAATTCAAAATGCCCGTAACGAGTTCGAAAAGCCGTTTTCTCTACATCTTCCTCACGGACCAGCACTTGATGATAGCCGGACCACAAGTCAATCTTAGAAAAATACGTTGCACCTTGGAGTTGGTCAAACAAATCGTCAGTCCGAGGCAATGGATAACGATTTTTGATCGTCACTTTGTTCAACTCCCTATAATCGATGCACATCCACATGCTACCATCTTTCTTTTTCACAAACAAAACCGGAGCACCCCATGGCGAGGAACTCGGTCGAATAAAACGCTTTTCAAGTAACTCTTGGGTTTGATTTAACAACTCTTGCATTTCCGTCGGCGCTAAACGATAAGGAGTTTTAGCAATGGGGGTAGCCCCCGGAACCAACTCAATGCGAAATTCAACTTGTCTTTCCGCCAGAACACCCGGTAACTCATCCGGAAAAACGTCTTCAAATTCATTAACCACAGGAATTTCACGAATGGATGGTGGCTCATCACGAGTATCAACAACATGGGCAAGAAAATCCATGCCGCCACTAACAAGGAAACGACGTGCCCGTGCATAAGTGCATATCGGCACAAGTCTTCTTCGCTTATCGCCGTGAATAATTAACTCTCCCTCACTTGGGGTCTTCACACGAATGAATTTATCATGGCATGCAATATCGGCTCTATAACGATCGAGCCAATCCATACCAACAACAATATTAAAATCACCCAAAGTCATCGGAATGAGGTCAATTTTAAACGTTTCGGTACCAAACACAACATTACAATTTTTACACACATCAACCACTAGCACCGTCTTTCCATCCGCTATTTTGACTTCTACCAAACGACTTAACTTAGCTAACGGTTTATTAAGTTTAGGCACAAATTTTGGAGACACAAATGACAAATTTGCACCACTATCAAATAGAATCCTCACTGGATTAGAGTTAACCATGAAAGTACCTGAGACAACTTCGTTAGATTGCTTGGCTTCATCATTCGTCATCAAGTAATTTCGCCCCTTTGCCGTGCCCGCCACTTTCTCCAACCTCTTAACATGATCACCCCGCAAGTCGGGACACTCCGTCCTTCGGTGCCCTTCCTTACCACAATTAAAATAAGTGAGCTTGGTTGTGGATGATGGTTTCGGGTACTCACGAGCCATGTGACCCTTTTGCCCACAATTGTAGCAAGCATAAGTAAAATCTCCGGAAGCACCCTTCTTCACACTACCAACACTCTCGGAGCCCTTCTTGTGCTTCTTGTTAGAAACGTTCGAATGACTAGTGACTTCAAACTTCTTTTTGCCGAAAGTAAAGCCACTCTTTCTCAAGATGAGCGACTCAAAACCTTTGGCCATATTAAACAACTCATCAAAACTTTTCACCACGTTCACACTAATCTTCTCTTGATAATTGTCATTCAAAATTCGATAGAAGTCTTCCTTCAACATTTTATCATTCCCGACATACTCCGAGCAAAATTGGGTTTTTGATAAGAAAACGGATTTAAGAGTGTTCAAATCCATCGACCCTTGCCTCAAGGAACGCAACTTGTCCTTAAGTCTAGTAAGATCGGCCGAAGTTCGGTACTCTTAGAAAAACTCCGCCTTAAACTCTTCCCAAGTAAAATCCATACATTGTTCTTCACCATAAAGTTGGATTTTCGCATCCCACCACAATTTAGCGTCACCTCTCAACATGCTACACCCATACCTCGTCTTTTTATCAAGAGGGCATTCACAAGTACGAAAAGCCCCCTCCATATCGGAGATCCATCGGGCACTCTTAAGTGGGTCTCTTTCGCCCTCAAAAGTAGGAGGTTGAGCAACTTTGAAATTCTTATAGAAAAAGTCTCATCTTCCAACATTGTCCTCTTGAAGGACAACTTTAACTTGCTTCTTTACTACGTTGACTAATTGCTCGTCAATCGTATCTAGAAATATTTTCTTAACATCTTCTAGGAAAGACGCATGATGGCTTTTCAAAATGGCCTCAACCTTGGCCGTGAACTCGGGGTCCTCGCTCGTGCTCCCATTATCGGTGTCGTGTCCGTTTCTCATCTTCATTCTATAAAACGAAAGAGGTTAAACATCGAAACGAAAAGACATAACACATATATATACACACATACATCCTACCGCCCCATCTTGCTCAACAATCGTCGTACTTTGCTTGTTTGACACAATTTGCACCCGTAACAATGGTAGCTAGTCATTGCTACGCGAGCATATCGCATTAACTTGCTAGTACAACGTCTATCTCGCTTGATGGATTCCAAATACATCACAAAACAAATAGCGCAATGTTAGTTCACATAAACCTATGCACTAACCAAACCCGATCTGACCCGAAGTCCTACAAGTCCCGCATAAAGCGCACGCACAATAAAGTCTAAGTCTAGGTACCTATCTCAAGTCGCCTAAATCCCTTAGACCATGCTCTGATACCACTTGAAACAACCCAACCTGTATTCCATACGATAATTCTTTTTTAAAATAACAAACCTTTAGCGCCCAATTAAACGGTTACATATAACCCATTTAAACAATATCACGATTAAATGTTTACAAACGGCACGAAGGCCCTTAACGAATGTAATATAAGTTTGACCCATTTACAAATGATAGTTTTAATCCAAACAACACTTCGAGCAAGGTTTTGGGCTAAACTACCCAAAACACTAGGCCAACTTCAAAAGCTTCAACAAGCATCATCAAGGGACACCTAGTACTTAACAACCCTTTTTCCCTTATCCGCACCTGCATCTAAAAAGATAAACAACGAGAGGGGTAAGCTAATGCTTAGTAAGTGCAACAATTATACGGATACATATACAACCTACTTACTTGCAATCATTTATGCATTTACCGCATACATGCTAGTAATATAAATAATCATACCATCACAAGTATAATAACTAAACTTCCAACCACACAAGCTAGTATAGCGATAGCATATAACTCGAACAATATAATATGCTACAATACAACGCACAACCATGGTTAACCAATCGAACGAGGGAACGACATTTAAAAGGCCGTCGAAGTTCATAACAACCATTAGTGCACTTAACACGTCGTACACTAACCCCACGGGTGGCATCTTAACACGTCGATACTTCACCCCCCGGGTGGTGTCTTAGCACGTCGACACTTCACCCCGAGTGGTGTCTTAACATGTCGACACTTCACTCGTTACATCTCTCGGAGTGGCATCTTAACACGTCGATGCTTCACTCCCGAGTGGTGTCTTAACACGTCGACACTTCACTCGCCACGTGAGAAGTGGTGTCTTAACACGTCGGCACTTCACAACTCATACTACACAAATAAATACATCATATATGCACGCATATAATTATTCCACTCACCTTATCACGTCGATGGTGATTTGACACTTCCGTAAGCTTCGAGCAAAGTACCTAATGCATAAGTACACATTCAATACACAACTAGTGGAATTAACCACAATACTCACTCTTGAGCATTTAATGACCAAAAGCATTAAATAACTCACTTATGCCAAAACTGCCCATTAATGGCCAAGACTTGTCATAAATCACTAGGAACAAGTGATGTAAGTCTACTAACACCAACTAACCCGAACTATGGGCATTCTATACCCATTTCACCCAATTAGGTCAACTATTACTCATTTGACTCATTTTGACACTTACACTTGCAATTTTAGTCAAGCATGACCCATTAACAATTCTTTCATCATTTACAAGTGTATTATTGACTAACAACAACACCTAACAATTACAACCTCAAATCATAAGATCAAACCCTAGATTATAGCTATTTAGGGTTTCATTTCGTCAATATAACCCAAATTCACCCATTTAACCCCAAATGGGTCATACAAGTCTCAAATGGCTAAACCCTGGCCATAAATCAACTAAAACTAAAAATACGGAGTTAAGACTTACCAACACTATCCACTCGTAGCTAAGAACGAGAAGAAAGAACAACTTTAATTCTTGCTCCAAAGATAAACTCTCAAATCTTCACTCTCTAATCTCACTTTGAATCCAATTGGGTTTTATGTTTTGAGAGGAAAATAGAGAAGAAAATGGAAAAGAAAATGAATAACATGGATAAGTGGTTGATATTTAATGTTCCAATCAGATCTATACGCGAAGAGACCAAACTACCCCTAAACCCCCTTTAATTTAAGCTGAATTCGGAGTCAGCTGCACAGATATGTCGCTGCGCGACTTCAAATGCCGCGGCGCGGAGATACAAAGGTTTCTCGAGCTGTTTTAATCGGCTCCTGAATTTGATTTGTGCCTAGTGTTGTGGCGCGACTAAGGCCATCACGGCGCGGTAATAGCCTGCGTCTGACCACTAACAATAACTTAACTTGATTAATGGTTTATTGACTAGTACACCTCGTTCACGCTTCCTATATACGCCTAAACTTCATCTTTAAGTCTCACATGACTTAACACTATCAAAACCCATGTATAAACTTATGCATGCATACATTCTCAAATATATATATACATATACGTTTACACAACAACTAACGCTTTAATTTATTTTTCATATAAACGAACGAGTTATAAGCGAACTAACGATTAAATATGTACCTTTAGACGTGTAACGACCCGGATTTTTTCGATTGTTTTATACATATAAGATTAATATTTACATAAATTAAACATTACCAACATGATAAGCAATCTAAATTGTTGAGTATGGTTTTTTTGAAAAGAGTTTTACTCAACGTTTGACCGTCCAATTTGACCGATGATATCACGAACTATATAAGATAAGATAATTATACGAATATGTATATATACGTATTTATACATATTTAACATGATCTAAGGATGGTTTAACATATCATTGTGTACTAATAACAATGAGTTATAAGTATACTTTGAGACTACTAACTTAAGTTTTCAAAACAGTAACTATACGTAACGTTCTTTAACATATATACCTATAAACTATAATGCTTATACAAGTATCGTATAAATACATATTTAATTACTTTAAAGGGCTTAAATACATAAAACAATATAAGTATATTCACAAAAGATAGTTATAATTGAATTCTCGTTCCGTTTTCTCAAGATTTCTACACGTATATCTAGGGTATATGTACCCGTATTATACCTAGCTTCTATGCGTATTTACTATTGGTATATACACATCAAATCAACTTATAATCAGCCCTATATCAACCCTCATCAAGAGGGAAACTTATTTTAACATCTAGCTTCAATAATTACACAAGATTACAAGTTGGAAAATTGTTTTTGTCCCCCTCCATTCACGCCATATATGGCCTCCTCCCACCTCATTTCTAGTTCACAATCTTCACTTCCAATTACCCTCTAACTCACATACTTGAAAGCCTTAAAGAACCTACTTCAATTCAGCAAGTAACCATGAAGATCTAGCCTCAAAAACAAGCTTTAATCATCATAAGAAAAACCAATCAAGAACACTACAAGTTACTACTTCCATTTTAAGTTATACTTCAAGAATTCCAAGCTATCAAGAAGACCTTCAACCTCAAGTTTCTTTTATTATTTTTCCAGTAGCTTTATCCAAGTAACTTGAGGTAGTAACCTTGTTCATAATCTTGTTCGATTCATATTCATATAGCTATCTTATTTTGAGTTATAAATTATAACAACAAGAACATAGTTTGAATGATTTCAAACTTGTTCGCAAACTAAATAGATCCTTCTAACTTAACTTTTAAAACACTTCAAGACCTGTAATATATCATAATGATATGCTAACTTAACAAGATACAACTTGTTTTTTAAAAAAACACCTTAAAACTGAATCTACGTTGTCGGAGTTCAACCGGGGGCTGTTTTTGGTTGGATAATTAAAAATCATCTTAAACATTGAATTGGAAGTTTATATTCTGGGAAAATGATATTTCTTATGAATATGTTAATATATAAAAATCTCATGGTGTAACTCAAAGTGTAAGTATTTTTGTAAAAATGATCATCTAGATGTTGTTTTTACGACGGAAATGATCACTTTCATAAGATTCACCAAAGTTTGACCTATAACCTGTGATTTCGAATGCAAACTAAGGTATTTACAGTTCATATTCATAAATAATGGCTCGATCCAAGGAAGTGGCTGTAGCGACCCGACAAAATCGTCATTGACGGTGCCGCTAACTTAGGTCCCGTTGCGTGGTCATAGTCCCTATATGAGACGTGTTTGACCAAAATTATGTCGCATTCATTTGAATTGCACAAGACTTGCAAAGTTTAGTTTACCAAACGGTTCGACAACCAGTTTAAGTTTACAAAAGTATAAAGTATAAATGAAATAACTTGCGACATAATAAGTTTAAAATCACGGTTGCTATAAATAGCGTATATATGTAGACAGAAGTTTGAATCCAAAGGTGCTATCACTAGCGTATGTATGTATGTATGCTTGACCCCAAGCAAGAAATCAGAGTGTATGCAAGCATGCTTGACCCCAAGCAAGTATGAGTGTACGCAGAAGCATGTATCAAATAGCCAAGTATGAACCTGAGAAACATATAGAAAAACTGTCAACGAAAAATGTTGGTGAAATCATAGGTGTTTGTAAACGTTGTATTTGAACCACAAGATTTAATATAAGATGATTATCAAAATCATTTGCATTCCAAAATTGTTGTTTGTATCGCGAGCACCCAATTATCAAGACTTAACTGTTTTGCACCCTTTGCGTAGTGTTAGAACATACACTAGACCCGAAAATATATTTCATCCGCTAACGGTAGCGAACCGTCCGAATGAGGCTCGTCAAGCCCATGTGATCACATAATATAAGTTCACGTTTACACCCTGCAAGTGTAACTAATGATAATTGAATTGAGGCTTTTTGTTCAAACTCGCACGTGGAATGTTCGTTTCCGTACTTGTGTTCAAAGTATAAAATTATGATACGTATATGTTTCTCATCCCATAGTTTAAAGCATAAAAGTTGTTTGAAAGATGGGACTATGATCTCACCTCAAGTGCACGAGTATAAAATGTACTTCACAAAGTAAACGTGTGCATGATAGTTGCTTAGCCTTGACGTAAACAAGTAAGTTGTATCAATTAACCGGTTACGACACAAGGTCGGGCAAAATGTGTTCAATTAGTCCTATGGCTCGTTACGACTCGATTATGTAGCATGTGAATCATGTTGTCAAGTTTCATGCAAGAATCAAGTATAAAATACGATTAAAACGATTGCATAAGTGTTTGGTTAAGTTTGACTAAAAGTAAAACTTGGTCAAAGTCAACGAAAAAGTCAACGGGGTCGAGTCGGGTCCCGAACTATTTTCCTGAGCTTAGAAATCATATATGAGCATGTTGGTCAAGTTTCATGTTGATCGGGGGTGCGTAGCATACTTAGAATTAAGCAAAAATTGACATTTTTGGGCAGTCTGCCTCAGATGCGCTGCATCTGATGCAGATGCGCCGCATCTATGTCTGATGCAGCAATTCTGGGGCAGTTTAACACTTAGACGATTTCAATTTCAAACGATCATAACTTTTGACTCGTTAACATTCAAAACACGTATCTTATATCGTTGGAAAGGTAATTTAAATAGGAATACAACTAAACACATTTCATGAATCAATTCCATCATTAACAACAATGAAAACCTCAATAAATGATCGTTAAATGTTCAAAATTGAAGTTTCAAGTTCATAAAACGTATTTCTTGACTCGGGAATCCAATTTACACATACGATACACCATTTTGAAGGTATTGAAACATATATCACAACTAAACACTTGCAAATAACATTTCATAGCATTCAAAACATCAAAAGTTCGTTTTAAGTCTATCAAACCCTAACCAAAATTCTCAAAAATCAATAATCGTGTGTTTGAAGTTTTCTTAATCAACCTACGCATCAAAACGAAGCTAGTGATACTAGTAACACAATTAAAACATGAACTTTAACAATTTAACAACATTAACTCATCCAAAATCAAAGATTAAGTACACCCATTTTCAAGTTCATGCTAATTACTCCAAAACAACAAATCGAGCAAACAAAACATATATTCATGTTATACTTGAGCCATAGACATTAACTAACACTATTTCAAGTATATAAAACGAATTTAGAGAAATCTAGTGTTTTTAGAAACCTTACCCCAAGCTATGAAATTTGTACCAAATCGAAGAGGATGAAAAGAGGATTCCAAATATGTAATTTGTTTTGATATTTGCTTGCTTGAATTGATTTAGATGACGAATCTTTGAAGATGTTTAAAATGGTTTCTTGGTAACTAGAGAGAAAAGAGAGAAATGGAAGAGGAAGTGAATGAGTGGTGGTAGTGGTGGGTTGACTAGTTGACCTAGTCAACTAGTTTGCCCACTTGACGCCAATAGTCCCTCGAGTTTAAAAGCGGGTGCGGGATTTAACTGAACGGATATTTTAAACATGCGAGAGTAAACGGAATATGTTATAATCCAATAACGGAAATATTAAGAACATTAGTTAACGAAAGTTTTAATTTAGATAACAAAAGGTATTATCTAAAAAAAGATGGTGTTAAAAATAAATTTAACGAAAAACACGGGATGTTACAGTGGCAAGTTGAACCAACAAAAACGGAGTTGTATTGAAGAAACTACGGCTAAAACAAAATTGGGTATCCGAAGCTACTTTAGCTACGAAATTAATTGGAGTAAAACTAAACTAATCATATCTTTGCTAATTAGTATGATATTTTATATATATTTACTTATGATTTGATTTTATATATTTCAGGACCACCAGTAAACAACACGAGAAGATTAATTATAAGACCTCATGATTGTACGCAACACGTCATTTGACAACACGGTACTTTATGTACGCAACACGTCATTTGACAACACGGTACCATGGGTCGAGATTAATTCCGATCAATACGAATACGATGGGGTCTTTATTTATTTTATTGAGCAACTAATTGTGGACCACTAACATCGGACTGCTAACTACGGACTAATAGATATTAAAAGTATTATAAATATATATGTAACGATTATTTGAAAAGAAAATATATTGATATAATATATATATGGTTAGGTTTGTGATATCTATCGGAGACCAGGTCGTGTTATATATCTTCAAGGCAAAAGTGAGTATATAGTGACGACCCGGAAATTTCCGACCAAATTTAAACTTTAATCTTTATATTATTCCGACACGATAAGCAAAGTTTGTTAAGTTAAATCTCAAGAATTTTAAACTGTGTTCATACATTCATTATAACCTCGACTAAATTTCGACGATTCACGAACCGTTATATATAAATAGATATGTATATGTATATATATTATAACTTGAGAATATTAATAAAGTATTAAACGTATAATACCTTACACGAACGTATTTGTTTCAATATGATTTTTGATGAAATTAAAAAAAATATATTAAATGATTGAATTATCAGAAACATTGAATTATGATTACAAGTCTCTGTTGAGAGGTCCACTATGATTTGAGAAAATCTATTCCTCTTAACGATATTCAGAATAATTTGTAAAGCTATTTATAAATAAAAACAAAAAGTGTCATTTACGAAAGTTAGACAAAAGTTAGTGGAGAATTGGTTTACATAATATTCTATTAATTTAGTTTCAAAAGTACAAAAAACGTTTTCAGTTTAAAAAGAACTTTATTATTAAAACGTATATATTTTTTATAAATATCTAGAATCACTTTTGACAACTCATTACATAACCAGTATGATAAAGATAACGATATTTATATTTTATTTTATTAAATATATATAACGATTTAAATTAATATTATATATACTTATACGCGTATTATACGTATATAGTTTTATACTTTTACTATACTTTAACTTTATCTTTACTTTACTTTTATTTTACTTTAACTTTAATAATTCATACTTTAATAATTCACTTTAATAATTCATACTTTAATAATTCATACTTTAATAATTCACTTTAATAATTCACTTTAATAATTCATACTTTAATAATTCATACTTTAATAATTCACTTTAATAATTCATACTTTAATAATTCATTTTAATAATTATACTTTAATAATTCACTTTAATAATTCAAAAATCTGTTATAAATAGAATTCAATAGGTTTCATTATTTCATAGAAACTTGAAAATATATTTCTCTAAACTCTCTCAATCGAATTACATATATATATTTTCTTTATATTATTTCAAGATATTATTAGTATACATAAAATATTACGACGGAGTGCTGTCCGAGTGATTTTAACATAGTTTTTTTTGAATGAATCGAAGCTAAGAAAATTATGGGTTATAGCTATGGAGGTGATGGGTATGGTTCATGGGTATGCTCGTGAGGTCAATCTAGTGTTTATCATCTCCGTTGCGTCTACGTACTTTCCTGCAATATTGAATCTCAATATTGATACGTTCGTGAATTCGAGTCCAACCTTGCACTTGTTAAATGACGTTATATGTATTTTTACTACGAAATACAGTATTGTGAGTTTCATTTGCCCCCTTTTTAATTGCTTTTGCAATATATATTTTTGGGCTGAGAATACATGCGCTGTTTTATAAATGTTTTACGAAATAGGCACAAGTACTAAAACTAATTCTACGTGGGTTTAAACCAGAAATATACCCTTAGCTTGGTAACATTAAACTACTTGTCTATGTACGGTAGGCGTGAATCCTAAAGATAGATCTATTGGGCCTGACAAACCCCATCCTGACTATGGGATGCTTTAGTACTTCGAGGTTATTTTAAACACACCTGATCTGGTGTACTTCAGAGGGTAAAACATGAACATTAAGGCTTGTTACCGGGTGCCTACAACTTATAGAATACTTTTATACACTTGCGAGTGTACATATATTTATAAACGAAAATCTTGTGGTCTATTAATATATTGAAATGATTGTTATGATAAACCTATGAACTCACCAACCTTTTGGTTGACACCTTAAAGCATATTTATTCTCAGGTATTAAAGAAATCTTCCGCTGTGCATTAGCTCATTTTAAGGATATTACTTGGAGTCATTCATGGCATATTTTAAAAGACGTTGCATTCGAGTCATTGAGTTCATCAAGATTATTATTAAGCCAATTATAGTTGGATGTATTATGAAATGGTGTGCATGCCGTCAACTTTCGTTGTAAAGAAAGTTTGTCTTTTAAAAACGAATGCAATGTTTGTAAAATGTATCATATAGAGGTCAAATACCTTGCGATGTAATCAACTATTGTGAATTGTTTATAATGTATATGAACGGGTCCTTTCAGTTGGTATCAGAGCGGTGGTCTTAGCGAACCAGGTCTGCATTAGTGTGTCTAACTGATAGTCATTAGGATGCATTAGTGAGTCTGGACTTCGACCGTGTCTGCATGTTAAAAGTTTTGCTCATCATTTTTGTCGGAAATTATCTGCTTATCATTCTTAGTCTAGACACATCTTATTGCATTGATTGCATGAATAGTGTATAGACAAAATTCATATCTTAGCGTATCTGCTAATTCATATCTTAGCGTATCTGTTACTGTAAACTTTGCCTGACATATTCCATAAATTCCTCCGTAATCTACGAAACCTTTTGCTCTATATAATTAGAATACCACCTGATAGCCGGAAAATCATTTCATATCGAAAAATTTTTTATTCAATCGTATGAAATGGAATTCGTCATTAGTTCAAGTCCCTCGGATTTCGAAATGGAATCCCACTCAAGTTCCGAAAGCAGTGTGACCGGAATGGATCAACCAATTAGTCATCATCTATTCTGGATGAATTGGGGATGGGTTCGTAGCCTCCTTAATCATTAGAGACAAGAAGAAGGCGATCCTTTCCATCTACCACATTGCCCTCTTGGCGAAGAACCTGAAGCACTTACCGGCGTACCTGTTCGAGACACCATTTTCTCTCTCATTTCCAGAGTATCTCGTCATGAATATATACTACACCAAATTCTAGATCTTATTTATCCGCTCGTCCGAACCGACAATCACCCCGGTGTAATAGAAGAAGTCAACGAGCTTCGCGCCCGGGTAGTGGCTTTGGAGAATATGGTGCAAAGGTTACAAATACCAGCAGCAGCACCAACAACACAACCAGTACCACCAGCAACAACATCAACAGTACCATTACCACCACCAACAACAACCGCATCGCAAACCTCAACTTCACAATCTGTCCCATGAGCATCGACATCATACGCCCTGTAGATACTAAGGAATACCAAAACGATGAAGTAGTGATTCATAACTTCATTGGGAAAACATTCTATGATGATTATGTAATTTCTAAAGTTTAGAAATTATCTATCCTAGCCTTAACCATAAATTAAGTGAGTTTAATTTAATATTAACTCATTAAATCAATATTACATCTGAAGAAATATACACATATATTTCCATAAAGACTGTAATAAAATTCTTTTGTACAAAATATTAATTGTGACAATTTTTTTTAACGGGTAGGTAATACCCGAGAGATATTTAAATTCACAATTAATATGTTACATTCTTCGAATCTGATTCAGCAAAGCATCCATTATACTCCCTACTTTCACAACAATATACATTCTTTTATAGAAATCAAAATAACCATACTCATTCAAAAATCTAATTACATATTCTGATTTTGAAATCGCCGAATTCAATTCAAGTTATAACCAGTATCATCACTCTTAGATTCTTACATCTTTCAAAGCTATACTTTAACTTCAAAACTGTGTTAGAACATCGTATGTATATTAACGATTATAATCTGTGTTCAAGCCCTTCGAAATACCTGAAGACACTTCAAATAATGAACAATCGAGATGATGATCCAACCACATGTTATCCACAGTTACGTTCCTGAAAAACTCTTGAAACCAAAGTCATAATTTAACATGTATCCATGTCAGACCTTTTGGCATTTACTAGCTAAAATAACTTTTCAATCCCTTCTAAAAATAGACGGTTTTGTCACAGCTCCAGCAAATCAACTTCAATTGTTCAATCGAATAAGCCTTATTATAATGATTACCTCTTCATCAATATTACCGGGGAACCTTTCATATCTCGCCACATTAGCAGTAAACTTATTAATAACTTCATTGATCTTTGACTTTCCGAAAAATCTTTATATTTATCAAAACCCCATCATTTACTCATCTGCATCTTGTAACGAGAATTGCCATACGAATCATCGGAAATTAGCAATCAGTATTTTGAAATCTCGTAGCATGTCTACGCCAACAATTATATGTGTCTATCTTCTGGACTTATATACTTTGAATGTGAAGTTTATGAAAAACACCCTAAACTGCGAACTAGTTCTCGAAATACTGATGAAGCAGCAAAAACTATAAATGACCTTAACAGTAAAAAGTTTGATGATAAAGAGTAGTGTGTTGGCAAAGCTCAGAAAAAGAGAATATTTGGTACTGAAAAATACGGATTGAGCAAACCATGAAGAAGGCTGTGGATAAATCACAAGGACGAAATCTACCTTCAAAGAATCCAAATGATTCCGTGTCTGCTGAAGTCATTATCGAATACATTGCTCCTGACTCTAAACCCTTACGGACAATATTCTTCATCATCCTCTGATATTAGAAATTTTAAGATATCATCGTATCTTTCATTATAAATATCCTCCATATTTCTGAAGATATTTCCATAATTATTCTTATCTGAAATCATTTACCTCTTCGTGCTGTCTGTATTACATCATAAAAGAAACTATTTTAGTTTCTAAATTCTGAAACTTTCGAATTTAAAATAGGAATATTTTTGAAGTAGTGTTGTGAACTGAAGCATGAACTAGTATAATATAATGACACTTGATCAACGTGATTATATTACAGTAAGTCATGCTGAGTTTCTAAATGGAACGTGATGATTCACAGATCATAACGTCATCATGTGCTATGTTACACGACTCTTGTATTCTCTTTAACCTCTAAAATATCAAGAAAATATTTCTTGATGATTCGGCCTTTTTCGAGGTATTCTAGTAATTTGACAAGTCAAGATCGTGCCATTACAATTTCCTTCTTAGAACATTAACAATGTTCATTCCGAAATTCATATATGCGAATTCTGGACCATTACAAACGGTGCTTAATCGCAAGAAGAAGAAACGAAAGGACAAAACTCCGAAATAGAAATTGGGGTATAAATCGCAGCAAATAAAAGAGAGCATTAATTGGGGATGACAATGATTATAGAAGAAGCAAGGACTTTGAAATATAAGGGAAGATATAAAACCCAACAACAACCCAGAAATCACAAACCGTATATATCAATGCATATAGCAATATAAAGACACGGGAGAACTAAAAACACTATGAAACCAAGAGTATAGTAGAAGTAAATAGATTCTTTCGGAGGCAGATGAAAAAGAAGAGCAACATATATGAAAGTGAGGAGTATATTAAGAATCAGCACTGGATCAAGCATATTGACAAATACTTTAAAATATGAGTTGAGAAGGTGTGAGTTGTAAGAAAACAAATGAGGTGGATTTATAGTGAAATATCCGACAGAGAAATTAAAATGGATTACCGCATTAATTCGAAGAGGATCATAATTTCCTTAATCGCCGAATAATCAAATCCAATATAGATTACAAAGATTTTCTTTTCGGAGATCAATCGTGATGACGTCAAAAGATACGACGAATCACTATTATCTTATTTCATTCATTTACGATAACTTCACTCACACGTTTCGATTAATCGAATTATTTTATCCATTCTTCTTGAACATGATAAAACTCTATAATCGTTATAATAACATTCTCATTGTTAGTCATGACGACCTCTATCAAATTTCGGGGATGAAATTTCTTTAACGGGTAGGTACTGTGACGAACCGGAAATTTCCGACCAAATTTAAACTTTAATCTTTATATTATTCCGACACGATAAGCAAAGTTTGTTAAGTTAAATCTCAAGAATTTTAAACTGTGTTCATACATTCATTATAACCTCGACCAAATTCTGACGATTCACGAACCGTTATATATAAATAGATATGTATATGTATATATATATATATTATAACTTAAAAATATTAATAAAGTATTAAACGTATAATACCTTACACGAACGTATTTGTTTCAATATGATTTTCGATGAAATTAAAAAAAATATATTAAATGATTGAATTATCAAAAACATTGAATTATGATTACAAGTCTCTGTTGAGAGGTCCACTATGATTTGAGAAAATCAATTCCTCTTAACGATATTCAGAATAATTTGTAAAGCTATTTATAAATAAAAACAAAAAGTGTCATTTACGAAAGTTAGATAAAAGTTAGTGGAGAATTGGTTTCCATAATATTCTATTAATTTAGTTTCAAAAGTACAAAAAACGTTTTCAGTTTAAAAAGAACTTTATTATTAAAACGTATATATCTTTTATAAATATCTAGAACCACTTTTGACAACTCATTACATAACCAGTATGATAAAGATAACGATATTTATATTTTATTTTATTAAATATATATAACGATTTAAATTAATATTATATATACTTATACGCGTATTATACGTATATAGTTTTATACTTTTACTATACTTTAACTTTACCTTTACTTTACTTTTATTTTACTTTAACTTTAATAATTCATACTTTAATAATTCACTTTAATAATTCATACTTTAATAATTCATACTTTAATAATTCACTTTAATGATTCACTTTAATAATTCATACTTTAATAATTCATACTTTAATAATTCACTTTAATAATTCATACTTTAATAATTTATTTTAATAATTCATACTTTAATAATTCACTTTAATAATTCAAAAATCTGTTATAAATAGAATTCAATAGGTTTATTATTTCATAGAAACTTGAAAATATATTTCTCTAAACTCTCTCAATCGAATTACATATATATATTTTCTTTGTATTATTTCAAGATATTATTAGTATACATAAAATATTACGACGGAGTGCTGTCCGAGTGATTTCAAAATAGTTTTTTTGAATGAGTCGAAGCTAAGGAAATTATGGGTTATAGCTATGGAGGTGATGGGTATGGTTCATGGGTATGCACGTGAGGTCAATCTAGTGTTTATCATCTCCGTTGCGTCTACGTACTTTCCTGCAATATTGAATCTCAATATTGATACGTTCGTGAATCCGAGTCCAACCTTGCACTTGTTAAATGACGTTATATGTATTTTTACTACGAAATACAGTATGGTGAGTTTCATTTGCTCCCTTTTTAATTGCTTTTGCAATATATATTTTTGGGTTGAGAATACATACGCTGCTTTATAAATGTTTTACGAAATAGGCACAAGTACTAAAACTAATTCTACGTGGGTTTAAACCAGAAATATACCCTTAGCTTGGTAACATTAAACTACTTGTCTATGTACGGTAGGCGCGAATCCTAAAGATAGATCTATTGGGCCTGACAAACCCCATCCTGACTATGGGATGCTTTAGTACTTCGAGGTTATTTTAAACACACCTGATCTGGTGTACTTCAGAGGGTAAAACATGAACGTTAAGGCTTGTTACCGGGTGCCTACAACTTATAGAATACTTTTATACACTTGCGAGTGTACATATATTTATAAACGGAAATCTTGTGGTCTATTAATAAATTGAAATGATTGTTATGATAAACCTATGAACTCACCAACCTTTTGGTTGACACTTTAAAGCATGTTTATTCTCAGGTATTAAAGAAATCTTCCGCTGTGCATTAGCTCATTTTAAGGATATTACTTGGAGTCATTCATGGCATATTTTGAAAGACGTTGCATTCGAGTCATTGAGTTCATCAAGATTATTATTAAGCCAATTATAGTTGGTTGTATTATGAAATGGTGTGCAGGCCGTCAACTTTCATTGTAAAGAAAGTTTGTCTTTTAAAAACGAATGCAATGTTTGTAAAATGTATCATATAGAGGTCAAATACATTGCGATGTAATCAACTATTGTTAATCGTTTATAATGTATATGAACGGGTCCTTTCAAGTCCCACTTTTAAACTCTAAATATTTCGGGATGAGAATACATGCATTTTATGATTTACGTTATGGACACAAGTGATTAAAAATATATATTCTACGTTGAGTTGTACCACTAGCATACTTCCATGTAACTTGGTAACTACTATTTACATGCGGTATTGTAAACGCGAATCCTATTGATAGATCTATCGGGCCTGACAACCCCAACCGAACTGGACGACCAGTATTCAACGGTTGCACAGTACATCATTTCGGTAACTATACTTGGTACGGTGTAGTGAGATTTCATAATAAAGGGAATATGCGACGTTGATTAAATGTTAAGTATGGTTATCAAGTGCTCAACCACTTAGAATATTTTTATTAAAACATTTATGTATATGAAATCTTGTGGTCTATATTTATAACGCTGCTAGCATTAAACCTATATCTCACCAACTTTATGTTGACGTTTTAAGCATGTTTATTCTCAGGTGATAATTAAAAGCTTCCGCTGCATTATGCCGAATTTAAGCAAGATTTGGAGTATGCATATTTGTGTCAAAAATAAAACTGCATACCGAAAGATTTGTAATGTGAAATATGTTGGAAATCGTATTGTTATTATCAGATGTAAAGTTTGTAAGACTAAGATTATCGCTAAACGATAATCATTATTATGTTGTTTAAGCCTTTGGTTATAATAAAGGTTATGGTTTGTATCATAAAAACGTATGCAGATTTTAAAAAAGGTCACATATAGAGGTCAATACCTCGCAATGACACCAATAAGTACGTGACGTTTATAATCGATATGAACGGGACGTCACAAGTGGTATCAGAGCGTTGGTCTTAGAGAACCAGAAAATTTGCATTAGTGTGTCTTATCGAGTTTGTTAGGATACATTAGTGAGTCTGGACTTTGACCGTGTTTGATTTTGAAAACTATTGCTTATCATTGTTGGATAAAAATTAATATGTAAATATTATGTGGTACTAACGTGTTAGTTGTCGTGTGATAGATGTCTGGCTTAGAACTTAATATCACATTCAACGACTCCTAACCAGAATCCTCAGATAGTGTTCCAGTCATTAACCTATCCGATGATGAAAACGACACCTTTGGGGAAGACTCACAATTTCCGGATGAATCAATTGAAGAGGAACCGGAAAGTGATCCTGAGGAGGAAAAAATACAGGAAATTACGAAAGACAAGTTCGAACGAGGAAAGAAACGAAAGGTTACTGAATTGGAAAATCCAAATCCCGAGTTTAGTGAGGATGTTGTGGCACCAACTCCACCAGACACTTCCACCCCTATTCTCGCTATTCGAATTAGTTCTATCCCGGCATCCAGTTCTTCTGCCCCTCAGCCAAAACATAGGGAGACAGCTAGGATTAGCGTTAAGCGATTCCCTGAACACAAACGTTTTGGGATATAGGCTAAATGATGCGCTGTTATTTTAAACCATGGAATCATATAACGTTTTGTATAATATTACTAGTGTGGTTTGCTTAATGTTTGATGTAAGATAAGCATATGTAAAATAGTGAAGTGTGAAATGCAATAATTTTCCATGGTTGAGTATTATTTGGGTGGTAGTAATTGATTTCCGTACTAAGCTATTAAGTATGAACTTTAACGGGTAGGTACTACCCTAAATAAAATTATAAAACGCTAATAAGAAGAAAAGGCTTTTATAATAATAGATGGTTTATATTATTAATAAGCTATGATGTACTGTAAATACACACTACATCTATAATATTCCATGTGAATAATTATTTTTTTTTCCATTCTTATTGAAGAATATGGCGCGATTGAACCGAATGACGGAACAAGAAATCGAGGAACTCATCAATCAGCGAGTGAACGACAGAATGTTATGGGTTGAGGCTGCAAGAGGTGCTACTGTTTACCCAAATCCTCGTGTGGGATGCACATACAAAACTTTTCAAGGTTGCAAGCCCTCATCATTCAGTGGAACAGAAGGACCGGTTGGTTTAACCCGGTGGATCGAAAAGATTGAGTCTGTGTTTAAAATCAGTGGTTGTATTGAGAAGGATATGACCAAGTATGCATTGTGCACCTTACAAGATAGTGCACTCACGTGGTGGAAAAACTATGTGAAGGCCGTAGGAGGAGATGTAGCTTATGATACTCCATGGGAAGAATTCAAAACAATGCTAATCAACGAGTATTGTCCAAGGAACGAGGTTAGGAAGTTGGAAGCTGAACTACGAAGCCTGAAAGTTGTTGGTACTGAACTCACCAACTACAATCAGCGATTCATGGAATTAGCTTTGCTATGTCCCGAATTGGTACCAACCGAAGAACGAAAGATAGAACTGTACAAAGATGGTTTGCCTAAAAATGTCAAGGCAAATGTTACAGCATCAAAACCCAAGACTATTCATGAAGCCATCACCATGGCAAATGAGTTGATGGACCAGATAATTCTGGATAAGAACACCGATGTCAAGATATCGAAAAACAAAAGAAAGTGGGAAGGTAATCATCAACAATCCAACAAGAAACAAGAAACCACGCAAGGTGCGGGTAGTGGTTCAAGCTCAGGTTACAAAGGACGAAATCCTTTATGTAATAGATGCCACAAACATCACTCTGGTTATTGTAATGTGGTGTGTGATAATTGTAATCGAAGGGGTCATCTTACTTAAGACTGTAGGGTTCCCGTTACAAATACAAATGGCACCAAGACTCCTGCCACCAATGCAAATAGAACTGCCTTGGGTACTGTTACTTGTTATGGGTGTGGGAAACAGGGTCATTATAAGAGCCAGTGCCCGAATCCAGAGAAGAATAACGGATCTGCACGTGGAAGAGCATTTATTATTAATGCTAGAGAGGCGTGTGAAGACCCGGAGCTTGTTACGGGTACGTTTACCATTAATAACTTTTCAGCATCTATTATATTTGATACTGGTGCTGATAGAAGTTACGTGTGTAGAGACTTTTACGCTAAATTGAATTGTTCATCATTACCTCTAGATACTAAGTACATGATTGAGTTAGCTAATGGTAAACTAATTAAAGCCGATAAAATTTGCCGTGATTGTAAAATAAATCTAGTCGGAGAAACATTTAAAATTGATTTGATACCTGTAGAATTAGGAAGTTTTGATGTAATAGTCGGCATGGACTGGATGTCCAAAATAGGAGCTGAAGTTGTGTGTGCCAAGAAGGCAATTCGTATTCCTTGTAAGGATAAAATGCGAGTAATGATTTATGGAGAGAAGAGTAACTCAAAGTTAAAACTCATTAGTTGTTTGAAAGCTCAAAAGTGTTTAAAGAAAGGGTGCTATGCTATCCTAGCACATGTTAATAAAGTCGAAACGAAAGAAAAAGTGAAGTGCATCAACGACGTGCCTGTGGCAAGAGATTTTCCTGAAGTCTTTCCGGAAGAGTTGCCGGGATTACCTCCATTTAGATCTGTAGAATTTCAAATAGATCTAGTACCAGGAGCTGCACCAGTGAATCGTGCTCCATATAGACTTGCACCATCTGAGATGAAAGAGTTACAAAGCCAGTTACAAGAATTACTGGACCGTGGATTCATTTGACCGAGCACTTCACCGTAGAGAGCTCCAATTTTATTTGTTAAAAAGAAAGATGGATCTTTTAGGATGTGTATAGATTACCGAGAATTAAATAAGTTAACTATCAAGAATCGGTATCCACTACCGAGAATTGACGACTTATTTGATCAACTGCAAGGATCATGTGTTTACTCGAAAATCGACCTAAGATCGGGCTATCATCAACTACGCGTCAAAGAAGAAGATATTCTAAAAACTGCTTTCCGGACACGCTACGATCATTACGAATTTTTGGTCATGCCGTTTGGATTGACGAATGCACCAGCTGTATTCATGGACCTCATGAATCGAGTTTATAGTCCGTATTTAGATAAGTTTGTTATCGTTTTCATTGACGATATTCTCATTTATTCCAAAAATGAGCAAGAGCATGAGCAGCATTTAAGGTTGGTATTAGAATTGTTAAGAAAAGAACAGTTATACGCCAAATTTTCTAAGTGTGCATTTTGGTTAAAAGAAGTGCAATTTCTTGGTCACGTTGTTAGTAGCAATGGAATTCAGGTTGATCCAGCTAAAATTGAGGCCATTGAAAAATGGGAGACTCCTAAGACACCAACGCAGATACGTCAATTTTTGGGCTTAGCCGGTTATTATAGAAGGTTTATTCAAGATTTTTCCCGAATAGCTAAACCATTGACAGCGTTAACGCAAAAAGGGAAGAAGTACGAATGGACCTCTGAGCAGGAAAATGCATTTCAATTACTGAAGAAGAAGTTGACTACGGTGCCTATTTTATCGTTACGTAAAGGGAACGATGATTTTGAGATATATTGTGACGCTTCGACACAAGGTTTTGGTTGCGTCCTTATGCAACGAAAGAAAGTTATTGCATACGCATCCCTACAATTGAAGATTCACGAGCAAAATTATACGATGCATGATCTAGAACTGGGAGCAATAGTGTTTGCATTGAAGATATGGAGACACTACTTATATGAGGTTAAATGCACTGTGTTTACCGATCATAAAAGCCTTCAACATATTTTCGATCAGAAACAGCTGAACATGAGGCAACGTAGGTGGGTCGAGCTGATAAACGACTATGATTGTGAGATTCGCTATCATCCCGGGAAAGCGAATGTAGTGGCCGACGCTCTATGCAGAAAGGAATGAGAGCCAATTCGAGTACGAGCAATGAACATAAAAATTCGCATGAATCTCAACTCACAAATCAAAGAGGCTCAACGAGAAGCTCTTACTAAAGAAAACATAGGAAATGAAATAATGAAGAAGTATGAGAAGCAACTCGTTATACGGGAAGACGGAATTCGATATTTTGCAAAACGTATTTGGGTACCAAAGTTGGGTGGATTAAGGAAGTTGATATTGAACGAGGCACATAAGACAAGATACTCGATACATCCTGGAGTTGTAAAGATGTATCAAGATCTTAAGATGGATTATTGGTGGCCTAATTTAAAGACAGACATTGCAAGATATGTCGGGGAATGTTTAACTTGTTCCAAAGTCAAGGCAGAACACCAGAAGCCGTCAGGGTTACTTCAACAACCAGAAATCCCAGAATGGAAATGGGACGGTATTACCATGGATTTTATCACAAAGTTACCTAGGACAGCATGGGGTTATGACACCATTTGGGTAATAGTTGATCGTCTCACCAAATCTGCACATTGCCTATAAAGGAAACGGAATAAAATGGAGAAACTATTACGATTATACATAAAGGAAATTGTTTCAAGGCATGGAATACCTATTTCCATTATATCCGATCGTGATAGTAGATTTCCATCAAAGTTCTGGCAATCACTACAGGAGGCCCTAGGAACTCGTTTGGATATGAGCACCGCATATCATCCGCAAACTGAGGGGCAGAATGAAAGAACAATTCAGACTCTTGAAGACATGCTCAGGGCATGTTTTGGAAACGGATGGGATAAATATCTACCATTAGCAGAATTCTTGTATAATAATAGTTATCATGTGAGCATTAAAGCTGCACCATTCAAAGCACTGTATGGAAGGAATTGTAGATCCGCTATCTGTTGGAATGAAGTAGGAGATCGACGATTAACTGGTCCCGAGATCATACACGAAAGTACTGAGAAGATAGTACAAATTAAGGAGAGATTGAAAACAGCCCGTAGTCACCAAAAGAGCTACGCCGATGTCTGAAGGACACCATTAGAGTTTCAGATCGGTGACATGGTTATGCTAAAGGTGTCACCTTGGAAAGGTGTAATACGTTTTGGCAAAAGGGTTAAACTGAACCCAAGGTATGTAGGCCCGTTCAAGATCATCGAACGCATTGGACCGGTAGCTTATCGACTCGAGTTACTACAACAACTCGCCGGAGTACATAATACATTTCACGTTTCAAACCTTAAGAAGTATCTTGCAAAGGAAGACCTCACCATTCCTCTTGAAGAAATCCAAGTCGACGAGAAACTACAATTCATAGAAGAACCAGTCAAAATCATGGACCGTGAAGTTAAACAGCTCAAGCAGAGCAACATACCAATCGTTAAGGTTTGTTGGAATGCTCGAAGGGGTCCCGAGTTTATTTGGGAACGAGAGGATCAGATGAAACAAAAGTACCCACATTTGTTTCCCGAGAACGCAAAATAGGTACAACTTTAAAATTTCGGGACGAAATTTATTTAACGGGTAGGTACTGTAACGACCCGGATTTTTACGATCGTTTTATACATATAAGATTAATATTTACATAAATTAAACATTACCAACATGATAAGCAATCCAAATTGTTGAGTATGGTGTTTTTGAAAAGAGTTTTACACAACGTTTGACCGTCCAATTTGACCGATGATATCACGAACTATATAACATAAGATAATTATATGATTATGTATATATACGTATTTATACATATTTAACATGATCTAAGGAAGGTTTAACATATCATTGTGTACTAATAACAATGAGTTATAAGTATACTTTGAGACTACTAACTTAAGTTTTCAAAACAGTAACTATACGTAACGTTCTTTAACATATATACCTATAAACTATAATGCTTATACAAGTATCGTATAAATACATATGTAATTACTTTAAAGGGCTTAAATACATAAAACAATATAAGTATATTCACAAAAGATAGTTATAATTGAATTCTCGTTCCGTTTTCTCAAGATTTCTACACGTATATCTAGGGTATATGTACCCGTATTATACCCAGCTTCTATACGTATTTACTATTGGTATATACACATCAAATCAACTTATAATCAACCCTATATATGCCCTCATAAAGAGGGAAACTTATTTTAACATCTAGCTTCAATAATTACACAAGATTACAAGTTGGAAAATTGTTTTTGTCCCCCTCCATTCACGCCATATATGGCCTCCTCCCACCTCGTTTCTAGTTCACAATCTTCACTTTCAATTACCCTCTAACTCACATACATGAAAGCCTTAAAGAACCTACTTCAACTCAGCAAGTAACCATGAAGATCTAGCCTCAAAAACAAGCTTTAATCATCATAAGAAAAATCAATCAAGAACACTACAAGTTACTACTTCCATTTTAAGTTATACTTCAAGAATTCCAAGCTATCAAGAAGACCTTCAACCTCAAGTTTTTTTTTCTTATTTTTCCAGTAGCTTTATCCAAGTAACTTGAGGTAGTAACGTTGTTCATAATCTTGTTCGATTCATATTCATATAGCTATCTTATTTTGAGTTATAAATTATAACAATAAGAACATAGTTTGAATGATTTCAAACTTGTTCGCAAACTAAATAGATCCTTCTAACTTAACTTTTAAAACACTTCAAGACCTGTAATATATCATAATGATATGCTAACTTAACAAGATACAACTTGTTTTTACAAAGAACACCTTAAAACTGAATCTACGTCGTTGGAGTGCAACCGGGGGCTGTTTTGGGTTGGATAATTAAAAACCATCTTAAACTTTGAATTGGAAGTTTATATTCTGGAAAAATGATATTTCTTATGAATATGTTAATATATATAAAAATCTCATGGTGTAACTCAAAGTGTAAGTATTTTTCTAAAAATGATCATCTTGATGTTGTTTTTACGACGGAAATGATCACTTTCATAAGATTCACCAAAGTTTGACCTATAACCTGTGATTTTGAATGCAAACTATGGTATTTACAGTTCATATTCATAAATAATGGCTCAATCTAAGGAAGTGGCAAGTTGAACCAACAAAAACGGAGTTGTATTGAAGAAACTACGGCTAAAACAAAATTGGGTATCCGAAGCTAGTTTAGCTACAAAATTAATTGGAGTAAAACTAAACAAATCATATCTTTGCTAATTAATATGATATTTTATATATATTTACTTATGATTTGATTTTATATATTTCAGGACCACCAGTAAACAACACGAGAAGATTAATTATAAGACCTCATGATTGTACGCAACACGTCATTTGACAACACGGTACTTTATGTACGCAACACGTCATTTGACAACACGGTACCATGGGTCGAGATTAATTCTGATCAATACGAATACGATGGGGTCTTTATTTATTTTATTGAGCAACTAATTGTGGACCACTAACATCGGACTACTAACTACGGACTAATAGATATTAAAAGTATTATAAATATATATGTAACGATTATTTGAAAAGAAAATATATTGATATAATATATATATGGTTAGGTTCATGATATCTATCGGAGACCAGGTCGTGTTATATATCTTCAAGGCAAAAGTGAGTATATAGTCCCACTTTTAAACTCTAAATATTTCGGGATGAGAATACATGCATCTTATGATTTACGTTATGGACACAAGTGATTAAAAATATATATTCTACGTTGAGTTGTACCACTGGCATACTTCCCTGTAACTTGGTAACTACTATTTACATGCGGTATTGTAAACGCGAATCCTGTTGATAGATCTATCGGGCCTGACAACCCCAACCGGACTGGACGACTAGTATTCAACGGTTGCACAGTACTTCGTTTCGGTAACTATACTTGGTACGGTGTAGTGAGATTTCATAATAAAGGGAATATGCGACGTTGATTAAATGTTAAGTATGGTTATCAAGTGCTCAACCACTTAGAATATTTTTATTAAAACGTTTATGTATATGAAATCTTGTGGTCTATATTTATAACACTGCTAGCATTAAACCTATATCTCACCAACTTTATGTTGACGTTTTAAGCATGTTTATTCTCAGGTGATAATTAAAAGCTTCCGCTGCATTATGCCGAATTTAAGCAAGATTTGGAGTACGCATATTTGTGTCAAAAATAAAACTGCATACCGAAAGATTTGTAATGTGAAATATGTTGGAAATCGTATTGTTATTATCAAATGTAAAGTTTGTAAGACTAAGATTATCGCTAAACGATAATCATTATTATGTTGTTTAAGCCTTTGGTTATAATAAAGGTTATGGTTTGTATCATAAAAACGTATGCAGATTTTAAAAATGTCACATATAGAGGTCAATACCTCGTAATGACACCAATAAGTATGTGACGTTTATAATCGATATGAACGGGATGTCACAGGTGTACGGGAAAACGGGATGTTACATAATGTTTGGAAAAGAGTCATATTCTCAAGTCCTTCTAAAGATTGATCCGGACATGTAATTCAAATCTTTTTACTATTTGCTTCAAGGCGTATTTTAAAGTCTTCTTATCTCATCAGTTCAATTGTTTCCATCATGTATCTCTTCACATATTCTAACGCTCAAGTCTTAGCATAAGGACGCTCGGTAAGAATTCTGAGATAATTGTAGATGTGAATGATATCTATGTTAAGATTTGGAATGTCAGCATCAAAAAACTCATAATGATTCCCGTCCGAACTGACTTACGTGTCTTTTCTCATACTAATGTTTTCCCGAAGTTGTTTGATATCCATCGTTTCTGTCAATCGATATTTTCGGTGAAGCCATAGATCATCTTCATTCTTTTTCTTATGTCTCCTCCACATCCAACTATAGCATGTTCTTTCACTAGAAGTAATTGTGAACCAATGTATGTAAATCTTTAACTCCTTGGGATCTCGTTGATGCAGAAGATTATATAGGCATTCTATTCAACAAAAGTGTTTCTCAACGTAAAGAAATTATGTTCAACTCCTAATTGTAGTCTATTTTCCCTATTCTTGAAGAATTTACCTTTGTTGAAACTGAACCAAGACTTAACTTTTGATTTATGAGACATTGAAGTTGATATTGTAGGATCGGAAGTTGAAGCATCATTGTCATTTGTGATTTGTGTTGTTTGTTCCGGAGAGTTTGATGGGTTTTTAGTTTGAGTGTTTTTTTCTTTAATATGTTCAAAGATTTCATCTACATTTGGGCTTTCATATAGACTAGCAAAGGCTCAAGATTCTCTTCATCAACAAATTCTACGTCATCCGGTATTGCAGGTAATGAAGATAGTGTACTCAGTACAATAAATCCATCATCATCAGTCTCTTCCAAATAGTAGTTACTTAAGTTCAAGTCCTCATTAAACGGTCTACTCACAACTTCTTTTAGATTTTGATCAACCATCAGAGTAGAAATTGGTTCAAACTCTTCATTCTCAATTATATCTTCATTTATTGGTGTAAGCTCAGGTTCAAGCACAACATTTTTAGGATCATTTGCATTAGAAGTTGATGCACGCTTATCACCATCACCCTGATATCGGCTAAAAAGTCAGGTTTTTACCCTCGATATTAAGGTCCAAAATATAAAGTTATAAACTTTATTACCAAATTAAGAGTTTATTTGCTTTATTTAATAGATCAAGTAATTAAAAAGGTGATGCAAGAAGAATCGAAGAAAATTGGCTTAAAGCGAAGAATTTATAGCAAAAACGATGAAACTCAAGTGACGACCCAGAAAACCAAGTTATGATCCAAGGAATCAGCAAAAATGACCAAGGAAAGGCTAGCACACAGCCTGTCTATACGGTATAGCAACAGATCACACGGCCTGCCCACTTGTTAATAAACGACCTGTGTACATGCCAGGCTGGCACACGGACTGCTTACAAGGCCCGTGTACAAGGCCTGACATGAAAACATAGCCGTGTTACATTGCTTTTCAGGCAGATTTCTAGTATAAATAGGTCCATTTGTATCACATTTCAACACACACTTCACTTCACACTTCTCAATTCTTTCTTTCTAGTTAGATACTTTGGAGGCCTTCTCACCTCCGAGCGGAAAATTTAGTACTTGGAGATGAACGCCAAAAATCGTAGTCGGAGCTTTTTAGAGGATGAAGTTGCACTTTTGTACTTTTGGAAATCGTTTAATCTACTAGTATTTTTATTCCTTTACTCTAATTGTTATAATGTTTCCTATTACTATTATGTAGATGATATTATTGCCATGATTAGCGAGTAATTATTTTAAGTGTTTGTTATGACGTAATCAGTTATGATGCTAAAATTATGACTGTGTAATGTGATTCTGTTGAGATGCTCTCCGATTATGATTTAAACTCAATCGCTTTTCCAACTAATAGAACGTTGTTATCGGCTCTTATTATTGGGAAGTCGCGAACCCCGATTCAGAGTACACTATATGTGTCACCCCTTAGTAAGAAACCTCTGTAGGATACATAGCGTGTTTTTCAGAGGAACAATGGTTGTAGTAAGGTAACCTACGCTATGGATTCTGGCAATTGATTTTTAGTAATGGAAACTCTGACTGAGATACGTAGTACATAGTTGGCGTTGAGCTATGCCTATGCCTATATAGTCACTAGCATTTAAACATTGTAAGTATATGAGGAGGAATAACGGTTATAGTATTCTATACCTCTACCGTGTATGACCATGGAAGATAATCTTTAGTGCGTATACAGTACATTGCACCGAACGTGTTCATGGAGGTTACGCTGTAACTTGGACATGGTGTTCTTTTTAGTTCTTCTCTTTTAATTAAGGGCCTAACTAATTTAATAAGTCCGATCATTGATGAAAGTATCAGAAACACATCATGTCTCTTGGATTAGGGATACCTTCTATCTTTGCTTATGCTTAAGAAAGTTTAGACCTTAAGGATCGTTAATATGTCACCTCACCGGGACGCTCCTATTGATGAACCGTCTGTGTTTGCATGTAGTTCATATTTCTTAGGCGTCGAGGGTATGGGACATTGCTGCCTATACATAATCTTCAAGCCTAATGTATTTACCAAGTGACATGTCCGTCCTCTGATAGGGGCGGTAGGACCAGTATAATGGGTTTAAGGTCATCACCTATTCATGAGATGACATTACACACTTTCAACTATGTAATTGATGAAATCATAACACACACTTGCTTTAACCTTATCTGAATTACAAATTTTATCTTTATCACTTTCCTTTATATATCTGTTCATCCTAGAAAATTAGAAAACCCAAATTATTTTGAACTACTCCTTGGTATAATAAGTCTAGTAATATTTTGCTACTGTGAAAGGTTAGATTGTGTTGTCTTCTTAAACGAATGACCCTATGTCATACTTACCTTACTCACCTGTAGGAAGGAGTAGTAGATTTAGCCCCCGCATATTAAAAATTTAAAACCCAGATTTCCTCTGACGCCTCAATAGATGGTCAGTGACCTAACGACACCGCCGCAAAATAAACTGTCCGTTTTTGCCACATCAGTAGGGAACCTAGTTTTTGGTGCCGCTACCGGGGACTGATATTAGATAATATTGTTATAATTGATCTTTTTACTAGCTCATAGTCGTGTCTAAGAAAGAAAAACTATACACGAACTTGGTTGTTTGATTTTCCAAACAGTCTTCAATTATATTGTAACCAAAAGGATCCTGCCTCTCCGTAGTTGATCTAGCCACCTGGTTTATAAAATAGGTTGAGAGAAACTCTGTTATCAAAATATCAGGGAAATAGTAGTAAGAAACAAAACTTTGTTTTAGTTATAGCTTTCTAGGCTAATATATATATATATATATATATATATATATATATATATATATATATATATATATATATATATATATATATATATATATATATATATATATATATATATATATATATATATATATATATATAATATTGAATCCCTTAGGATTCCTTATAATAATTAATTAGGCATACCTAGTGTATGACCCAAACCCGATCCAGACCAGGACAACTGATATTCATGCCTGGTCGGGAATTGATAATATCTAAAGCACGCAAGAAAAACTTAAAGCTCTTATGGCATTACGTGTTAACCTTTCCAAAACCTCCAAACCCTTAATTAAAGGTTGAGGAGGACCAATCAAGATATCCAAAGATACAAGGACAATCATTCTGGTAAAAACATCATATTGTACAACTCATCCAAAATGGCTTTTAATTTCATAGATTACCGGATGACGATCCCAACTCTCACCTTGACAAGTTTATCTATCTGTCGAACTCCTATAAACAACGCATATGCCAAGATATAGTTTGGCTATACTTGTTCCCCTACTCTATCACTCAACATGCGTAAATGTGGTTTGAAGGATTGGAAAACGATTCCATTACTTCATGTATGGAGATGGCTACGAAGTTTCTAACCAAGTACTTTCCCCCTTCTAAGCAAACCAAGCTTAAAAACATATCATTAACATCAAGAAAAGTTATGATGAATCTCTTTACACTGCATGGGAGCGATTCAAGACCTTACTGAAGAAATGCATGAATCACCACCTAGAATGGTCAGCTCAAATATGTACCTTCTACAATAGTCTTACGGTGAATCATAGGACGACAATCGATGCGGCAGCTCAAGGGAATCTGATGAACCAAACCGCAGATGAAGCATGGGATTTACTCGAGAACATGAAAATGTATCATCATGACTGGAACAGTGGTGAAGAACACTCATCATCTGCTCCACTCTTCGCAATTAACAATCAAATGGAGGCCAACAAAACTCTCACAGAAAGAATGGAGTCTCTTGCCATGCAACTCGGAGATATCATGACGTGATATGGCCAAAACTGACGGTTTAATTTGTGCAGTGTCGTTAGGTCGCAACATGTCAGAATCAGTTACCAAAAGAGAGTAATGGTTTTATTATTTATATTTAGCTGGGGTTTCCTAGCTATAATTCACCTACTTGTCTTCCTTTTAACGAGTAAATGATAAATATAACTCAGGTTCGTATTTTTGTATGTTTGCTCGGTAACGTGGGACAAAAGTTCCTAAATAGTTAACCCTAGTGAAAAGAGGTGATAGATTAAGATTAACTACTAATTTATAATATAACTGTAAAGATAAAGATAGATAGGTGTGAAGAATAGAATCCTGACGAGGAACTATCACAAAAGTTTAACTTCTTAGAATAAACACTAACCTCAATCAACTAGGCTATGAACCTAACTGATTTGTCACTAAGAGATTAGGCCTTGAAGATTCTGGCTAAGACGAATATCCCTACTCCTAACGTTAACCATTAGAGGGTTTAAACGACCTTATTGATAGAATCCTAGGTGCATGAACAAAGTGGTATATCCCTAAAGGAAAGTCTCAGCTTTTCCTAATCCTAATTGGTCTAACTAAAGAAATATTCCACCACTTAATACTAAGCTATGCCTTAACATTAACAGATGTGCAATCTTAGATATTCTAAGGTACTACTAATTGGATTAGAGGTCTCTCCTTTGCGATCACTTACTCAACCCCGGATCATCTTACAACATCTCAAGAACATTGCTTCTGACGCGAATCATGCTTCTAAGCAAGCCAGTGTTCACTGAACTCTATATTGCCTACTCTGATCACAACCTAAATGGGCAGCTCTTCTTTGTCGAATAAATGGTTATTCGTACGTAGGTACGATATCCCTATTGTGACGTTAAGCACACATAACTACTTACCTCGTATCTTAGGGTTGATCAAGTCCTAATACTAGGTTATAGCCACGTGAATAAGTGAAAAGGGTGATCCGTAAATTAAACTTCTAAACCGTCGAGGTTTCAGAATAATAATAGCATAAGGTTAAGATAAAGTATTCAACACATAATAAACATTTGCAACGGATAGATGAGCATGCAAGATGAAAGCAACTTAAGATAACTTTATTAAATTAAGGAAAGCGTTCACCGTTTACAGATGAGATCTGGACCATTACAAGTGCTGACATCCTCTAGACCGCTCCTATTACAATCTTCGACGTTCGTTTTCGGGTACTTAATTTCCCGCTCGGAGGTGAGAAGGCCTTGAAAGCTCTAGTGAGAGAAAGTGTATTGTAGTGAGAGAGTAAAGAGAGGTGTGTTGAAAATGGATGACAAAAAGCCTTTAAATAGAAGTGAAAATGTCCTGCAAATGGCTGGCAGGCCGTTTGGTGTGACAGTTTGCAAGACCAGCCCGTTTGATGTGCCTGTATGTCTGGGCCGTGTGGCAGGCCATTTGCCATACTGGTAAGCCATTTGGCAGGCCGTTTGACTTGCTGATTTTCTGGATCGTAACTTGATTTCTTGTCTTTCACTGTTTTTCGCTCTAGAATCTTCGTTTTAGCTCCGATTCTCTTGATTCTTTTTGCATTGTCCTCGTAATTACTTTATCTACAAATTTAACCAAAAAAGTAATTATTTTGCCGACAAATTTTTGAACTTTATGTTTTTGGGACTCAATACCGGGGTAAAAACGTAACTTTTTAGCGAATATCAAGACGCAACCGCAATAGGTTAACCAGGTGCAATCGTGTACTAATTGTACCAACTCGCAACCAATAGAAGAACATCAAGTTGAGTACAAAAACCCTAAAGGATCAATCTATTACATTCAATACCA
The DNA here is from genome assembly GCF_046630445.1 of Rutidosis leptorrhynchoides. Taxonomy (NCBI): domain Eukaryota; kingdom Viridiplantae; phylum Streptophyta; class Magnoliopsida; order Asterales; family Asteraceae; genus Rutidosis; species Rutidosis leptorrhynchoides. Next base: position 179,539,986 of record NC_092338.1, on the reverse strand, counting down.
TGCTCATCAGCAAAACCCTGGATTTAATCAGCAATCCGGAGGAGCTTAGTTTCAAAGAAATAACCAACATTTTCAACCTCGTCATCGTTGCACCCCTTATCCTCAACAACCTCAATTAAATTACTAACAACCACTCTCGCTCACTGTACCTACAGAAAAAAACCCTCTCATTAACCAGATTACAAAAGAACCCACCTCAGGTCTCGGGACTGGAGATTAGTTACACCAGTGCATTCAAGGACAGAACAACTAAATTAGAGGACTTCCTAGAAGACAAGATCAGACAGAAGTGCTCATGAAAAATCAATTAGAACTACTCAAGAGTCTAGAAGCGCAGCCTGGACAGTCATCCCAATTCCTTGAAACCCGACCACATGGGAGATTGCATAGTAATACCATCCAAGATCCCCTTATAGGAGAAGAAAAAAAATGGATTCCATTATCCCGAAGGAAGAACCTAACCCTTGGAGAAGATCAGCTAGACTTAAGAAGAAGTCAGATGCTGTGCAGAAATAACTTCAGCTGAATCCAGTTCGTGTACCCTATCCTGGAAGACTCAAGAACAATCAGGAGAAACATGGAACTTTCAAGCTGAATTGAAATTTCTTGGACTCCGTATCTAAAACACCAAGCCATAATAGATATATACGAAGACTTCTCTCAAAAAAGGAAAGGATGCCAGATTTGACAAAATTTCATTGGGTGCAGAATGCTCAGTATTACTAAGAAACTCTCTACCTAAGAAGCTAGGAGATACTGGACGATGTACATGTTCAATCTACCAATCTTGACCCATTCAAGCTTTAGCTTCTTTAGGAGCAAGTATCAACCTCATGCCCTATTCTCTTTTCAAGAGATTAGAGCTAGGTGACTTAACACTAACTAAATGACAATCCAACTTGCGGATCATACAATTCGATATCCCAAGGGCATAGTTGAGAATGTCTTGGTGAAAGTTAATCAATTCTTGTATCCTACGAATTTCGTAGTAATGGATATTAAGTAAGACTTAGACACACTTATCATCTTAGGAAGACAGTTCATGAACACGGCTGAGACTGTCATCGATTTCTATAATCAAACCTTGGTCTTACGATTATATGGGTAGAGCGTAACATTTAGAATTGATCGCCCAACGTTTTTCTAAAAATAGTAAGAGATGTTTCCTATTTCCACCAGACAGATCACTTCCAATGATGAATCTCTATCACCAGCCGATGATACAGTTATGAGCCTCAAGCCCGCTAAATCGCAGTCTACCGAAGACCCTGAAATGGAAGAAGATGATCTTGAAGAAGAAATAGGGTATGAGGAAGAATTTGAAGAAGAGATGGAAGTGGAAGAAGAAACAGAGGATGCAGATGTCACACCCCCAAAATGGACCAGGGGTAATTGTGACCAATCATATCATAACACAGTTGTATAAGCGAGAACGACTCTAAATGAGACGTTTTATTTATTAAATAAACAGCGGAAGCATTATTCAAAGTTTTACATCATAAGAGTACAGTAAATGGAAAATGTCTTAAACAAAATTATAAATATGAATGATGGACTCCATGCAAGCAGCAAAGCATACATCAATCATCTAGTAGTAAGTAGCAGCTAGCTCAATCATCACCTGAGACAAAACACGCTTAAAGTGTCAACCAAACAGGTTGAGTGAAATTCATAGGTTTATAAATAATATCTAAAGTTTTAGACCTCAAGATTTAGTTTAAAGTTGATTGATATAGAAATATCAATCTAAAAGTGTTGCTGCATTTTGTAATATCGCTACTAAACAAGTTTACCCTATGACACCTTGTACTGTCAGTGTCGTGGAATCATTATTATGTAACCAAAGACCAACGGTCGAATGGTTAGAGACGTTACTCTCAATAGGCCTACTCACAATAATTAAGTTTGCATTTAAACGTAGCAATTAACAATATTACAGTAGGGATTTAGCATGAATCAAAGCATGACAGCATAGTTAACAATTTAGTACTCGTGTCTAAGCGTAAAACAGTTATAAAGCAAGCATGTGTCTCACCCCAAAAGTTATAAAACAGTTATGAAACAGTAAAAAGTGGGGCTATGAAGTTCACCTTAGTAGCACACGAAAGAATTGAATGGAAGGACGTGACCGAGATCTCAACCTAGAGATAGAACGTATGATCAGACATAGCCTAACAGACAATAGTATATAGTACTATATTGATAGTAATGGTTCACTAAAGAATTTCCATTTTCGGAAGGTTACTATTTATGGAAAGTTTCCACTTATAGTAATTTTCCAATTTTAGAAAGTTCGGGTTAATCTTTAGCAAGACATTGTATAACTTTACTCAAACTTCGTTGCTATCAAATAAGTCAGGAATGACCAGATGTAACCGGGGGCCCAGGATTCTTGACCAGAATCTAAGTCATGGCATTCGAGATCCACAAGCTTACCCATAAATGGCAAACTAGACATCATTCACTTACGACCGTGAGTAGCGATGAAGTTCACATGAATTATACATTATCTTTGATTAACCTTCACTTTAGGTGTATACACACAACGAATTATTAATGTACTTAATAATTATATATGTGATAATACAACCTAAGTTTTATTTAATATTTAGTTATTATACCTTAGTATGTCTTATATATATTAAATATAATTACCTTTAAATAAATACCTAAATTACTTCAAAAATAGTAGTGTTTTATTAATCGAACATTATTCAAAAATGTCTAAATAATAAATTAAATATCTAAAAATTACATAAATAATTTTTATAGTCTTAGTTAATCATATAGATTAGTAGAAAAATTTAAGAAAACGTTTTTATTATATTTTTGTATTTATTTTTGTTTTTACCCTTAATGTATTCACAAAATAATTTTAATTCTACATAATTACTAAATAAACCCAAATAATTATTTTTATAATTTTTATAAGTTTCTATCAATCTAATAACCTGTAAAAAAATATTTAAAAAAATATTTTTTTATTATTTTATATTTATTCTTAATTTACCTTCGAATTACATAATAATAGAGTTTAATTATATAATAAATACTAATTTGACCCAAGTAATTATTTTTATAATTTTTTCAGATCTATATAAGTTTTAAAAACTCAGAAAAAAATTATATATATTTTATTTTTGATTAAAAGTATTTATTACGAATTTTACATTGTTTTTACGTTTAAACACTACATAATTCGTATTTAATTATAAATAATATTCCATAAATTATCAAAATTATTTTTATGCATCACAACACTTATAATACTAATTATAACATATAAACATAATTAATTTCGAATTTTACAAAGAATATACAATAAATATAAATATAAATGACAATATTGAAAAAATTAATAAAAATAGAAAGTACCTCAAATTTTCTTCAAGGTTTTGAGAGAATAACTTAAATTTTTGTGTTTGGCAAGAAAAAATGAATGAGGAGCCATGTATTTATAGGTAAAAAATGGTTGGTGAAAAGAAAAAAAAATAATAAAATAAAGGTGCCAATTTTGACAAAATAATAAAAACATGTTAAAAATGTTTTTAATAAGTTTTTGTTTTTGAAAATATTTAGTCAAAATTCATGGGCTCATTATTTAATTTATAAAAAAAAATCTTATTTCTTTTTATTTTTATTTCTTTTTATAAGCTAAATATATATAATGATTAAAATAACTTATCATTTAATTAATAATTATGTTACATATAGTTTTAAATATAATACGCATTAATATTAACTAAAGTTATTTTATATAATTAGTGTAAACTTTAGTTAACAGAACGTGTCAACTAAAAATAAATATTTGATCAACGTCGAATTTAATTATATATTACGTATGGATAACAACCCTATAGTCAAATTAGTCAATTCAGGTATGGAAATATGAGGGTTGTTATAGTACCTACCCGTTAAAAGAAATTTCGTCCTGAAATTTAGTTGTTGCCATTAATCGGTGTTGTTCGTACATAGACGAGGATATTTACGTTTTATTTGGTTTTCACGTTCCCAGGTATGCTCGGGGCCTTGCGTGAATTCCAACGGATAGAATATTGTTCTGTTTCAAGAATTAAAACCATACATACCATAATTTCTACAAGTTCTTCTACGAAGTGCATTTTATTATTAATGCGGAGATCATTCAAAATGATGATGTTAAACAAGTCATTTCAGTAAATTGGATATATAAAATGTGTTATGAATAATATCGAGCTCATTTAAACCTTGAGCGTTTATGCCACAATGTTAGGGTAGACAAAACAGAGAGTAGTTCATGAAAATTATAGTCATGAAGTTTGATAGAGATCATCATTGTTTACAACAAGAATATTGTAATGATGAATATAAGTTGAAGAATAAAGTTTTATCACTATTGAATAATATGGATAGAACGATTCGATTATAGAAAGAGTATAAACGAAGCTATCGTAAAAGAGTGAATGAGTAAATTAAATGTTCGCCTTAACTTTTGACGTAGTCACGATTGATTTCCGAAATTCAAGGGATTAAAGGAAATCTTCGTAATCTATAAGATTTGATTATCCGGTATTTACGGAATTTTGGGATTTCTTTGATTAAATGCGATGAATTGCCTCGATTGCTGTGTTTGGAAATTTTGCTATAAATTAGCTTCTTCCGTTTCATTATCTTCACCACTTCTATACTTTCTTCCTAGATTCATACTTCCAAAAGATTTGTTAATATGCTCAATCTCGTATTGATATTTGTTATTATATTGACCATATATGCAGTCATGCTTCTTTTTCTTTTACCACCAGAGGAATCTGTTTACTTCTACTATGCTCTTGGGGTTATAATATTTTTAATTCTCCCGTGTCTTTATGTTGCTATACGAATTGATATACACGATTTGTAATTTCCGTGTTGTTATCGGGCTTTGTATTTTCCCTTATATGTCGGAGCTCTTTACCTTTTTATTCTGCTCTCGACTCTAAGTTAAGCGAGTAATGGTCCAGAATTTGTAGGTATGAAGTTTCGAATGAACCTAATGTTCTAAGTGTAATATCACGATTTGATTTGGTAAATTACCAGAATTACTGAGGATAGAACTATCAAGAATATATGTTCTTGATATGTTCAGAGATTAAGTAGAATGTAAGAGTCGTGTAACATGGCAAATAATGATTATAAAGTCTATGAATCATCATCTTCCATTAAAAATTTAGCATGACTTACTGTAATATAGTCACGTTGGACTGACGTCATTATACTATACTAACTCATGCTTCAATTTCCAACATTTCTTCAAAACATTTATAATTTAAAATTGAATTTTACTGAATATAGAAACTATAATAGTTTCCTTTATAAAGATATCGCAAAGAGATACTTAATTGTGGACAAGAATCGTTATGAAAATATCTTCAGAAATATAGAGGATATTTATAACGACATTTTGGAATTTCTAAGTTCGAAGGTTGATGAAGAAAAATTTTCCACAAGCTTTTAACATAACTTCGGAGCAAGATATTCTCTAAAGATTTCATCGGATCCAGAATTACCTGGATTCTTTGAATATAGGGTTTGGTCCTTGTATTTGTCCTTGGTCTCCTCCATGGTTAGCTCAATCCGTTTTTCAGTTCCAAATTTTCTTTTGAGCTTTTCCAACGTACCATTCTTTATTATCAAACTTTTGGCCATTGAGACCATCTACAATTTTGCTGTTTCCTCTGCATTTAATGCAGCCATATTTGATTCATCGGTTATCAATCCGAGATGGTTTCAAGAAATTTCATTTTTAGATGATTAAACGCTGATTGTAATCGTCAACGGTTCTAATGGTTGATGAATAGGCGTTGTTGATTTCAAAAGTAATGAACGATAATTTTGGTGGTTTGATGTGATAATTCATCATAGAATACGAATGAATATAATTAATGAATGTAGTGATCTTTAGGAAGATTACACTTGCTAAAGCTTTACTTAGATTCCGATATGTCCAAATCAGAATAGGTAATTAAATTCGTATGAAAATGGTTGTTCTTTAGTGAACGGATACATATGTGGATGTAAGTAGTATAGTTACTAATTATTGAATCAGAATTTGAAGAATGTACAATGTAAGATATTGATGTGAGATATAAATATTTCTCGGGTTTTACCTACCCGTTAAAATATTTTCACAATTAACAGTTTGTACAAAAGGATTTTTAATTACAATCTTTATGAAGATATACGTTCATATATGTATTCTTCACGTATAATATAGATTTAATGAGTTAATATACTATTAAAATCATTTGATTTGCGGTTGAAGCGAGAATAAATAATCTTCAAAACTTGAGAGATTACATAATCATCGCAGAATCTTTCTTTAATGAAGTTATGAATCAATACTCCATCGTTCATTGTTATTGATATACCTCGGTATATGATGTTGATGCTCGTGGAATTCTTGTGAAATTCACAAGGCACGAATGATGTTTTTTAAAGAGTTTTGAGTACATCGAAAATGAAAGTGTAAAACTAAACATGTATTTGAATAATACACTTAGTTTATTATGAAATGGAGTTTATTGTGATGAAGCAGTGATTAACGAGGAATGTATATCATAGCATATTAGTGATATGAATTAACCAAGTAGTACATACTATTTAAGATTCACACGTAATAGCTTAATACGAAAAGATTAATTATTGTTCCAAACCATATATATATATAAAGTATACATATATAATTTTCAGGAAGAATGAGTCAATACATTTTAACTCATTATTACTAATATTCCTTGGTATCTATGGGGCGTATGATGTTGATATCCGAGGTACAGATTATGGTGTTTGTTGTTGGTGAAGCTGATGTTGTTGGTGGTGATGCTGTTGGTACTGGCGGTGATGCTGGTTATGCTGCTGGTGCTGCTGCTGGTGCTCGTAGGTTTCGCACCATATTCTCCAGAGCCACCACTCGAGCGCGAAGCTCATTGACTTCTTCTATTATTCCGGGGTGATTGGCGGTTCGGACAAGTGGATGAATAAGAACTAGAATTTTAGATATTATATATTCGTGACTGGATACCCTGGAAATGAGGGTGAAAATAGTGTTCCGAACGGGTTCGCCGGTAAGTGCTTCAGGTTCTTCACCAAGAGGTGAATTCGAATGGTGGAAGGGATCACCTTCTTCTTGTCTCCATTGATTAAGTTTACTACGAACCCATCCCCAATTCATCCAAAATAGATGATGACTAATTGGTTGGTTCATTCCGGTTATGCTGCCATTGGAGCTCGAGGAGTTCAAGAAATCATGTGAGAAATCCATATTATCTGATCGGAATAAGGGTTTTTGTTATGAGATGAGTGTTGAATATTGAATGATATATTTGTCTTCTTGATATACGTATATATAGCAAAAAGATTTCCGTAATTTACAGAGGAAATTTAGGAAAAGTGTTAGACAAAGTTTATTAAGATAGATATGATAAGATATAATAAGATATGATGTGTCTATAATCCAATAATAGCAGTATGATGTGTCGAGATCATAAAATGATAAGTATGTAATCTGATAATCTTTCGATTAAAGACTTTCAATTCGTAATGGTCTATTCAGGTCTAGGGGCTTGAGCTATAGGATCCTTTAAATCGGTAATCCAAACCCTTCCATTCTAGAGTTTCGTAGATGCCATCCATCAAGAAAATTCAATAACGAGAAATAAAAGGTATAAAAGTAGTGAATATGAGTAGTGATGACATTATAATGTCTTTGAGATTCTCGATAACTCAATGACATTTTTCTGTTCGCAAAATGATGCATAAAGGCATAAAGCATATAGGTACGTGATATAACAGGGAGTTATATACGTTTGAGTATGAATAGTAACAAATATAGGAGTTTCAAAAATTCATGGATAATATTTCATGTAATACATATGTAATACACAAAACCATGATAAATGACATAGAAATGTCGAGAACGGTGTCGCATTTAAATGTGGTGGCGGAATTGAATAGTACTTAGGAGAATGAGCAGAGTTCTTAGATTGGCTCGGCATTCTAAGATAAGTAAAGTTTCTAAAGTATAGTGTAGCATTTAACAGTTAAAGGCAACAATTAAAGGAACTATAGTCATAGGAAGTTGTAGTCCTATATTGCTAAGGTACCTAATTGTATAAGGCACACATAAGATGCAATCCTGGTTCTCTACAACAACCTGCTCTGATACCAATCTGTCACACCCCCAAAATGGACCAGGGGTAATTGTGACCAATCATATCATAACACAGTTGTATAAGCGAGAACGACTCTAAATGAGACGTTTTATTTATTAAATAAACAGCGGAAGCATTATTCAAAGTTTTACATCATAAGAGTACAGTAAATGGAAAATGTCTTAAACAAAATGATAAATATGAATGATGGACTCCATGCAAGCAGCAAAGTATACATCAATCATCTAGTAGCAAGTAGCAGCTAGCTCAATCATCACCTGAGACAAAACACGCTTAAAGTGTCAACCAAAAAGGTTGAGTGAAATTCATAGGTTTATAAATAATATCTAAAGTTTTAGACCACAAGATTTAGTTTAAAGTTGATTGATATAGAAATATCAATCTAAAAGTGTTGCTGCATTTTGTAATATCGCTACTAAACAAGTTTACCCTATGACACCTTGTACTGTCAGTGTCGTGGAATCATTATTATGTAACCAAAGACCAACGGTCGAATGGTTAGAGACGTTACTCTCAATAGGCCTACTCACAATAATTAAGTTTGCATTTAAACGTAGCAATTAACGATATTACGGTAGGGATTTAGCATGAATCAAAGCATGACAGTATAGTTAACAATTTAGTACTCGTGTCTAAGCGTAAAACATTTATAAAGCAAGCATGTGACTCACCCCAAAAGTTATAAAACAGTTATGAAACAGTAAAAAGTGGGGCTATGAAGTTCACCTTAGTAGCACACGAAAGAATTGAATGGAAGGACGTGACCGAGATCTCAACCTAGAGATAGAACGTATGATCAGACATAGCCTAACAGACAATAGTATATAGTACTATATTTATAGTAATGGTTCACTAAAGAATTTCCATTTTCGGAAGGTTACTATTTATGGAAAGTTTCCACTTATAGTAATTTTCCAATTTTAGAAAGTTCGGGTTAATCTTTAGCAAGACGTTGTATAACTTTACTCAAACTTCGTTGCTATCAAATAAGTCAGGAATGACCAGATGTAACCGGGGGCCCAGGATTCTTGACCAGAATCTAAGTCATGGCATTCGAGATCCACAAGCTTACCCATAAATGGCAACCTAGACATCATTCACTTATGACCGTGAGTAGCGATGAAGTTCACATGAATTATACATTATCTTTGATTAACCTTCACTTTGGTGTATACACACAACGAATTATTAATGTACTTAATAATTATATATGTGATAATATAACCTAAGTTTTATTTAATTTTTAGTTATTATACCTTAGTATGTCTTATATATATTAAATATAATTACCTTTAAATAAATACCTAAATTACTTCAAAAATAATAGTGTTTTATTAATCGAACATTATTCAAAAATGTCTAAATAACAAATTAAATATCTAAAAATTACATACATAATTTTTATAGTCTTAGTTAATCATATAGATTAGTAGAAAAATTTAAGAAAACGTTTTTATTATATTTTGTATTTATTTTTGTTTTTACCCTTAATGTATTCATAAAATAATTTTAATTCTACATAATTACTAAATAAACCCAAATAATTATTTTTATAATTTTTATAAGTTTCTATCAGTCTAATAACCTGTAGAAAAATATTTAAAAAAATAGTTTTTTATTATTTTATATTTATTCTTAATTTACCTTCGAATTACATAATAATAGAGTTTAATTATATAATAAATACCAATTTGACCCAAGTAATTATTTTTATAATTTTTTCAGATCTATATAAGTTTTAAAAACTCAGAAAAAAATTATATATATATTATTTTTGGTTAAAAGTATTTATTACGAATTTTACATTGTTTTTACGTTTAAATACTACATAATTCGTATTTAATTATAAATAATATTCCATAAATTATCAAAATTATTTTTATGCATCATAACACTTATAATACTAATTATAACATATAAACATAATTAATTTCGAATTTTATAAAGAATATACAATAAATATAAATATAAATGACAATATTGAAAAAAATTAATAAAAATAGAAAGTACCTCAAATTTTCTTCAAGGTTTTGAGAGAATAACTTAAGTTTTTGTGTTGGGCAAGAAAAAATGAATGAGGAGCCATGTATTTATAGGTAAAAAATGGTTGGTGAAAAGAAAAAAAAAATAAAATAAAGGTGCCAATTTTGACAAAATAATAAAAACATGTTAAAAATGTTTTTAATAAGTTTTTGTTTTTGAAAATATTTAGTCAAAATTCATGGGCTCATTATTTAATTTATAAAAAAAAATCTTATTTCTTTTTTTTTTATAAGCTAAATATATATAATGATTAAAATAACTTATCATTTAATTAATAATTATGTTACATATAGTTTTAAATATAATATGCATTAATATTAACTAAAGTTATTTTATATAATTAGTGTAAACTTTAGTTAACAGAACGTGTCAACTAAAAATAAATATTTGATCAACGTCGAATTTAATTATATATTACGTATGGAAAACAACCCTATAGTCAAACATATGAGGGTTGTTATAGCAGAAGATAAGACACATCGTTTGTCTGCGTCCGCAACTAGTAAATCTGAAATTTTTTTGGGGGACAACAGGTGGAGCATGAATATCTTTCTAAATGACTTCCCAGAAAAGTGTGCGCTCATAAGCACGCGCCTCTAGCATCGCTTCACCAAATCGGTTCTCAACAACTTTACAATCAAGGGTATGTTGGACAATCTCCGATAATCTGCCGCGGAGGATTTTATACTCTGAGTCGATTAAGGCATGCTTAGTATACCAATCGCTAACGCTATCAATAAGATATCACACGTGAGATTCAGCACGGTCTAGCTTTACAGATAGCTCCATAATATGTGCTTCTAAAACCTTGCACTGTTTAGAGAAGTCACTTTCTACTTGTTACTTTTCATGGTTAAGGCATCAATGCTTGCCTCCGCGCGTTTATGAGTGACAACAGCTACTGAAAGCTGGTCGTTCAAAATAGCATTTTCACCTTCAACTTTAGTGATTTTAGATTTTGCAAACAACAATTGTTGTTGACCCGAAACTACCAAGTTGGTTTTTTCATTAAGGCGATGAACATCTCTTACAAGGTTAAATAGCGTATCTTGAGTATCGACATACAGATCCTTCTCTGGAGAAAGACCTTGCAATTTTTTAAGTAATTTGGGGGAGTGCAAGCTTGCAAATGCGCAAACTGATCAAAAAAGGCGATGCCAAAAGCCTTTAAAAGGTCGTCAAAATTGTCCATTAACGAAGGGCGAATCTGCATTCTTGATTTCTTATTACCATCACTACTAGGTCCTGCATAGTTAAAAGCATCACTATATCTATAACTCTGGGAAAAAGGCACAATTATACTTAACAATAAGTAACATACCTTCTGCTGAAGTATTCACGACGGTCTTGAAGCTAGAAAATGAGCTGGCCTCGTCAATAAATAATAAAGAGGTATCTCCATTTCTTTGCTTGTAAACAAAGGAAATTTTCCTCTTTAAACCAGTTTTTACGATTGCAACAGGAGTTGTGGTGGTTGCAAGAACATAACCTTCTTCAACATGGATATTTTTATTCACAGGCAGATCAGCTTCACCTTTTACAGTTTTTGTGGGTACATAGGTATCTATCTTCATTTTAAAACAAAGACGGCACAAAAATCAAGAGTACAAACATGAGAGTTATAGAGGGTCTAGAATTACCAGTTCAACAAATAAATGGTTCAAGCAAGATTCTCAAAAAATGTTCATGGTGGGAGTAACTGTTATACCTTTGTTTTGTTATATATTAAAATGCAATGAAGCAAAGAGAGGGATAATCATAGCATGGTTAAATGTAGGACCTTGTTACAAGGTCCTGAGTAAAGCCATGCATACTAAGCAAGCTAATTAAAACGAAGTTTAAACCAGACAAAAACAAAAAGAGTAAGTAAACCTTACTCAGAAAAGGAAGAAGGCGAAAACTTGCTGCAAGGATAGCTAAACTCAAAGTAATATGACCTAATATGTAAAAAGATTAATGAACAAAAAAGGTAAAAAGATATTTATATGCGGAATATATGGGTCAAATACCCACCGGGTCACAATTCTGAACCTACACGTGTCGCAATCTCATGCTAATCCTTTTGATTAGATGCTCGGTGCATGATTGCAAACCCATACAGTTGCATAATACAATCATTAACTTTTCGGGTAACAGTGACGGTTGAAACTCTGTTTCCGTTTCAAGTATTACTTGTTTCTCTAGTCGCATTTGAATGGACTATGTTTTTATTTTAAAGTTCGATGCCGTACATTCGTTGTTACTATATATGGCATCGAACTGGGGGAACTTAATGATACACATACCCAAATGTCTATGCGGAATACGCATCCAAATCATAACCTACGTACTAGATGCCAGCATCCGCGTACGCTATGAATAAAACCAAGGGTATAGCCACGCCACCTATGCACCTATACCAATGGATGCGGTCTTTAATGACTTGGTCAAACTGTTTACCTTGCACGCTATGGTAAACGATAAGACCAACCTTATTCGGTTTCCTTATATAATGCATGTTAGTTAGGGAAGGAGATCACAATTATATGGGGATAGAATCCTATTCAAACCCTAATTCTTAGCCTATAAATACATGGCTCTAAAACCCTGAGGGGTACGACGTTACATTCTACGTAACATATAGCATACTCTCACGTACGAATTACAAACGTACGATCTTCATCATCGTTCAAGACGTTCATGTAAATTCATTGAACTATGAATCCTTCATGTATTGAGGCCACTCAACCTTGTATTCTAGGTTGTTGGTGGATTCACGATCGGCCACACCGGAATCTTACTGGCTCCGGTGCAGGTTATCCACGATTGTCCTCGGAAGTTCGAATATTGTTTGTCCTTAAACCTTATTTATTTTACTCAAGCGTACTTTCACCCTAACCCCGTGAAAATTTGTTTGATCACTAACGTTTTCTCCAATGCTCCCTTCTTTTCGTTGGCTATTAACTCGGGATAGTTTGCCCAACGATGAGGAAGGGCACGACTTCAAGGACAACTCAAGACCTTAAAGAATGAGCGAGTCAAGCTTCCGAATTCTTAATCAACGTAGTATAATAAGTTTGAAACAACATTAAAATTGTCGTGATAAATTTCCAAAATTTTCAAAAAAATTCAAAAATCTTCAATAAAATACAATTTTTTTTACGAATTGCTTTGAATTGGTTATCTCAATGGTAGGCCTTTGAGTACTCCACAAGTAAACCCAATGGGTGCTTTCTCACCTTGCTTACCAAAACCATCTGGTTAGGATAAGTTGGTCGAATGTTCGCCATACGTTGAGATAACTTTGTGACCTTTAAGATTTGGACAAGTAAGCCCGAGGGGTGCTTTATCACATGTCCACCTAAGGCTCCGTCTAGGATGGGTTATCTTGAAAATATTCTATAAAATCTCATAGAAAGTTACGAGAATTTATTCTCAAAAGTAAATTCACCAGCAAAAGCTCTTAAGCCCTTAGAATGAATCGATTGATTATCCCTGCCCGCTAGGCTAGAAGTTCTTTTGAACTTAACTTTCCCTCTTAAGACTTGCCACCCATTGTTTTATGAGTATATGAGCTTTAAAAATGAACAAGTCTTTCAACTTAAATTGAGTTTGCTTGAGGACAAGTAAAGTTCAAGTGTGGGGGATTTGATAACACCGAAATTATTCATATTTTTATACCCTTTTTACGGTGCTATCTTCCTTAGATTCGCACAAAAATGACCTATTCCTTTGCTTATTGGGGGAAAAATGAGCAAAGGCTACTAACCATGTGAAAAGGTTATTTGTGATCTTTGCAAGTACAATTATGGAGAAAACAAGCCAAAAAGTAATAAACCAAATAAGCCAAAGAACATCTGAGAAATTGCTCAGGTGGGCGGCCTAGTCTCCCAAGCTGACGGCCATGTTAAAGTCAAATTAAAGTCAAATCTGCAAAAATAATAGTTCCTACACTAAACTCAGTACGGCGGCCATGATTCCCAAGACGGCGGCTTAGCTAAATAAGGAAAATATTCGGCTTTAATGAAGAAAGTTTTAGAAGCAGTCCAGTACGATGACCAAGAAGTCAAATTCATCATAGCTATTTGAGGAAAGGATTCATGCGTTTCAGTAAAAAAGGAAAAAATCTCTCAGTACGTTGATCTCACAAGCATGTTTGCTTGCTGAGTGTGCCAGTTGTAAAACAAAAGACACTTTCCATCAGTGAAGACGGAGGCTTCCATGTCCAAGATGGCATCATGGGATTCACTACCATACCATGCCGGCAACTTGGGAAGCTTTGCCCGCAGCTGGAAAATTATTATAAATAGAGGAGCCGATTTCAGTTTTGACGAGACAGAAGACATTTTTCAATTAATTAGTTTAGGTTTATATTCAGTCAATAATCTGTTCAAGTATCTACATTATCAATTTACTTTTCAAGCATTGTTCTTTCGATTATTCAAGTTAATTTCCAAGTTGAAACCAAGTATTGTACTTTTCTATAAGTATATTGAAGAATTCTGCATTCTTACTTTCTCGTGTTCATCTTCTATTTAGGTACAACCTTATAATTTATCATTTACCATATTATTTATCATGTTTATCTATGTTAACTACTTTGTTAATGTTATTATGAGTAGCTAACAACCTTAAGGTGTTGGTTTAGGTAAAAGAGATAAAAATGTAATTGGATTTGACACTGTTGAGTAAGGGCGGTGGCTTGAGTGTCAAGGCCGGCAGCCTAGAACCTTAAAACCAGTAAATCATTTTTGAACACTGTCTATGGTAATTAGATTCGATTTCTATCTATTAATGCTCCAAGCCAGTGGCCTATCATGGCTAGCTGAAAGGACCCGTTCATATACATTATAAACGATTCATAATAGTTGATTTCATTGCGAGTCATTTGACCTCTATATGATACATTTTACAAACATTGCATTCGTTTTTAAAAGGCAAACTTTCATTTCGTCGAAAGTTGACGGCATGCATACCCTTTCATAATATATCCAAACTATAAATGACTTAATATTAATCTTGATGAACTCAACGACTCGAATGCAACGTCTTTTGAAATATGCCATGAATGACTCCAAGTAATATCTTTAAAATGAGCAAATGCACAGCGGAAGATTTCTTTAATGTAGCGACCCCGACAAATCGTCAAATGACGGCGTCATCTACGTATGGTCCCATTACATGGTCGTAAGTCTTTATAACAAAGTTTGACCGAAAAGTATGTCGCATTCATTTCATAAATAAGGGTGTTTCAAAGTTTACAAAAGTAGTTTCCATAACAAGTACATAACAATGTTTAAAGTTTGTATGAAACACGTGCGACACGATTAAAAGTAGTCAAAAAGACGCTCCACGTATGCAAGTATACTCGACATCCAATGCAAGTATCAAATAGTATGAGCGGAAGCATGTATCACCTAAGTTCAAGGACCTGAGAAAAACATAGAGAATCTGTCAACGAAAACGTTGGTGAAATCATAGGTTTAAATAAGTAAATGAGTAATAGTAAGTTGAACCACAAGATTTGCAACATCGATAAAGCCATAGTACATTCTAAAAGTTAATATTCACGAGCACCCAATTATCAAAGCTTAACGTTCCGTCCGTTGAATACCCCATCAATTAGTGCTAGAACAACACTGTTCCCGAAAATATATTTCATTCGTAAACGGTAGCGAACCGTTTGAATGAGGGTTTGTCAAACCCATATGGCCATATAACATAAGTTCTCGCTTACACCATCTGATGTAACTAATGATAATCGGATTGAGGATTTTCGTTCTAAACTCGTATGTAGAATGTTTGTTTTCCCGTTCTTGTGTTCACTTAGTTCAAAAGAATCGTTTATGTTTTCTCATCCCAAAAGTAAGTTTGAAAGAGTAAAAGTGGGACTATGATCTCACCTTGAGTGCACGTACGAAAAGTACTTCACAAAATAACGTGTGCGAAGGATAGTGCTAGTCTTGACCTAAACAAATAGGTCGTATCAATAACGATAGTCACGAAGGGTCAAAGATGTTCAATTAGTCCTATGGCTCAATACGACTCGATTAATATAGCATGTGAAGCAAATTGTCAAGTTTCATGCAAGATACAAGTATAAAAGCATGTTAGGAAGATTGCATAATTAATTGGTTAAGTTTGACAAAAAGTCAAACTTGGTCGGGTCAAAGTCAACGAAAAAGTCAACATGTTCGGGTCGGGTCCCGGACAAATTTTCCATGCTAATTATTCATATACAAGTATATTAAAACAAGTTTCATGTGAATCGGAGGTCGGTAGCTAGTCAAACATTTCACGTTAAAAGGGACATGGAGGTCAGAATCTGTCCAGGCCAGTTGGCGCGCCGCGCGGGGTATGGTGCGCGCCGCGCGACCTGTAGTTCAGCTATTTTTCTGTTTTGCAAAACTATGCACGAGCCAAAATCAATTTTAACGCAAAACTTGACCCGTAAACACTTATAACGCCTATCATACATCGTTGGAAAGGTATTTTGACGAGGAATGTAACTAAACACATATCATCAATCAAACTTGCACTTAAAACAACCGAAAACCGCAATTAATGTTCCATAATCAATGCATACAAGTCAAAATTGCAATTTAGTGATTTGGCAACCAAATTACATGAACGATATGCCGTTTCGAAGGTAATTAAGCATACAACACAACCTAACACTTACAAGTAACATTAACAAGCATTTAATGCATCAAAAATTCAATTTACTTCTATCAAACCCTAACCCCAAATCACAAATTCAACAATCTTGCATATGAAACTAATCCATGTCAACCTACATACCAATTTGAAGCTAGTGATGTTAGGAACACAATTAAAACATGAACTTTCATCATTCAACAACATATGAACACCTAAAGCTCAAGATTAAGCAAGCATTCTTTCAATATGAACTAGTTACACCAAGATAGCAAGAACAAGCATACAAATCACATAATTATACTAGACTTGAGCCATAGACACTAATTAACAACCTTTTAACTCAAAAATCTCAAGAACACATAAAATTAGTGGTTTTAGAAAGTTACCCAAATTTGATGAGGTCGGTATGGAATCGAAGAGGAGATCACGAGGAGTTCAAATATGTAATTTGTTTGGCAAGATGACCGCTAACTCGATTTTGGATGATGAATCTTTGTATGGAAGTTGAGAGAAAAGTTGAAGTAGTAAGAGTGAAAGAGATGAGATTGAATGGATGAGGATGAGGGTTGACTCTTTGACCTAGTCAAAAGTTTCAACCCTTGGCAAGTTTGGTCCCTTAACTTTAAACCGGGTGCGGGAATTACCTAAACGAGATAATTTAAAACGCGTATCAACGGGAGATGTTATAAACATATAATGGACTTTATATTAGTATAACAGAAAAGTAATTGGAAAAAGGCGGGATGTTACATTACCTACTCCTTAAAAGAAATTTCGTCCCGAAATTTAGTTGGAAGTAGTAGTCGATATCTCTTACTCGAGACTTTACGTTGTCAATGCTATGAATAAGTGAAAGTACGTTCTTGAGGGTTCTCATGAATTTGGATAGTCAGGGTTTTACGTTGCATTAAGGTTCGGTTTTTACGATCCCCAGTTTCAACTGGTTTTCCTATGAAGAGAAGTTTGTCATCGATAGTTGATGTATCCAGCAGGATTGCACGTTCCTGTTCCGCAGGACACGTTTCTAAGTTTGTTACACGAAATGTAGGGTAAACGGAAACTTAATTGAGTCGGAAGTTCTAAACGGTAGGGAGCGGTTCCAATACGCCCCAAGGTTTCAAAAGGGTTAACATGTCGCGGGTTTAACTTTCCCTGATTCCCGAAACGGATTACACCCTTCCAAGGTGCGGGTTCTCAATATTACGCGGTTACACACTGGGATTTGTGAGGTTCTCCTCTAAGTTTGGTATAACTCTTCTGGCGACAATGGGTTGTCTCGAGCCCTTCTCGGACTTGAACGATCTCAATTGTTGTTTCTTGATGGAGTTCAGATTTCGGTGGTTGATGCTTTGGTTAAATGAACAGGGGTATGACATTAGCGGTCATATAAGGTTTCGAAAAGTGCGCGTGAACACACGAGTGGTAACTACTGTTGTAAGAGTGATCTACTAAAGGTGACAATACGAGTTTGTGAGATGTCTTTCCAAGACGTAAATCGTTCGTTTGCTCGGTTCGTCAGTTTGTGGGTGGTACGCGGTACTCATGTCTAAGCAGGTTCCCAAGGTTTCTTGTAAAACTAGAAGTGAAACGAGTATTTCGATACATAATAATTGACAAAGATACACCGTGTTGGAAAAGAATCTCTTAAGATACGTTTGAACAAGTTAGTTAGGGTTCGAAAAATGTTCGTTAGGACTATTCACCCTCGTGGCGAATATTTATGTAATATGAGGAGTTTCTCTATCCATGGAGAAATGTTACAAGGAGTTTCTTTAAACGGAAATGCGAACGGTAAAGATAGTAGTGAAATGAGGACTTAGAATAGGATGAGTTTACATCTCGAGGTTGCTATAACGTGCCTCTAGTTGTCAAAAGTTGAAGTCTGAAAGAGAAACGAGGTAGTACACGTAGTTGTATAGTTCAGGGTTGAATAATAGTTGACCGATTATCAGAAACACAAGGGCGTTAAGTCAAAGAAGAGTGAAGTATCGTTGGATTGTGTGTTATCTTAATTTCCAGTAATATCAGACGGTAACGGTGAAATAACAGAGGTATGTAGTGTGGTACGTGATGACAAGAATATTGATCGGATCCACAATTTAGTATTCGAATTCTTCGTGCAAAATAACGAATTTCCGTCCCGTTGATTTCGAGTCGAGGGAGTATGCGTTTCGGCGTCCAAGTAGAAATATTTCCATATTTGAGTCCCATCTGGTGTTGTACGAATTTAGCTAGAAACGTTGGTGTGAAGAATCACGCTCAAGGTTCGATCGCGGAGAGATTAAAGTCGTGTAATACGAGAAAAGTCAGAAATGAATCTTCGGTAACAACCGGTGAGATCTAAGATTTTTACGAATACAAGTCTGAGTTGGGAGAGTTTCCTGATTACATGTGGCTTGATTTCGAGATTGATTGTAATTCCTTGACCATTAACTTCATGGTCTAGAAAATTGGACTTCGTTCAACAGAAATTCTCACTCGGAGAATTTGGTATAAAGTTGCTCTTTTCTCAAAAGTTCGAGCGTAAGATGGTGATGTTGTTCGTTTTCCTTCTTTACTTAAATAAGTTAAGATGTCATCTATAAATACGATAACAGATTAGTCTATATGAATTTGCATACGCGGTTCAAGAGGTTTATGGATACGGGCGAGCCCTAAATAAATCAAGCGGTACTAAGAGAGATTTACAACTAACGTTGCGAGTTCGGAAAGTGGCTTAGGAGACATCGTCTCACTTAACCCCCAATTGATGATAACCGGAACGGAGGTCGATTTGGAACATACGGGATTCGTGCAAATAATCATGAGGTCATGGATGCGAGGGAGAGGGTATCGGTTTCCAACCGAAAATTACTCAGTTCACAATAATCTATACAAGATGATGGGGAAACATTTTTTTTTTTATTTTTTTTTTAAATTTTTTTTTTTTTTTTTTTTTTTTTTTTTTTTTTTACGAATAGGTTCCGAGCTCCCTAGTTCTATAGGTGTCAAGTCAAAAGTCTTAACGTATTTCCTCCAATAAAATTTATAGGCACACAATATTTTTCCGTCGGTCACTTAAATTGTCTAAGTAGTATCTGGGGGAAAGAGGTGGAATATAAAGAGCATGAGTCAAATCCTTGGTTATAAAACGTCTAGCGGTAATCGAATCGAACAAGTATGAAATATACTGTTTGTTGTGAAGAAACGTACCCGTTACTAGTCCATCGTCGTTCCGGGCATCCTTGGTGTCGATGTCGAAGGTTCAACGGCGTGCGTTGGGGTTGATTTTCTTATTTGGGCACACATTCCTAAAATGACCCAGTTGGCCACATTCGAAGCAAGCACCCGTTCTGTGTGCGTTGGGCATCTTTCGAGCGACGGGTCCTTGGCGCCGGTGGCGAAACCTGCCACATCCTTCAAAGTGATGCTTGTGGCATTCGTCACAAAAAGGTAGTTTTCCGGCATACCCTTTCTTGTCGCCGGGGAAAAAGGGCTCTTTGATGAAGCTGTTATTGTTGCGGTTGCTTGATTGGGAGGCTTCCCATTTTCTTTTGTTGTTACTCGGGTGGTTCTCGACCATTGGTGTCGGTGCTTCCATTTCATTCGCAGTTTCTAAAGTTTGGCGGGCCTTGGTTAAAGCCTCTTGTAGGTTAGTGGGTTGGGATGCCATTACTCCGTGTTGAATGCTCTTAGGGAGGCCATCCATGTAAAGTTCGACTCTTAGGGATTCGGGAGTCATGAGATTTGGACACATTGAGACTAGTTCGGTGAACCGTTGATTATAAGTTCCGAGGTCATTCCCGACCGTTTTTAAATTCCTTAGACCTTGTTCGAGCCTTCGAGTCTCGTCGCGCAGAAAATATTCGGTGATCATTCTTTCTCTTAATTCGGTCCATGAGAGTGTGTGGGCTTCATCGATACCCACCGATTGTACGTACTTGTTCCACCACGAAAGAGCAATGCCGGTGAAAGTGAGGGTGGAAAACTTGACCTTATCTTGGTCTCGACAACCGCTTGTGTTAAAAACGGTCTCCATTTGTTCAAACCATCGGGTGAGAACAACCGGTCCTCCGGTTCCATCGAAAGTGGGAGGGTTGTACTTCATGAAGTTCTTGTAGGAGCAACCTTCGCTTGAATTACCGGCTCCACGATTGGTGTTGTTGGAAAAGTGATCGGCCACGGCCGTACCCACGGCGGTGGTTATCATTCGTTGAAGAGCTTGTTCTAGAGTTTCGAGAGGAGTATTGTGTTGACCTTGGTGAGCCATTGTTCCTTCATGACACAAGAATATCGTTGATTAGTATTCTTAACAATACTAATCGTGATATGGAATAAGGATATAGAGAAAAATTTTCCTTGACTCGCCTTAAATTCTTTATGTCATAATGTCGGAACGTCCATGTGAATCACCGTAATATAATCCCGGAAATTATATTACCCTGATTCTCATGTGCATTTAACATTACTTCATAAAGTCAAGGTGGCGCGTCAACAAAATTTATCAACGTAAGATCAAGATCGAATACGAGTTAGATATGATAGAAGAGTTCGAGTATAAATGCACAAATAGTCAAGTAATTCCTACTTCAGTCTATATGCCGGTTGTAGTCTAGATTCACCTATGTACCCTATGACTCGGGGTGGACACAAATGAACTCTAAATCCCTACAACCAAGGCTCTGATACCACTTGTAGCGACCCCGACAAATCGTCAAATGACGGCGTCATCTACGTATGGTCCCATTACATGGTCGTAAGTCTTTATAACAAAGTTTGACCGAAAAGTATGTCGCATTCATTTCATAAATAAGGGTGTTTCAAAGTTTACAAAAGTAGTTTCCATAACAAGTACATAACAATGTTTAAAGTTTGTATGAAACACGTGCGACACGATTAAAAGTAGTCAAAAAGACGCTCCACGTATGCAAGTATACTCGACATCCAATGCAAGTATCAAATAGTATGAGCGGAAGCATGTATCACCTAAGTTCAAGGACCTGAGAAAAACATAGAGAATCTGTCAACGAAAACGTTGGTGAAATCATAGGTTTAAATAAGTAAATGAGTAATAGTAAGTTGAACCACAAGATTTGCAACATCGATAAAGCCATAGTACATTCTAAAAGTTAATATTCACGAGCACCCAATTATCAAAGCTTAACGTTCCGTCCGTTGAATACCCCATCAATTAGTGCTAGAACAACACTGTTCCCGAAAATATATTTCATTCGTAAACGGTAGCGAACCGTTTGAATGAGGGTTTGTCAAACCCATATGGCCATATAACATAAGTTCTCGCTTACACCATCTGATGTAACTAATGATAATCGGATTGAGGATTTTCGTTCTAAACTCGTATGTAGAATGTTTGTTTTCCCGTTCTTGTGTTCACTTAGTTCAAAAGAATCGTTTATGTTTTCTCATCCCAAAAGTAAGTTTAAAAGAGTAAAAGTGGGACTATGATCTCACCTTGAGTGCACGTACGAAAAGTACTTCACAAAATAACGTGTGCGAAGGATAGTGCTAGTCTTGACCTAAACAAATAGGTCGTATCAATAACGATAGTCACGAAGGGTCAAAGATGTTCAATTAGTCCTATGGCTCAATACGACTCGATTAATATAGCATGTGAAGCAAATTGTCAAGTTTCATGCAAGATACAAGTATAAAAGCATGTTAGGAAGATTGCATAATTAATTGGTTAAGTTTGACAAAAAGTCAAACTTGGTCGGGTCAAAGTCAACGAAAAAGTCAACATGTTCGGGTCGGGTCCCGGACAAATTTTCCATGCTAATTATTCATATACAAGTATATTAAAACAAGTTTCATGTGAATCGGAGGTCGGTAGCTAGTCAAACATTTCACGTTAAAAGGGACATGGAGGTCAGAATCTGTCCAGGCCAGTTGGCGCGCCGCGCGGGGTATGGTGCGCGCCGCGCGACCTGTAGTTCAGCTATTTTTCTGTTTTGCAAAACTATGCACGAGCCAAAATCAATTTTAACGCAAAACTTGACCCGTAAACACTTATAACGCCTATCATACATCGTTGGAAAGGTATTTTGACGAGGAATGCAACTAAACACATATCATCAATCAAACTTGCACTTAAAACAACCGAAAACCGCAATTAATGTTCCATAATCAATGCATACAAGTCAAAATTGCAATTTAGTGATTTGGCAACCAAATTACATGAACGATATGCCGTTTCGAAGGTAATTAAGCATACAACACAACCTAACACTTACAAGTAACATTAACAAGCATTTAATGCATCAAAAATTCAATTTACTTCTATCAAACCCTAACCCCAAATCACAAATTCAACAATCTTGCATATGAAACTAATCCATGTCAACCTACATACCAATTTGAAGCTAGTGATGTTAGGAACACAATTAAAACATGAACTTTCATCATTCAACAACATATGAACACCTAAAGCTCAAGATTAAGCAAGCATTCTTTCAATATGAACTAGTTACACCAAGATAGCAAGAACAAGCATACAAATCACATAATTATACTAGACTTGAGCCATAGACACTAATTAACAACCTTTTAACTCAAAAATCTCAAGAACACATAAAATTAGTGGTTTTAGAAAGTTACCCAAATTTGATGAGGCCGGTATGGAATCGAAGAGGAGATCACGAGGAGTTCAAATATGTAATTTGTTTGGCAAGATGACCGCTAACTCGATTTTGGATGATGAATCTTTGTATGGAAGTTGAGAGAAAAGTTGAAGTAGTAAGAGTGAAAGAGATGAGATTGAATGGATGAGTATGAGGGTTGACTCTTTGACCTAGTCAAAAGTTTCAACCCTTGGCAAGTTTGGTCCCTTAACTTTAAACCGGGTGCGGGAATTACCTAAACGAGATAATTTAAAACGCGTATCAACGGGAGATGTTATAAACATATAACGGACTTTATATTAGTATAACGGAAAAGTAATTGGAAAAAGGCGGGATGTTACATTTAATACTTGAGAATAAACATGCTTTCAAGTGTCAACCAAAAGGTTGGTGAGTTATTAGTTTATTATAAACAATCATTTCCATAATTTTAATAGACCACAAGATTTTCATTTCATTTCTCATAAACATCATCTCATATCAGGCATTTCGCAAACTGCATAGAGATAAAAAAATCATTCATATGGTGAACGCTTGATAACTGAACTAACAGGATGCATATAGAATATCCCCATCATTCTGGGACTCACATCGGACATGATAATCGAAGTACTAAAGCATTTGTAACCCGAATGAGATGTGTCAAGGTCCATAGATCTATCTTTAGGATTTGCATCAATTAGGGGCCATTTCCCTAATTCTTAGGCTACCAAGCTAAAAAGGGGCATATTCGATTCGATAATCCAACCATAGAATGTAGTTTCGATTACTTGTGTCTATTTCGTAAAACATTTATAAAAGCAAAAGAATTTAAAAAGGGAGCAAATGAAACTCACAATCCAATATTTTGTAGTAAAAATATTCATACGACGAAACTGAACAATGCAAGGTTGGCCTCGGATTCACGAACCTATATCATTTGTATATTTATTAATATACATAGTTGTAATTGAACAAATATATATATAATTTTATTAGTTATATTCTTTTTATATTAATAATATATATGTTTCTTATATTCATTTTGTTATAAAAATATTAATCTTCGTTATGTTTTATGTATTAAATATATTTTTAATATCTATATATATCATTTTTATATTAACAATAATTGTAGTATTCGAATTAATATTAATAGTGGTAAAAATGATAATAATTATAATACTTAATATTACCAATAAGATAATAATGTTAATAATTCTATTAATGATAATAATAATGATATTAATAATTATAATTGTAAAAATATTAATTTTACTGTTAATGATAATTATGATACTGATTTTAGTAATTACATAATAATAATAATACTCGTGATAACACAATAATAATACTTATGTTAATATTAACAATTCTATTAAAAAAAATACTAATACTAATATTTACGAAAATAATAATAATTTGTATTATTTTCTTAATGATAATAATAATAAACCTTTTCATCATAATGCTAATAGTATTAAAGTTTTAAAATTAATAATAATATCATAAGTAATACATATAGTGATACTAATAATAGATATAATACTTATATTTATGATAATAATAATAATACCAATTATAATACTTTTAATTGATAATAGTTAGTAATAGCAATATTGTGTAATAATTATATTTACCATTGTTATAATATTAATAATAAATGGTAAATAACAATAATAATAATTATAAGATTAATAATAATAACAATAATAATAAAAATACAATTTTTGTTGTAGTAAACTACCTTCCAATGCCCATTTAAAAAAAAATTGCACCAAATCGGAATCGAACTCAAGACCTCCCACTCACCAACACATCACTCAAACCATCCCGTCTGTTTTGTTTTTCTGATTCAATACACATCCGATTTATTTAATACCCGTATTATCTTAATGTTATTCATCTTCCTCATCTCATAATTGAATAAGAGTGTTACCCATCAAAACATTTAATTTCTAAACGATTTAAGTTGTATAATTGCAACAGAAAATGACTCCTAATACGTGTTTAAATTAATTCAAATAAAAATAATCGAATTTTTGCTGTAACAGTCTTTCAAACATACGTATGAACTCAAAATCGATTTTGATATTTTTAGTACGTTTTAGATTATACTTATAACATGAAAAAAAATTTCATTCATTCATGTAAACTTCCTCAATCATCAATTTAATTTAAAGCAACCACAAGAAATCGAATTTTATTAAGAACAAAATGTTTGACTTTTATTTCAAAAGCTTTGACTCTAAAATTGAAACGCGGTAGAATGAATTGGATTAAGAAACCTTGCAGATAGTTTAAATGAAACATTTATAATAGAACTGCATTTAAGGATTTTTAAATGTAATTCGAAATCAAGGTTTTCAAAAAAAAAAAAAAAAATCAAGAACAGGGCCGATACCTGTGTTCTTCATATTTTTCAGTTTAATTTCGATAGTTTGGGGCTAGTTAACATGATAATTGGTAATGGTGATGAAAAGACTTAATGAGTTAAACAATAACACTGAATAATTCTATTATTTTATAGCAAGGAAGGCTCGACCAGGAGAATCAATTGGTACAGATAATTAAATTAAAAAAATAAAAAGCTGATGGAGATTGTTAACAGATTCGTACCAATTGTTGAATTAATATCAATAATTAGATACAGAAGTACCAATTAGTTACAGTTTGAAAAGGATGGAAACTGAATTCGTGATTTATATTGTTATATATGTATTGTAATCATATCTGTATAAATATGTATATCAGTATACGTATTTTTGTATATATATATATCAGTATTATATATATATATATATATATATATATATATATATATGATTTAATATCTACTGGTTTTATAAATATAAATATGTTAGAGATCAAATACTGTAAATGACTTTATTAACAAAATTTACTAATATTAATAGAGATAATAAATATTAATAATGATATCAAAATAATATTAATAATAGGTGTATTAATAATATAATTATAATTAAACTTATAGTTACATTTAATCATTTTAACATTAATATTAATTTTAATAACAAAACTAATAATAACGATAATATTAATATCATGATAATACTAATAAAAATAATGATAATAACAATAAGGTTAATGATAAAAGTTATGATAATAATATTTTTAAATAAAATGATAATTTTAGTAATAATAATAATAGTAATAATCATAATAGTAATTACAATTATAGTTCTAGTCATTCTTATATTATTATTTATCTTTAACATCTGTATTTTGGTAATCCTAACCTTTTAATTATAATTATAACACTAATAATATTAATAATATTATTATTATTATTAATACTAATATTGATATTAATATTAATATTAACAATAATAATGAAAGTAATAACAATATTACTATAACATCTAAAATTTCAACTTGTAATTACCCTTAATATAATAATAGTACAATTTATTAATTATATCATATTTACTTAATTATATAATATATATATTATAAAATAACAATTATTTAATATTTAATATTTATAAATTTTATAAATATCACAATATATATATATATATATATATATATATATATATATATATATATATATATATATATATATATATATATATATATATATATATATATATATATGTATATATATATATATATATATATATATATGTATATATATATATATATATATGTATATATATATGTATATATATATATGTATATATATATATAGATTTATTTTAATAGCAACTTAATTATTATGTATATTACTTTACATTTTTAATTCCAATGATTAAATTTATATTTTATTAATTCAAAATATTATATATATATACACTTATATTTTTATTTATATTTATTTACATACTTATTTACACACAATGGTTCGTGAATCATCGGGAATAGTCAAAGGTCAAATGTATACATGAAAATAGTTTAAAATTTTTGAGACTCAATATTACAGACTTTGCTTATCGTGTCGATTTCATATTAAGATCAAGTTTAAATTTGGTCGGAAATTTCCGGATCGTCACAGTACCTACCCGTTAAATAAATTTCGTCCCGAAATTTGAGTGAGGTCGTCAAGGCTAACAATCAGAATGTTTTCATGACGAATATGAGTTGATAAATAGAGTTTTATTATCATTGAGTAATATGGATAGAGCAATTCGATTATTCGAAGAGTACGAATGAAGCTATCACAAAAGAGTGAAATTAAAGATTTGTCTTAACTTTTGACGTAGTTATGGTTGATTTTAAGAAAATAAGGTGCGTCTTAACTTCTGACGTTGTCTCGGTTGAATTCTGAAATTCAAGGGATTTAAAGAAATCTTTGAAATTTGAATAAGATTTGATTCTTTGGGATTTAAGGGAATTAGGATCTCTTTAATGCGGTCATCTGTCTCGATTATTACGTCTGATTTTTCCTTTATAAATTAAACTCTTCCGTTCCATTATTCTCACCATTCCTATACTTTCTTTCTTAGTTCATACATCCAAAGGATTATGAAAATGCTTAATCCTGTTCTAATCCTTGATATTTTCCTATTTATCATTTCTGTCATCCTTCTTTTCAATCTTCCACCAGAAAAATCTGTTTACTTTTACTATTACCTTTGGGTGATACTATTCTTAATTCTACCGTGTCTTTATATTGTTATTCGTATTAATATCTACGGTTTGTAACCTCCGTGCTATTATTGGGCTTTCTATTTTCTCTTCTATTTTGGAACTCCTTGCCTTTTTATTCTCTTCTCAACCTCTAGTAAAGCGAGTAATGGTCCAGAATTCATAGATATGAATTTCGGAATGAATATAGTTAATGTTCTAAGGAAGAAACGGTAATAGTACGATCTTGATTTGTCAAATTACCAGAATATCCAAAAAATAACACTATCAAGAAAATATGTTCTTGATATATTTATAGATTAGATAGAATGTAAGAGTCGTGTAACATGACACATGATGATGTTATAATCTGTGAATCATCACGTTCCATTAGAAACTCAGCATGACTTACTATAATATAATCACGTTGATCAAGTGTCAATATATTATACTAATTCATGCATCAATTTCTTTACATTTCTCCAGAATTTATTCATAAATTAAACTTAGATTTTACAGAAGTTTCCAATATACTGAAACACAGGAAGCACGAAGAGGTATATAATTTAGGACGAGAATATTTATGAAAATATCCTCCCAAATATCGAAGATATTGATGATGATATTTTGGAATTTCTAAGTTCGAAGGTTGATGAAGAAAAATTTTCCGCAAGATTTTAACATGACTTCGGAGCAAGATATTCTCTAAAGATTTCAACGGATCCAGAATTAACTGGATTCTTTGAATATAGGGTATGATCCTTATATTTGTCATTAGTCTTCTTCGTGGTTAGCTCAATCCGTTTTCCAGTTCCAACATTTCTGAGCTTCTCCAACCTACTATTCTTTATCATCAAACTTCCGATGATTAATGTCGTTTACGGTTGTCTACAGTTTGTGCTGCTTCATTCAGCTTTTGCAAAGTTCAATGTATTGATTCGTAGGCTGGATGTTTTTCAAAATTTCAGAATTGAAGATCGTAATTCTAGGAGATAAATGTTATATGTATACATATAACTGTTGATGTAGAAACGTTGCGAGATTTCAAAATACTGATTGCTAATTCTCGATAATTGATATGACAATTCTCGTTATAAGATACGGATGAGTATATGATAGGGTTTCATTGAATATAATGATTTTTCAGAAAATCAAAGATCAATGATGTTGCTGGTAAGTTTACTGCTATTGTGGTGGAATATAAATGTATCTCCGGTAATGATGACGAAAGGCAACTTATATATCAAAGTTATAGTAGAGTTTGTTTGAATGAAAAGTTGAAATTGATTCGCTGAAGCTGTGACAAAATTGGCTACTTTGGAAGGGATTGCAAAATGATTTTTGGTATTAACAAGACCAAAGGAGCTAGCACATATACGTGTTAAACGTTTACTCAGGTTCCAAGTGTTTTCAGGTGCATAACTATATGCATAAATCTTTCCTTCCGTAGATAAAATGCGGTTGGTTCATCCTCTCGATTGAGGTGTTTTCAAGAATCATGAAAGGTTTGAACGCAGATTGTAATCGTTAAGATACAAATGAGGTTTAAGATGAAATCAAGTGGCAAACTTGAAAAATTATTTAGTTTCATATGTTATAATCAATATTTTAATTTATTTTAATTGTCCAATGTTGGTAGTCTACGATTAACAGTCCACAGTTAATAATTCAATAATTCATATATAGTTTAATATATAATATTTGAATTAATTAATACGTGTCGTGATCCATTATATACATGTCTCAGACTCGATCACAACTCAAAGTATATATATTATTGTAGAATCAACCACAACCCTGTATAACTAACTCAAGCATTACTGCATATAGAGTGTCTATAGTTATTCCAAATAATATATATAGATGCGTCGATATGATATGTCAAAACCTTGTATACGTGTCCCGATATTTAAAGCGCGTAAAATAAATAATAGAAATTAAATGATGATAAATAAAATTGCGAGAATATAAATTGCGATAATTAAATTGCGATAAATAAAATGTAATCAGTTAGCTAGGAACAGTTAGCGGGGATTCTTAACAAAATTTCTCATAGTTAATTTGTTTGTTTCTAACAAATTTTATTTTTGTCCAATGTTTTCTTCATTATGCCACTTGTTGGATTCTGATAAGTTAAAATCCAAATATGAAATTGAATGAAAATGGTCATTCTGCGGTGAACGGATACGTATATCTGTGGATGTAAGTAGTATAGTAAATGTGTGACGACCCGGAAATTTCCGACCAAATTTAAACTTAATATTATTATGGTTTTGACACGATAAGCAAGGTCTGTAATGTTGAAGTCTCAAAAAAAAAAACTTTGAACTGTGTTCATGTATTCATTTGACCTTCGACCATTTCCGACGATTCACGAACAATTAATTGTAAATGGAGATGTGTGTGTGTGTGTGTATATATATATATATAATTAGAAATTTAATTTAAAATATTATATGTTGTTGTTATTAAAATTAAATATGTAAAATATGATATTATGATAAATATTATTTAAAACATATATATATATATATATATATATATATATATAAATATAGTATATTAAATATATATTTTGTGATTTCGAATCTATTTAGTAAACGACTGTAACACTCAATTGTCATTTATCAATATTAAGCAAGATAAATTCGAACTTATGTGATTTTAAAAATAAACGGTAATCTAAAAATAAATTATATCAATTTTAGCTCTATTAGAAATATATTTAGAATTTATTTGATTAATTTTAAAAATATTAAATTTTGAGTTGGGATCGAGCTCAAATGACAGATCAATTTTTACGATTGATATTAAACAAGTCTAAATACGAATTCATGATGAGATAAAGATAAACGTTGATCCATAATTAAGTTAAATAAAATTTAGGACTATAAAAAAATATTTTTTTTACTCTGATGAGTTGAATTATATTATTCCGTACAGATTACTTGAAATTACAAATAAAATAATTGAAGAATTTTTATTTTTTTTGATCAGGTTTCAAACATTTAATGATCACAATATATAAGTATGTTTAATTTAAAAATATGAGATTTTTTTTCCGGAATAATTCTATCCGTAACTGTTTAGCAATGGACCACGAGACTCTCTTAGTGATTAAAGTGTCGGCACAATAATTAGTGATGGCTTTTCTGTACATGTTACTGTGATTCAATTTATTATTATATTATTATTAATATCTTATATCCTATGTATATTATGCATGATACATGCATCTAAACCATCAGAATTTTTTTCTCAAATCTTCACCTACTACTACTAGTGTTTCTTTTGTTTTGTTTCTGTTTACTGTTCAAGGAATTACAACATCAAACCAACCCCATCACTTAAAACTATCAGCCACAATCCATCATTGATCACCACTCTCATCACCTTCGATCATCGTCATTCTTCGGTTCACTGTATGACCGAGAAACATTATCAAAGATCACCCACTTAACCACCTCGCCACCTAACCCGAACACTCTTTCTATTTTAGTTCTTTTCTATTATGAACAAAACCACCTTCCACCATGATAACCACCGTTACCTTCAAAACCGTCACCCTTCAGCTCCACAGGCCACCCAAATCACTACCATAGTGAACCACTCGAATCACCATCAAATATTGTCCTATCACCATTATTATGAACTGTAACTTAATCATCATCATAAAACATTCAACATCATAACTTGTTACTGTTTCTGTTTACTAATCGAACCACAAACCAAAATCCATGTTCGTTTACAGTTGCTACCATCGAAGACCGACACCATAAAAACCACCATCGTCTTTATCAAACAACCATGGATTACTACAACTTTTCTATTTGAACACCTAAAACCCGTCACCACAATCACATGAACAAACAACCATCTCCACCACACACTAACCCTACTATTTATTGTTATTAACCCACATAGATATGAGAAAACCATAAACACATCACCTTTATTACTCTTTTTTTCTCTTCTCGGTGACAACCGCCACCATCACCCCTACTCCCACCTAATTGTTGCTGCTATACTCGTTTATTCTGTTACTGTCAAAACAGCCCGACACCACCACCATCAAGCTATAAAGATCAATACCCACCATTTTCGTTCACAATCATCAAACCCAGTTGGTTCTTTAACTATTTTTTTTAGATTTCAGTTTTTTCATCTGTTTGATTCGAACATCACAGGAACCTGCTATGGTTAGGTTATCTGTGACTCTTGCTGTTAATATTCTTTTGCTACGGTTAGGAACCTGCTACTGTTAGGTTATCACAGGAACCCTTTTACTATCCGATGCTGCCTACAATATTCGAATACCTGAAGATGATTCAATACGGTGATGATGAAAATAAGTATATCAGATTGCTACTATCATGTGTTTATCTTAAACCTTCATCATAGTTGGATATTGTTGTGTGAGTTTTCTGTAAAAAAAAATATATAACAGCGACTTTTATTCCTATTGGTGGCCGACATATACCATTAATCACATTTGATTATTAATTTGAAGGGAAATCAAGCTGTACGATATATTTCTAGGGCCACCATGTTTTTTCTTTAAAGCCGTGATTTTTTTTATTTATTTAATGTGGGCTCAAGAATCTAAGGGGGTTTTAAACGGACTAGGCTTAAATAACTGCTGGGCCGTGAACCTCCTGCTGTTGGGCCGTAAAATCCTGCTGTTGGGCCGAAGAAGGCTGGGCCGGCACAATGGGAATGGAGACGAGGGGTTAAAATAGATTAGGATTCGAACTAAAACAGAAAAGGAATGACAGATGGATGGTAGGAGGTGTGGGTCTTTAAGTGAGGGGACTCGGGTTCGAGCCCTGGCAACGATATTTTTCTTGGAGATTATTACTTTAAAGGTAGTATTATTACTATAATTATTATTATTATTCTTATTATTAATTATTATTATTATTATGATTAAATATGATTAAAGTATTAAAATTATGGTTAATATGCTTACTAATACAATAACATGATATGTATAATACAAAATGGATTAAGGATATAAATTTAGAACAATATAATATGGCTATAGCTATTATAATAAAAATGACGATATAATAAAATTTGATAAGATACTAGGATAATTATGATTATGGTCATGATCATTAAAAATATTAAATATAAATATATGAATCTCTTTATTGTTATTATTATTATTAATTATTAATGTTGTTACTAATATTATTATCATCATTTAAAATATAATCTTATCATTTTATGTATTATTATTATTATTATTATTATTATTATTATTATTATTATTATTATTATTATTATTATTATTATTATTATTATTATTATTATTATTATTATTATTATTATTATTATTATTATTATTAATAAATATTGTTATTATTATTATTATTGTTATCTATATCAAAATTAATAAATGAAGTTTTATTAAAATCTTATAATTATTAGTATTATTAACATTGACATAAGTATTATTATTAATATTATCATTTTCATTAATATGATTATCCTTAACAAGTACTGTTAGTATTAAAAATTAATATAATTACTATTAAAAGTATCATTACTTTAAATCTATATTTTTTTAAAACTAATATTAATACTATCATTAATATTATTAGTAGTATAAAAATTATTATTATTATCATTATAATTATTCTAGAGTTATTATAACTAGTATTTTGTAAACAAAAAGAGTAATTATATAAAAATATATTTAACACCCATAATTTAATTGTATTAATACTTTTAATTATCTAAAATATATAAAATGAATATATAATAAAATATATAAGTTATTAATAGAAATATTATCACTAATAATAATATAATTATTTGTTCGATTACAAGAATACGTTTTAATACTTATATGAATGATATAGGTTCGTGAATCCGAGGCCAACCCTGCATTGTTCGGTTCCGTCGTATGCATATTTTTACTACAAAATATCGTATTGTGAGTTTTATTTGCTCCCTTTTTAAATGCTTTTACAATATATATTTTTGGGACTGAGAATACATGCGCTGTTTTTATAAATGTTTTACGAAATAGACACAAGTAATCGAAACTACATTCTATGGTTGAATTGTTATACTGAATATCGCCCTTGTTGAACTTGGTAACCTAAGAATTGGTGTTTATTATAATTGCCACCAATTGACGCGAATCCTAAAGATAGATCTATGGGCCATTGACAAGCCCCAGTCAGAGAATTTGAACTGCTTTAGTACTTCGACATTATTTTTTTTGGGGATATTCTAGATGCATTTTGTTAAGGTCGGTTACCAGGTGTTCAATCCATATGAATGAATTTTTAACACTTGCGAGTGTATGATTATTGAATAAAGGAAATCTTGTGGTCTATTAAAATGATGGAAATGATTATTTATGTTAAACTAATGAACTCACCAACCTTTTGGTTGACACTTGAAAGCATGTTTATTCTCAGGTTTGAAAGAAATCTTTCGCTGTATATTAGCTCATTTTAAGGATATTACTTGGAGTCATTCATGGCATATTTCTAAAGACGTTGCATTCGAGTCATTGAGTTCAACAAGATTGTTATTAAGTCATTGATAGTTTGATATAATATGAATTGGTATGCATACCGGTTCACTTTCGATAAAATGAAAGTTTGTCTTTTAAAAACGAATGCAATGTTTGTAAGATGTATCATATAGAGGTCAAATACCTCGCGATGTAATCATATGTTATTGTATTCATCCTTATGGATTGGGACGGGTTGCTTCATGTGGTATCAGAGCGGTGGTCTTAGCGAACAAGGTCTTGCATTAGTGTGTCTAATGGATAGTTGTTTAGATGCATTAGTGAGTCTGGACTTTGACCGTGTCTGCATGTCAAAAGTTTTGCTTATCATTTCTAGTAGGAAACCATCTGCTTATCATCCTTAGGAAATTACCTGCTTATCATTCTTAGTCTAGACATGTCTTACTGCCTCTATTGCATAGACAGTGTATAGATAAATTCATATCTTAGCGTATATGTTATTGTTACCTTTGCTTGATAGCTTCCGTAGATTCCTCCGTAACTTATGAGATTTTAGTATTATATATGCATATGTAAATTATGTATTGCAGGGTACTAATCTACATCCAATAATCTATTTCTTATCAAAAATCCTTCATCTGATCGTACGAGATGAATCCCTCAACTAGTTCGAGTCCCTCAGATTTCGATAGCTATTCCGATAGTTATTCCGACAGCTATTTCGACATGGATATTCACCTAAGCTCCGAAAGCAGTGTCACCAGAATGAATCAACCAATCAACCATCCCCAATTCATCTGATGGGTTCGTAGTCGACTTAATCAATGAAGACGCGAAGAAGGCGATCCTTTTCACCAACTAAATTTACCTCTTTGACAATGAACCTGAAGCGCTTAACGGCGAACCTGCTCGAGACACCATTTTCTCTCTCATTTCCAGAGTATCTCATCACGATTATATTCTTTCTAAAATCCTAAACCTTATTCATCCGCTCGTTCTAACCGACAATCATCCCGGAATAATAGAAGAAGTCAACGAATTTCGCGCTCGGGTAGTGACTTTGGAGAATATGGTGCAAAACTTACCAGCTTCAACAACACCACTGGCACCAACAGTACCACCAACATCGACACCAGTACCATCAACAATCCATGCCTAAACATCTCATTATGTACCTCGAGTATAATCATCGTTTTACATGACGTTCTACATCATTTATCTTCGTTCGACATTATGGTTATGTAACCTCTAATGTTTTAGAGATTATGTACTCTAGTTCGAACCGTAAACCAAATGAGTTTAATATCATATTAACTCATTAAATCCATGATTACATCTGAAGAAAATATATATGTTTATATGTTTTCGTAAAGATTGTAATTAAAAATTCTTTTGTACAGACTGTTAATGGTGAAAATATTTTAACGGGTAGGTAATACCCGAGGAATATTTAGATTTCACATTAATAAGTTAAACTGTACATTCTTCGAATCTGATTCAACAGTCATTCATTATCCTACTTACATCCACAAATATACGTATCCGTTCATCGCAAAATAACTATTTTCATTTAATTTCATATTTGGATTTTAACCTATCAGAATTCAACAAGTGACATAATGAAGAAAACATTGGACAAAATAAAATTTGTTAGAAACAAACAAATTAACTATGAGAAATTTTGTTAAGAATCCACGCTAACTGTTTCCAGCTAACTGTTCCTAGCTAACTGATTACATTTTATTTATCGCAATTTATTTTATCGCAATTTAATTCTCGCAATTTTATTTATTGTCATTTAATTTCTGTTATTTATTTTACGCACTTTAAATATTGGGACACGTGTACAAGGTTTTGACATATCATATCGACGCACCTATATATATTATTTGGAATAACCATAGACACTCTATATGCAGTAATGATCAAGTTAGCTATACAGGGTTGAGGTTGATTCTATAATAATATATATACTTTGAGTTGTGATCGAGTCTGAGACATGTACACGGGTCACGACACGTATTAATTAATTCGAATATTATATATTAAATTATATATGAATTATTGGACAGTTAACTGTGGACAATCGACTGTGGACTAATAACATTGGACAATTAAAATGAATTAAAATATTAATTATAACATATGAAACTAAACATTTTTCAAGTTTGCCACTTGATTTCATCTTAAACTTCATTTGTATCTTGACGATTAAAATCTGCATCCAAACCTTTCATGATTCTTGAAAACACCTCAAGTGAGAGAATGAACCAACTGCACTTCATCTACAGAAGGAAAAATTGATGCATATAGTTATGCACCTTAAAACACTCGGAACCTGAGTAAACGTTTAACACGTATCTGTGCTAGCTCTTTTAGCGTTGTTGTTACCGAAAATAACTTTGCAATTCCTTTTCAAATTTTCCAACTTTGTCACAGCTCCAGCAAATCAACATAGACCTTTAATTTGAATAAGTCTTAGTATGACTTTGATATATACGTTTTCCCCTTCGTCATCATTATCGAAGAACCGATTATGTTCCACCATATTACCAGCATACGTACCACCAACCTCATTGCTCCTTGACTTAAATCTCTCCGACAAATCACTATATTTATCTATTGAAGTCTTATCATAAACTCTGTAACGATAGTTGGCATACCAAATACCGGGAGGCATTAATCTTTAATTCTCGAAATTCGCAGCGTTCCTATGTCAACAGTTATATATCTATATATAACGTATATCTTCTGGGTTGATAAATTTCAATTTGGAATCTCTGAATTCCTGAAAAATGCTCTAGCTTATGAATCAGATCTTTGAGTTCTGAAATTGCTGATGAAGCAGCAAAAACTGTAAACGACGTTAACAGCCAAAAGTTAATGGTAAAGAATAATAGGTTGGCAAAACTCATAAAAGTTGGAACTGAAAAACGGATTGAGCAAACCATAAAGGAGGCTGTGGACAAATCACAAAGACTAAACTTACTTTCAAAGAACCCAAATGATTCAGTTTCTGATGAAATCTTTAACGAATACCTTGCTCCTTAATTGCTCTAAATCATCGTGAATGAATTTCTTCATCACAATTCGATTCTAAAAATTCTAAGATATTATCGTATCTTTCATTATAAATATCCTCGATATTTCTGAAGATATTTTCATAGCTATTCTTATCTGAAATCATTTATCTTTACACGATATCAGTGTTACATCAGAAAGGAAACTGTTTTAGTTCTAAATTCTGAAAAAAATTTGAATTTAAAATATTATTGTTTTTGAAGTAGTGTTGGGAACTGAAGCATGAGTTAGTATAATATAATGACACTTGATCAACGTGATTATATTACAATAAGTCATGCTAAGTTTCTAATGGAACTTGATGATTCACAGACCATAACGTTATCAGGTGCCATGTTACACGACTCTTACATTCTATCTAATCTATAAACATATCAAGAACATATTATCTTGATCGTTCTATCTTTTCTCTTCAATTCTGGTAAATTAATCAATCAAAATCGTGCTATTACAATCTCTCTCATAGAACATTAGTCATGTTCATTCGAAACTTCATACCTACGAATTCTGGACCATTATTCGCTTGACTTAAAGTCGGGGAGAGAAAAACAAAAGGATGAAACTCCAAAATATAAAGGAAACGAAAGGAGTAGATTTATAGTGAAATATCCGACAGAGCAACCAAAACAGATTATCGCATTTAACCAAAGAGGATCTTAATTTCCTTAATTACCGAAGAATCAAATCTTATTATGAAGATTTTCTCCAAATCCTTGAATTCCAAAAATCAACCGTGACTACGTCACCGGTTAAGACGAACATGCATTTACTCATTTCATTCTTTTGTGATAGTTTCACTCGTACTCATTAAGTAATTGAAATATCTTATCCATATTACTCAACAGTAATAAAACTCTATTTATCAGCTCATATTCGTCAGGAAAACATTCTTATTGTTAGCCATGACGATCTCGGTCAAATTTCGGGGACGGAATTTCTTTAACGGGTAGGTACTGTGACGACCCGAAAATTTCCGACCAAATTTAAACTTAATCTTATTATGGTTTCGACACGATAAGCAAGGTCTGTAATGTTGAAGTCTAAAAAAAAAAAAACTTTAAACTGTGTTCATTTATTCATTTGACCTTCGACCATTTCCGATGATTCATGAACAATTAATTATAAATAGAGATGTGTGTGTATGTGTGTGTGTGTGTGTGTGTATATATATATATATATATAAATAATTAGAAATTTAATTTAAAATATTATATGTTGTTGTTATTAAAATTAAATATGTAAAATATGATATTATGATAAATATTATTTAAAACATATCTATATATATAAATAAAGTATATTAAATATATATTTTGTAATTTTGAATCTATTTAGTAAACGACTGTAACACTCAATTGTCATTCGATCAATATTAAGCAAGATAAATTTGAACTTATGTGATTTTAAAAATAAAAGGTAATCTAAAAATAAATTATATCAATTTTAGCTCTATTAGAAATATATTTAGAATCTATTTGATTAATTTTAAAAATATTAAATTTTGAGTTGGGATCGAGCTCGAATGATAGATCAATTTTTACGATTGATATTAAACAAGTCTAAATACGAATTCATGATGAGATAAAGATAAACGTTGATCCATAATTAAGTTAAATAAAATTTAGGACTATAAAAAAATATTTTTTTTACTCTAATGAGTTGAATTATATTATTCCGTACAGATTACTTGAAATTACAAATAAAATAATTGAAGATTTTTTTTTGATCAGGTTTTAAACATTTAATGATCACAATATATAAGTATGTTTAATTTAAAAATATGAGATTTTTTTTTCGGAATAATTCTATCTGTAACTGTTTAGCAATGGGCCACGAGAATCTCTTAGTGATTAAAGTGTCGGCACAATAATTAGTGATGGCTTTTCTGTACATGTTAATGTGATTCAATTTATTATTATATTATTATTAATATCTTATATCCTATGTATATTATGCATGATACATGCATCTAAACCATCAGAATTTTTTTC
This sequence comes from Rutidosis leptorrhynchoides, assembly GCF_046630445.1. Taxonomy (NCBI): domain Eukaryota; kingdom Viridiplantae; phylum Streptophyta; class Magnoliopsida; order Asterales; family Asteraceae; genus Rutidosis; species Rutidosis leptorrhynchoides. The sequence goes on along the minus strand of NC_092338.1, from coordinate 179,500,367 downwards.
TCAAATCTTCACCTACTACTACTAGTGTTTCTTTTGTTTTGTTTCTGTTTACTGTTCGAGGAATTACAACATCAAACCAACCCCATCACTTAAAACTATCAACCACAATCCATCATTGATCACCACTCTCATCACCTTCGATCATCATCATTCTTTGGTTCACTGTATGACCGAGAAACATTATCAAAGATCACCCACTTAACCACCTCACCACCTAACCTGAACACTCTTTCTATTTTGGTTCGTTTTTATCATGAACAAAACCACCTTCCACCATGATAACCACCGTTACCTTCAAAACTGTCACCCTTCAGCTCCACAGGCCACCTGTATCACTACCATAGTGAACCACTCGATTCACCATCAAATATTGTCCGATCACCATTATTATGAACTGTAACTTAATCATCATCATAAAACATTCAACATCATAACTTGTTACTGTTTCTGTTTACTAACCGAACCACAAACCAAAACCCATGTTCATTTACAGTTGCTACCATTGAAGACTAACACCATAAAAACCACCATCGTCTTTATCAAACAACCATGGATTACTACAACTTTTCTATTTGAACACCTAAAACCCGTCACCATAATCACATGAACAAACAACCATCTCCACCACACACTAACCCTACTATTTATTGTTATTAACCCACATAGATATAGCATAACCATAAACACATCACCTTTATTACTCTTTGTTTCTCTTCTCGGTGACAACCGCCACCATCACCCCTACTCCCACGTTATTGTTGCTGCTATACTCGTTTATTCTGTTACTGTCAAAACAGCCCGATACCACCACCATCAAGCTATAAAGATCAATACCCACCATTGTTGTTCACAATCATCAAACCCAATTGGTTCTTTAACTATTTTTTTAGATTTCGGTTTCTTCATCTGTTTGATTCGAACATCACAGGAACCTGCTACGGTTAGGTTATCTATGACTCTTGCTGTTAATATTCTTTTGCTACGGTTAGGAACCTGCAACGGTTAGGTTATCACAGGAACCCTTTTACTATCCGATGCTGCCTACAATATTCGAATACCTGAAGATGATTCAATACGGTGATGATGAAAATAAGTATATCAGATTGCTACTATCGTGTGTTTATCTTAAACCTTCATCATAGCTGGATATTACTGTGTGAGTTTTCTGTAAAAAAAATATATAACAACGACTTTTATTCCTATTGGTGGCCGACATATACCATTAATCCCATTTGATTATTAATTTGAAGGGAAATCAAGCTGTACGATATATTTCTAGGGCCACCATGTTATTAAAGCCATGATTTTTTTTATTTATTTAATGTGGGCTCAAGAATCTAATGGGGTTTTAAACGGACTAGGCTTAAATAACTGCTGGGCCGTGAACCTCCTACTGTTGGGCCGTAAAATCCCGCTGTTGGGCCGAAGAAGGCAAGTGTAACACCCCGTTTTCCTTGTATATGATTTATAGGTGTATTGGGTATGTACGAATGGTGTAAGAAAGGTTCGGGGCATTTTCTAGTATTAAAGTCTTGTGTGCGAGAAAGTTATGTCAGGTCACGCCTTGTGTCGCGGCGCGACACACAAGGCCGCGGCGCGGCAACACATTAGAATCTGGATCAGAAAGTATGGTAAAGAAGGCACCAGACCATGGTATAGGTCGCGGCGCGACCATTTATGCCGCGGCGCGGCATTTCTGCTGAACTGGTTCTGGAGTTTTGCAATATTTAAGTAAAGTGACGGGCAAATTGGTCATTTCGCGTTTGAGCCAGATGGGGATCTTAAATCTGGTCCATCCATTTCATTTCCTTAATTTCATTTTCCTTTTCATTTCATTTTCCTCTCAAAAACTCAAACACCCATTTGATTTCAAAGGGATTTTTGGAAAGGAAGAAGCGGGATTTGATCTTTGGCATAGTTGACTAGTTTGTTCTCCTCGTTCTTGGCTACACGGTGATACTAGTGGTAAGCTCTAACTCCGAATTTCATTTTCGTGTTCATCATTCAAATTTGGGGCTTTTGATTGTATGATTCATAGATGGAACCCATTTAGTTGTTAATTGGATATTAACACCAAGATTCGAGTTTGTAAGTGTTAGAGGCGGGTTTTGGGTTGGTTAATGATTTAACCATGTTTAAGACTTGTAAATGGTGTACAATCACTAGCATTAGTGATTATTGGTGTTTTGGAGACTTTTAGGGTTTTCGTGGTTGACTAATTTTGACTAGAGTCAAAATTAGGGTTTGTTGACGATTACGACCCGAATGTCGATTCGATGAGGTTTGTAAACTTAAAATGGATTAAGTTGAAGTATAAAACTGAGTTAAACATGTTTTGGTGTCAAAACTTGTAAATGGTGAGATTTTGACCTTTTGGGTCAAAATTAGGGTTTATGGACGATTTTGAGAACGATAAGTGTTTAACACTTGTGTTCGGGTTTAATTGGCATATTAGGACCATTATCACTTGTGTTAGTGATTGTTGGTTAGTTCAGGTGCGGTTTGTCCTTGGAAGTGCATTTGGGTCGAATTTGCACTAAGTGTCAAATTGGGTTGGTTTGTAGATCCAATCTAAGTGTGTTGTTGAATTTGTGATAATGGATTAGGTACTTTCCATTGACGAGTTGCGGATTACTTGGAAGCATTTCTTCAAGGTGACAAGGTGAGTGTTAATATCCTATATGCATAGGTATGTGTAGGATGGGTACGGGTCGGGTGAAGTGATTCTCGGCTATAGAGCTCACTTCACATGTAGGTGGATTTGATGGACTTGTGTATGGGTCCAATTGGCACGGTTGTGCGTTTTGGTTGACCACCTTTGGCGAAGTACACACTTTGGGTGTACGTTATCACACGTGGTTGTGAGTAGAATAAGTATACATGTATGTATATAATGTATTTATTTGTAGGAACGAATATGTGTTGTCCAAGTTAGTGATATATGTCGTTGTACACTGACGGCCTTTATGAATGGATATGTGTTGTCCGAGTTAGTGATATATGCGTTTTACACTAACGGTTTTACGAATGGATATATGTTGTCCAATTTAGTGTTATATGTGTTGTACACTGATGATTTATGAATGGATATGTGTTGTCCAATTTAGTGTTATATGTGTTGTACACTAATGATTTATGAATGGATATATGTTGTCCAATTTAGTGTTATATGTGTTGTACACTAATGATTTTATAAACGGATATGTGTTGTCCAAGGGTTAGTGATATATGTGTTGTACACTAACGGTTGTTATGAACACCGATGGGAAATTCGAGTACCATTCCTTTTTACAATTGGTTAACCGTGGGCGTTTATATATTGTTGTATATATATATATATATATATATATATATATATATATATATATATATATATATATATTGACGTATTATTGTGATGTAGCTAACCCTCCGGGTGTAGCTTATTTGGCATTGTTCACATCGTCGTTGGTGAACTTATATTTTGTTGATATATTTAGCTTGTTGCTTAGAGATCGTACGGTATGCTTAGTGTAGTTGCCTTATTCATGGATGCTTCGGTATGCGGTATTTGATATTGTGTGGCGTGTCCATATTATACATATATATGTATGTAGTATATTATCATTCACTAAGCATTAGCTTACCCTCTCGTTGTTGCTATTTTTATAGGTTCGCATGCTTGGTGGCTCGGGTAAGCTTGGGAATTAGAGATCTTGGCTAGGTTGCTTAGAAGATCTTGTTTTTGTATTCGCTTAGGATTTGGGTAGCGTAGTCCCAAATCACCATGCTCAGTTTTGGTTGGAAACTAAACTAGTCGGGTCGTGTATGTCCGTTTGGACAATTAATCAATGTATTAAATGTTTTAAGGTTTATTAAACCTTCTATTGTATAAAAGATGTTTATGGAAACACAATTGGGTCTTAAAGTATTATTTAACGCGTATTAAAAGGAAAAAATTTTATGGGCCGGTTTTAATACGGGTTGGGTTGTTACAAGTGGTATCAGAGCATGGTCTAAGGGATTTAGGCGACTTGAGATAGGTGCCTAGACTTAGACTTTTGTGTGTGCTTATTTGTTGCGAGACTTGTAGGTGAACGGGTCGGAACGGGTTATAGTTAGTGCCTTGTTTGTAGGTGGACTAACTAGGATTTTTGGCTTGCGTTGTGATGTAATTCTTGCGTGTGTTTATATCGCGTGAAATCGTCGTTGTGTTGGTTATATCATCGAGCGAGGCAATCATTGTACTAACGAGTTGAGACGACGTGTGTGCGTAATAAGGACTTGTAAACCTTATTACGGGTGCAAATCGTGTCTAGCAAGTGATGTACGACGAGTGTTGAGCAAGATGGGGCGGTGTTATGCGTGTTGTTTTATACGTTCGTGATCTAATCGCTTTGCATTCCTTAGAATGGCGACGGGAAAATGGATCCTTTGGTAAGCACAACTTGGATCTCGGATGTCGAAGGGTGTTTTCGTACTATTGAATGCCCTCCTGAGAAGAAGACGAGACTCGCTACTAGTTTGTTGCGGGGTAGGGAAAGGGATTGGTTGGATGGTAAGATTGATCTTGTCGGTGGTGACCCGTTTATGGCATTATCGTGGGACGGGTTTAAGAAGAAATTCTTCGAGGAGTTCCGGACTTCAGCTGATTTGTCGAAAATGCGTAATGAGTTGCGAAATTTGCAATAGGGTTCTATGGATTTGAATACTCTCAAGATGACCTTTATGGCGAAGGCTCGTTTTTGCCCGGAGTATTTGGGGAATGATAATTTATTGATGCAAGATTTCTATCGAACCTTGAATGATGACTTGAAGAATAAGATTAGCCAGGGTCACGCGAAATCGTTTGCGGAATTATTGATGTGGTAGCGGAGGTATAGAAATAGTATTATTTTTAATACAAAATACTACAAAATATGACACAAGTTTTATTAATTTACGGATGGGATATACCTAAACCTTGCTACAACACTATAGGCAGTATACCTAATCGTAGAGTAGTGTAGTTTTTAGTAAGTCCGGTTCGTTCCACAGGGAGCTGGTGATACTTACTATATTTTTAACAACTATATTTATACAAAATATATATAATTATATAAGTAGTAATATTATTATAAAAGGGGGGTTTTACCGTTTAATGACCGGTTTGTCGATTCTATATTTTAAGCGCAAAGATAAATGACGATAATTAAAGTGCGTAAAATAATGACAATAAATAAAATGACAGTAAATAAAATTGCGAGTAATAAAATGACAGTAAATAAAGATACAATGAGAAATACAATAAAAGAATTATGCTTATTTAAACTTCCGTAATCATGATGTTTGACGTTTTGATTTAATTAATTGTTACCCGGGTTAATTGTCCTTTGTCCTGGTTTATTTGATACCTATCTGGTTTTTGTCCATAATAGTCCATCGGTCATAAATATAAAGTGCGAGTGTCCTCGTCAAATTACCCTTATACCCGAAGTCAAATATTCCCACTAATTAAGGATTTAAACTGTGACGCAGTTATCACTTCTGTCAACAATTACACCAGTTATCACTGTATGTAATCCACCCCTGTTTTGATTAGATATGAATATTAATTTACCCACTTGATCAGTTTGAATAATCAATTACCCAACCCGAATAATTAATTAAATGATTATAATAGATTCCATATGAACGTCACTAAATAGGACAACCATAATCATTATTAATTATTAGGATAATTAATTTGAAGATAGGTTCGACAGACTCCAATTAGTTGTCACTCAATTAGACAATACCCCCATCTATTAATAGTCAATAGTCCAATTTCCACAAGTGTCGGTCTTTTGCCCAAACCTTAATTATGGTACAAAATCCAATAACCCCATCTTAATATTTTAGCTAACATCACGATTACTTCGGCTCAAATAAGCATAATAATAACTTAGTTACGAGACATTAAATTAAAAAGGAAGAACATAGCATACAGTGGTGATTAATCGCGTAGCGTTGCACGGACAGAATTTTGACTTAAAACCCGTAAAACATTTCTTACAATAACCCAACTAAACCATAACTTTATTATTAAAATTAACTTATATTAAAATTATAATATAAATATATATTACATATTACAGAAGAGAGAAAGAAATATGAAGAAAGGTGTTCTTTTCATTACACCGTGAATTTCATTTTATAGACAATTGGTGATTTGAAATTTTCACTTATGACCCCTTAACTATGCTCAATTAACAACCTTTTATTATTTATTATTATTCTTATTATGAATTATTTAAATATTATATTATATTCTTGAGCATAGTTAACTTGTGATTTTAGCTCCGTTGCGTCGAGCGTTGAAAGTTGGTTCATGTCTCGGTTCCGAATTTTCGAACGTCCTTGCGTACAATTTAATATCTTGTACTTTGCGTTTTGTAACTTGTACTCTTGTCATTTTTAGACGTTTCTCATCAATAATTTGAACCACTTGGATTGTATCTTGTACATTTGAGCTTTTTGGACGTTTGCGTCTTCAAATCTTCGTTTTCGCCTTTTGTCTTCGCACTTATTTATTTAAACAATTACAATGAAAATATAATACAATTACATATGAAAACCTATTATTTAGGAGGGATATTGCTATGAAATATATGTTCCTTTTTAGCCTTATCAAATATCCCCACACTTGAGCGTTGCTTGTCCTCAAGCAATACAGAACTTGAAATAAAAACATACATGAATCACTTTTTTATTCATCACACTTTGTACATTAGTGATTTTGATATGGTGGTATAAACAATGATAGTAACGATAGAACCATGGTTAAAGGTGGGTGTGTCATCCACAGTTGCCTCGGGTTTAGGTCAACGACACTTGCAATCAAATAGCCGATTTACTTTCGGTTTCCAAAGCAAAGTGCACATTTGAAAGGTGGTTTACAGTCCCACATGACTATGAAAATGTAGATCCTTAAGGAAATTGGATCTTTATGAAAACATTTGATCTTTTTGAAAATTTAATCTAGCTTTTACCCTAGATAAGTTTTCCGGAATAACCCTTCACCGGTGTTTGCAAAATATTTTTGTGGGTTGTGTGGGTTTCAGATTTGAAAATTTTAGCTCAACACTCGTGGTTTTGTGTTACCCACTTGCTAACCTTGTATTGGGAAAGCAACACTTCCAGTTTACTTGTTCCGTATATTACCTTTCGGTAAACTACCGTCCGGTTGTAAAGGAAAGCGATGAACAAGAAACTGTTAAGGCAATGTCCCATGACATGCTTTTAATTATGGTCCAAAAACATGTCGGATGCTTTTACTATCCTTTGTAGGAGCAATAGTAAAGCTCACCCTTATAATTTGTCGGTTTGGCACAAGGTCCTGTCTCCGACCATGCTATGCAACCACCGTTCTTACGGTTGACACCCGATTTGGTTCAGGTGACCTAATGAATTCCAATGAATTCTCAGGATTTTACGTTCAATGGTAATGAACGCATTGAAAATAGGTTTTCAGAAAACAAATCGGTTTGTATTTTGATCAAAATATTTTCTCGTTCAAACTCGAGTTTAGATATCATCGAATTCCATGAGTTTGAATTCTCAATCTTTAAGGTCAATCTCAAGGATTGAGTAATATCAGTCTTAAAAGCTGATTTTTAATCTTTAAGGAGATTATCCTTTCTGGGGATCTGATTCATTAGTCTTATCAAGCTAATTTGCATGGTGCCCCCCCATTGTACGAGATAAATCCTTCTCATGGTTAGGATAAATCTTACCACTTGGCGACCCTGTTTGATGCTGAGGTCCGTGGATTTCCTGCTGATTTTAGAGATGACTTTTCTAGATTTTTCGTCAACCTACAGCTGGTCTGGACGACAACTTCTTGACCTAAATCAAGAAGCGCGTGTCTTTTTCGGAAAACTTTACTTCCTTTTAATGATGGAATTGATTCATCGTGTAGATCCATCTTTCTTTAAAATATATTACAGTAAACCGGGTAAAACTGATTAGTATCGTCCAAAGCAAAAGTACCTGCAATAATTCTTATACAAAAATGTGATAGATAGTTTTTAATTGAATAACTTGGTACATTCTCCCCACACTTAGCTTTTATTTATTCTTTTCTTTGCCTTTTTATTCTCTTCTATCCCATTTTAAATGAATTCAAGCGTTTTGGGTTGTTTCTCAATTTATGTCCTTGAGGTAACAATAATTTTGACATTAACACCTAGTTTTATCGTTCATAAATATGTATAAACATGATTTTGAATTCATTTAGTTGAATTTTTTTCAAATTTTCACAAAATTTGACAATTAAAACAAGTGTAAACCAGAAAAGAATTTATAACCCTTCCTCACACTTGAGATCTTGCAATGCCCTCATTTGCAAGAAATCAGTAAAAATTTAAATTCATGAGGGTGATTAGTGTAGAAAAATGATTAAAAATACCGAGTTTGCAAACATATTGTTGTTATTTCACATTTGATATTTTGTTTCTTGTCATCAAAATTAGTACCTTTTTCTGAACTTAATGACAGTCTTTGAAAGTGCGTTGTTTTACCCTGTTTTGTATATAACATAAAATACAAACATACATAATTTTGAAGTTGGGTATATTACCCCACGTTCAAAAATTTATAAAATCTAATATTTTTTTGGCATACTTTAAATCAATTAAATTAAAAATAATAATAACAAAATTTCTCGTCCAGCACTCGGTTAAAGTAATTTCGGCTCAACGACCTAGTCTTCAACTCACGACGAATTTTAGAAATCATTTTTTTTCAACTTAATGAAATAAAGTAAATTTTTGTTTTTAAATTCACACAAAACTTAAAAAGAAAACATATTAATTTCATATAAAACCTAAAAAACAAAAAAATTCAGAATGGGGGAGAAAACTAGTTCTTTAGTGTCTGCTAGTGGAAAAGACCAATCGGATTCCATTCTCGAAACTACACGAGAACAGAACAACTAACTCCAAACAGCATTTTCTTTTTAGAATATTTGAATCTCCTCACACTTAGGTAGATGTGGTGTCGAAATTGTGATTAACTTCATCGTCAATTTCTCTTGGACCATAATCAACTTGCATATCTATGACTATTTTTTAAGCCATTGGTTGGATTCCTGTGTAATATCCACAATTTCAACTAGTTTCGCCTTTTCTTTAGGCGATAGATTGGATACTAACCGGTTACATAACTTAGAGTTCCCCTTGGTTCTAGCATCGCGAATCCGTTTAATAAGTTTCTTCATTGAACTATTAATAACGGGATCATTTAATTTCGTATTAACAACGGGGTTCTTTGTTATCAGGTCATCATTAGGTGTTACTTCATTTTCCCCACACTTAGGCGTTTTATTATTGTTAAGCACTACCGTTGGAGTTGGTAAAACAACATGGTTCTTACCAATCGTTTCCGCTGGTTCAACGGTTTTGGTTGGTGGAGATTTAGACTTTCGAATCATAAAGGTGATCGATTTCTCATTATTACTAAGTGTCATTCTACCATTTCTTACATCAAATAACGCCCCGGTGGACGCTAAGAATGGTCGACCTAAAATTAGAGGAATGTTTGAGTCCTCTTCTATGTCAATGACAATAAATTCGACTAGAAAGGTTAAATTACCTACTTGAACGGGTAGGTTATCAGCAATTCCAACTGGGTGCTTAATGGTTTGATCAAGGAGTTGAACACTCATATCCGTTGGACTTAATTCACCTACTCCTAATCTCTTATATAATGAAAGAGGCATAACACTTATACTTGCATCTAAATCTGCTAGTGCATCATACATGACACAATCACTAAGTAGACAAGGAACAATAAATTCACCTGAATCACCTATCCTAGGTACAGGTTTTGGTGGAACTGTCTTCACCGGGTTTACTTCTACGGTTTTTATTTCTTGCACTTTCTTATTCTTCTTCTTCTTCTTCTTTCCAGAGGTATCACAAACTTTATTACCTATCACTTGCTCATACTCAACTCCTTTTCTTGAAAATGGGATGGGTGTTTTGTATGGTGCCACCACTGGCTTTACATACTCGGGTGGTGGTGGTGTTGTAACTTCTTCATTGTTACTTACATCTAAAACTTTCCCATCTTCTGGTATTGGTTTTTCAGAATTTGTTGATATCATGTTAACATTTTCATTCCGAGGATTTACTTCGTTATTACTCGGTAGCTTTCCTTGTTCCCTTTCACTCATCAATCTAACAAGAGTACCTATTGTTTTTCTAGATTCAAAATGGAAGCTTGTTGAGTTCTAAATGACTGATCAAACCTCTCATTCGTTTGGGTTTGAGTTTCAATAAATTGTGTTTGAGATTCAACTAGCTTAAATACCACTTCTTCCAGATTTGACTTCTTCTCGTCGGTTTGTTGTGGTGGTTTATATAAGCCAGGTCTTTGTTGATTGAAAGTGTTGTTTTGAGTTGGTTGGTTATTCGTACCTTGTTGGTTGTACGAGTTATTGTTGGTTCCATTTGGATTGTAAAGAATGTTTTGATTTCGATTGAAGTTTAGCCTTGGCGGTTGATAATTATTTCCCGACCTTTGGTTCATGTAGGAAACATTCTCACGTTGTTCCATCGTTTGTTCAACATTACAATCTTTCGTTAAGTGTGGTCCACCGCATTGCTCACAACTGATTCGTATTGCGTGAATGTCTTTAGTCATCTTTTCCATTCGTCTCTCGAAAGCATCTATTTTTGCGGAAACAGAATCAAAGTTATGGCTAGAATCGGCTCTAGCTGCTTTAGATGATCTTACGATATCTTTTTCTTGGTGCCACTCATGTGAGTGGGAAGCAGTGTTATCAATAATTTTGTAAGCATCAGTTTCGGTTTTCTTCATAATAGAACCACCAGCTGCTGTGTCGATATCTTTTCGTGTAGCGATGTTTACGCCTTTATAGAAGATTTGCACTATTTGAAAAGTATCTAATCCGTGTTGAGGACATCCTCTCAACATCCTTCCGAATCTTGTCCACGCCTCATATAATGTTTCATTTGGTTTTTGCACGAACGTGGCAATTTCTCCTTGAAGTCTCACGGCTTTAGATGCCGGAAAGAATCTTTGAAGAAATTTCTCAACTAAAACATCCCACGTGTCAATCGTTCCTTCAGGTAATGATTCTAACCAATCTTTGGCTTCTCCTTTTAAAGTCCATGAGAACAACATAAGATAAATAGTTTCATCCTCAACTTCTCGGATTTTAAAGAGATTACAAATCCGATTAAAAGTTCGAAGATGTTCGTTTGGATCTTCTTTTGTTGTACCACCAAATTGGCACTGATTGGTGATCATGTGTAGGATTTGTCCTTTGATTTCAAAATCTGATGCTCTAACATCTGGCTGAATAATGGTGTGACCTTGGCCCGTGCGTGTGGCTCTCATTCGGTCTTCCATACTTAGAGGTTCCAGATTTTCCATAATTGAATTTGTTGAATACGAATCACTAGAAGATTCTGATTTAATGGTTTGTGGTTCAGGAGGAATGATTAGTAGTTCTGGATCTTGGAATTGCTCCTGAATATTCTCCGGATTCTCAATTGTGAGGTCGGGTTCAAAAGATGGATTATCGGAAATTTGAGTTGGAGTTCTTGGTCGACTAGATGATGATTCTAAAGAAAAATCAACGGCGACAATATTGGCTAGATGTTTTGATCGAGTTATAGGTGGTGAACGTATGAAAGGCGGTGAACGTTTTACTCGGTGCATTCACTGAATATCCTATTAGTTTTTAAAAGGAAAGAAAAATTATATAAGTTATCCAATTAATAGACTTTTCTGATTTTGCCCACGTTTCGAATAGCCAAAAGATGCAGCAGAGGGGCAGGATTCGTTTGGTCTCAATATAATTGAGTACTGTTTGGCTCCAATAACCCGGTCCACGTACAAATCCAACTATTACTACGAACCAGAAAATTTTGATGTCTATCAATTTAACCACTTAAAATAAATTTTCGTAATTTTAAAAAATTTAGATAAGAAGTAGAATAAAAATCTTATCCTAAAACTAGAATACCGAGAAATAAGAAAGAAAAAAAAACGCGTCGAAAAAGGTCGAAAAATAGGCGTCGAAAAATAAAAATAAGAAAGTAGCGTGAAAAACGGCGTCGCAAAATTCTAAAGCACATAAATCTTAGTCTAAGGAATAAGTACTTAAGGGATTTTACTGCAAACCTAAAAATTCTAGAAATAAAAATAACTATGACAAAACTAAACTTAATACTAAAAATTGTAACTAGAGTCTAAAAATCTAAAGGTAATAAAAAAAAAACTTTTTTTTTTTAAAAAAATTTTCTTTAAAAAAACGATTTTTTTTTACAATTTTTTTTTAAAACGAATTTTTTTTCTTTAAAAAAATGATTTTTTTTACACAATTTTTTTTTTAAAGGAATTAATAATTTTTTTATTATTATTATTTTTTTCCAAAACTTTTTTTTTAACTCATTTACTATTCATGAATAGTAAATGAAAAGAAATTAATTAATTTACTATTCACATGAAAGCGACATGATAGAAATTATTAATTGCAAGTTACATAATATACCCCTGAAATATTTAATAAATACGACTTTTTAAAACTTTTAAAACTTTTACGATTCAAAATAGCAAAGGAAAGAAATTAATTAATTTACTATTCACATGAAAGCGACATTATAGAAATTATTAATTATAAGTTACATAATATACCCCTGAAATATTTAATAAATACGACTTTTTAAAACTTTTAAAACTTTTACGTATCAAATTTGATTCTAAAATATTATTATATTATTATATTTTATTTCAATATTATTATATTATTATATTTATTAAATTATTATATTTAAATTAATATATCTTTAATCAATCAAAAAAAAAAAAAAAAAAAACTTAAATACCCCGTGAAAACACAAAAAGTGTCCCCGAAATTACTTTTTTTTATAACTATATTTTTACAGATATAAATTAAAAATATAGCGTTTTAGCGCTCCCCGGCAGCGGCGCCAAAAACTTGATGTGGTAGCGGAGGTATAGAAATAGTATTATTTTTAATACAAAATACTACAAAATATGACACAAGTTTTATTAATTTACGGATGGAATATACCTAAACCTTGCTACAACACTATAGGCAGTGTACCTAATCGTAGAGTAGTGTAGTTTTTAGTAAGTCCGGTTCGTTCTACAGGGAGCTGGTGATACTTACTATATTTTTAACAACTATATTTATACAAAATATATATAATTATATAAGTAGTAATATTATTATAAAAGAGGGGTTTTACCGTTTAATGACCGGTTTATCGATTCTATATTTTAAGCGCAAAGATAAATGACGATAATTAAAGTGGGTAAAATAATGACAATAAATAAAATGACAGTAAATAAAATTGCGAGTAATAAAATGACAGTAAATAAAGATACAATGAGAAATACAATAAAAGAATTATGCTTATTTAAACTTCCGTAATCATGATGTTTGACGTTTTGATTTAATTAATTGTTACCCGGGTTAATTGTCCTTTGTCCTGGTTTATTTGATACCTATCTGGTTTTTGTCCATAATAGTCCATCGGTCATAAATATAAAGTGCGAGTGTCCTCGTCAAATTACCCTTATACCCGAAGTCAAATATTCCCACTAATTAAGGATTTAAACTGTGAAGCAGTTATCACTTCTGTCACCAATTACACCAGTTATTACTGTATGTAATCCACCCCTGTTTTGATTAGATATGAATATTAATTTACCCACTTGATCAGTTTGAATAATCAATTACCCAACTCGAATAATTAATTAAATGATTATAATAGATTCCATATGAACGTCACTAAATAGGACAACCATAATCATTATTAATTATTAGGATAATTAATTTGAAGATAGGTTCGACAGACTCCAATGAGTTGTCACTCAATTAGACAATACCCCCCATCTATTAATAGTCAATAGTCCAATTTTCACAAGTGTCGGTCTTTTGCCCAAACCTTAATTATGGTACAAAATCCAATAACCCCATCTTAATATTTTAGCCTAACATCACGATTACTTCGGCTTAAATAAGCATAATAATAACTTAGTTACGAGACATTAAATTAAAAAGGAAGAACATAGCTTACAGTGATGATTAATCGCGTAGCGTTGCACGGACAGAATTTTGACTTAACACCCGTAAAACATTTCTTACAATAACCCAACTAAACCATAACTTTATTATTAAAATTAACTTATATTAAAATTATAATATAAATATATATTACATATTACAGAAGAGAGAAAGAAATATGAAGAAAGGTGTTCTTTTCATTACACCGTGAATTTCATTTTATAGACAATTGGTGATTTGAAATTTTCACTTATGACCCCTTAACTATGCTCAATTAACAACTTTTTATTATTTATTATTATTCTTATTATGAATTATTTAAATATTATATTATATTCTTGAGCATAGTTAACTTGTAATTTTAGCTCCGTTGCGTCGAGCGTTGAAAGTTGGTTCATGTCTCGGTTCCGAATTTTCGAACGTCCTTGCGTACAATTTAATATCTTGTACTTTGCGTTTTGTAACTTGTACTCTTGTCATTTTTAGACGTTTCTCATCAATAATTTGAACCACTTGGATTGTATCTTGTACATTTGAGCTTTTTGGACGTTTGCGTCTTCAAATCTTCGTTTTCGCCTTTTGTCTTCGCACTTATTTATTTAAACAATTACAATGAAAATATAATACAATTACATATGAAAACCTATTATTTAGGAGGGATATTGCTATGAAATATATGTTCCTTTTTAGCCTTATCAATTATTCGCTGTGGCTAGAGGTTTCGAGTCGTATTCGCGATTGAAGGTTGGTGAACCTTCAAGTGAGAGAAGGGTTGTTTCTTATGGTGCTCCAAGTAAGAGGACTAAGGGTCCGATCGTGAGCACGGGTGGTACACGGACGAGTATGTTAGATTCTAGTACATCTAGATGTTACAATTATGGTGTGAGGGGTCACAAGTCTTGGGAATGTTCGGTGCCAAAGGGTGATGGTATGGTGTGCTTCAATTGCCAAGAAGAAGGACATCGTAAGTCAAAATGTCCCAAATTAGCGGGGACGGGTGCGGCAAGGAGACGTTAAGGTATGTTTCGTTTTAATAAATATGCCCTTTGATTATTTATTAAGTGCCGTTTGAATTTGAGTTTGTAAAATGCCTTGTGTTGTGCATATTGTTGTTATGGGTGACGTTCCTAATGGAAGTACCCTATGGTGATGTTTTGATTAATGGGCGAAGGGTGTAAGACTTGGTGCAACCAAGCATTCCTTAGTATTTGGGAAATGTTTCTACCAAGCCATGGAAATGGGTTTTGGTGTTCGATTGTTAAGCGCGTGTTCACTATAGTGTAGAAGTTGATGAACCATGAGGTTCGTCGAGTGGATTGGAACCCGAAAAAGATCGAGTGTTTGATCTCGATGTATGTTGGTAAAGGAGTCTACGTGGCGCGACATTAGGTGCCTCTTTTATAACTACTAGCGTAGTGTTCGACTCCGATTGTGTTGTGGTTACATTGTACTTAGGGTACTGGAGTGAAACCCTTAGGTACATGAGTGACTAGGTGGAAATTGACAAACTAGAGCAATTGGATGATTGCGAGGGTGTGGTTTGCGTAATCGTGGTACACTTTTTGTTCGAAGTGTTTAAGGATTGATTGAAATCCTTCGTGTACTCAAGGCTGGAGCAAGAGATGGTGATGGGTCGTGTGAACCCAATTGTTAATAAATTCTACCTTTGGTAGCATTGTACGGTTGTACGAGGTGCGGATATGGGACGTAGTTCCAAGTGGAGGAGTTACACTCCCGCACGCGGAGGTTTTAGTGTGAGATTTCGGACAATGCTTTTGGTAGATCCGAAATTTGTGTCGGGACCTAGATTTGGTCGATTTGTGGTAGAGTACAATTTCGGTTAAATTGTACCTATGATTTTTGGATTTAAATTATCACCAAGGTGGTAATGTGGTAAATCTCGTTGAGAGATAATGGACGGGTATGGCGAGCAAGGTGAAATCCCTCGGTTAAGGGATGTGCGTATCGGATCCTCTTTTAGAGAATTAATGTTTTGTGCCTATGTTTGATATAGGTGGTTCTTGCTCGATTGTGTGAATGGTTAGTCGTATCCGTTAGGATTCACTATAGCGTAGCAGAGCGCGATGTTACACTACTCGTCGTTCGAGGCCAAAAGGGCGTTGATTGATGAAGCATGACCTTCGGGGTTCGCTGACTTCATCATGGTACTGGTGATTGATGAAGCATGACCTTCAGGGTCAGCTGACTTCATCATGGGATCATTGATTGGTGGAGCATGACCTTCGGGGTCCGCTGACTTCATCATGAGATCGTTGATTGGTGAAGCATGACCTTTGGGGTCCGCTAACTTCATTATGGGTGTAGTGTTATATCGGTGAAGCATGACCGTTGACGGGGTCCGCTTGTGATGACCCGGGAATTTCCGCCCAAATTTAAACTTGAATCTTATTTGATTTCGATACGATAAGCCAAGTCTATTAAACCGAGTCTCAAAATGTTGGAACTATTTTTCATAAATGCATTTACCCTTTAACGATTCCCGACGATTCACGAACAGTTGTTTGTAAATAAAAAATATGTATATATATATATATATATATATATATATATATATATATATATATATATATATATATATATATATATATATATATATAATAATATGAAATTATAAAATATAATTTAAATATTAGAAGTAAATATGTAAAATATGTAACAAAATATTTAAGTGTAATTTAAAATGAATCTATATATAAATATATATAAATTCTATGTATAATTATTATATGTAATTATGTAATATATTTAAAATTATAAGTATTAAATATTCAATATATATTAATATTGAATATGTATTATAATAAATAGAATATAGATAATAAATTGAGATATTACTATATTAAAGGTAATTATAAGTTGAAAATATATTTGTTATAATAATATTATTATTACTATTAATATTAATATTAAAATCAGTATTATTAATACTAGTATCTTAATAAGAAAATGGAAACATGTAACTTGTTATATCTTCATCATTACTAGTATTATGTTGGTGTTATTATTATTATAAATATTATACTTCTATTATTATTATTATTATTATAATTATAATTATAATTATTATTATTATTATTATTATTATTATTATTATTATTATTATTATTATTATTATTATTACTATTAATATCATTAGTTTTATAAATATAAATACCATTATTATTAAAGCAATTGTTAATAATACCATTTGTCTTTAGTATTGTTAAAGATGATTAATATTATTATCATAAAAGTTAATGTTATTACCAATTATCATTATTAAGATTTATAAAATTATTATTAATATATTTAATTATTTATTTAACAATTATAAAAGAAAATCCTTATATCCAAATACTAGAAACCAAAATTCTGTTTCCTGTAATTATCAAACTATTACTGCTTTTTAGAAATCGTACAAATCAAGAGTTAACTTATAGGAACAATCCAAATCTGTGATCAATCAGTATCTTTCTTAATTTTTTTTCTTTATTTTTTTTATATACCTTTGTTTTCCTGCCAAGTTCAATTGGATCACATAAATACAACTCTGTTATTAATTAGCATCATACAACATCACCTTATCAGTTACAAACCATAAAATGCTTTAACAAACTCCCATATAATCGAATTTTGTTCAGAAATATCGAAAAATACATCCCATATCTCTGTTCTTATTAATTTTCCAAAAACCTTGATTTCAAATGAAATTCCAAAATGTGTAAATGCAGTTATATTAGAAAACCTTCGTTTAAACTAACTGCAAATTCGCAAAGTCCAATTTTATCTATCGATTTCCAATTCCTGAGTCAAAGTTAAAACTTTAAAAGTCAAACGTAATGTTCATTGTAAAATACGAGTTCAACTCAACGTTTTAGATTCAATTGATAATTCAGATAGATTATAGAGAAGATTTGAAACATAATTCGTGATATAAGTTTGGTCTAAAAGGATCACGATTTTGATTTCATAATTTTTTTTTTTAAACCGATACTGCGATATCAGGAGTTTTCTTTTTTTTTTATTTTGTATATTTTTTTTTCCTTTTCCTTTTAGTAGTCATTAATTAAAATTATAATTACATTTAGTTTCTAATAGGGATTAAAGATAAGTTAAATATAAATTGGAAGAGGGATTTATCCCCTGGTCGATTCAGTTGGCGATGTGAAGAAGAAGGAAAATAGGAAGAAACAGAAACATGGTTTAATAAAATTAGAATCTGATTAGTTATCAGAAAATACAAACTGGAGCCGTGGTTTATGGGTGTGTGTGGGAAAGGATAGGTCACGGGTTCGAACCCTGCTCGAGACATTTCTTTTTAGAAAAGGCTTACATTATGAGGTAGTCATCTTAATTTATCTTTTTCTCATTATTATTATTATGATTATGATTATTGATTATTGTTATTACAAATATTATGATTATTATTATTAGTACCATTACTAATGTATGTATTATTATTTTTGTAAAATGATTAGGATCACTATTAGTATTATTTATTAGATATTAAGTTTATTGTTATTGATAATATTAATTATTGTTATCATTAACAGTATTATAGTTATAATTACTATTATCATTATTATTATTATTATTATTACTAATATAGGTATATTCATAAAAGTTACCATTTTTTTTTACATTATCAAGTATTATTGATATTGTTATTATTATTAGTAAATCATTATTGTCAAAACTATCATTTTCGTTACAAATAAATATTTTGTACCTAAAATATACTTAATACATATATTATAATCATATAAATAGTTTATATAAAACCTATCAATTATAATAACATTATTTATATAAATAATTATATATAACGAATTAAGAATATTTTCATATAATACTAACCATATATATATATATATATATATATATATATATATATATATATATATATATATATATATATATATATATATATATATATATATATATATATATATATATATATATATATATATATATATATATATATAACCAAAGATATAGATATCAAACATTTAAAATATATATACAAACTAAATAAGTATAATATATAATTCAAGTTATAATATATAAACTTGTTCGAATACGATTATACATTTTAATATATATATATATATATATATATATATATATATATATATATATATATATATATATATATATATATATATATATATATACAAATGATATAGGTTCGTGAATCCGAGGCCAACCCTGCATTGTTCAGTTTGTCTAATGTTATCATATGTATTTTTACTACAAAATACATTAGGTGAGTTTCATTTGCTCCCTTTTACTCTTTACATTTTTTGGGCTGAGAATACATTCAAATGTTTTATTAACTATTTTACAATATTTATATGCGTGAGTTTCATTTGCTCCCCTTTTACTCTTTACATTTTTGGGCTGAGAATACATGCAAATGCTTTATTAACTGATTTACAATATTTATAAGCGTGAGTTTCATTTGCTCCCCTTTTACTCTTTACATTTTTGGGCTGAGAATACATGCAAATGCTTTATTAACTGATTTACAATATTTATAAGCGTGAGTTTCATTAATCCCTTTTTAAAGGCTTTTGCAATATATATTTTTGGGACTGAGAATACATGCGCTGCTTTTATAAATGTTTTACGAAATAGACACAAGTAATCGAAACTACATTATATGGTTGAATGATCGAAATCGAATATGCCCCTTTTTATTAAGTCTGGTAAACTAAGAATTTGGGAACAGACACCCTAATTGACGCGAACTCTAAAGATAGATCTATCGGGCCCAACAAGCCCCATCCAAAGTACCGGATGCTTTAGTACTTCAAAATTTATATCATGTTCGAAGGAGGATCCAGGAATGATGGGGATATTCTTATATACAAATTGTGAATGTCGGCTACCAGGTGTTCAATCCATATGAATGATATTTTTGTTTCTATGCATGGGACGTATGTTTATGAGAAATGGAAATTTGAAATCTTGTGGTCTATTAAAATTATGAAATGATTATTTATGCTAAACTAATGAACTCACCAACCTTTTGGTTGACACTTGAAAGCATGTTTATTCTCAGGTACGAAAGAAATCTTTCGCTGTGTAATTACTCATTTTAAATATATTATTTGGAGTCATTCATGACATATTTCAAAAGACGTTGCATTCGAGTTGTTGAGTTCATCAAGATTATTGTTAAGTCAATTATAGTTAGATATATCATGAAATGGTATGCATGCCGTCAACTTTTGATGTAATGAAAGATTGACTTTTCAAAAACGAATGCAATGTTTGTAAAATTTATCATATAGAGGTCAAGTACCTCGCGATGTAATCAACTGTTGTGAATCCTTTATAATCGATATGGACTTCGTACGGATGGATTAGGACGGGTCGTTTCAGTTGGTATCATAGCGGTGGTCTTAGCGAACCAGGTCTGCAATAGTGTGTATAACTGATAAGTCGTTAGGATGCATTAGTGAGACTGGACTTCGATCGTGTCTGCATGTCAAAATTTTTGCTTATCATTTCTAGTTGAAAATCATCTGCTTATCATCCTTAGGAAATTACCTGCTTATCATTCTTAGTCTAGACACATCTTACTGCAATGATTGCATAAATAGTGTATAGACAAAATTCGTATCTTAGCGTATCTGCTAATTCATATCTTAGCATATCTGTTACTGTATACTTTGCCTGACAACTTCCGTAAATTCCTCCGTAACTTATGGGATTTTAGTATTATATATGCATATGTAAATTATGTATTGCAGGGTACTAATCTACGTCCTATAATCTAATTCTTATCAAAAAATCCTTCATCTAATCGTACGAGATGAATCCCTCAACCAGTGCGAGTCCCTCAAATTCCGATAACTATTCTGACATGGATATTCACCTAAGCTTCGAAAGCGATGTCACCAGAATGAATCAATCAGTCAGCCATCCCCAATTCATCTGATGGGTTCGTAGTCGACTTAATCATTGGAGACGCGAAAAGGCGATCCCTGCCACCAACCGAATTCACCTCTTGACAATGAACATGAAGCGCTTACCGGCGAACCTGTTCGAGACACCATTTTCTCTCTCATTTCCAGAGTATATCTTCACGATCATATACTATCTCAGATTCTAAACCTCATTCATCCGCTCGTCCGAACTGACAATCATCCGGAATAATAGAAGAAATCAACGAACTTCACGCTCGAATAATCAATTTGGAAAACATGGTGCAAAATATACCAGCTTCAGCAACATCACCAGCACCAACATCAATACCAGTACCACCAACAACTCAAGTTCACATCATACACCTCAACATCTAATTATGTACCTCGAGCATAATCATCAATCTGCGAATCGTTCTACATCATTTATCTTCGTTCGACATGACGATTATGTAATCTTCAATGTTTTAGAGATTATATATTCCAGTTCTAACGGTAAATCAAATGAGATTAATATTATATTAACTCATTAAATCTATGATTACATCTGAAGAAAATATATCTATAAGTATATTTTCATAAAGATTGTAATTAAAAATTCTTTCGTATAAACTGTTAATGGTGAAAATATTTTAACGGGTAGGTAATACCCGAGGAATATTTAGATTTCACTTTAATAGGTTATACTGTACATTTTCGAATCTGATTCAACATCCATTTACTATCCTACTTACATCTACAGAGATACAAATTCGTTCACCACAGAATAACCATTTTTTTCTTTTATTTTATTATTATTCAATTTCATATTTGAATTTTGATTTATCACAATCCAACAAGTGGCATAATGAAGAAAACATTGGATAAAATAAAAGTTGTTAGAAACAAACGATTTAACTAATTGAAATTTTGTTAAGAATCCACGCTAACTATTCCTAGCTAACTGTTCCTAGCTAACTGATTACATTTTAGTTTTCACAGTTTATTTATCGCAATTTAATTATCGCAATTTTATTTATCGTTATTTAATTTCTGTTATTTACTTTACGCATTTAATTTATTGTCATCTAATTTCTGTTAATTATTTTACGCACTTTAAATATCGGGACACGTATACAAGGTTTTGACATATCATATCGACTCATCTATATATATTATTTGGAATCACCATAGACACTCTATATGCAGTAATGATCGAGTTCTCTATACAGGATTGAGGTTGATTCTCAAATAATATATATACTTTGAGTTGTGATCGAGTCTGAGACGAATACGGGTCACAATACGTATTAATTAATTCGAATATTATATATTAAATTATATATGAATTGTTGAATTGCTAACTGTGGACTATCAATCGAGGACTACCAACATTGGACAATTAAAATGAATTAAAATATTGATTATAACATATGAAACTAAATAAATCTTCAAGTTTGCCACTTGATTTCACCCTAAAACCTCATTTGTATCTTGACGATTACAATCTGCGTCCAAACCTTTCGTAATTCTTGAAAACACCTCAATCGAGAGGATGAACCATCCGCATTTCATCTACAGAAGAAAAGATTGATGCATATAACTTTTCACCTGAGAAACTCTCGGCAACTGAGTAAACGTTTAAAACGTAGCTATGCTAATTTCTTAGTGTTATTATTACCCTAAATAACTTTGCAATCCCTTTCCAAATTAGTAAATTTTGTCACAGCTCCAGCAAGTCAACTTCGACTTTTCGTTCAAAATAACCTTATTATAACCTTGATATATATGTGTACTCTTTTATTGTTACCGAGGAACCTTTTATATTCCACGACATTATCAGAAGATGTACCAGCAACTCCGTTGATCTTTGATTTTCCGAAAATCATTATATTCATTGAAATCCTATCATCTACACATCTGCATCTGATAACGAGAATTGCCGTATCAAATACCGAGAATCAGCAATCAATATTTCGAAACACGTAGCATTTCTACATCAATAGTTATATGTATACATATAACAATTATCTCCTAGAATTACGATCTTCAATTCTGAAATTTTGAAAAGGCACCCAGTTTACGAATCGATACTCTGGATGTTGAAAAAGCTGAATGAAGCAGCAGAAACCGTAGGCAACCGTAAACGACCTTAATCATCGAAAGTTTGATGATAAAGAATAGTATGTTGGAAAATCTCAGAAAAGTTGGAACTGGAAAACGGATTGAGCTAACCACGAAGGAGACCAAGGACAAATACAAGGACCAAACCCTATATTCAAAGGATTCAGGTAATTCTGGATCCGTTGAAATCTTTAGAGAATATCTTACTCCGAAGTCATGTTAAAATCTTGCGGAAAAGCTTTCTCCATCAACCATCGAACTTAGAAATTCCAAAATATCATCATCAATATCTTCGATATTTCTGAGGATATTTTCATAAATATTCTCGTCCGGAATTATATACCTCTTCGTGCTTCCTGTGTATCATTATATTGGAAACATTCAATAGAAAATTTAGTACCAAAAAGCAGATTATGCGAAACTATGAAGAAAGCCGTGGACAAATCACAAAGAATAAGTTTGACTTCAAAGAATCTAAATGATTCTGTTTCTGATGAAATCTTTAGCGAATACCTTGCTTCCGAATCTAAACCCTTACGGATAAATCTTCTTCATCATCCATCGATATTAGAAATTCCAAGATATCATCGTATCTTTCATTATAAATATCCTTCATATTTCTGAAGATATTTTCATAACTAATCATATCTGAAATCATTAATCTCTTCGTGCTATCAGTGTTACATCATATAGAAACTGTTAGTTTCTATATTCTGTAAACTTTCGAGTTTAAAATACGAATGTTTTGGAGTAGTGTTGGGAACTGATGCATGAGTTAGTATAATATAATGACACTTGATCAACGTGATTATATTACAGTAAGTCATGCTGAGTTTCTAATGAGACGTGATGATTCACAGACTCTAACATCATCATGTGCCATGTCACACGACTTGTTCATTCTACTTCACCTCCGAACATATCAAGAAAATATATTCTTGATAGTTTTATTCTTAGTAATTATGGTAATTTGACAAATCAAATCGTACCGTTACGATTTCCTTCTTAGAACATTAACAATATTCATTCTAAAACTTATATCTGCGAATTCTGGACCATTACAAGAGATGTCTAATCGCAATAAGAAGAAACGGAGGGACAAGGCTCCGAAACAGAAATTGGAGTATAAATCGCAGCAAATAGGAGGGAGTATTAACTGTGAGTAACAATGATTATAGGAAACAGGAATAGGGACATTGAAGTATAAGGGGTGATATAAAGCCCAATGACAACACCAAAATTACAAACCGTGGATATCAGTACGTATGGCAATATAAAGACACGGGAGGATTATAAATACAATAATCCCTAGAGCATAGTAGAAATAAACAAATTCTTTCGGTGGGAGTAGGAAAAGAAGAACGATCATTGCGATAGTCAGAATAAGAACAAGGATTAGAACCGAATTAAGCATTATTATAATCTTTTGGATATATGAACTGAGAAAGAAGGTATAGAAGTGGTGGAAACTAATGGAACGAAAAAGGTAAATTTATAATGGAAATATCAGACAGAGTAATCAAGGCAGATCACCGCATTTAATTATAGAGATCTTAATTCCCTTATTCGCCGAAGAATCAAATCTTTTAGATTTCGAAAATTTTCTTAAAATCCCTTGAATTCCGGAATTCAACCAAGACGACGTCAAAAGTTAAGACGAACCTTATTTTTTAAATTCAACCTGACTACATCAAAAGCTAAGGCAAATCTTTATTTCTCATTCCACTCTTGCGTGATAGCTTCACTCGTACGCTTCGTGCAATCGAATTATTTTTTTCATATTACTCAATGATGATAAAACTCAATTTATCAACTCATATTCATCATGAAAACATTTTTATTGTTAGCCATGACCACCTCACTCAAATTTCGGGACGAAATTTCTTTAACGGGTAGGTACTGTGATGACCCGGGAATTTCTGCCCAAATTTAAACTTGAATCTTATTTGATTTCGATACGATAATCCAAGTCTATTAAACCGAGTCTCAAAATGTTGGAACTATTTTTCATAAATGCATTTACCCTTTAACGATTCTCGACGATTCACGAACAGTTGTTTGTAAATAAATAAATATGTATATATATATATATATATATATATATATATATATATATATATATATAAATGTAAGTATATATAATAATATGAAATTATAAAATATAATTTAAATATTAGAAGTAAATATGTAAAATATGTTACAAAATATTTAAGTGTAATTTAAAATGAATCTATATATAAATATATATAAATTCTATGTATAATTATTATATGTAATTATGTAATATATTTAAAATTATAAGTATTAAATATTCAATATATATTAATATTGAATATGTATTATAATAAATAGAATATAAATAATAAATTGAGATATTACTATATTAAAGGTAATTATAAGTTGAAAATATATTTGTTATAATAATATTATTATTACTATTAATATTAATATTAAAATCAGTATTATTAATACTAGTATCTTAATATGAAAATGGAAACATGTAACTTGTTATATCTTCATCATTACTAGTATTATGTTGGTGTTATTATTATTATAAATATTATACTTCTATTATTATTATTATTATTATTATTATTATTATTATTATTATTATTATTATTATTATTATTATTATTATTATTATTATTATTATTATTATTACTATTAATATCATTAGTTTTATAAATATAAATACCATTATTATTAAAGCAATTGTTAATAATACCATTTGTCTTTAGTATTGTTAAAGATGATTAATATTATTATCATAAAAGTTAATGTTATTACCAATTATCATTATTAAGATTTATAAAATTATTATTAATATATTTAATTATTTATTTAACAATTATAAAAGAAAATCCTTATATCCAAATACTAGAAACCAAAATTCTGTTTCCTGTAATTATCAAACTATTACTGCTTTTTAGAAATCGTACAAATCAAGTTAACTTATAGGAACAATCCAAATCTGTGATCAATCAGTATCTTTCTTAATTTTTTTTCTTTATTTTTTTATATACCTTTGTTTTCCTGCCAAGTTCAATTGGATCACATAAATACAACTCTGTTATTAATTAGCATCATACAACATCACCTTATCAGTTACAAACCATAAATTGCTTTAACAAACTCCCACATAATCGAATTTTGTTCAAAAATATCGAAAAATACATCCCATATCTCTGTTCTTATTAATTTTCCAAAAACCTTGATTTCAAATGAAATTCCAAAATGTGTAAATGCAGTTATATTAGAAAACCTTCGTTTAAACTAACTGCAAATTCGCAAAGTCCAATTTTATCTATCGATTTCCAATTCCTGAGTCAAGGTTAAAAGTTTAAAAGTCAAACGTAATGTTCATTGTAAAATTCGAGTTCAACTCAATGTTTTAGATTCAATTGATAATTCAGATAGATTATAGAGAAGATTTGAAACATAATTCGTGATATAAGTTTGGTCTAAAAGGATCACGATTTTGATTTCACAAATTTTTTTTTAAACCGATACAGCGATATCAGGAGTTTTTTTTTTTTTTTTTATTTTGTATATTTTTTTTTCCTTTTCCTTTTAGTAGTCATTAATTAAAATCATAATTACATTTAGTTTCTAATAGGGATTAAAGATAAGTTAAATATTAATTGGAAGAGGGATTTATCCCCTGGTCGATTCAGTTGGCGATGTGAAGAATAAGGAAAATAGGAAGAAACAGAAACACGGTTTAATAAAATTAGAATCTGATTAGTTATCAGAAAATACAAACTGGAGCCGTGGTTTATGGGTGTGTGTGGGAAAGGATAGGTCGCGGGTTCGAACCCTGCTCGAGACATTTCTTTTTAGAAAAGGCTTACATTATGAGGTAGTCATCTTAATTTATCTTTTTCTCATTATTATTATTATGATTATGATTATTGATTATTGTTATTACAAATATTATGATTATTATTATTAGTACCATTACTAATGTATGTATTATTATTTTTGTAAAATGATTAGGATCACTATTAGTATTATTTATTAGATATTAAGTTTATTGTTATTAATAATATTAATTATTGTTATCATTAACAGTATTATAGTTATAATTACTATTATCATTATTATTATTATTATTATTATTACTAATATAGGTATATTCATAAAAGTTACCATTTTTTTACATTATCAAGTATTATTGATATTGTTATTATTATTAGTAAATCATTATTGTCAAAACTATCATTTTCGTTACAAATAAATATTGTGTACCTAAAATATACTTAATACATATATTATAATCATATAAATAGTTTATATAACACCTATCAATTATAATAACATTATTTATATAAATAATTATATATAACGAATTAAGAATATTTTCATATAATACTAACCATATATATATATATATATATATATATATATATATATATATATATATATATATATATATATATATATATATATATATATATAGAGATATATTAATATAACCAAAGATATAGATATTAAACATTTAAAATATATATACAAACTAAATAAGTATAATATATAATTCAAGTTATAATATATAAACTTGTTCGAATACGATTATACATTTTAATATATATATATATATACAAATGATATAGGTTCGTTAATCCAAGGCCAACCCTGCATTGTTCAGTTTGTCTAATGTTATCATATGTATTTTTACTACAAAATACATTAGGTGAGTTTCATTTGCTCCCTTTTACTCTTTACATTTTTTGGGCTGAGAATACATGCAAATGTTTTATTAACTGTTTTAGAATATTTATATGCGTGAGTTTCATTTGATACCCTTTTACTCTTTACATTTTTGGGCTGAGAATACATGCAAATGCTTTATTAACTGATTTACAATATTTATAAGCGTGAGTTTCATTTGCTCCCCTTTTACTCTTTACATTTTTGGGCTGAGAATACATGCAAATGCTTTATTAACTGATTTACAATATTTATAAGCGTGAGTTTCATTAATCCCCTTTTAAAGGCTTTTGCAATATATATTTTTGGGACTGAGAATACATGCGCTGCTTTTATAAATGTTTTACGAAATAGACACAAGTAATCGAAACTATATTATATGGTTGAATGATCGAAATCGAATATGCCCCTTTTTATTAAGTCTGGTAATCTAAGAATTTGGGAACAGACACCCTAATTGACGCAAACTCTAAAGATAGATCTATCGGGCCCAACAAGCCCCATCCAAAGTACCGGATGCTTTAGTACTTCGAAATTTATATCATGTCCGAAGGAGGATCCCGGAATGATGGGGATATTCTTATATACAAATTGCGAATGTCGGTTACCAGGTGTTCAATCCATATGAATGATATTTTTGTCTCTATGCATGGGACGTATGTTTATGAGAAATGGAAATATGAAATCTTGTGGTCTATTAAAATTATGAAATGATTATTTATGCTAAACTAATGAACTCACCAACCTTTTAGTTGACACTTGAAAGCATGTTTATTCTCAGGTACGAAAGAAATCTTCCACTGTGCAATTACTCATTTTAAAGATATTATTTGGAGTCATTCATGACATATTTCAAAAGACGTTGCATTCGAGTCATTGAGTTCATCAAGATTATTGTTAAGTCAATTATAGTTAGATATATCATGAAATGGTATGCATGCCGTCAACTTTCGATGTAATGAAAGATTGACTTTTCAAAAACGAATGCAATGTTTGTAAAATGTATCATATAGAGGTCAAGTACCTCGCGATGTAATCAACTGTTGTGAATCGTTTATAATCGATATGGACTTCGTCTGGATGGATTAGGACAGGTCGTTTCACTGCTGACTTCATCCGGTGTTGAGATTTGGGAAGTGGGTCGCGTGTAGTTTTCTGCCAGCCTTCATGTTGTTGGATGTGTGATCTATTGGTTGTTTTACACGCCAATGGTGGGGTCGTAAGGACCACATTGTGTGAACTAACGGTGGATTTATACGCCGATGGTGGGGTCGTGAGGACCATGTTGTATGATTAGTGAGGCGATAGCCGTGTTTCGCTTACATGTTGCTACGGGTGTGACAATAGTTGATTTGGTACACCTTGGGATTTGCGTTTCCATAGTCGTTTTGGGCGCTATCGGTTTTAGCCGTTTGCTTTATGATGTTGCGGTAGTTGCATTTTGGTCGTATTGCGCACTACCAGGGATGTCTAATGATTGGTGTTATCCGTAAGGATTCGTTTGGTTCGGTCTTCATCGTTTCAGGTTGTTGACCTTAGGTTGAGACTTGGTTGCTTTTAGTGTTGTACTCGGTAAAGGTACGCTAAGGGATTGATTTCTCGGTTCGAGATTGGTTGAGTTTTTCCTGATGTTAGGGAATGAGCATGGCCTTGGTGCTCGGAAATTGTGATTTGATAAATCGCGGGTGATGATTTAGTTGTTAGGGGTAACTCTTTGAGGAAAATTGTCTAAGGGATCGTTGTAGACTTCGGTTGTTGCGGGTATTGTACATCTCGGGATGCCAGCAAGTGTGTAATTTGTCATTGGATTAACCATCGGGTTAGCGAATTTGTGGTAAAAGTCGGTTTGAAATGCATGTTCGAGGACCATTGAGTGTGGTTTCGTTTGGGTTCGTGACTAGGATCACGAGGACGTGATCGAATTTAAGTGGGGGAGAGTTGTAACACCCCATTTTCCCTGTATATGATTTATAGGTGTATTGGGTATGTACGAATGGTGTAAGAAAGATTCGGGGCATTTTCTAGTATTAAAGTCTTGTGTGCGAGAAAGTTATGTCAGGTCACGCCTTGTGTCGCGGCGCGACACACAAGGCCGCGACGCGGCAACACATTAGAATCTGGATCAGGAAGTATGGTAAAGAAGGCACCAGACCACTGTATAGGTCGCGGGGCGACCATTTATGCCGCGGCGCGGCATTTCTGCTAAACTGGTTCCGGAGTTTTGCAATATTTAAGTAAAGTGAGGGGCAAATTGGTCATTTCACATTTGAGCCAGATGGGGATCTTAAATCTGGTCCATCCATTTCATTTCCTTAATTTCATTTTCCTTTTCATTTCATTTTCCTCTCAAAAACTCAAACACCGATTTGATTTCAAAGGGATTTTTGGAAAGGAAGAAGCGGGATTTAATCTTTGGCGTAGTTGACAAGTTTGTTCTCCTCGTTCTTGGCTACACGGTGATACTAGTGGTAAGCTCTAACTCTGAATTTCATTTTTGTGTTCATCATTCAAATTTGGGGCTTTTGATTGTATGATTCATAGATGGAACCCATTTAGTTGTTAATTGGAGGTTAACACCAAGATTCGGGTTTGTAAGTGTTAGAGGTGGGTTTTGGGTTGGTTAATGATTTAACCATGTTTAAGACTTGTAAATGGTGTACAATCACTAGCATTAGTGATTATTGGTGTTTTGGAGACTTTTAGGGTTTTCGTGGTTGACTAATTTTGACTAGAGTCAAAATTAGGGTTTGTTGAGGATTACGACCCGAATGTCGATTCGATGAGGTTTGTAAACTTAAAATGGATTAAGTTGAAGTATAAAACCGAGTTAAACATGTTTTGGTGTCAAAACTTGTAAATGGTGAGATTTTGACCTTATGGGTCAAAATTAGGGTTTATGGGCGATTTTGAGAACGATAAGTGTTTAACACTTGTGTTCGGGTTTAATTGGCATATTAGGACCATTATCACTTGTGTTAGTGATTATTGGTTAGTTTAGGCACGGTTTGTCCTTGGAAGTGCATTTGGGTCGAATTTGCACTAAGTGTCAAATTGGGTTGGTTTGTAGATCCAATCTAAGTGTGTTGTTGAATTTGTGATAATGTATTAGGTACTTTCCATTGACGAGTTGTAGATTACTTGGAAGCATTTCTTCAAGGCGACAAGGTGAGTGTTAATATCCTATATGCATAGGTATGTGTAGGATGGGTACGGTCGGGTGAAGTGATTGTCGGCTATAGAGCTCACTTCACACGTAGGTGGATTTGATGGACTTGTGTATGGGTCCAATTGGCACGGTTGTGTGTTTTGGTTGACCAACTTTGGAGAAATACACACTTTGGGTGTACGTTATCACACGTGGTTGTGAGTGGAATAAGTATACATGTATGTATATAATGTATGTATATAATGTATTTATTTGTAGGAACGGATATGTGTTGTCCAAGTTAGTGATATATGTCATTGTACACTGACGGTCTTTATGAATGGATATGTGTTGTCCGAGTTAGTGATATATGTGTTGTACACTAACGGTTTTACGAATGGATATATGTTGTCCAATTTAGTGTTATATGTGTTGTACACTAATGATTTATGAATGGATATGTGTTGTCCAATTTAGTGTTATATGTGTTGTACACTAATGATTTATGAATGGATATGTGTTGTCCAATTTAGTGTTATATGTGTTGTACACTAATGATTTTATAAACGGATATGTGTTGTCCAAGGGTTAGTGATATATGTGTTGTACACTAACGGTTGTTATGAACACCGATGGGAAATTCGAGTACCATTCCTTTTTACGATTAGTTAACCGTGGGCGTTTATATATTGTTGTATATATATATATATATATATATATTGACGTATTGTTGTGATGTAGCTAACCCTCCGGGTGTAGCTTATTTGGCGATGTTCACATCGTCATTGGTGAACTTATATTTTGTTGATATATTTAGCTTGTTGCTTAGAGATCGTACGGTATGCTTAGT
This sequence comes from Rutidosis leptorrhynchoides, assembly GCF_046630445.1. NCBI lineage: Eukaryota > Viridiplantae > Streptophyta > Magnoliopsida > Asterales > Asteraceae > Rutidosis > Rutidosis leptorrhynchoides. Next base: position 179,468,562 of record NC_092338.1, on the reverse strand, counting down.
GTAGTTGCCTTATTCATGGATGCTTCGGTATGCGGTATTTGATATTGTGTGGCGTGTCCATATTATACATATATATGTATGTAGTATATTATCATTCACTAAGCGTTAGCTTACCCTCTCGTTGTTGCTATTTTTATAGGTTCGCATGCTTGGCGGCTCGGGTAAGCTTGGGAATTAGAGATCTTGGCTAGGTTTCTTAGAAGATCTTGTTTTTGTATTCGCTTAGGATTTGGGTAGCGTAGTCCCAAATCACCATGCTCGGTTTTGGTTGGAAACTAAACTAGTCGGGTCGTGTATGTCCGTTTGGACAATTAATCAATGTATTAAATGTTTTAAGGTTTATTAAACCTTCTATTGTATAAAAGATGTTTATGGAAACACAATTGGGTCCTAAAGTATTATTTAACGCGTATTAAAAGGAAAAAATTTTATGGGCCGGTTTTAATACGGGTTGGGTTGTTACAGCTGGGCCAGCACAATGGGAATGGAGACGAGGGGTTAAAATAGATTAGGATTCGAATTAAAACAGAAAAGGAATGACAGATGGATGGTAGGAGGTGTGGGTCTTTAAGTGAGGGGTCTCGGGTTCGAGCCCTGGCAACGATATTTTTTTGTAGATTATTACTTTAAAGGTAGTACTATTACTATAATTATTATTCTTATTCTTATTATTAATTATTATTATTATTATGATTAAATATGATTAAAGTATTAAAATTATGGTTAATATGCTTACTAATACAAGAACATGATATGTATAATACAAAATGGATTAAGGATATAAATTTAGAACAATATAATATCGCTATAGCTATTATAATAAAAATGACGATATAATAAAATTTGATAAGATACTAGGATAATTATGATTATGGTCATGATCATTAAAATAATTAAATATAAATATATGAATCTCTTTATTGTTATTATTATTATTAATTATTAATGTTGTTACTAATATTATTATCGTCATTTAAAATATAATCTTATCATTTTATGTATTATTATTATTATTATTATTATTATTATTATTATTATTATTATTATTATTATTATTATTATTATTATTATTATTATTATTATTATTATTATTAATAAATACTGTTATTATTATTATTATTGTTATCTATATCAAAATCAATAAATGAAGTTTTATTAAAATCTTATAATTATTAGTATTATTAACATTGACATAAGTATTATTATTAATATTATCATTTTCATTAATATGATTATCATTAACAAATACTGTTAGTATTAAAAATTAATATAATTACTATTAGAAGTATCATTACTTTAAATCTATATTTTTTTAAAACTAATATTAATACTATCATTAATATTATTAGTAGTATAAAAATTATTATTATTATCATTATAATTATTCTAGCGTTATTATAACTAGTATTTTGTAAACAAAAAGAGTAATTATATAAAAATATATTTGACACCCATAATTTAATTATATTAATACTTTTAATTATCTAAAATATAAAAAATGAATATATAATAAAATATATAAGTTATTAATATAAATATTATCACTAATAATAATATAAAAATTTGTTCGATTACAAGAATACGTTTTAATACTTATATGAATGATATAGGTTCGTGAATCCGAGGCCAACCATGCATTGTTCGGTTCTGTCGTATGCATATTTTTACTACAAAATATCGTATTGTGAGTTTCATTTGCTCCCTTTTTAAATGCTTTTGCAATATATATTTTTGGGACTGAGAATACATGCGCTGTTTTTATAAATATTTTACGAAATAGACACAAGTAATCGAAACTACATTCTATGGTTGAATTGTTATACCGGATATCGCCCTTGTTGAACTTGGTAACCTAAGAATTGGTGTTTATTATAATTGCCACCAATTGACGCGAATCCTAAAGATAGATCTATGGGCCATTGACAAGCCCCAGTCAGAGAATTTGAACTGCTTTAGTACTTTGACATTATTTTTTTGGGAATATTCTAGATGCATTTTGTTAAGGTCGGTTACCAGGTGTTCAATCCATATGAATGAATTTTAAACACTTGCGAGTGTATGATTATTGAATAAAGGAAATCTTGTTGTCTATTAAAATGATGGAAATGATTATTTATGTTAAACTAATGAACTCACCAACCTTTTGGTTGACACTTGAAAGCATGATTATTCTCAGGTTTGAAAGAAATCTTCCGATGTGTATTAGCTCATTTTAAGGATATTACTTGGAGTCATTCATGGCATATTTCTAAAGACGTTGTATTCGAGTCGTTGAGTTCGACAAGATTGTTATTAAGTCATTTATAGTTTGATATAATATGAAATGGTATGCATACCGGTTCACTTTCGATGAAATGAAAGTTTGTCTTTTAAAAACGAATGCAATGTTTGTAAAATGTATCATATAGAGGTCAAATACCTCGCGATGTAATCATATGTTATTGTATTCGTCCTTATGGATTGGGACGGGTCGCTTCATGTGGTATCAGAGCAGTGGTCTTAGCGAACCAGGTCTTGCATTAGTGTGTCTAACTGATAGTTGTTTAGATGCATTAGTGAGTCTGGACATCGACCGTGTCTGCATGTCAACAGTTTTGCTTATCATTTCTAGTCGAAAATCATCTGCTTATCATCCTTAGGAAATTACCTGCTTATCATTCTTATTCTAGACATGTCTTACTGCCTCTGTTGCATAGACAGTGTATAGATAAATTCATATCTTAGCGTATCTGTTATTGTTACCTTTTCCTGACAGCTTCCGTAGATTCCTCCGTAACTTATGGGATTTTAGTATTATATATGCATATGTAAATTATGTATTGCAGGGTACTAATCTACATCCTATAATCTATTTCTTATCAAAAATCCTTCATCTAATCGTACGAGATAAATCCCTCAACCAGTTCGAGTCCCTCAGATTTCGATAGCTATTCCGATAGTTATTCCGACAGCTATTCCGACATGGATATTCACCTAAGCTCCGAAAGAAGTGTCACAGAATGAATCAACCAATCAACCATCCCCAATTCATCTGATGGGTTCATAGTCGACTTAATCAATGGAGACGCGAAGAAGGCGATCCTTTTCACCAACCGAATTTACCTCTTGACAATGAACCTGAAGCGCTTAACGGCAAACCTGCTCGAGACACTATTTTCTCTCTCATTTCCAGAGTATCTCATCACGATTATATTCTATCTAAAATCCTAAACTTTATTCATCCGCTTGTTCCAACCGACAATCATCCCGAAATAATAGAAGAAGTCAACGAATTTCGCGCTCGGGTAGTGACTTTGGAGAATATGGTGCAAAACTTACCAGCTTCAACAACACCACCGGCACCAACAGTACCACAAACATCGACACCAGTACCATCAACAATCCATGCCTAAACATCTCATTCTGTACCTCGAGTATAATCATCGTTTTACATGACGTTCTACATCATTTATCTTCGTTCGACATGATGGTTATGTAACCCCTAATGTTTTAGAGATTATGTACTCTAGTTCGAACCGTAAACCAAATGAGTTTAATATCATATTAACTCATTAAATCCATGATTACATCTGAAGAAAATATATATGTATATATGTTTTCGTAAAGATTATAATTAAAAATTCTTTTGTACAAACTGTTAATGGTGAAAATATTTTAAGGGGTAGGTAATACCCGAGGAATATTTAGATTTCACATTAATAAGTTAAACTGTACATTCTTCGAATCTGATTCAACAATCATTCATTATCCTACTTACATCTACAGATATACGTATCCGTTCATCGCAGAATAACTATTTTCATTCAATTTCATATTTGGATTTTGACCTATCAGAATTCAACAAGTGGCATAATGAAGAAAACATTGGACAAAATAAAATTTGTTAGAAACAAACAAATTAACTATGGGAAATTTTGTTAAGAATCCACGCTAACTGTTTCCAGCTAACTGTTCCTCTCTAACTGAGAAATTTTGTTAAGAATCCATTTTCCACCAATCAAAAATCTTCTCTCTCCAGAATAACCTCTTCTGATTGGTTAAAATCCAAAGTGGACATTTGATATGGGACAACCCAAAATGGAAAGGTGGATATTTGAAGTGGGACGGAGGGAGTATTATTTTCTTAATGATAATAATAATAAACCTTTTCATCATAATGCTAATAGTATTAAAGTTTTAATATTAATAATAATATCATAAGTAATACATATAGTGATACTAATAATATATATAATACTTATATTTATGATAATAATAATAATACCAATAATAATACTTTTAATTGATAATAGTTAGTAATATCAATATTGTGTAATAATTATATTTACCATTGTTATAATATTAATAATAAATGGTAAATAACAATAATAATAATTATAAGATTAATAATAATAACAATAATAATAAAAATACAATTTTTGGTGTAGTAAACTACCTTCCAATGCCCATTTAAAAAAAATTGCACCAAACTGGAATCGAACTCAAGACCTCCCGCTCACCAACACATCACTCAAACCATCCCGTCTGTTTTGTTTTTCTGATTCAATACACATCCAATTTATTTAATACACGTATTATCTTAGTGTTCTTCATCTTCCTCATCTCAGAATCGAATAAGGGTGTTACCCATCAAAACATTTAATTTCTAAACGATTTAATTTGTATAATTGCAACAGAAAATGACTCCTAATACGTGATTAAATTAATTCAAATAAAAACAATCGAATTTTTGCTGTAACAGTATTTCAAACATACGTATGAACTCAAAATTGATTTTGATATTTTTAGTACGTTTTAGATTATATTTATAACATGAAAAAGGTTTTAATTTATTCATGTAAACTTCCTCAATCATCAATTTAATTTAAAGAAACCACAGGAAATCGAATTTTATTAAGAACAAAATGTTTGACTTTTATTTCAAAAGCTTTGACTCTAAAATTGAAACGCAATAGAATGAATTGGATTACGAAACCTTGCAGATAGTTTAAATGAAGCATTTATAATAGAACTGCATTTAAGGATTTTTAAATGTAATTCAAAATCAAGGTTTAAAAAAAAAATCAAGAACAGGGCCGATACCTGTGTTCTTCATATTTTTCAGTTTAATTTCGATAGTTTGGGGCTAGTTAACATGATAATTGGTAATGGTGATGAAAAGACTTAATGAGTTAAACAATAACACTGAATAATTCTATTGTTTTATAGCAAGGAAGGCTCGACCAGGAGAATCAATTGGTACATATAATTAAATTAAAAAAATAAAAAGCTGATGGAGATTGTTAACAGATTCGTACCAATTGTTGAATTAATATCAATAATTAGATACCGAATGTGATGCCCCGTACAAAACCATCGTGTACGAATCATCAACAACAGGATCATTACAAGGTTAAGTACTATATGCTGTAATAAAAGAAGTTGCATTCACGATAAAAAGGTGACTTCATAACCGACATCAAATGTTTTACACCAACAGTATGCTTCTACGAATAGCAAGCATGAATAATGTATGTGACCCTTAGGTCTTTACAAAACATAGTTTCAAATGTATTAAAGTTTGAATGCAAGAAAAATAGTTCATGCGGTGATAACACTAGAGTAGCGGGTGTCTACAGCAAGACTAGCACGACAGCAGAAGCAAATAACCTTAAGCACCTGAGAAAAACATGCTTAAAAACGTCAACACAAAGGTTGGTGAGCTATAGTTTAAGTATAACAGTATGTAAGGTAGGCCACGAGATTTCAGTGCTACAAAGAGCGTTTCAAAACAGTATGATAAAGTATATGTTAACCGTGGGCACTTGGTAACTAACTTAACGTTTATACCCCCTGAAAGTACACTTGGCAAGTGCGTATGATTACGAAGTATTAAACACTCGTTAAATGCTAGCGCTACTAGCCCGAGTGGGGATGTCAAACCCTATGGATCCATATCTAAGATTCGCGTTCACCGGTTCAAAAACCAATGACTAAACATTACCGAGCTAAAGGGAATGTTTCTGCCGTTATATAACCCACACATATATAAGTTTAAGTACTCGTGCCTAGTATGTAAAACATAAAATCCACATGTATTCTCAGTTCCCAAAATAAGTTAAAGTAAAAAGGGAATGCTATAACTCACAATGATAAAGTAGCGGTAAAGTATGACTCGGAAAGTAAGCAAGTAATGAAGGTTGTCCAAACGGGTCCTCAACCTAACTCAAATAGTACTAAGTCAGTAAATCATCCGAATAGGTTTAAAAGTATGTAAATAAGGTCTTAAAGGTCATCATCATTCATCATTAAACAAAAGGCGTAAAGTAAGTTTCGTTTATGAAAGTAGTTTAAAACAAAGGCTGAGTTCGGTCAGTCACCACGGCCTCTATACCTACTGAAATAAGGTGAGACCAGTGGCCATGGCTCCATATATGAGTCCTTTAGTTGTGGTAAAAATTACAGAAGCAAACTCGTCTTCGTTTGACCGTGGTGATGGTCTAAGTGCGAGTAGGTCAGAATTTTCAGCACAACGTTAAATGGACATAGTGACGATCGGAGGGCCATAAATTCTAAACTGTAACTCGAATTAAGATGAGTCCTATATGAAAAGTTATCTACTAGAACAGAGCTATCTGAAAATCATAATTACAGTAGCCCAGGTCGTACGGGTCAGACACAAAAACAGTAGAACAGTAGGTCAGTAGGTTCCGGTGGTTCTTGGTGCTCGATGCTTATCATGGTTCTCATCCTTGATGCATATAGCTTCAAGTGTACAACTCGTTGATGTGTTTGCATCATTTTCACCAAGGTTTGACCATCATAACCCAAGTGTAAGTCTAAGACATGAAGCACAACTCACTTAAGTGTTGCAAGTGTTTTGATGAACCAAAGTTACATCAAAGTCTTAGATCTAACACATACATGAACTTTAAAACTAATAATAAGTTACAAACTTGAAAGTGAACTTTTGAAATCAAGATCTTAAGTTGTAGAACATAGTTCTTAGTTTGATCTTGAAGATCCAAGACTCAAAAGTCTAGATCTAACATAAGTGTACAAAGTTATAATTAAAGAAAACTTACTTACATGTTCTTGAACTTTTAAGTTAACTTTTAGTTCCAAGAGATATGAGATTAAGACTAACTTGTAATACTTGACCATTTAACAACAAACATGAATTTAAATGTACAAGAAATGAAGTAATAAACTAAATAAGTAAGTAACTAGTTCATTGTTGTTCAGACTTTAAAGATTCAAACCAAAGTTTGATCTTTAAGAGAGTAAACTTTAAAGTTTACTAACATGACTTACAAGTATGATTTGCAACACATGAACTCTAAATCTTTTAAAACAAGTAAGGTAGAATCATAAACTAGTAAGTTTATGTTCTTGAGTGTTCTTGTAATTACAAGATAAAAGAAGAATGAAACTAGTAAGTTTGATTCTTGAAATTAGTAAGTAATTAACTAACAAATACATGTAACTAAACAACAACCAAAATCAAGTGATTAAAACAAACAATGATGATGATGAGAGAGTGGTGTTAGGCCACGGTTTTGGCCAAAGAAAAGGAAGAGGAATAAGTTCTTGCTACTTACAATTTAGAGAGAAAAAGGAGAGGAAAGTTGAGAGGAATTAAGTGTGTGTTTTTGTGAGAGGATACAAGTGAAGAAGTAATACAAAAATAAACCACAAAACTCCCTCCAAGGCCTACTAAGGCCAAGGCCTACAGCTCCAAAGGGGGGAAGGGAAGAGTTTAATGGTTACTAGCATGTAAAAGTCATAAAAGGTGGATATAAGATGTGTTTGCATGGGGATTATGGGTTAACTAGATTCCAAGTGTATAAAACTAACTAGTTTCCATCTAATTGATACTTACAAGTGTAGGACATGGGCTAACTAGTCCAACTAAGAAGTAGGGTGGGCTTATAAGTTCATATTCATGAGTCCATTATCATTAAACAAGTCCAAGTTTAAGTATTAACAATTTAATCCAATTAAAAGCCCAAGTAACTAACTAATCACCATAGTTAATTAAAATGATTAATAAAATCAATCATGAATGTAAATAATATCTGAAACTATTATTCGTGAAAGTTTCGGGTGTCACAAAGATGTTTCGGGCAATTAAAGTCAAGTACGGTTAATCATGGCAACATGTAAATGTAATAACATACATTTGTTTAATCACACGTATTAATAATAATTATTAATAAATAAACGTTGGAAAAATCCAGGGTCGTTACACAGAAGTACCAATTAGTTACAGTTTGAAAAGGATGGAAACTGAATTCGTGATTTATACTGTTATATATGTATTGTAATCGTATCTGTATAAATATGTATATCAGTATACGTATTTTTGTATATATATATATATATATATATATATATCAGTATTATATATATATATATATATATATATATATATATATATATATATATATATATATATATATATATATATATATATATATATATATATATATATATATATATATATGTATATATATATATATATGTATATATATATATATATATATATCTGATTTAATATCCACTAGTTTTATAAATATAAATATGTTAGAGATCAAATAATGTAAATGACTTTATTAATAAAATTTACTAATATTAATAGAGATAATAAATATTAATAATGATATCAAAATAATATTAATAATAGGTGTATTAATAATATAATTATAATTAAACATATAGTTACATTTAATCATTTTAACATTAATATTAATTTTAATAACAAAACTAATAAGAACGATAATATTAATATCATGATAATACTAATAAAAATAATGATAATAACAATAAGGTTAATGATAAAAGTAAGGATAATAATATTTTAAATAAAATGATAATTTTAGTAATAATAATAATAGTAATAATCATAATAGTAATTACAATTATAGTTCTAGTCATTCTTATATTATTATTTATCTTTAACATCTGTATTTTGGTAATCCTAACCTTTTAATTATAATTATAACACTAATAATAATAATAATAATAATAATAATAATAATAATACTAATATTGATATTAATATTAATATTAACAATAATAATGAAAGTAATAACGACATTACTATAACATCTGAAATTTCGACTTGTAATTACCCTTAATATAATAATAGTACAATTTATTAATTATATCATATTTACTTAATTATATAATATATATTATAAAATAACATATATTTAATATTTAATATTTATAAATTTTATAAATATCCCAATATATATATATATATATATATATATGTATATATATATATATATATATATATATATATATATATATATATATATATATATAAATTTATTTTAATAGCAACTTAATTATTATGTATATTACTTTACATTTTTAATTCCAATGATTAAATTTATATTTTATTAATTCAAAATATTATATATATATACACTTATATTTTTATTTATATTTGTTTACATACTTATTTACACACAATGGTTCGTGAATCGTCGGGAATAGTCAAAGGTCAAATGTATACATGAAAATAGTTTAAAATTTTTGAGACACAATATTACAGACTTTGCTTATCGTGCCGATTTCATATTAAGATCAAATTTAAATTTGGTCGGAAATTTCCGGGTCGTCACACTAGCCGATGGAAGAACTAAAAGAGCACTAGGTTCAAATTCTAATAAAACTGTGGTCAAGCTGGCGGCCTATCTTGGTAAGCTGGCGGCCTCATCCAAAAAATCAGGACGACGACTGGATAACAATAGCTGTTGGCCTAGTTAAACCGAAGACTTAATTACTCTGTTTTTGAATGCTTTCGGTTGATCACTTTTATGGGCTTGATTTAACTGACCCACTATTCTAGGTCGACTCACTCGTTACAAGTGTAGTAAATTATATTGTGTTAGTACGCCAATTACCACTATAAGGCCTTGCATGTCAATTTGTATCTCGATAGACACGAAATCCTGATATCAGTATGTTAACGAATTGGACCTCGTGATCTATTTGATATAGATTGAGTCTTATATAATGATCATACATTTAATCTTAGTGATAGTTAGGTACTGGTGCTGATTCTGGTAAAACGGTTGTTGGTAGTTTTGTTGCTGATTTCTATTTTAGAACCCCAGTGGTCCTTTTCTTTATTAACCCGAAATACTTTCTGAAAATTGATTACCCAAATAACTAACCGTGTAATCATTGGCCTATCATTAATGTCACAATCCATAACCTGCATTGCTACCACTACCATAGTCAAATTCTCTACCAAAAGTCTTTATTTGATTAGATAACGATGCCAAAGTCATACCACTACCATCATCCTCATCCTAAATACTAGCAATAGTCTTCTTCATCGAAGCACTCCTAGATGATGATGATGTCGATTCAAAAGTGTGTTGGGACATATCCTCTAATAGCTTATACGCTTCAATGGCATTTTGTTCAAGAACACACCTCCTGCTGAAGAATCTAAGGTACCCCGTGTATGATCATCAATACCCTGATAAAAGATTTTCACAATTGGACCAATATCTAACCCATGTTGAGTGGAAGTTACGCAACATTTTTTTCAATCGACTCCACGCATCATGTAATGATTCATCAAACTTTTGAGCAAGCGAATTAATCTCGGTCTTTAATCTTGCAACCTTAATCAACGAAAAATACCTAGTGACAAACTTGTCACGAAGTTGGGCATAGGTTGTAATAGAAGTTGATGGTTGAGATTTCAACCATGCCCTTACTTTCCCTGTTAATGAATATGGAAAAAGTCTCAATAGGAAAGAATCCGCACTCACATCCCTATTCTTGTAAAGTCTACATAACTCATCAAATTTCTCAATATGTTCAATGCGTTTCCTTTTTTTCCATCGAACATATGCTCCCGGACCATATGAATGAATTGAGGCTTGACCTCAAATGAATCTGATGTGATATCAGGTGTACGAATAGGAGGTAGTAATAATGTCGGTGTTGTCTGCCAAGCACTCCACATAGGTTGATCATTAATATTGTTCGCCATCAGTTGTTCCTAAATAATTGTCTCTGTGTAAACCTCAGTAATAATCTCAGATTCTACCTCCGAATCTAGTGATAATGACTCGAATCTTTTAATATGAGAAAGCTCTCTCCTAACTTCAGACACTTGTGGTACTCTCTTTCTGGTTCATAAAATGGCTCAACTACTTCTGATTTAGTAGAACGTAGTTTCATGCACTTCTTTACCTAGTCTGCAATCGCACCACCACAAACACAAGAGCGTAAAACCAAACAATATAACAAAAAGTAACTTCCACAGAAACAAGTTTCCATAAAAGGATCGAATAACTAAAGTTACAAAAATCCCTAAACAAGCACCACTCCCCAGCAGCGGTGCCAAAAATTTGATTCGTAAAATCTAACTTATAAAATACTAGGAAAATTGACTCAAAAACGTTACACAAAACAAGAAACTAAAACCCGATCGTGCAGTAGCTAATAAATAAATTGACCAGTTCGATCAATAGAGAGTAGTTGACTTAGGAATTTAAACTAATAATTATTCTAAGAAAATTAGGGAATTTTTAAAGAATGTAATTAAACTTAAACTAATTAACTTGAAATTAAAAGAACGGAAAATTCAGATGAGAAAAGGGTATCTACTTACAATCAATTCACTAGCATCCAGATTGCTTTAAATTAAATAATTATAATAACTGATTTTATGGTATTATTGCAATTATCTGTCGATTCTCACTATTTCTTAACTAGATCCCTAAGTGTAACTGTCGTTATTCTAGTTCACTAATCAATCCACCTATTAATTATCCAGGCTAGTCACCCGTACTTAAACTACCAATTTTATCATGAAAGTGTAACAAACTAACACTGGTTTCCCGCATGTAAATTAAGAACACAATCATACAATTACTCAAGACTATGATTCAATACCAGGTTGATTAAGTGTTTCTCTTTAACCTCCCAATTACTTTAGCTAGTTAATCAATTCAATCTAAATTGTCTAATCACACGGGTGTCACCCATTCAATCTAACAATATCTAATTTACATTTCAATAACCTAGATAAGTTCATCAATCTAAATAACTGTATTAATTCAACCAACAAACTCTCAATAAAATCAATTAATTAGCATACGCAACGATGGATCTTGAATTAAACATAATCAAGAGCAATTATCAATTTTATATAATCATAGAGTAGCAATCCTTTGCCCAGATTCAAATATCTAAGTGAATACATATAAGTTTAGCCTAATTTTATCATGCCAAGAACAATATAACACAAGAAAAATCAATAGAAAACATTGTAATAATCAAAAGTAAAGAATAGAGGGTACCAATGATTAAAACCTTGATTACAATTGAAGCCCAAGTGATTAATGACGAAAAATTATGATAAAAACCTATAAAATCGTAAAAGCTTCCCTAAGACTTGTCTGGAATTCGTTACCCTAAAAGTGAGACAAATATTGTATTTGTAGCCAAAATTCGGAGTCTTGAACCGCCAAGGCTCGTGTTTCACGATGCCCACCTCGCGATCCGCGACAAGACCAAAATGTGAAAACTGTTTTGAAACATGACATATGCTGCAGAACTTCGAGAGCTGGAATAAGGTCCAAACCTTGTGTTCTGCGACAGGTACAGGACTTGATCAGGTCACTAGGACGCGAGAATTGCTATTGTACACCGTTTTCTTAGCTTTGCTTGATCCTTTGTATACATCTTGATGTCTTTACGTTAAAACCGTGATAAATCTTCATCAATGCTTCATTGAACCATTTCTCCTCAATTAAAACATAAACGAACCAAAATCCTCAAAAGGCATTAGAAAACAATAATGACGAGAGCCGATAACGCTATAAATATATGTATAAGTGAGGACTTATCAGTAATTACCGTTAATTGAAAATTATTATCATAATCCTAGAGAGATAAACTAGTTAGAGAGTGAGATTGTGAGTGAGGGAAGTGTGTACGGAAGAAGAAGACAAATGACTCAATTTATAGGCAAAATCTAGCACTGACAGGCTGTGTGGGACAGCCGTGTAGGTTAGGCAGCCCGTGTGCACGTGTCGCGTGGGATACCCATGTGCACTAAATTCTTGGGCAAACCGTTTCTTCCACTCGTGTAGACTAGATTACTAGGCAGCCCGTGTAGGACACCCATGCAGATTGAACAGCCTGTGTGGCTTGTTTCTTTAGCTGATTTCTGGGTTGTAACTTGGTTTTTATGATTTTTGCTTTAGATTCTTCATTTTGTGTCCGTTTCTTCAATTCTTCTTGCATTATCTTCGTAATCACTTGATCCACAAATTAAAGCAATTAAACGCTTAATTCTTCGATAAATTTATTTAAATGATCATTTTCGGTCTTGATATCGGGGGGTAAAAATGTGACTTGTTTAGCCGATATCATCTACCAATAGGTTGGGTTTAAACTATGGTACATAGGAAAACATTTGTAAACGTTAAGGCTGAATTTAGCTGAATTTAACCAACAGTGGAGATAAGACTATAAGTGCCATCTGGTAAAGCTACTTTAATTGGACATGGAAGATGTTTGATGTAGGTAAAAAGATGTATGTGACGAGGCATATGATCAGAGGCCTTGAAGAATTAGCGAGTCAAGCTTTTGACTTCTTAATCAACGTAGTATAATAAGTTTGAAACAACATTCAACTATGTCTTGATAAATTTCCATAATTTTCAAAAAAATTAAAAAATTTTCAATAAAGTACAATTTTTTTTAAGAATTGCTTTGAATCGGTTATCTCAATAGTAGGCCTTTGAGTACTCCACAAGTAAACCCAATGGGTGCTTTATCAACTAGCTTACCAAAACCATCTAGTTAGGATAAGTTGGTCGAACATTAGCTACATGGGTCTCATAGGAAGTCTGCATTTATGTTGAGATAACTTTGTAACCTTTAAGATTTGGACAAGTAAGCCCGAGGGGTGCTTTGTCACCTGGCCACCTAAGGCTCCGGTCTAGGATGCGTTGTCTTGAAATTCTTCTATAAAATCTCATAGAAAGTTACGAGAATTTATTCTCCAAAGCAAATTAACTAGCAAAAGCTCTTAAGCCCTTAGAATGAGTCGATTGATTATCCCTGCTCGCTAGGCTAGAAGTTCTTTTGAACTTAACTTTCCCTCTTAATACTTGCCACCCATTGTCTTATGAATATATGAGCTTTAAGAATGACCAAGTCTTTCAACTTAATTTGAGTTTGCTTGAGGACAAGCAAAGTTCAATTGTTGGGGATTTGATAGCACCGAAATTATTCATATTTTTATACCCTTTTTACGGTGCTATCTTCCTTAGATTCGCACAAAAATGACCTATTCCTTTGCTTATTGGGGAAAAAATTAGCAAAGGCTACTAACCATGTGAAAAGGTTATTTGTGATCTTTGCAGGTACAATTATGGAGAAAACAAGCCAAAAAAGTAATAAATCGAAGAATTTAAAGAATATCTGAGAAACTGCTCAGGTGGGCGGCCTGTCTCCCAAGGCGACGGCCATGTTAAAGTCAAATTAAAGTCAAATCTGCAAAAATAATAGTTCCTGCGCAAAACTCAATACGGTGGCCATGATTCCCAGGACGGAGACTTATCTAAATAAGGAAAATACTTGGCTTTAATGAAGAAAATTCCAGAAGCAGTCCAGTATGGCGCCCAAGAGGTCAAATTCGTCATAGCTATCTGAGAAAGGATTCATGCATTTCAGTAAAAAAGGAAAAAATATCTCAGTATGTTGACCTCACAAGCATATTTGCTTGCTGAGCGTGCCAGTTGTAAAACAAAAGACACTTTCCATCATTGAAGACGGCAGCTTCCATGTCCAAAACGGCATCCTGAGATTCACAGCCATACCATGTTGGCAACCTGGGAAGCTGGGCCGGCGGCTGGAAAATTATTATAAATAAAGGAGCCAATTTCAGTTTTGAAGAGACAGAAGACAGTTTTCAATTAATTAGTTTAGTTTTATGTTCAGTCAATTTTCTGTTCAAGTATCTACATTATCAATTTACTTTTCAAGCATTGTTCTTTCGATTATTCAAGTTAATTTCCCAGTTGCAAACAAGTATTGTACTTTTCTTTAAGTATATTGAAGAATTCTGCATTCTTACTTTCTCGTGTTCATCTTCTATTTAGGTACAATCTTATAATTTATCGTTTACCTTATTATTTATATTGTTTATCTATGTTATCTACTTTGTTAATGTTATTATGAGTAGCTAACACCCTTGGGGTGTTGGTTTAGGTAAAAGGGATAAAAATGTAATTGGATTTGACACTGTTGAGTAGGGGCAGCGGCTTGAGTGTTAAGGCCGGCTGCCTAGAACCTTAAAACCAGTTAATCATTTTCGAACACTGTCTATGGTAATTAAATTCGTTTCTGTCTATTCATGCTCCAAGCCGGTGGCCTATCTTGGCTAGCCGGCGGAAGAAATAAAAGAGAACTAGGTTCAAAGTCTAGTAAAACTGTGGTCAAGCCGGCGGCCTCATCCAACAAATCAGGACATCGGCTAGATAACAATAACTATTGGCCTAGTTAAACTGAAGACTTAATTACTCTGTTTTTGAATGTTTTCGGTTGATCACTTTTATGGGCTTGATTGAATTGATCCACTATTCTTGGTCGAGTCACTCGTTGCATGTGTAGTAAATTATATTGTGTTAGTACTCCAATGACCGCTATAAGGCGTTGCATGTCAATTTGTATATCGATAGTCACGATATTGTGATATCAATATGTTAACGAATTGGACCTCGTGATCTATTTGATATAGATTGATTCTTATAGAATGATCATACATTTAATCTTAGTGACAGTTAGGTACACTTTGCGAATAAAGAGATTAACAACCCCGATATTCATGTTCAACACCTAAAGCTATTCGAAAAGACGCTCTTCAATTATATCCGTTTACATATATAAAATCTTCAACCAAACCATCATCCTTCCTTTTATCTTTGTAAGTTTAACCTTTAAAAAACATTGCTCCTGCAATACAAAACCCCCAATTAAATATATTATAACATAATATATAAAATGGACGTGAAAAGATAAAATAGACTCACCGACTACTGCCTGCCTCTCTTGGGACGTTCATGTACTTGCACCCACTTCTCTACACTGGCCGGGACTCTTCTCATTAATGCTAAAGTCATAATATTATAGGTTATAAATTTAAAGTTGTTGATTCCCAACACGCACACGACTACACCCACGTCAATTATCTTCACACCCCAGAGTAAAAACTGGGTCAAATTCACTAGAATCATAACCCTTAAAACTAGATATAACATTAACCTGCAAATAGTGAGAATTATGAGAACCCTGAGACGAACTAACATCCCAGTTTCTAGTAGAATTATGATTAGGGTTTATTTGAGTATTAGATGAAAGAGTACCCTGTGGACTTTTCGTTAACAACTGTGAAATCAAACCCATCTCCCTCTCAAGAGTTTAAATTGAAGCCTGCTAATTACGCATATGCTGTTTCATTAGCCCTTCTTTCACTTCATTCTTAACCATATAAACCATGATTAAATCCTTTAAACTAAAGTTCTTACCTTGGGACTAGTTATTCTACTGGTACTGATTCTGGTAAAATGGTTGTTGGTAGTTTTGTTGCTGATTTCTATTGTAGAACCCGAGTGTTCCATTTCACTATCAACCCGAAATACCTCCTGAAAGCTGACTACCCAAATAACTAACCATGCAATCATTGGCCTATCATTAATGTCACATCCATAGTCAAATTAAGCCGCTTACACTTCTCACAACTAACCTGCATTGCTACCACTACCATTGTTAAATTCTCTACCAAAAGTCTTTATCTGATTAGATAACGATACCAAAGTCATACCACTACCATCATCCTCATCATAAATACTAGCAACAGTCTTCTTCATCGGAGCACTCCTAGATGATGATGATGATGTTGATTCAAATGTGTGTTGGGACATATCCTCTAAAAGCTTATACGCTTCATTGGTATTTTGTTCAAGAATACACCTCCTGCTGAAGAATCTAAGGTACCCCGTGTATGATCATCAATACCCTGATAAAAGAATTTTCACAATAGGACCAATATCTAACCCGTGTTGAGGAAAGTTACGCAACATTTTTTTCAATCGACCCCAAGCATCATGTAATGATTCATCAAACCTTTGAGCAAGCAAATTAATCTCGACCTTTAATCTTGCAACCTTAACCGACGAAAAATACCTAGTGACAAACTTGTCGCGAAGTTGGGCATAGGTTGTAATAGAATTTGATGGTTGAGATTTCAACCATGCCCTTACGTCCTCTGTTAACGAATAGGGAAAAGTCTCAATTCAAAGAATCCGCACTCACATCCTTATTCTTGTAAAGTCTACATAACTCATCAAATTTCTCAATATGTTCAATGCGTTTCCTTTTTTCCATCGAACATATGCTCCCGGACCATATGAATGAATTGAGGCTTGACCTCAAATGAATCTGATGTGATATCAGGTGTACGAATAGGAGGTGGTAATGATGTCGGTGTTGTCTGCCAAGCACTCCACATGGGTTGATCATTAAGATTGATCGCCATCAGTTGTTCTTAAATAATTGTCTCTGTCTAAACCTCAGTAATAATCTCTGCTTCTACCTCAGAATCTAGTGATAATGACTATAATCTTTCAATATGAGAAAGCTCTCTCCTAACTTCAGACGCTCGTACTCTCTTTCTGGTTCATAAAATGGCTCAACTACTTCTGATTTAGCAGAACGTAGTTTCATGCATTTCTTTACCTAGTTTGTAATCGCACCACCACAAACACAAGCGCATAAAACCAAAAAATATAACAAAATGTAACTTTCACAAAAACAAGTTTCCACGAAAGGATCGAATAACTAAACTCACAAAAATCACTAAAAAGCACCACTCCCCGGCAGCAGTGCCAAAACGTTGATGAGTAAAATCTAACTTATAAAATACTAGACAAATTGACTTAAAAACGTTACACAAAACAAGAAACTAAAACCCGATCGTGCAGCAGCTAATAAGTAAATTGACCAGTTCGATCCATAGAGAGTAGTTGACTTAGGAATTTTAAACTAATAATTATTCTAAGAAAATTAGAGGATTTTTAAAGAATGTAATTAAACTTAAACTAATTAATGCGAAATTAAAAGAACGCAAAATTCAGATGAGAAAAGGGCATACTTACAATCAATTCCCTAGGATCCAAATTGCTTTAATTTAAACCATTATAATAACGGATTTTATGGCATTATTACAATTATCTGTCAATTCTTACTATTTCTTAATCCCTAAGTGTAACTTTCGTTATCCTAGTTCACTAATCAATCCATCTATTAATAATCCAGGCTGGTCACCCTTACTTAAACTAGCAATTTTATCATGAAAGTGTAATCAACTAACGATGGTTTCCCGCATGTAAATTAAGAACACAATAAATCAATTACACAAGACTATGATTCAATTTAAGGTTGATTAAGTGTTCCTCTTTGACCTCGCAATTACTTTAGCAAGTTAATCAATTCAATTTAAATTGTCTAATCACACTGGTGTCACCCATTCAATCTAAGAATATCTAAATTACATTTCAATAACCTAGATAAGTTCATCAATCTAAATAACTGTGATTAATTCAACCAACAAACTCTCAATAAAATCAATTAATTAGTATAAGCAACGATGGATCTTTAATTATACATAATCAAGAGCAATTATCAATTTTATATAATCATGTTGTAGCAATCCTTCATCCAAATTCAATTATCTAAGTGAATACACATAAGTTTAGCCTAATTTCATCATACCAAGAACAATAAAACACAAGAACAATCAATCAAAACATTGTAATAATCAAAAGTAAAGAATAGAGAGTACCAATGATTAAAACCTTGATTACAATTGAAGCCCAAGTGGTTAATGATGAAAAACTATGATAAAAACCTTTAAAAATCGTAAAAGCTTCCCTAATACTTGTCTGGAATTCGTTACCCTAAAAGTGGGACAAATTATTGTATTTGTAGCCAAAATTCGGAGTCTGGAACTGCCAAGGCTTGCGTTACGTGAAGCCCACCTGATGATCCGTGACAAGACCAAAACACGAAAACTGTTTTGAAACGCGAATATGCTGCAGAACTTCGAGAGCTGGAAAAAGGTCCAAACCTTCCATTCCGTGACTGGATCTCGCGATCTGCGATAGGTACATGACTTGATCAGGTGACTGGGACGCGAGAATTGTTGTTGTACACTGTTTTCGTAGCTTTGCTTAATCCTTTGTCTATATTTTGATGTCTTTACGATAAAACTGTGATAAATCTTCATCAACGCTTCATTGAACCATTTCTCCTCAATTAAGACATAAACGTGAAGGTATTTCGTATGCCCGAGAGACATATTAAATTAAAGTGGCTAATATGTTTTGATCCAAGTCGGGTCATACCCAATAACAAACTTACCGACACCTTATAAGTATTAAATCTTAACGGTTGGATCGTTAAGTAAATACGCGACGCTTGAACTTTAGAAAATCGGTTTTCTAAAATATCATCACTTGAGACAAATTATTTGGATAATTTATATGTAATTATTTATAGGTTTAAATAATTATGTTGTGTTATATTTTATAAAATGGTTTATAAAATCATTGCAAGAACAAATACATATACAAGTTTTATAAAAGTTTATACAAGTTTTATAAAAATTACATCTTGTATATAAAAATGTGTTAGTGTGTGGGCAGATTTTGTAGCCCCAAGAAATTCCCTCCCATGCTTATTCCTTTGGTATTTTTGAGGCTTCAACTTTCAAGGACAAGCACATCAAGTATACCAAGGCATTTGACCAAAAACTTGCATGTAACACACATACAACACACTTGAAAAATTCTGCTCTCTTACTCTTCATTTCTGGCTGAAACTTTCAGCCTTTTGGAGAGGGTTTTCAAGTTTATTTTCAAGCTAAATTTAAGTGTCAATAAATCCTAACCATTGCATTAGGTGTTGGGTAAAAGTTTGGGGTATTATCTCTTGAGGTTTCATAGTTTTGAGACTCCATTCATCACCATCTTTTACAACCTGCTGTCCAGATTTTGGGTTCAAAGAAAAGTGGGTTTCTAGCTTAGTTTTAAGGTGATTAAGTGTATAAAACATAACCAAGTTCAAGGGTGGTGTTGGTGCATCAAAAGCTTGGGGTTTTAACACACTTGTTCATCATCTTCATTATCATTTTAACCTCCTAACTTGGAGAAGGTATAACTTCATGAACTAGCTCTTTTACTTTTAAGCATATATTCTTGACTTGATATTCATATGGGATTCATGTTTAAATGGTTAAACTTTATATTAATTTGTTTACATTAATATGCTTCCGCTTTATGTTCAAATTGGTTTTGACATGCTCTACATGAAACTTGTTAATATAATGAATTCCAACAATGGTATCTAGAGCCAAAGTCATAGATATATGCTTCTTGTATTTGGCTTGTAAACCCATTTTCTTTACAATCTAGTAACATGCATGAAACTAGAAAGTAAAATTTTTGGGTTTTGGGTGGGGGTTATATTTTGGCCGAAAATATGGGGTTCCAAATGGGTTTTGGAGCTTCAAGTTTGGCCAAGATTTGTTGTTGTTTTGGTTCACAATCATGCCTTGACCTTGTGGTTGGATTTGTGTGTGATTTGGTTGTATTTTGATGCTTGTAAATTCATTCATTTGGTTTGTAATAATCTTGTAATTTTATGATGTAATTTATTTTATTTGTTATGTAAAATAGATTAGGTTGTAATTTCCTTTTCTAGAAAAAATGTATTAGGTTATATATTTTGTAAAAAGAAAAGTGAAGATTCTAGAAGATTACAAGATGGAGCATAAGGATGCAAGAGTTAGTGGGAGATTTGTTAATCTCCTACTTTGTGATTTTAACCCTTTAGGTAACACTTGTTTTGGCTAAACAAGTGTTTACCACTTTGGCATGATTGTGGACTTTTATTTTGCATGCTTGGTTGTTTATTGTATGATTGTGGATTGTATGTTTGTATGCTACAAGTTAATCACACAAGTTAACAACAAATAAAACTAAAATTTAATTGGTTAAATTAGACGTTATTAACAACATGCAAAAATGACAAATTTAAATGGTTAAATTGAAACAACAAAAGGACACTAATAAATGGTTATTAAGGACATAAATAACAATGCATATAAAATGGTTTATAGCAAAGTAATTGGCTTTACTAATATGACATGAAAATTGGCTTTTCATAATGAACTATACACCAAATGCATGTTGGTGTATGGCAAATGTTTTCTTAAACTAGAATTTATGAAAACTTAAAATCCCTTAACTAAAACTAGGCAAACAAGTTAAACGCCATCCTTTTGTAGGAACACTTGAACATAGTAGTGAACTCATAATGGAATAAAGGTCACCTAACCATTATGAACTAACTAATATGCTTAAGGTAAAATTCGCATGCTTGTGGGATAAAGGTCACCTAACCACTTGTATGTTAATTTTACAAGTTTACACAAGTAGGACGACTTGATTTAGAAATCATGAACTTAGGGTCACCGAAGCATGAGGAACAAATAGGCGTTAATGGGATAAATATGCCATGCAAAAGGATTGCATGATCCCATAATTTAGAAGTTGCAAAAGGATTGCAATTGTCATATAAATGACTACCTAGCTAAATCAAATAACGGGATAAAGGTCACCTAACCGAAATTTGATTTATCGTTGGATTCTAATATTTAATAAAACAATTAATTATAAAAGGGTGTTGTTTATTAAATTTAAAATCGATACTAAAATGAACTTTGTTAAATTTTGTAGATGGCCGCAAATAACAACAACATGCAAAATGCACCACTTAACCTAAACAACCTATCATTAAGGTCTCTCCTCGAGAAAGACAAACTCAACCATACGAACTTTATGGATTGGTTCCATAATCTTAGGATTGTCCTCAAACTTGAGGACAAAGCGTATGTGTTGGAGGACCCTATTCCCGACCAACCGGATGAGGAAGATATAGAGGGCATGGCTTATTATGACAAGTATTGCGCCGATTCGGTGCAAGTCGCTTGTCTAATGCTTGGGACTATGATACCCGAACTCCAAAAGGATTTCGAACATCATAGTGCATATGACATGATTACGCAATTGAAGGAGATGTTCCTTCAACAAGCACGTGTCGAGCGCTTCGAAACGGTTCGAGCGCTACATGCATGTCGTATGGATGACACCCAATCCGTCTCCTCTTATGTCCTCAAAATGAAGAGCCTTATTGATCGTGCTAACCGTCTTAACCTAAACATATCAAATGAGTTAGCCACCGATCTTATCCTTAATTCCCTATCAAAAAGGTTTGATCAATTTGTAATTAATTACAATATGAATGGGATGGATAAGAGCATAGGTGAGCTTCACGGTATGCTTAGAACGGCGGAAACTAGCATGGGTAAAAGGACTTTACCCGTGTTAGCAATCGATCAAGGTGGGTCCAAAGGTAACACCTCTAAGCCAAAGGTGGCTAAGAGAAAAGGACCCGCCTATCAAGGCAAAGGGAAGGGGAAGATGGTTACCCCAACCATCAACAAGGCCAAGAAGCAAAAGGTCACCGAGAAGGCAAACCCCAAAGAAGACCCGTGTTTCAGTTGCGGTGAAATGGGTCACTGGAAGCGAAATTGCCCGGTCTATCTTAAGGAGTTGAAGGACAAGAGGGATGCGGGGCAAACCTCAGGTAATATATATATATATATATATGGTATATATTGAGCTTAATATTACTTCTTCTAATACATGGGTATTAGACACGGGATGTGGAACTCATATTTGCAATTCTTTGCAGGGGTTCAAAAGAAGTGATCATATGGCGGGAACATCGAGTCTCTATATGGGCAATGGTGCAAAGGTGCATGTTAAAGCTCAAGGAGATTTTGTTTTGAAGCTTCCAAGCGGATTGGAACTTATTTTAGAAAATGTTTTGTATGCTCCGGATTTGTGTAGAAACATTATTTCTATTTCTCGTTTGAAACAATGTGGTTTTAATGTTAATTTTATTAATGATGATATCCATGTTTGTTTAGATAATGTGTTCTATTTCAAGGCTTCCCCTTCAAATGGAATTTATGAATTGGTTCATGATGACACATCATCTAGTAGCTCAATGTACCATACAAGCACCAAGAAACTCAAAAGGGATTTGAGTGATTCCTACTTATGGCATTGTCGCCTTGGTCACATAAACAAGAACCGAATGCATACACTTCAAAAGAATAGACTTTTGAAATCAAATGAAATGGATTCATTTGATGTATGTGAATCTTGTTTACAAGGCAAGATGACTAAAGCACCTTTCAAAGGGACCTACGAAAGGGCTAAAGACTTATTGGGATTAATATATTCGGATGTGTGTGGACCCTTTAAGCCCATGACAAGGAATGGTGAAAGATACTTTGTTACTTTCATTGATGACTTTAGTCGTTTCGGATATGTCTACTTGTTAAGACATAAGGATGAAACTTTTGAAGCATTCAAAGAATATCAAAACGAAGTACAAAATCAACTCAATAAGACAATTAAGGTACTTCGTACCGATAGAGGAGGTGAATACCTAAGCGATGCCTTCCAAGATCATCTTAGGAGTTGTGGGATCATCTCACAACTTACTCCACCCGGAACACCCCAACTTAATGGAGTTTCTGAAAGGAGGAACCGAACCCTAATGGATATAGTTCGATCTATGATGGCAAGAAGCTCGTTACCTCTATCATTTTGGGGTTATTGTCTAAGCTCCGCGGCTCGTATTTTAAATATGGCCCCAACCAAGAAAGTGGAACGAACTCCTCATGAGATGTGGTTTGGAAAACCTCCTTCTCTTTCATACTTGAAAGTATGGGGATGTGAAGCTTATCCTAAGCGTCATGTTGCTAATAAGTTGCATGCTCGATCCACAAAGTGTATCTTCATAGGATATCCCAAGGATGATATGGGATACTATTTCTATGATCCGACCGAGCAAAGTGTATTTATTGCTCGAAAGGCGGAATTCCTTGAAACCAAATTCCTTATGGAAGGTGATGGTGAAAGGAAAATAGATCTTGTAGAGGTACAAGATCAAGTTGATGATACACAAATGGTTGACACTAGTACTCAACATGAGGATGTTGAAAATGATCAAGTGGATGATCAAAGTACACAAGACGTTCGAAGATCTAGTAGGATTAGTAATCCTCCTGAGAGATATGGTTTTCTCGTGGATGGTTGCTATACGGTTGATTTGGATGAACCGACAAACTACGAAGATGCTTTATCAAGGATTGATAAAGATAAATGGCAGGAAGCCATGAACGCCGAGATGCAATCCATGTATGAAAACCAAGTTTGGGAACTTATAGTGCAACCTCCTAGCTCCAAGCTAGTTGATTGCAAATGGCTTTTCAAGAAGAAAACCGACATACATGGAAACTTGGATACATACAAAGCTAGACTTGTAGCAAAAGGTTTCACTCAAACTCAAGGGGTTGACTATGATGAAACTTTCTCGCCAGTGGCAATGCTAAAGTCTATTAGGATATTATTTGCCATTGCTGCTCACTATGACTATGAAATATGGCAAATGGATGTCAAAACCGCTTTCCTAAATGGATATCTTGAGGAAGATGTCTATATGGTACAGCCCGAAGGTTTTGTTGATCCGAAAAATCCTAAAAAGGTATGCAAGTTAAAGAAATCAATCTACGGATTGAAACAAGCATCTAGAATGTGGAATCATCGTTTTAATGAAGAGGCAAAGAAATTTGGCTTCATTAAAAATGGTGATGAAGCTTGTGTATACAAGAAGGCTAGTGGGAGCTCTATAATATTCCTTGTGCTATATGTGGATGATATATTATTATTTGGGAATGATATTACCACAATGCAAGGAGTCAAAACTTGGCTAAAGAGTTGCTTCTCCATTAAGGATCTTGGAGACGCACAATACATATTGGGGATAGGGATCTATAGGAATAGATCCAAGAGATTGATAGGTTTAAGTCAAAGTACATACATTGATAAAATCTTGAAAAGGTTCAAGATGGAAAACTCTAAGAAAGGTTTGGTACCTATTCAAAGAGGAACCGTTCTCAGTTCATCTCAGTGTCCTACCACGAAAGATGAACAAGAGAGAATGAAGAAAGTCCCATACGCATCTGCTATTGGGTCTATCATGTATGCGATGATATGTACTAGACCGGATGTGTCATGCGCTCTAAGCTTGACAAGTAGATACCAGAATAACCCAGGAAACAGTCATTGGATTGCTGTTAAAAGTATATTGAAATACCTTAGGAGAACTAAGGATATGTTTCTAATATATGGGTCTGGTGAGGAGGAACTCGTCGTAAAAGGTTACGTGGACGCGAGTTTCCAAACTGATCGAGATGACTCTCGATCACAATCCGGTTATGTCTTCATGTTAAATGTTGGTGCAGTCTCTTGGAAGAGTTCAAAACAGGATGTTGTTGCGTTATCCACTATAGAGTCGGAGTACATTGCCGCCTCACTGGCAGCTCAGGAAGCTGCATGGATGAAGAAATTCATCGACGACTTAGGAGTGGTCCCTTCCATTCAGGACCCTCTTGAGATATTTTGTGACAACGAGGGTGCGATTGCTCAAATCAAGGAACCTCGTGCTCATCAAAAGACTCGTCACATTGAGCGGAGATTCAACTACATCAGGGATGAGGTTGAAAAGGGAAAGATATGTATTCACAAAGTTCACACAGATCATAATGTTGCGGATCCACTCACGAAGCTTTTACATGGGCCAAAACATGAGGGACATGTTTGTGCATTAGGGCTTCGATATTCTAGTGATTGGAAATGATCTATTTTATGTATTGTAATGGAACGAATTAGTTCAAACTCATTAATATAATTATGGTATTAATTTAATTATGAGTCATGTTCCAATTTTGCATATTTTATCCATGAATAAACTATTATTCTAAATTCCGTAGTTGATCACATTTGTGGGAACAAGTGTGAGGTCTAGACTATTATGAACTTGGATTGGTTAACATTCATATGGTGAATGTGGGGCAAGGTTGCAACCAAGGTTCATAGATATTTGTGGGACACAAATATTGGAAGACCCGCTCTCAAGATTTACTGTATGGAGCTTTTGTAGTTGATCACATGTAATCTTGAGTAAAGGAGAATATCATTGTATCCTCTGACCTGAGATACATATTGGGTTCAGATATTCACTGAATATCGTACCTTGATTCTTTCCTTCGTTATTCTGAGAAGGTAGCTCATAAGGGAGGCTTCAGGTATGGTACAAGGTGTAGTGTCTAGGACGTATGTAGTCAAGATGGAATTTGTCCCTCTTATTCGTTGAGAGTCAGATGTCTAAGGCCTGATAAAGTTAAATCTATAAGAGAGTGATCATTCTATATCTCTTGGATTTAACATGACATCTAAGACAAAAGGATATATTGAAAGATTCACCTAAATCATATTCGAGATGGGAACTCGAAAGGGATGATGTTATTGAATGGCACTAAGTCATAACATATTAGGGGTGATGGACGGTAGTTAGGTGGTATCCATCACTTGCATTAATTTCTTATGTTTCTCGTGCAAGTGGGAGATTGAAGGTATTTCGTATGCCCGAGAGACATATTAAATTAAAGTGGCTAATATGTTTTGATCCAAGTCGGGTCATACCCAATAACAAACTTACCGACACCTTATAAGTATTAAATCTTAACGGTTGGATCGTTAAGTAAATACGCGACGCTTGAACTTTAGAAAATCGGTTTTCTAAAATATCATCACTTGAGATAAATTATTTGGATAATTTATATGTAATTATTTATAGGTTTAAATAATTATGTTGTGTTATATTTTATAAAATGGTTTATAAAATCATTGCAAGAACAAATACATATACAAGTTTTATAAAAGTTTATACAAGTTTTATAAA
Source organism: Rutidosis leptorrhynchoides (assembly GCF_046630445.1). Lineage (NCBI taxonomy): Eukaryota > Viridiplantae > Streptophyta > Magnoliopsida > Asterales > Asteraceae > Rutidosis > Rutidosis leptorrhynchoides. The sequence continues at coordinate 179,441,592 of NC_092338.1, read as the reverse complement.
AATTACATCTTGTATATAAAAATGGGTTAGTGTGTGGGCAGATTTTGTAGCCCCAAGAAATGCCCTCCCATGCTTATTCCATTGGTATTTTTGAGGCTTCAACTTTCAAGGACAAGCACATCAAGTATACCAAGGCATTTGACCAAAAACTTGCATGTAACACACATACAACACACTTGAAAAATTCTGCTCTCTTACTCTTCATTTCTGGCCGAAACTTTCAGCCTTTTAGAGAGGGTTTTCAAGTTTATTTTCAAGCTAAATTTAAGTGTCAATAAATCCTAACCATTGCATTAGGTGTTGGGTAAAAGTTTGGGGTATTATCTCTTGAGGTTTCATAGTTTTGAGACTCCATTCATCACCATCTTTTACAACCTGCTGTCCAGATTTTGGGTTCAAAGAAAAGTGGGTTTCTAGCTTGGTTTTAAGGTGATTAAGTGTATAAAACATAACCAAGTTCAAGGGTGGTGTTGGTGCATCAAAAGCTTGGGGTTTTAACACACTTGTTCATCATCTTCATTATCATTTTAACCTCCTAACTTGGAGAAGGTATAACTTCATGAACTAGCTCTTTTACTTTTAAGCATATATTCTTGACTTGATATTCATATGGGATTCATGTTTAAATGGTTAAACTTTATATTAATTTGTTTACATTAATATGCTTCCGCTTTATGTTCAAATTGGTTTTGACATGCTCTACATGAAACTTGTTAATATAATGAATTCCAACAAAACGAACCAAAATCCTCAAAAGGCATTGGAAAACAAAAATGACGAGAACTGATAACGCTATAAATATATCTATAAGTGAGGACTTATTAGTAACTACCATTAATTGAAAATTATTATCATAATCCTAGAGAGATAAACTAGCGAGAGAATGAGATTGTGAGTGAGGGAAGTGTGTGTGAAAGAAGGAGAAAAATGACTCAATTTATAGGCAAAATCTAGCATTGGCAGGCCGTGTGGGACACCCGTGCAGGTTAGGCAGCCCGTGTGCACGTTTCGTATGGGATACCTATGTGAACTCAATTCTTGGGCAAATCTTTTCTTCCACTCGTGTAGACTGGATTAATGGGCAGCCCTTGTGGGGCACCCATGCAGATTGACAACCCGTGTGGCTTGTTTCTTGAGCTGATTTCCGAGGTCGTAACTTGTTTTTTTTTTTTTTCATTTTCGCTTTAGATTCTTCGTTTGAGTCCATCTTCTTCAATTCTTCTTGCATTATCTTCGTAATCACTTGATCCACCAAATAAAGCAATTAAAAGCTTGATTCTTCGATAAATTTATTTAAATGATTATTTTAGGGCTTGATATCGGGGGGTAAAAATGTGATTGTTTAGCCGATGTCATCTACCAATTGGTTGGGTTTGAACTTTGGTACATAGGAAAACATTTGTAAATGTTAAGGCTGAATTTAGCTGAATTTAACCAACAGTGGAGATAAGACTGTAATTTCCATATGGTAAAGCTACTTTAATTGGACATGGAAGATGTTTGATGTAGATAAAAAGATGTATGTGACGAGGCATATGATCAGAGGCCTCTGTATCTATGATCTAATCATATATCATGTTATGAAATTCGAATTTTTCTTAAGAGGATAATGCATGTTTATATGTGCAAAATATTATACTTGCATGACTGATTCGAGAGTGTACTCTTGTGCTCTTTTGTTAGTAAGTATCTTTATCATTTGTTGACAAATAGCAGAAACCAATTTTGATCCAATTCATGACTCTACTAAGTTTTGACCTCATTTTCACATTTTAAATCAAATGGTGTATCCATGTTCATATACCCTTCCAATCCAAGTTGTGCAACCATTTTGGTAACTTTTTTTATTCTTTTTCCCCTTTGTACCTATCAGGATAACCTAAGAGTTCAAAACACTATTCCTGCACATGACCATCTTCTTTGTAATTAGTGCATTATTTCTTATCACTTTTATTATCATTCTTGATACATTTTTTTATCTTTTCTATGACCAGTTTTGTTCATATTTGTAATAACCCAGATTTTTTTTTAATTACCGAAGAATCAAATCTTATTAAGATTACAAAGATTTTCTTTAATCCGGAAATCAACCGCGACGACGTCAAAAGTTAAGATGAATCTTTACTTTTCTCATTTCACTATTTTGCGATAGCTTCACTCATACACTTCACATAATCGAATTGTTTTATCCATATTACTCACTGATGATAAAACTCTAAATTTTCAACTCGTATTCGTCATGAAAACATACTTATTGTCAGCCATGACGATCTCGATCAAATTTCGGGACGAAATTTCTTTAACGGGTAGGTACTGTAACAACCTGGATTTTTCCGACTACTTGATTATACTATTTACATGATTTAATTATTCCGACTTGATAAACAATGAATTTTAATAAGTCTTGAACCTTCGGAAAGAGTTTTACATAAGCTTTTGGTCACCCTTTCATTCTGACGATTCACGAACGTCATAACTTGATTTAATTGTTTAATTGTTTAATTATTGTGTATATATATGGATTTATATATATTTAACTTGAAAATATGATAATTAAATATCTCATTATGTATATTAATAGAGTATTATATATATATTTTCATACTACTAATTTAAAGAGTTTTTAAACAATATATATGTTACTATTTAAACAACGTAATTAACTTATGTTAAAATGTATTTACATATAAAGTACTACGAGTGTAAATACAACCTTACAAGTATTAAATACACTTTATAGTATACCAATATATATAAAGGATAGCTATACTCGTATTTTCGTTCAATTTCCTTAAGAATTCTACTCGCATTCATACGGTATTTTTACCCGTATTATACACAGCTTCTAGAAGTATTTGCTATTGGTATATACCAATAGAAATCTGCAATTATTTGTGTAATATGTCATCCATGACCTAATCAATTTAATACGTCATTCATGACTTAATACATTTTAACTTATCTTAGATATTTTCACTAAAAATCAAATTTTCAAGCCTATAAATAAGCACCATTTCTAACTCATTTTTACACATTCATTTTCCAAATTTTACTTCCAATTTTCACACACACTTGCAAGAACTCTCTCAAGTTTTGTTCTACTACTTCTTTCCAGCAACTTTACATTCTAAGCTTGAGGTAAACACTTTACTTCAACTCTTGTTCAATTCATATGTCTATAGCTATCTATATAAGAGTTTATAAACTAGAACATAGTTTAGTTAATTCTAAACTTGTTCGCAAACAAAGTTAATCCTTCTAACTTGACTTTTAAAAACAACTAAACACATGTTTTATATCTATATGATATACCAACTTAATGAGTTAAAACTTGGAAACACGTAGAACACCGTAAAACCGGACATACGCCGTCGTAGTAAAACCGGGGGCTGTTTTGGATTGGATAATTAAAAACTATAATAATATTTGATTTAAAAGTTGCCCTTATGGGAAAATGATATTTCATATGAACATGATACTATATCCAAAAATAATGGTTAAACTCAAAATTGAAGTATGTTTTTCAAAATGCTCATCAAGATGTCGTTCTTTCGACGAAAATGACTACCTCTTTCAAATATGGATTATAACTTGTAACTCTGACTATAAACCACCACTTTTTCAGTTTAGTTTCAAAAATTACAGTTCGTTACGAAACCATAGCAATTTTATTCACTCAAAACGGATTTATAACGAAGAAATTATGGGCAAAACAATATTGGTTAGAAATGGATAATTTGATTACGGGATTGATTCATTAAAATCTATACAAACCATATCCTAGCTAACTTTTCTTTTATTATACATGTATTCTAACATGTCATGGTTACACAATACGTCGGATAAATCAAAAGACACCACATACACAATACGTGTAACTACAATAGCGGTATTGTGGGTCATGATTGAGTCTTATACAACACGTGTATACTATGTACTATTAACTATGAACTACTAACTGTGGACAACTAACTGTGGACTACTAATTGTGGACTACTAACGTTGGACTGCTAACTTGACAACTTTAACAATCACACGTGATTGAAAATATAAACTTAAACAATCACACGTGATTGAAAATATGAACTTAAACAATCACATGTGATTGAAGATATGATATGAATAATAGTTGTATTACATTTTGATATACATATATATTTGTTACAGGTTCGTGAATCCAAGAATGACGGCCATATTTTTAATAAGTTGAAAACTTATTATTAATATACTTTTACTACCGTGAGTATATAGTCCAATTTTTAAACTCTAAAAATATTTTGGGATGAGAATACATGCAGTTTATGTTTTACGCCATGGACACAAGTACTTAAAATATATTCTACGTTGACTTGTACCACTTTGCATATCTTCCCTAATAGCTTGGTAACTAATATTTACATGTTGTAAGAACATGTAAGCACGAATCCTATTGATAAATCTATCGGGTTTGACAACCCCAACCGAGCTAGTCGCTCTAGTATCATAAACGGTTGCATAGTACTTCATTTTTACTACACTTGGTACAGTGTAGGAAGATTTCATAATAAAGGGAATATGCTACATTAATGGTTAAGTATGGTTACCGAAGTGCTCAACAACTTATAGAATACTTTTATACACTTGCGAGTGTACATATATTTATAACTATGAAATCTTGTGGTCTATATTTATATCGATGCTAAACCTATATATCTCACCAACCTTTGTGGTGACTGTTTAAGCATGTTTATTCTCAGGTCCTTAAGAAAGTCTTCCGCTGTTGCATTATCTGAGCAAGCTGCGCATGGAGTCTTATGTTTTTGTTTAAATGAAGTGTTGCATTCAATATAACCTTTGTCTTGTATTATATTCGACTGTTATGTCACGTGTGTAGTATTTGGAAACCGATGTATTATGGGGATTATTTCTTAAATAATCAGGCATTTGTTTAAAACATGCATTATGTATAATAATGGTGTGCTTTTTATGAAACGAATGCAATATTTTCTAAAACGTATCATATAGAGGTCAAATACCTCGCTATGGGATCAATGAATAACGTATTACGTTTATAGTAATATGGACGAGTCATTTTAGTTGGCATCAGAGCAGTGGTCTTTGCAAACCAGGTCTTGCATTAGTGTGTCTAACTGATAGTTGTTAGGATGCATCAGTGAGTCTGGACTTCGGCCATGTCTACATGTCAAAAGTTTTGCTTATCATTTGTTATTGGAAACTACTTGCTTATCATTCTTAGTCTAGGCACATCTTACATTGATTGCATGAATGGTGTATAGACAAAATTCATATCTTAGTATATCTGCAAAATCATATCTTAGCGTATCTGTTACTGTAAACTTTGTCTGACATATTCCGTAAATTCCTCCATAATCTACGAAATCTTTTGTTCTATATATATAGATATTCTATGTAATTAGAATACTATCCGATAGTCAGGAATCATTTCATATCAAAAAAATCCTTTATTCAATCGTATGAAATGGAACTCGCCACTAGTTCAAGTCCCTAGGATTCCGATATGGAGTTTCACTCTAGCTCCGAAACCAGTGTGACTGGAATGGATTAACCAATTAGCCATCATCTATTCTGGATAAATTGGGAATGAGTTCGCAGTCTACTTAATCATTGGAGACAAGAAGAAGGTGATCCCTTCCATCCACCACATTTCCCTCTTGGCGAAGAACCAGAAGCACTTATCGGCGAACCTGTCCGAAACACCATTTTCTCTCTCATTTCCAGAGTATCTCGTCACGATTATATACTATCTCAAATTCTAGATTTATTCATCCGCTCGTCCGAAACGACAATCATCCCTGTGAAATAGAAGAAATCAATGAGCTTCGCACTCTGGTAGTGGCTTTGGAAAATATGGTGCAAAGGTTACAAGCACCAGCAGCATCACCGGCATCAACAGTACCACCATCAGCAACATCAACAGTACCATTACCACCATCAACAACAACATCCACATCCCACACCTCAACGTCACAATCTATACCTCGAGCATCAACGTCATACGCACCATAGATACCAAGGAGTACCAACAACAATAACCAATGAAGTATTGATTCATAACTTCATTGGAGAAACATTCTGCGACGATTATGTAATCTCTAAAGTCTTAGAGATTATCTATTCCAGCCTTTACCATAAATCAGATGAGTGGACCAGAATGATAGAAGGAAGAGTAGAAAACCTGACAAGAATGGTGTGTGGTTTACAAGCTAGACTTGTTATACAAGCACCACCGGTAGTACCACCAGCATCACCATCAGTATCACCAACACTGGCAAAACCTGTAGCACTACAAGCTCCGCCAATTCCATAATCATCAACATCATCACAAATCAACAACGCGTATATTGTATCAACGAGTTATGAAGTATTAACTCATTCCCCCTGAAGAAATTATATGTATATTTTATATATATATGAATTTTGAGATCAAAATAAATCTTTTCGTACTAAGCTATTATGTATGAATTGAAAAAGGGTAGATACTACTCGGTTAAATTCATATTAATACGCTATGATGTACATCCGTCGTTAACAACTTAACCATCGTTAACTACAATCTCTGTTTCAATTCAATGAATTCCATTTCATAATAAACCAAGTGTATTATTCAATTACATGTTTGATTTTACACTTTCATCTTCGATGTACTCGAAACTTTCTGGAAAACATTATTCGTGCTTTACGAAATTCAGAAGAACTCCACAGACATCAACATCATTCACCGAAGAAATGTTAATAAGAATAAATAATGAAGTATTGACTACATTAGTGAAATACTCCGCGAAGATTATGTAATCTCTGATGTTTTAGAGATTATTCATTCCTAGTTCCAGCCGAAAATCAAATGAGTTTAATATTATACTAACTCATTAAATCTATGTTACATCTGCAGAATATATATATATATATATATATATATATATATATATATATATATATATATATATATATATATATATATATATATATATATATTTTCATAAAGGCTGTAATAAAAGTTCTCTTGTACAAAATATTACTTGTAAAACTTTTAACGGATAGGTAATACCCGAGAGATATATAAATTCACAATTAATATGTTACATTCTTCGATTCTGATTCAGCAAATCATCAACAATACTCACTACTTTCACAACGATATACATTCTTTTATAGAAATCAAAACAACCATTCTCATCCAAATTTGATTACATATTCTGATTTTGACAAATAAAAATTTAAGTCAAGATTTAGCAGAAGACATCACTCTTAGATCCCTACAGTTTTCAAAGCTATACTTTGACTTCAAAACTGTGATAGAACATCATTTCTATTCATAAAACTCGGAAAAATATTCATGTCGTCCAAAACTCTAGAACATCATATGTATATTGACGATTACAATTTGCGTTTAAACCCTTCACGAGTCTTGAAAACATCTCAATTAAGAAACAATCGAGAAGATGATCCAACCACACGTTATCTATGAAAAGAACAACTTATGCATACATTCATACACCTGGAAAACTCCCAGAACCCAAGTAGAAGTTTAACACGTATCCGTGTCAGATCCTTTGGCATTTATTACTAAAAATAACTTTTCAATCCCTTTTCAAAGTAGCCAGTTTTGTCACATCTCCAACAAGACAACTTCGACTTTTCATCCGGAGTAGCCTTATTATAACCTTGATATATACGTTGTCTTTTCGCCATCGTTACCGGAGAACCTTTTATATTCCACCACATTAGTAGTAAGCTTACCAGCAACTTTATTGCTCTTTGACTTAAATCTCTCTGAAAGATCACTATAAAACCTTGTCATGTACCCATCTACATCTCGTGACAATAATTGCCATACCAAAACCCCAGAAAGCATCAATAATTATTCTTGAATCTCACATCATTTCTGCATATACATATAACGTTATCTCCTGGAATTATAATTCTGAAATCTGGTATAGCACTTCAGCCTACGAATCAGTACTATGAAAAAGCTGAATGAAGTAGCAGAAACTGTAGACAACCGTAACAGTCAAAAGTTGATGATAAAGAATAGCGTGTTAGCAAAGCACAGAAAAAGAAAAGGTTTGGAACTGGAAAACAGATTGAGCAAACCCTGAAGGAGGCTGTGGACAAATCACAAGGACTAAATCTGCCTTCAAAGAATCCAAATGATTCAGTGTCTACTGAAGTCTTTAACGAATACCTTGCTCCTGACTCTAAACCTTTGCGGACAAATCTTCTTCATCACCTTTTGATCTTAGAAATTCTAAGATATCATCGTATCTTTCATTATAAATATCCTCGATATTTCTGAAGATATTTTCGTAACTATTATTATCTGAAATTATTCATTTCTGCACGCTATCTGTGTTATATCATAAAAAAAATGTTTTAGTTTCTAAATTCTGAAAAGAAAAAAAATTCGAATTTAAAATATGAATGATTTTGAAGTAGTGTTGGGGACTGAAACATGAGTTAGTATAATATAATGACACTTGATCAACGTGATTATATTACAGTAAATCATGCTGAGTTTGTAATGGAACATGATGATTCACAGACCATACCGTCATCATGTGCCATGTTCCATAACTTTTTCATTCTATTTAACCTCTAGAATTATCAAGAAAATATTTTTCTTGATGATTCGGTCTTTTCCTTAATTTTCTGGTAATTTAACAAGTCAGATCGTGCTATTATCATTTCTTTCTTAGAGCATTAGTATTGTTCATCCGAAGCTTCATACCTACAAATTCTGGACCATTACTTGCTTTAATGAAAAATCAAGAAGAGAAAACAAAAGCATGAAGCTTCGAAATAGGAATAGGAGTATAAATCACAGCAAATGGAAGAGAGCAATAACCGTGAATGACAATACACAAGCACAGGAGCTCCGAAATATAAGAAAAAATATAAGCACGACAAATATAAAGACACGGGAGAACTAAAAACACTATGAACCCAAGAGCATAGTAGAAGTAAACAAGTTCCTCCGGTGGTAGATGAAAAAGAAGAATGACAGATGTGATAGTCAAGAATATATCAAGAATTAGAACTGGATGGAGCATATTGACGAATGTTTTGGAAGTATGAATTAAGGAAGAAAGTATAGAAGATGAGATATGTAGAAATAAGGAAACGAAGGGGGTGTTAATTTATAGCGAAATATCATACATAGCAATCGAGGCAGATTACACACCTAATCGAAGAAAACTCTAATTTCCTTAATTACCAAAGAATCAAATCTTATTAAGATTACAAAGATTTTCTTTAATCCGGAAATCAACCGTGACGACGTCAAAAGTTAAGATGAATCTTTACTTTTCTCATTTCACTATTTTGTGATAGCTTCACTCATACACTTCACATAATCGAATTGTTTTATCCATATTACTCACTGATGATAAAACTCTAAATTTTTAACTCGTATTCGTCATGAAAACATACTTATCGTCAGCCATAACGATCTCGATCAAATTTCGGGACGAAATTTCTTTAACGGGTAGGTACGGTAACAACCCGGATTTTTTCGACTACTTGATTATACTATTTACATGATTTAATTATTCTGACTTGATAAGCAACGAATTTTAATATGTCTTGAACCTCCGGAAAGAGTTTTACATAAGCTTTTGGTCACCCTTTCATTCTGACGATTCACGAACGTCATAACTTGATTTAATTGTTTAATTGTTTAATTATTGTGTATATATATGGATTTATATATATTTAACTTGAAAATATGATAATTAAATATCTCATTATGTATATTAATAAAGCATTATATATATATATATATATATATATATATATATATATATATATATATATATATATATATATATATATATATTTTCATACTACTAATTTAAAGAGTTTTTGAACAATATATATGTTACTATTTAAACGACGTAATTAACTTATGTTAAAATGTATTTACATATAAAGTATTACGAGTGTAAATACATCCTTACAAGTATTAAATACACTTTATAATATTCCAATATATATAAAGGATAGCTATACTCGTATTTTCGTTCAATTTTCTCAAGAATTCTACTAGCATTCATACGGTATTTTTACCCGTATTATACACAGCTTCTAGAAATATTTACTATTGGTATATACCAATAGAAATCTGCAATTATTTGTGTAATATGTCATCCATGACCTAATCAATTTAATATGTCATCCATGACTTAATACATTTTAACTTATCTTAGATATTTTCAATAAAAACCAAATTTTCAAGCCTATAAATAAGCACCATTTCTAACTCATTTTTACACATTCATTTTCTAAATTTTACTTCCAATTTTCACACACACTTGCAAGAACTCTCTCAAGTTTTGTTCTACTACTTTTTTCCAGCAAATTTACATTCTAAACTTGAGGTAAACACTCTACTTCAACTCTTGTTTAATTCATATGTCTATAGCTATCTATATAAGAGTTTATAAACTAGAACATAGTTTAGTTGATTCTAAACTTGTTCGCAAACAAAGTTAATCCTTCTAACTTGACTTTTAAAAACAACTTAACACATGTTTTATATCTATATGATATACTAACTTAATGAGTTAAAACTTGGAAACACGAAGAACACCGTAAAACCGGACAAACGCCGTCGTAGTAAAACCGGGGGCTGTTTTGGGTTGAATAATTAAAAACTATCATAATATTTGATTTAAAAGTTGTTCTTCTGGAAAAATGATATTTCATATGAACATGATACTATATCCAAAAATAATGGTTATACTCAAAATTGAAGTATGTTTTTCAAAATGGTCATCAAGATGTCGTTCTTTCGACGGAAATGACTACCTCTTTCAAATATGGATTATAACTTGTAACTCCGACTATAAACCACCACTTTTTCAGTTTAGTTTCACAAATTACAGTTCGTTATGAAACCATAGCAATTTTATTCACTCAAAACGGATTTATAACGAAGAAATTATGGGCAAAACAATATTGGTTAGAAATGGATAATTTGATCACGGGATTGATTCATTAAAATCTATACTAACCATATTCTAGCTAAATTTTCTTGTATTATACATGTATTCTAACATGTCATGGTTACACAATACGTCGGATAAATCAAAAGACACCACATATACAAAACGTGTAACTACAATAGCGGTATTGTGGTTCATGATTGAGTCTTATACAACACGTGTATACTATGTACTATTAACTATGGACTACTAACTATGGACTACTAAATGTGGACTACTAATTGTGGACTACTAACGTTGGACTGCTAACTTGACAACTTAAACAATCACACATGATTGAAAATATAAACTTAAACAATCACACGTGATTGAAAATATGAACTTAAACAATCACATGTGATTGAAGATATGATATGAATAATAGTTGTATTACATTTTGATATACATGAGAATACATGCAGTTTATGTTTTACGCTATGGACACAAGTACTTAAAATATATTCTACGTTGAGTTGTACCACTTTTCATATCTTCCCTAATAGCTTGGTAACTAATATTTACATGTTGTAAGAACATGTAAGCGTGAATCCTATTGATAGATCTATCGGGTTTGACAACCCTAACCGGGCTAGTCGCTCTAGTATCGTAAACGGTTGCATAGTACTTCATTTTTACTATACTTGGTACAGTGTAGGGAGATTTCATGATAAAGAGAATATGCTGCATTAATGGTTAAGTATGGTTACCGAAGCGCTCAACAACTTATAGAATACTTTTATACACTTGCGAGTGTACATATATTTATAACTATGAAATCTTGTGGTCTATATTTATATCGATGCTAAACCTATATATCTCACCAACCTTTGTGTTGACTGTTTAAGTATGTTTATTCTCAGGTCCTTAAGAAAGTCTTCCGCTGTTGCATTATCTGAGCAAGCTGTGCATGGAGTCTCATGTTTTTGTTTAAATAAAGTGTTACATTCAATAAAACATTTATCTTGTATTATATTCGACTGTTATGTCACGTGTGTAGTATTTGGAAACCGATGTATTATGGGGATTATTTCTTAAATAATCGCCCACTTGTTTAAAACATGGATTATGTATAATAGTGATGTGCTTTTTATGAAACGAATGCAATATTTTCTAAAACATATCATATAGAGGTCAAATACCTCACTATGGGACCAATGAATAACATATTGCGTTTATAGTAATATGGACAAGTCGTTTCAATATTTGAAACAAAGGCAGCAGTATTCTTTATTCATAGTAGGCAGAGGATCCACCGACAAGATTTGGCTCCTCAAAGATTCATAATTATCATGTAGCTTCATCAACAATTGCATTAATTTTGACCTATTCTCTATTTCCAGAAACTTTTCTGTGATTCCACAGCAGCACTCTCTTATTTTGCCACAAGTACAAGTAAGAATGCCATTGAGATTTTGCAATTCATTCCAACATCTTTTCATCTTTTTGAAATATGAAGAAATGTTAAGATTACCATATGATACATTGCTCATATCTCTTTCCAATTGAAAAACAAGAGGACCATTACTTTGATCAAAACATTCTGCAATTTCTTTCCATAACATTCTTCAATTTTTGTATAAAGTAAGGCTTTAGACAATTCAGCTACAATAAAATTGAGGATCCAACAAGTGACCATGTAATCACATATTGTCCATCTTAATAGTTCTATTCCATCCCAAAAAATTACTTCCATTGAATGGAGTATAAGTCAGAATCATACCAGGATGATCTTAGCTAGCAATATGCAACGGATCATGAATAGAATTCATTGCACTCGACTGCAGATGCTTGACCATATTTCGTTCTTCCACTCATTGTCAAAAATTAGGTTAATAAAAAGCGATTAACATTAAAATTGATGATGAGAATAAGCGAAGACTAAAATCGCCAAGCAAAACTTGGACAGAATTTCGATCAATTTAATCAATTGATCAACGAACACAAGTAACCTAAAATTTACAGGTTTTGAAGACGATAGAGCCTTAGCTCTGATACCATATGAATTGCGGAAAAGATTGAACAAACACAAGATTAATATCAAACTTGATCAATCTTCATTAATCATCTTTCAGAATTACATGAAAGAAATTACTATCAATCGAATGATATTGAACTAGCTAAGCTACAAAAATTACCATCATTAACGACATAACTAACATTAGTAAAAAATTTACAAACTTACAACATTGGTCCCTGTACTTCTACATATTTACAATTTGGAACTAAAACTATCATTTCCATAGGAGATTGATTATATTCGTTGAAAATCTCAACTTTGTGTGGATCTTTCCGGAATATCATAACTTGGTATGTATCTGAAGGGAGAGGATGATTCGGCGTAGATCTTGTCAACATATGGGCTAACAACTTTCTTCGATATTGTTCATGCATTGTTAAATGTGTGAGTTAATTAGGTCACTAATGTTTTGAGAATTGGATTCATCGTTTGGTTGCTGGTGAGGGATGACAATAGATCGGATATGGTTCAGTGATCCGTATCCATATCTATATTTATATCCATTTACTTTTTTAAATCCATATCCATAAAATATAATTCATCCATCCATATTTATATCCGTTAGATTAAAAGGGTTAACATGTAGCCGTTAGATGTTAAGTTTTTTTTTTTTTTTATAGATATTCTCATCCGGAAATGAGTTCATCAAAATATTTTAATAATCATTAGTATAACTAATATACTACACTAGTTAAAAGACCAATGAATTCACGAGTTTGTATAAATGAAATATGAAAATTCTTGAACAAAACATTCAACCTTGTAATCAACCACACATGTAATCAGTATTATATTTTATGTACTTTATGAATTTCAAATTGTATTAACAGCCATCCATTACAAACCTGTAAGACTCTGTTTAGTTAATATAGTGAACTATCTTGAGAATGAGTTTTTTTTAAGCAAGTACAACCTCTTGAACATAAACTTCTTTAATAACACTCAAAACTTGATAAAGATCTCTATGATTAACAACTACACCAGTAACAAATGAGGTTCCTTCATCCACTCCCAAAATCTATCATCCTTTTTTTTTCCTTTTCCCATCACATATATAATAATTTTTCAATTGCCAGAGTATAACTTTTCTACAACTAATGAACTCATATAGATACAAAGTTTGATATAAAACTTACATTGAATAATAGCAAGCTGACAATAAGCCTAATGCCATCACTTGCAAGTTAACATTATCAACAAAAACCATATAAGAAAATAATATTGTTCCATTGATCTGAATCTGAAAAATCAAGTAAATAATCATTATTGTATTTTAATGAGCAAAACATTCAACCTTGTAATTAAAAGAAAGAACCACACACGTAATCAGTATTGTATAATGAGCAAAAGATTGAACCTTGTAATGAACCACACCTATAATCATTATCGTATTCTATGTACCTTATGATTTTCAAATTTTGTTAAAAGCCATCCATTTCCATTTGACACAATCTCACATACCTTCCCAGTCCTTGAAATATCCTTACAAAAAAATCACAAAAATTCAAAAAAAAAATGCACATTCAAAATCAATGGGTTATCTTCATCACAACTACAATCTTGAAAATCATATTCATCTTCCTCATCGGATAAGAATTGCATGCTAATTTCTTTCACAATAAAGAAATAATGAGATGCTTAAAATATTAGCAGGCTAATTTCTTTCTCAATAAAATTTACACCTGCTAGAGTTTATAAAGTAAATTCTATACATGGTAAATCTATAGTTCTTTTATAAAAGGTTTAACTGATTTAGCTAAGCTTCTAAGTAGACAAAAGCTCGTTACTTCAAAAATATAATTAAAGTTACATAATATTACTAAGCACATCAACTGTAAATCGACAACAATTAGCATTTAAGATCATATACTAATGTTAGACCCGAATATAAATAAATACCGTATGTAAATCACGGAGAGCAAATGATCACAAAAAGTTACATTTCTCAAAGAATCTTAAAAACGGTCTTCTCTATCCAAACAACTTTAATTATAAAAACCAAAACCGGTGAAGAAAATATCAATCTTTCTAACTAAAAATATACAATAGAATAATCCAATTAATAAAAAAAATTGTGTTAAAAATGTGACGACCCGGAAATTTCTGACCAAATTTAAACTTAATCTTTATATGTTTCCGACACGATAAGCAAAGTCTGTTAGGTTGAGTTTTAAAAATTTTGAACTGTTTCATATATTCAATTGACCTTCGACTATTCTCGACGATTCATGAACTTTTTTAATCATGTCTCAAACATTTAATGACCAGAATAACTATATAGATTTAATATAAGAGTTTGGGATTTTTCTGTGTACTCTTATCCGCAACTAATTAACAATGAACACGATATATAATTCATATTAAAACTGTCGGTAGATAAATTTAAAAGTTAGGCTGCTGTACCGTACACATGATTCGATTCGTTTGATTTTTACATAATTATTATTATATATTAATTACTATTTGTCATTGTACATATTTTTGGTTATGCCCTCCACTATCTCAATAATTACGGTATAAGTTAAATATATAGGACATGAGTCCCACCCCACTTGTTTTGTTGATTTATCTCACACGTTTTCACATCTTAACTTATTACTTTTGTTATTATATTACTATTATTTATATTATTAATTGTGATATGATATAAAGTTGCATACATGCACCTTCTGGTTCAACATAACCCACACACATAATCACATATGTAGTATTATTTCGATTTCTTGTATGCCCTACAAGACAAATGATGCAACTTGTTTTATTTATTACCAAGTGAGGATCTTAATTAAATACGGAGTATGTATATGTATGTAAATATAAATAATAATATATATTATAAATTGAAATAATAGAATACATTATTATTATTATATATTATTATAATAATTAATATTGATATTGATATCATTCTTATTATTAGTATTATTTTGATTATTAATATTATTAGTATTACTTCTATTATTATTATTATTAATATTTTATAAATTTTAAAATTTATAACTGTATCATTATTAATGATGTAGTTATATTCATTTAATTATTAACAGCAGATATTGGATTAGATTCTGTTAAAAATCACAATCGTGCTTATTTATTTATTTATATAATTTTTTATTTTTGTCAGATCTTGTTACTCATCAATATCTCATCAATATCAATTCTCATTACAAACAAAAATCAATCCAATCACCTATATTCATATTCTTACTACTTGTTCATATTCATATTTAACCTAATAAATGATACATATTTGTGCACACTTACATACACAATTACATTAACACAAACATTTTGCTTCTTGAAACCAAGCCATCACCACCTTTCTTCTTTGATAATCACTGCGATCATCGATAAACCATCTCTTCTGGTAGAGCTGTTGTTTCACATCCGTTTTCTGTGGTGATTGAACACAAGGTGTTGTTCAATAAGATCAAGAACAAACAGTGCCTTCATTTTTCATGAATTTGATAAAGTAAAATCTCTTCTTTCTGAGATGGTCTCGCAAGGAGTCAAGCCCAACACCCTTACTTATAATATGCTTATTGATGCATATGGCAAAGCAAATAGATTCGTGGATATGGAATCATGCTACAACAAGTACCACTATCTTCTTTCTATATCTGTTTCGGCTAAACAACAAAACCTTCATTACCTCGAACCATCACCTTGAAACCATAACCACACCGCCACCACCCTAAACCGTTTCACCTCACCACAAGGCACCACCTCTTCCTTCTTCGTTGTTCGAAACCATCATCCAAACCACCACTATCGACACCTGTTAAACCACCATTTACTACTGCTATTTTCGTTCCACTTATGACTACTGTATCAACTTGATCCAAACGAAACCAACCTGCAAACTACTATCCTTGTTGCTATTCCACGTGTCTGTTTTCTATGTCTTATTGCAGCCGTAAAACTATCACCTTAAAACCCCAAACCGCTATGATTGTATGCTATTAAGAACCAACCCAACCTATATAATTTGATAACATTTCTGTCTTGGGTTTGAGCTGCAACTGCAGTTATTATTTCTGCTACCTTTCGATCATCCACCACATTCGTTCCCATATTACCTTCCTTTCTTTTCAGTCGAACAATACCACCTTTACAGCAACCTTTATTGTTGTTTCTGCCCAAACGAAACTCAACACTGCTGCCAATTCTGTTGCTGAAAACCGTGGACAAAAACACCCCAACGAATGCTATAACTGTTGCTCACTATCTTGTTCACCCTAAGTGATAAAGTATTTATGGAATAAACTTTTGGTTATAGTAACCAAATAAAAAAAAAACACTTTTGAATTGATTAAGGGATTGATTGAGAAGTGGCAGACAAGGAAATTGGTTTTCTTGAAAATGATACATTAATAAATTAGATGTAGAATGATTGTGAGAGGGTCACGATATTGTTCACGATATTTTTCCTGCTGCTTGTTTTTTTCTTTTAAAAAAAATCGAAGACTTCTAGTTGTTTAAATCACGAGGCAATTAATAAATCAAAAACCAATAGCGACGTTCATTATTCTGATGGGCCGTAGGGTCTGCTATCACCTTGGGCCAATGACCTTTTTCTTGTTGGGCCGTGAGCCATTGTCTTTTTTTTCTGTGGGCCGTGATCCAACTTTGTTGGGCTGAAATAAAAAGCTGTTGGGCCGTATAGCTATTTAGTGTGTTGGGCCGGTAATTGTAGTTCTCTTGTTGGGCTAAGAACAAACTTAGGTGTCGTTGGGGATTAAAAATAACGATGATCGTGTTGATGAATCGAAATGATCATGATAATTAATGATGGTTTATGTATTATCATAAAATACGCATGATGGTATTGGGATGATGTATGTAATCGATGAGGATGGCGAGATAGATTAGATAAGGATGATGGCAATAGAGTTTTGTAGAAGACAATAGGTACAAACGGGTTAACTATAATTAAAAATGGGATATTCATCGGAAAAACAAAAATAGTTGAATGGCTGAAAGGGTTATCGGGTTAGCGAGACGTCGCAGGTTCAAACCTGGACTTGGGCTTTTTTTTTAAGGACTACTACTATGAGGTAGTATTACTATTACCATTATTATTATTATTGTTATTATTATTATTATCGTATCATTATTAGTATTAATATAAGTATTAATATTTACATTATCATTATAATTATTATGATTAATAGTTATTATTAAGTATTATTATTATTATTATCATTAATATCATTATTATTATTAAAATAATTATTATTAATGTTAATATCATTATTATTATCATTATAGGTAAAAAAATTATTATTATAGTTATCATAGTTATTATTACTACTATTATTATTATCATTATTAATTATTATTAAAAATAAAATTTTTATTAAAATTATCATTTTTGTTAGAATTATCATTATTATTAAAAATAGCATTTTTAATATTATTATTATTATTATTATTATTATTATTATTATTATTATTATTATTATTATTATTATTATTATTATTATTATCATTAACATTATTTTTATTAGTATTGTTATTATTATTATTAGTCTAATTATTATTATCATAAAAAGATACAACTTTTTATTTATTATAATTATTAATATTATTTTATCAAATAACTATTAGTTATTGTACATATAATATAACTATATTTTTATTTATTTAAAGGTCATAAAATGAATACATTTATGAAACATACAAGTTATTAATATAAAATGATATCACTAATAAATATATATATAAATTTATTTGATTACAATTATATGTGTTAATATATATATATATATATATATATATATATATATATATATATATATATATATAAATGATATAGGTTCGTGAATGCGAGGCCAACCATGCACTGTTCTGTATCGTTGTATGAATATTTTTACTACAAAATATCGTATTGTGAGTTTCATTTGCTCCCTTTTTAAATGCTTTTACAATATATTTTTGGGACTGAGAATACATCCACAACTTTTATAAATGTTTTACGAAATAGACACAAGAAAACTACATTCTATGGTTGAATTGTTATACCGGATATCGCCCTTGTTGAACTTGATAACCTAAGAATTGGTGTTTATTATAATTGCCACCAATTGATGCGAATCCTAAAGATAGATCTATGGGCTTTGACACGCCCCAGTCAGAGAATTTGAACTGCTTTAGTACTTTGATATTTATATATGGGGATATTCAAGATGCATTTTGTTAATGTCGGTTACCAGGTGTTCAATCCATATGAATGAATTTTAAACACTTGCGAGTGTATGATTATTGAATAACGGAAATCTTGTGGTCTATTAAAATTATGGAAATGATTAAATATGATAAACTAATGAACTCACCAATCTTTTGGTTGACACTTGAAAGCATGTTTATTCTCAGGTATGAAAGAAATCTTCCGCTGTGCATTTGCTCAATTTAGAGATATTACTTGGAGTCATTCATGACATATTTCAAAAGACGTTGCATTCGAGTCGTTGAGTTCATCAAGAATATTATCAAGTCATTTATAGTTTAGATATATAATGAAATGGTATACATGCATGTCAACTTTCGATGAAATGAAAGTTTGTCTTTTAAAAACGAATGCAATGTTTGTAAAATGTATCATATAGAGGTCAAGTACCTCGCGATGTAACCAAATGTAATGTATTCGTCCAGATGAATTAGGACGGGTCGTTTTAAAAAATTAGAGAAATGCAATACACATGAGGCTTCTTTTGAACAGGATAAACAATTGTATTACCTGAACAAATCTATGAAGATGAAGATGAAGACACGCCTAGAGAAAAGGTTTCACGTCATATTCCAATTCCAATCTGTGAAAACATAAATACAATAAGATGAAGTGGGGAATCAAATCCCAAACTACAAACACATACTTTAAAACTTACAAAATTGAAAACAATCAGAATTGATTTCATGGAAGATTTATTCAAAAAATAAGAAATACTAACCTGTAATTTAGGGTTTTGGGATTGATTGATGAAAATCCTCTGGTATTTGAGTTGTTTTTTAACATAAAGAATTGCAGATTATGATTATTGGGATTGAATGATGAAGTCGTATGGGTATTGAGGAATTTTATTGAATGTTCTCTTTAGGGTTTGAAGGAGGGAGACAATATGTGTTTGGGGTTATCAAAGAAAAGGCTCGACTAACTATATCATGTTCCATTTTTTTTAATTAATTACGTCATTATTAATTTCCTAATTGAACCTAATTAAGGCACGTGTACAGGTTTTATTTTTTTAATTTTTCTTTAACTTGAAAAATGATTAATTATGATGTCATCATTTTAAAGCTTTAATATTAACTATAGATAGATAGATAGATAGATAGATAGATAGATAGATTCACATAGTTGTAATTTCATAATCCATATTTTCGATAATATTTTTTTATAGTATGTATGTTTAAGGATATGTAAAAGTATATACATATATTTAAGTAAATCTTTATATATTTATATGTAAAAATGTATCTAGGGTGATAAATGAATATATTTGTATATGATAAATTGTAATCTATGTCCAATTTATCAATTTTTCTCTTCATCCATATTCATATTTGCATATCATTAATTTAGATCATTCATCCACTTTAATAGTTCAAAATGGATATCTAATAGATCAGACATTCATTGTCATTGCTATCGCTACTGGTGTGGATGAAGGTGAAATAGATATAAATAGATAAAATAAAATGTGAAATATATCTTACATTCTTGACACATGCTAAATTTCAACTGAAAAATAACGACATTAGTGTTTTGAACTATCCGTGCAATCAAACTATAGGGATTATCCGAATCAAATCATCGAAAAAACATTTCTGACTATCCTTTTAATTTAGTGCTAACTACAGTGACTATCCGTGTAATTTTTTCGTATTCAGCTGATCCTAACTTACGATGCTCATTTATTTTTGGTTGTCGGCTGTAGCTTTTCATATACTCTTTAATATCTCCATTTTATAATAATAATTTTATTGATCGTTTAAAAAATAGAACATGTTATTTAATATCTGCCGCTATATGAACGCACAATGGGAATTTGACCAAATACGTCACCAATTCAAGCTTTTCTTATCAACCAAAAAACATACATCAATTACTTGCATAAGTTTTACTAGTAAACTATAACTTGTAGCAAAAAAATAAGTTGGTGGTTGTTAGTTGTGAAATAACACATTCATAAACTGATTACTATCTATTAAAAAAATAAAATTAAATAAACGTATTTAATATCAACTGTGAAATGATTACTACTTAAATGATAATTTTATGTTTAATTTTGATATGAGTGAAATATTCATTTAAATCTTTAATTTTTCTTGAATTTTTTCTTTTTTGAAAGGCAAAAATTTTATTATATAAAAAATGAACAAAAAACAACTAGCAAGAAGCTAGCGAAAACAACGAAAACACGAGCAAGACACACATATGAAAGCAAAACCGATCTAACGAAACTCGCGACAAAACAAGGCTAACAACACGACCAAAAAGACCTTGCTACCTTGACAAAAAACCACAATTTAACCAAAAGCAACCAAGCATAAGGCTAGACACATGAATAATTTCCAAACCGATAAGCAACCACATGTAATTGGATCGTCCAATTACATGTGATTGTCATGACAACCGCATGTGATTGTCTCACGTTTTTAATTCTAGGCAATCACATGTGATTGTCCCTCGTTTTTAATCCTAATCATTGACTTTTTTAATCCAAGAGCTGAGATTTATCCCCCTAGTTTAAGCAAATTAGGGATGCAAATGAATATTTTCCTGATAATAATATCAAATTTTTTGTCTCATATTTTATTAATCAACCAAATAAATTTAACTATTAACATGAACTAGTGGGCAAAGATCATGTGTTGCACGGCTTGTCCCAAATTTAAATATTTTAAAATTCATGTATAACATGATGTTGGTTCCATTTTGTATGAGTCTAAGTATGATTTTTTGTATACGTTATTGCGAAAAAATGTACATTTAAGTATCGTATTATAGCGCATGATGTAATTATATACATGTGATCATATGCTTGTTACATATGTATATTGTTGATACACGAGTCTAGCTTTGATTTCGTGTTTACAAGTGATTTTGATGATTCAAGGTTGAAGAACCAGTGTCTATGATGAATATGAGATACAGGGACGGTTGATTATACTTGTGTAGTGTGTTTTGTGATTTAAACAGTAAATAGTAGCAGCAAATGATCACAAACACAGCAAATATGGATTCAAATGATCATTGTATTGATCATTGAATATAGATATAACTGTGTATGAGTGTGTTTGATGTGTTATTATTGATAAAACAGTAGCAGTAGCAATAAATAAAGGGCAAATTGCCCAGAAAGGTAACATAAAAGTCACTTTTTCCGATAAAGGGTATATCAGTTTTTTTTTTTGCCTACAAAGGAGCTTAATTTCAATTTAGTGCGTAAAAGGGTGTCTAATTGAAAAATAGTGTCAATTGAGGTAATATCTGACACGTGTCATTATACTATATTATTTTTTGCTTACATGTATATTCCATGTCATTATTTAAAAATGAATTTTTTTATTGCCTCTTTATATATTCCATGTCATTAACAAAAAAATCAACAAATTTATAAATAATTCTTTAGTTAGTAAACAATCTTCATCTTCTTCAAGTGGTGCTGCAATTTTGGATTTGAATATTTATACTTTTTGGGTCTTTTGTTGAGTCCTCAAAATTAATTTTTTATCTTGGAGTTTCTGCTATTTATCCACAAACAAATCTATCTTATATCTTCTTCAAGTCAAACTAAGACAAATTAAAACCTCCATTCAAAATTAATTAAGGTTGAAGGTCAAGCAACCAGGATGTTTCGTTCAAACTACCATTGCCACCAAATTAATACCCATTCTTGATTCGACGTTAGGTCTCGTTTAAAGCTTGTATAACAATTGAGAGATAGTCACATCCAGATAGCCACCATTACTGGAGCTCACCACCGCTACATCCACCATCGAAAGAACCGCAAACTACCATAGATGCAATTTTTAGATCTCAAAGTTTATTCAGATCCAATGATGGTTTATTCAAAACATCAATGACGGAATGACGGAGATGTGATTTCCATATCTCGGATTTAATTCAGATTCACCGGAGATGTGTTTGATGATTGGGAGATTTGATGTTAATGACGATGGTGTGGTTACAAGTTACATTTCGTTAGTTATTTTTCTATTTATTAGTTTTGGATCTTGATTTGATAACTGATCGATGGTTGAATATATATATATATATATATATATATATATATATATATATATATATATATATATATATATATATATATATATATATATATATATATATATATATATATATATTTTGATCTAATTTGGATCTGGATAGTTGAGGACATACATATGTTATTGTTTTTATAATTTTGTGTTTGAGAATACTACTGTAAGATTTAAAATGAAAATAGAAAAAAAAAATAATGACATGGAAAATATGAATTGGCAACAAAAGAAAAAATTTCATTTTCAAATAATGACATGGAAGATACATGTAAGCAACAAATAATATTATAAAATGCCACATGTCAGATATTACCCCCAATTGACACTATTTTCTAATCAGACACTCTTTTACGCATTAAATTGAAAGTAAGCTCCTTTGTGGGCAAAAAAAAACTGATATACCCTTTATTGGAAAATTTTGGATTTTACGTTACCTTTCTGGGCAATTTGCCCATAAATAAATATATGATGATTATGATCTAAAACAAATACAAATTAATTCAAATAAACATGTAGATAATTATTGATTTGTTGCTTGATTACAATTGATAGTTGGTGGAAATCAATACCAAGATTGGTATGATTTCCACAAGCTTTCTTGAACAATTGGGGATAGGGGATTGAGAGCAAACACACACAAAGGTGCCTCTCACAATAATAAGGGTTTTTCAAATGGGAAGGCTTGAGGTGAATTGTGATGTAACATGGTATTTATACCTATACCATGTTACTTACAATTTAAGTAAACAATCACCTCTTAAATCGTTTAACGTCCGACCCTAATTAATTACCTCATTTAACTGCGTCTATTTAATTGACATCAAAACTCCAATCTAATTTGCTAGGATTTTATCCCAACAACTCCCCCTAAGATGTGAGTTGTGTCATACGCAAAACATCTACACCAACTCGCATCTTTAATCGAACAGGATAAAATCCTTTCAATCTCCCCCTAAGATGTGAGTTGTGTCTGACTCTTATTCATCTTCTGAACTTTACATTGCTGCAGCTCAGAGTGTGGACATCTCTGAAGCTCTTTTGTGTTGATGAAGTTCACAACAAAGACTCTTCAACTTTAGCTATCTCTTGAATGCTACAGATTTGATAAGATCTTCACAATGAATTTCTTTACACATTAAATTTGCACAACAACATTTGTTGAAGCTTTACAATTCTTGAATCGAGTGATGGAACTAAGAGGATTAATCTTGAAGAACCAATATCCTAATGCTCCCCCTCAGCCGTTGAAGTATCTTCAGTCGATTTTTAATCTCTCTTATCCAAAGTTACTCTTTATATTAAACTTTGCGGTGCGGAAGCATTGAGTAGTGGACATCACTCAATTTTCAAATAATTACTCTGTCGTCTCTGTAGTTTGACGTTGCGTTGCGGAAGCATGAGTAGTAGACCCTTTGAAGATGTCTTGCAATTTGTTGTTAGATATGCAGGAGCAGTAAGTTTTAATCAACCTTTTCTCAATTTGACGATCTCTTTCTCATGATGGTTATGAATCTTCATGAACATCATGCTTAGTAGGTTGATACAACAAATTACAAATAAATTTCAAATCTTTCTAAGTAATCCTACTATGCAATTACATTGGAGAGCATATGCAATAAGATCGACAATGAATTACATGAGTACTCTTTACATCAACTTTCTCATAAGAAATTACATTGAAATGATTAGACCAATGTAATGTTGGAGTAAGGTTGGTTGTGTCATCCACAGTAAATCCTTGGTTTTAGGATTACGACACGGTGCAAGTATCAAGCTCTAACAAAATCACTCTAAGCTAGCGCTGGATGAGCAAGATACAAGATTGATGTTGTGTACAAGTTTCATCCTCCGGGATCAAATTGTTTTCATAAAACCTCGTAGGTAGTTGACTCACCGATTTATCCTGCGAGAAAAACACTGAAGAACGGGTTTTGCCCTATTATGTGTACAAAAGGCGTTAACAAAAAGAAAATATTTTTGGTTTTTCCATTTAAGAAATATAAAAACATATTTTTGGATTTTATATTTAAAGGAAAATAAAAAATGTACACAAAGAGTTGTTTTTTTTCTTTTTTCTTTTTTTGTATATAAAGGGATCATGACTGACATATCGAATTAAACTTCTTGTTCATTTCCGATCATCCAGTCTATATGTATTATCATGCAATTACTCATATTAATCCTCATTAAACATGAACAGACTCCTTCTAGACACTTTGACAATCATGTGGGCATTAATTACTTGAACACTATAGAGCAGTGACTTTTGAGTTCACATTGAGTTCATTAATCCTTGATTCTTTCATCACTAATGATTGTGCGTTGTTTTAGGTTGCCAATTCATTAATGTAACTTTCCATTATCTTTATCCATGTACTTCATTCAAATTGAACAGGAAGGTTCTCACGGCATTTTGAATAACCCTGTCAGCCTTTGGCTTATACCAATGTGTTCACAATCTTCAATCTAGTTGGCTAAGCTGATCTCAGAGTATATTGGGTTATCCGAATAGGCGCATTATTTACCGCGAGGATTGGTCTACAGTTAAAGCAGACATGTCTGATGACCAGTCATCACACGAAATGAATCTCAGGGCCCTTGACTTCTTTATGTTCAAGTTGACATTAGTAAGCGGAATCGAAAGTGAAACTTTCTCTTACATGCCTTTGGCACAGTATATGCTTTCACACATTGTATGCTTTTAGCACATGTTTAGTATTTTAGAGTATACCTAAGTAAGTATCTTCCTAACTTATAGCCTTAATGGGCATAACTCTAAATCGCAGACGACAAGAATCTTGATAGTTCGATGTGAACGTCGTGATTAAACAATTCAAGCTGCGCGGGGGCGTCACACTAAGAATGATCTGAGTTCTTTTATGAGCACTTCATGAATCAACATTCTTAATACTTTCAAACTTCAGGAATTTGCCATCTTGATACGCCAGTTATTTTTGACTTTGATTTTCTTTTGATATTTGAATTTTTACAGCATATCATCGTCTATTGATATATTGATTTTGAACTGCATCATGAATGGAAATTCCATCATGTCTTTGTTGTATTCGTGCTTGAACTCATGTTTCTTTATTTTGGTGTGCTCAGATCACTCGAAGGTGTTCTCCCTTAAATGCTTGAATGGTCTGCAATAAAGAATCATACTTTTCGACTTTAAGCGAGAAGGGACACTTACTTCGACATAAACTAATTTTTCTCTGTATTTTTCGGAGTTTAATTTCGATTATTAAGTCTCAGGCCCGTGACAACGTGGTATGCACCAGCCAAACAGATAATCCTCAACCCTTTAATCCATTACCAACCTTTTCTAATGATTATCAATTATGATAGGGGGTACCCTCAACCGACTGTTGAGTTCCTCAACAATTATCATTAGATAGAGTTTCGAAGATAATTAGGTGACTACCTTCAAACGCTACAGATCGTCCATGACTTCTGATTCTTAGATGATTATGGTTCTTAATATGATTGTCTAATGCCAAGAATTCATCAGTCATGTCTATCAGTACATCACATAACAGATAGACATAAACGTTCAAATCAGTCCTTACTAATCAATTATCAATTCTCAGTACAATATTTTCTTTATCTCCTACATATTAATCAAAACAAGCTCATTTTCGAAATTTTTAACTTTTTAAGGTTTTCTGATGAGGCAATTTATACTTTTTATGTATTTTCTGTTGGAACATATTCTCCCCCTAAAATACTAAAAACATAAATCTTTTTGTCTTTTAGCATTTTAAACAAAATGAAAAGCAGAAAATATCTACAGACAGGCATGCAAATATTAAGTAACACATGTAAAGTTATGCAGACAACTTTGATAATATGCAAGTAAGAAAAGCATAAACTAATTATCTAAATGTCATGCAAGCTACATGCACAGTCTAAAAGTTTGATTGATCCTTACATTTCGACACCCGAAATCACCTTGTCTCGATCAACAATGTCGTTTATCTCTAGTAGGTGTAAGAACCTAGGTTTATCAAAAGTCTTAGTGTACAGGTCAGCCCTTTGGTCCTTAGTACCTATTCTCTTAACCTCTATGATTCTTTTCTCATGACAATCACGAATAAAATGATACTTAACCCCTATATGTTTTGTCTTAGAATGTTGAACATGATTCTTAGTGACTGCAATAGCAGCAGTATTATCAATAAAGAGATAATAGAGAGAGAGAGAGAGAGAGAGAGAGATTCTTATCCCGTAATTGAAAATTGCTATTGAATCCAGACAACTTGCGAAGAATAACTAGCAGCAATTATGTATTCAGCTTCACATGTGGAAAGAGCGACAGCAGTTTGCTTCTTGCACTGCCAGGTCACCAGCCTTTCACCAAGAAATTGACATCCTCCTAATGTTGATTTGTTGTTGATCTTGCAACCTGCATAATCTGAATCACTGTATGCTACAAGATCAAACTTTTCATCGTTAGAATACCATATGCCAAGATTAGGAGAATGTAAGAGATAACGTAAAATCCTTTTGGCAGCCGTAAGGTGAACTGTGTTCGGATTAACTTAGTATCGGGCACAGAGACATGTCGCGAACATTATATCCGGCCTTGACGCAGTAAGGTACATGAGCGATCAGATGATTGCTCGATAGTAAGTTGGACCAACAGGTTCCCCTTCACAATCTAACGAGATTCCATGATTAACTGCTAACGGGGTGGAAACTGGACGTTCTTGAGTCATACAGAATTGTTCTAGTATATCATTCACATATTTTGCTTGGTGTAGAAAGATCCCGTGATCCGTCTGTTCGACTTGCAATCCAAGAAAATAATGTAACAGACCCAATTTGCTCATTTCGAATTCGTCCTTCATAACCTGCTCGAACTCATCTACGAGTTTCTGCTTAGTAGAACCGAAAATGATATCGTCAACATAAATCTAGACCAAGATAATGTCGTCACCTTGTACTTTAGTGAACAGAGTACAGTCTACCATGCCCATTTGATATCCTTTTTCGATAAGATAACTAGATAAACATCCATACCAAGCACGCGGGGCTTGATGTAGTCCATAAAGGGCTCTCCGTAAATGGTAAACTTTGTCAGGATGAAGATGATCTTCGAAACCCGGTGGTTGATTGACATATACTCTTTCATTTAGCTTGCCATAAAGAAAAGCGCTCTTGACATCCATCTGATAAACTTTGAATTTCATGAATGAAGTGAATGCCAAGAAAATAAGAATTGCTTCCAATCTGGCAACAGGAGCAAAAACTTCATCATAGTCGAATTCTGGATCGTGCTGATAACCGTTGCTACTAACCTAGCTTTGTTACGAATAACATTTCCATCTTCATCATACTTAATCTTCCAAACCCATTTAAGATCAACGACTTTAACACCATTCGGCTTCGTTACCAACTTCCAAACGTCTAACCGATGAAATTGTTGAATCTCTTCTTGCAAAGCCATTACCCAGTCAACATGCTTCAAAGCTTCTTTCGTTGTCTTAGGCTCAATTTTAGAAATATGACATGCATACTCGAAGAATGCAGCAGCAACTATCATATGAGTATCAACTTGGCCATTGAACTAAACTTGTCTTCTTGTTCAAATACACGCATTAGGATCGCCAATAATATTTTCACTAAGATGAGCAGCTGTAGTTCTGGGAACTGGTTGTGCAGGAACAGGTATATTATGATGTAGATTTGTAGTGTCACCCATATCTTCAGGATTTTCTGAACTTTCACTTGAAATATCAGATCCGCAGGTATCGTAAATGGGATCTTGATCAGATTCTTGAAGTGGTTCAACAACAGATGGAGTAGGATCAGGAGATTAAATAGGTGCAGACACTTCTGGCGCATTCTGTAAATCAAACAACATTTGTAATTCCACTTCGTTCTCCATATGATCTGGAGCAAGATTGAATGAGTCAATCAGCTCATCATAGTTGTAAATCCAAGGATGGCTCTTTGGAGTAACTTTCTGTTGGTTTCTCTGAACATCAACTTCAGACCATTCTTCGACACATCTGGTTTCGTTGTTGAAGACTCGCTTGTTAGGAGAACTATACCCTAAGAATACGCCGGTAACTACTTTAGCATCAAACTTACTTCCTGATTTTCTCTTCAAGATGGTACAAGGTGCACCAAATGGTTCTAGATGCTTCAGTGTAGGTTTTCTTCCATGCATCAGTTCATAACAAGTCTTACCTAAACGCTTAACTGTAAGAACCCGATTCATTGTGTAACATGCATTTGCAACAGCTTCTCCCTAAAAATGAACAGGTAGTGATGAGTCAGCTAGCATGGTTCTAGTAGTCTCAATCAAAACCCTATTCTTTCTTTCTGCAACACCATTCATTTGAGGAGCATATGCATAACTGAACTGCATATTGATACCCTTTTCAATACAGAAACCTGCAAGATACTGATTTTTAAATTCTGTGCCATTGTCGCAATAAATCTTTCTCACTTTTAGATTAAAACCTGTTTCTAATCTATTTATTAGCACCTTCAAGTTCTCAAAAGTCTCAGACTTTTCTTTCAAGAACATAACCCAAGAAAATCTTGAATAATCATCAGTTACAACTTCCATCAATGCTTTCAAAACGGATTGGACCGAAAAGATCCATATGCAATAGTTCAAGTGGAGCAGAGATTGGATTGTACTTAACCAGCTTATGTGCTTTCTTGCTCTGTTTACCCTTCTTACACAGAACACATGTTTCTGGAATTTGAAAAGATCGAAGATCTACACCTTCCACAAGATTATTGTGAACAAGATGATTCATTTTCCAAAAACTTAAATGACCCATGCGTTTGTGTCATATGATAGACTCTTGTTCAGTTGCTTTAGAAACAAAAGCTTGATGATATTCAGTAGTTGAAGTAGCAACATTCATATTCAGCATGTACAAATCAGCTTGTCTTGAAGCCTTCATTAAAATCATATCAGGTGGAATCACAAATTCTGGCTTCAAAATGTAGCTGTAATCATCATCAAAGGCTACTTTGAAGGATTTTTCACAGATCTGTGAAACCGATAACAAATTGTTTGCAAGCTCTTGACGATAATTCACTTTATCGAAGCTGACTTTCTCATTCCTTAACAAACCCTGAGCGGTAATGTGACCACCTTTATCTCCAGCAAAAGCAACATAACCTCCCTTAATAGGATGAACATTTGAAAGAAGAGATAGTCGCTGTTATCTACTATCCAGGTGTTATTTGCAGGTACCCTGATTCCCTGCATATCACATTAAGAGAATTAATTGATAATGAGAACCTACGCCCAAACGGTAGTAGGTTATCCATTAGCACCCATAGCTTGAAATTCCATCCATTTCCCGTTTGAGTCGGGAGGAATCTCATCATTTGATACCATAAATTTAGTAAATTTTGAAGGAGAGGTGTCACGCTTTTGGTTTCTGACATTCCTCTCTAAATCTAAGTGATTCATCCGTGGTCTGATTTGTGAAAAATATTTTCTACGACTTGCTTTTTGTGAGGGTGACCTCATCTTTGGTTCAAAAGGTGTTTTTTTTATCACAAGATCCGGTTACATTTGCCTTCAAACTTCTTTTTGAAATTTTACCTTTCACGGGTGAATCAGATCTATTGAAATTCTTTCTCTTAGAATCTCCATAGACAACATTTGTGTTAAACCTCTTGTCTATATCCATAGGATGATTTAAAATTATCACGTGTCAAGTCAATCTTATGTCTAGGGGAACGAACTCTTCTAGGACAATAAGCAGCAATGTGTCCAAAAACAGCACAATTAAAACATTGACGAAACTCCCTATGTCCTCTAAATTGATACACGTTATTAGAGTTTGAAGATGAAGGGTTAGGGGTAACAGGAGGAACAGGTCTGTCAGCAAATCTAGGATTTTTTAAAATTTTAACAGGACCTTTTGGTGTTATTACCCCACTTCTCTTAGAATTATCTCCTAAACCAGTTTTCCTATCTTCTTCCTGATCTAAAGCACCTTCATCAGTATCATCAGAAGTTGTATTCTTAGTTGAGCTACACTTCTAATTCTTTTCAACATAATCTTCATAACTAGGAGGAATACAGTCTTCTGGTCGGCCGTCAACTACATTTGCGTTAACAAATTTGTTTTGAAAAGGAGGAGATGCAGACTTATATCCAATACCCTTGCCCTTGGTGTCATTAATTTTCACCATTAATGCATTCCATTGTGACGCACTTGCCCAACATTTCATTTAAATTGAAATAGCTTCTAAATCAGCTTTAAAGCATTCATTTTCTTTCTTTAGTTCATTGATTGTGTCAACACGTTTAATTAAAGCTTGATTTATGTCAAAGTCATAACATTTAAGATCGTGAAGTTGCTTTTTATAAACTTTGATATGCTCTTTCAACTCGTTTTCAACCTTAGTGGTCACAAGGTTTGCTTGATATTTATCTTTCATCTCCACATAAGCCTTGGTTAAATTATCTACAGTTATTTTAGATTCAGCACATTTAACACATTCATTATCAGTAGATGGATCAGAAGATACCTGTTGAGCATTATTTGATGAAGAAGTCTCAGCCATAAATGCAAAGTAATTTGTCTTCTTCCCATTATCGAACTCATCTTCTGATTTTGATGAATCTGTAAGAAACTCTGATGTATCAGCATCTTTTCCCAAATGAATCTATTCAAGTCTGTCCCAAATATCTTTAGCTCTTATTAACCTAGAAACTTTCTCAAGATCACTTTTTGATAAGCACATCTTTAGTAAATCTACTGCTTGCTTGTTCAGTGCTTCAAAATCAGTTTGATCTGCTCCCGTATGATCCGCTTTATCTTCGACCTCTGAATCATCTTCTGAATTTGTACTCTCAATATCTGAACCTTCACCCATTAGAACTAACATCTCCAGCTCTACGACAATCATTCTACCCCATTCATCTAGTTCTTTATCAGCATCAAAGGATGTTTCTTCTCTTTGATCAGCTTCAAGGCTGTCTTCAAACACTGAGGTATCACCATATCTATCCTTCCAGCTGTTGAAATAATAGTCCTCTGACGATGTTGGTGAAACACTTCCAGATTCAGGTGTACGAGGAACTGAATCACGTGCCTTCTTGAATTTGTCTTTAACTTGTTTCTGAATCTTCTCTTTTCGAATAGTTTGAGATAATTCTTTAGCTTTTTCACCACGAGCAGTTAATTTCTCAATTATACTTTGATCAGTAACATAGTTTGTTTCAACTTCAGTGATCTTTGCCATGTTGGCTTTAGGTTGTAGCTCATTCACATTCAATTTGATTGACCAATCATCATTGTCTCCATGAATGACAACTAGAGCTTTGTTAGGACCTTCATTAGTTTCTACATCATTTCCTTTGTCAGTGATGTAGATCTCTCGCTTTGTTGATTGACTTTGAGAACTAACACGATTATAGTTCTGATTCCTGAAAGGATTATGATTACCCTGCTTCTTTTGTTTTGTACACTGTCTTGAGAAATGACCTAACTCTCCACAGTTGTACCAAGTAACAGTATTCATATCAAAACCCAGTTTTGTATCCTTAGTCAGACTGATTGGTTTCCCAGTTCTCTCTTCATAATCTCTAGCTCTTCTCACAAGATTTGCCATACCTCACATTATATCTATCTTTTATGCTTCATCCTTATCAAGCTGTTGATAGTCTTCTGTTGTTAGATGAATATTACCCACACGACCATCAAGATAATTATCATAAGAATTCACAAGATTTGACAATAGAGCTATGTCTTCATTAATATTCTCATTTCCCACTTTTCTTATGTTCTCAATCTTGAGTGCAAATAAAACTTCTGTAGCAGATGGTGTAGATGACTCTGTTGTATTTGAAGTAGGCTGTGATTGAGTGTTGAGTGAACATGGTGAAACTTGTGACGGATAGGAAGGTTGTTGTGTACTTGGAGTTGTAATATTCAAACCATACATTTTTTGATTGTTTGTTGCAAAAGCAGTCTGAAACGGAGCATGAGCAGATTTAGTGGTTGTATATTATGTTGGATAATACATTTTGGTGTCTTGAATTTTCTTAGACTTTTTCATCTTGTTCAATAGCTCTAATTCCTCTTCTTGAAGTCTTGCAATAAACGAGTTCACTGTAGCAGTAGCTAGTTCTCCACTAGTTTTCATAGTCAGGACAAAACCATTCAATTCCAATGGAAGTGCTCCAACTAAACATATCACTTTATCTTTCTCTTCAATCGTTACATCATGCTTATGCAATTCAGCTAGCAAATGATGATATCTTTCAAACAAATCTGTAATAGATTCTCCAACTTGCCAGTGAAAGTGATCAAACTCAGCCTTCAACTCTAAACCCTTTCGAGCTCTGTAAGCTGTATTTCCTTCATTGAATGTACGAAGTGCTTCCCAAATCTTGAACGAATTATCATGACAGAGAAACTGATGAAAAATCGGACCATCGAGAGTACTTGTCAAGTTACAGTACATCTTCTTCTCCAAGTTATACTCATCACGTTCTTTTGAAGGCATATTATACAGAGTATATAACTCATTTGTAACAGGTGAACGTGGCCATTGGAATTCTGATTCAATATACTTCCACTGTTTTGTATCTTGACCATCGGACCAAATCTTAAATCTAGACTTCCACGTAGAGTAGTTATCCATATTCATCAATCTTGGACATTTTGTACCACTCCCAGATTCACTTTCAGCAAGGAGTAGTCGTTGAGTCATACTTGTGATACTCTAAACTAATTGTGTAGCCAACGCATAGTCGTTTAAATTATACATCTTAATAACTTTACCAAACAGGTAAACCGTGCGGTTTAGTACTCAGTCGTACGAGTCACAAAAACGATCTACCTCAACTGTACGTGTCACACACTCAGACGTACGTATGACTGTAACAACCAAAAGAACAAACATAAACCTCAAGCGTGTGAGTAATGATCACCCGTGTGATCAGTCGTACATGTCACCAGTCAACCAGTGTGATCACTCGCGTGATCAGACTAGTCACTTAACCTAAACTAGGTTATTGCTAAACCATGCGGACGAGTTCACGAGTGAGTGTTCTTCCTGTGACCCACTCGTGTGAACAGCTGTTTACCCTAAATCACTCTAAAACCCTAGAAAATGATGTTAAACAACAATTTCTTTGTCCACAAGCTAGATTAGCACTAAACTAACATAAACACACTCTCTAATCACTATTACAAACGTAAAGATGATAAATTTTTGATCCAAAAACCTCTAAACTCTAAAACCCAAAATAATAAGCTCTAAATCACCAAAAATCACTAGGATGATGTTGAAATATCAACTAACGCTCTGATACCAAAGATGAAATATGACTAGGAACTTCGAAATCAACAGATTTAACTCACACAATGGAGGAACAGTGAATCAAACCCTCCAGTGAATATGAAAATGCTTTTTGGGATTGATTTAGTCAAACCACAATAATGAATGTGTGATTAGATCAACACCTAGAGCTATTATTCACCTTTTGTAAGGATTTAGGCTTAAAGCACAGAGAGCGAATCGGACAGGTTACCATATCTGAGTGATTGTGTTATGAGAGGCTTAACCTAAAATGAAGAATATAAACACAATATATACCCCTGCTGATGAGTCAACCGCACGAGTCATGTCTCACTCGTACGAGTGGACAGAGTCAACCGTACGGGTGATCACTCACTCGTGTATGTGTACACAAATTATGTTGTGACTCAGCTCAGCACACTCGTGCGTATGAGCTTGTCAGTCGTACGAGTGAGGCTTCACTCGTACGTCTGACTGAGTCTAGATAGTCAAACTTCCATATCTAGTTCCTGCAGTACCTGTAATTGCATATAAACATAGATAGGATAACAACGAGCGATCATGGTAACCTACATACTGAAGTACCTGCAATGGACGTGGGGTAGATGTCTAGGGACTTACGTAAAATGCATCAACATATATATGTATCATTTGTTATCGGGTACTCGGGTAGTGATATTTCTAACATTGAAGATGATAAATCCACCACATTTGTGCAGTAAGTGTTTGTACATTATAAGTATTTAATGCACAAACATGATGGATATATCATTATAAGTATCTGTGCAGTAGTGTTGGATATATCAATTCTCTTTCCATTTGTTATAATAATATGTCCATTCAAAATAAATATTTGAATGATTACATTGAGCAAATGAAACTAAAACAAATAAATTTGAGCAAAACTTGACAAATAAAACCATTGTAACCATCTTTTAGTAATATGATGTGCTCTTCGCATTGTATGATTTATATGCAAAATGAAGATGATATATTTATATACTACAAAAAGTCTCAATTTAATTCGATAGTAAATAAGTTAGTTTAGTAAGAAGATGAAATGTTTATATATTTATTGAGCATTAATTACTTAAAATTTATTTGGAAAGTAATAATTTTTTTTATATATTTTATATACAATCTTATATACAGATTAGCAAAGGTTATTATAATTATCATAAGTACATAGTAATATATTTATTTATAATTTATATACCATCTTCTATATAGATTAGCAAAGCTTATTATAATTATTATAAGTACGTAATAATTATTTTTTTAACTTTTTTATAGATCATGGGTAATTAGTCATGATCACATCATATAGTACACATTTTTCAGTAAAAAGATGAAATATTTATATATTTATTGATTATATAGTATACGTATAACTTTATTTGCAAATTATGAGATATGTATTTAATTTATATTGAAACTTACATGGATTATCAAAGGATTGTATAATAAATAATATAGGCACTTACATTTTTTATTTTTATTTTACCTTTTAATCATATGTTGGTATTATTAAATGTATAAGGGGTAAACCATAATTACTATTTCTTTTTTACTATTTTTAATTTATTATTTTATGATGTAAAAGTCTATTTATTATATCATATCATATTTAATGAGCTATGACTCAAATTTTATATAAAATATACTAGGACTCAAATTTTATATAAAATATATTTGCAAAGTAATAATTTTTTGTATATTTTATATAGTGTCTTATATATATATATATATATATATATATATATATATATATATATATATATATATATATATATATATATATATATATATATATATATATATATATATATATATATATATATAAGCAAAGATTATTATTATTATAATATTTATAAAGATGTAGTAATAATTTTTTCTTATATTTTATATACAATCATATATATAGATTAGCAAAGATTATTATAATTATTATAAATACATAATAATTTTTTTTTTACTTTTTTATAGGTCATGGGTAAGTAGTCATGATCACATCATATAGTAAATATTGATTCAGTAAAAAGAGAGAAAGTTTAGATATTTATTGATGATATAGTATTACTTTTAACTTTATTTGCATATTATGAGATATGTATTTAGTTTATATAGAAATTTACATGGATTATCAAAGGATTGTATAATAACAATAGGCACTTACATTTTTATTTTTTTTACTCTTTTATCATATGTTAGTATTATATTATTAAATGTACAAGGGTAAATCATAGTTACTATATTTACTTTATTATTTTATGATGTAATATCATATTTAATGAGCTAGGAATTAATTTTTATTTATAGTTAGATTAGATTAGATTAGAAGATTAGATTAGAAGATTAGATTAGATTAGATTAGGTTAGATTTTGACTATTTTGATAATACAAAAAAATTATTTTTTATTTTTT
Source organism: Rutidosis leptorrhynchoides (assembly GCF_046630445.1). NCBI lineage: Eukaryota > Viridiplantae > Streptophyta > Magnoliopsida > Asterales > Asteraceae > Rutidosis > Rutidosis leptorrhynchoides. The sequence goes on along the minus strand of NC_092338.1, from coordinate 179,404,572 downwards.
TATGATTTCTTGTTAATATTAATTTACTATTTATTAGTGCATTATTATTAGAAAAAGGTATGTGATTGGTCCTTCACATTTGTCTTATATTTCATATTTGCCACCTTTTTTCACATGGTTTATCACTCAAGTAACGTAAGTACCGCGGTTGGCCTCTCACCATAAAAATCGTTAGTAAAACCCCGTTAAGTTATAACATATGCACATGAGGAATATTTTTGTCCATTCTTTTTTCCTCTTCATCTTCATCTTCACCTTCATCAATTAAGGGCGACAAACCCGATCTACTTACGCTTTCAATATTGAGAATTTATTTGAACCGTATTTGTTTCGTGGTGTTGTTTTCCGATTACATGTCTAGACTTCGAGTTTTAATTTTCTGATTACACATCTAATTATGGTGTTCATCGGTTTTGTTTTCGGTTTTCCAATTTATTCGATTAGATTTTCTCAGTTTTGAAAGTATAAAATTCAAAACCAGAAACCGAACTGAAACCGAATTCAAATATCAAAATCGAAACCGAATCCAAATCCAAATCAAAAAACAAATTTGAATTCGGTTCGGTTTTGGTTAAAATCGAATTTAACTTAAAAATAAAAATATTTCCCAGCGAAATGAACAGACAAAAAAGTATTAACTTTGTAAAGTATTATCCGAAACTAATATATATAATGGAACATATATATTAATTTATTAAATATAATAACCTTATTGAATAACTCATAAAAGAATATCATAATACAATACATAAAAATCAAGAAATTAAACAAAATCTATTATCAAGAGATAAAATAAAACTATCGATAACTTAGTTATAGTGTATATTTTTCCAATATAAAATGTTGTGAAAGAAGTTCTACATGATTTGTATTCAACATACACTACACATATATTGACTTGAACATAAAAGTCAACATGAAATGATTACAGTTTTAAAAATGTATAGTAAAAGAAATTGAGAAATTTTAAAATCAACGATTCAAATAAAATTTAAAATCCAAGTATATACAATTTCACTTGATAAGTTAAGTTCTACTTAAATCATCACGTACATGTATACAATAATATTAATAACTTGATATATTTTTCTAAAAAATTATACAAATTGAATTCGGTTTGATATTCAGTTTTCGGTAAATCAAATTCAGCATTTTCAAAACCGAAAACCGAATTGAATGTAGGCAAAATATATACGAAATTAAAATATGTATATGTAACAACCCGACTTTTTCCGTTTACTATCGTTAATTTTTCGTTAAGTATTTAACGGTGGTTACTTAGATTTGTGTGTTTAATAGAATTAAATACATACTTATTAGAGAGATGTTGAAAATTAATATGCTATATTAATTTACGAACTTATTTCGGTTAGCGAAATAACTAGGAAACGTTACAATTAAGTTTATCGTCTAGAAAGCTTTTCAGTTTACGGAACTAAAAAAAATGACACAATAATTATTTTCGATAATTATTGACTTTAAGAAAATTATTTTTAATTTATTATTTATTTAATGAATTAAACTCGGTGATTGCGTTTCAATGACTAGTTAATGTTCCGGAGACCCGGTACGGTTAACGGCACTCGAAACGGACCACGCGCGTACGAGCTAGTAGATAAAACGAGCCCAATGACCCCCTATAAGGGCCATCGGCCGAACCCCCCCCCCCCCCCCCCCCCCCAAATGGGACCCCATGTTGGACCTAAAGTTGTTAATTGGGTCATTAGTGGTGAGATTAGGGCCTAAGGGGACTATAAAAGGAAAAATAGAATTAGAAACCCTCATTCTTCTCCATTGTTTAGTCGACATCTCCCTCCCCTCTCCTTCTCTTTGGCCGTCGATCACCACCCACCACCACACCACCATCATCACTAAAACTCAAAATTAAATCAAGTCTTAAACACGAACGTTGTTCCTTGTTTCGTTCTCTACGTGTTAGTGTGCTCAATTTAATCGTTTAAGGTATAACTAGTAACCCTAATTTCATTAACTCAGTTTTTTGTTCAATTACATAGTGTAATCAAGTCTAGTGCTCAATTAACGGTGATTGATGTTGTTAATTGTTGATTGATTGCGTAATTAACGTTGTATGTTCGAAAAATGAATTTGTTTCTTGTTGATTTGATTAAATTGGTATGAGATCTGATCTTTTAATGTGTTTAAATTGAAATATATCGAAAAGTTATTAATTTTAGACTCCGATTTTGCTTGATTTCGTTATCGTATGCTCAAGATATGATTAATTGAAGTTTCGTTAGGGTTTCACATGATATCCGAATTTGCTGAGTTGCATGCTTTGTGTTTTAGTTTATGAAAAGTATGCTACTATATTCCTTGTGAAAATTTATAGAATTTGGACTAAATATTTGCGTCGAAAGGTTATGTAATGCTCCCGATATGATAAAACGAAGATTTGATTTGTAAAGTGTGCTGAATCAGTTTTTAAGTTCACATAAAAATTTATAGAATGAACTAGGAATTGATTTAGACTTTGATCTTATGGAATATGTTATTTTATATGTTACTTGACATGTTTCATTTGTATTCGAACTTGCGAGAACGTGATTTTCCATGAGAAATATGCTTGTCTAAATGATATGTCCGATTATTGGTCAAAAACTGGAAGGTCTGTAATGTTTTGCGAAACTGTACAAATTGGCTAAAGCAATGCTTCTAATTTTTTTATCACTAAAACTTTGAGATGTTTTTAGATGACACCAATTGGCCGTTCATCAAAATCTGTTTTCTATATTTTTTGAAAAATGTTTAAAAACTGACGCGCGAGCAGAAATTTCTGTAATGAACTCAGACTTGATCCCTTCTGCCTTCTGACTTTTAATTATCGTATGAGGCTTTGGATGGACTTTTTAGAATCTATTTTTTGTATATTTATGATCTAGAGTTGATCATAATTTTATGAATTATGTGCTTTGTGCTATAGACGTATATCTTTACGACGTACGAATTTCTAAGGTATGCGCTAAGAAGCGGAAAATGCGATATGCTAAATTACGAGCTATAAAACGTTATATGACCTAGGTTTGACTTGTTGACCATGTTTGAATGATCTACTGAGATGTTTGACTTTAGTTGACCACTTTGACCGAGTTGACTTTTGGTTTAACTTTGGTTGACTTTGATTGACTTGCTTGGATTAGTTGACTTTTACTTGTTCGTTGAGTCAGTCTGAGCACTAGAACTTTGCGTGCACTATGGGTTGATGAAGTTTGACCTATTAGTTTATACTTAAGATGATTTACTTGATTAGGTTGCGTTGTTCAGTCGAGAGTTTCGACAACAGTACGATTTGCTAAGATCTTTACGAGTGCTTTTGCTAAGGTGAGTCTACAGTCCCTTCTATGTTTTTACAGGGATGAGATGCATGCTTTTTACAAATGTTTTACGTGTTTGGCACAAGTAACTTCCTAAGAATATACTTATGAGTTCAGATCAAAAATCCCTTAGCTTGATTATATTAATTACTTTGTAAGCTCGACTTATAGGGACGGTACCGTTAGGTTTGACAAACCTCACCGCAACATAAACAGGTGCTTATGTAGTTGTTACTCGTACACTTGATCGGTGTATCGCCAGGATAGTGTAAACTAAGACGTGTGCTCAGCTCACGCAAAGGTTAAAGCTTTATAATCAAGTGCTCATGATAATGTATACTTTTCCTACGATGTTTTCTAAGAAAAATCTTGTGGCCTAACTTAAGAAATGATTTACTAAACCTATAGATTCACTCAACGTTTTTCATTGACGTTTTACATGTTTCATCTCAGGTACATAGAGCTAGTGCTTCTGCTTAATTGAAGTTATATGCTGTTTGCTGCTAGAACTGGACGGCGTCCTGCATGTTTATCATTTTCATTTCAAGAACAAATATTCGCATTTAAACAAGTTTTCTTTTGAGATATTTGGGTTCATTTACATTAGTCATTGACGTCAAATGTTTCCAGTTACATTTTCTTTAATAAATGACTTTGTATTAATGATTAATGCAAATACTTTTCGGAAACGTCTCATATAGAGGGTGTGACCGCTAAACTGTGGGACCAGGAGTTAATACTCCGTTAGTGGATTCTGAAGGGGTATTACATTTGGTATCAGAGCTGATCGGTTACCTAGGACTAGGCTGCATTAGAGAGTCAAACGTTAGGACAACTAGTGCATCTAGGCTGTAACCTTAGACTTGTTAAGTTACATGAACCCTAGTTAAATAAATTACTATGTTACTTGGTATCTATTATGGCATGATTACTAAGTGACTAACTCTGTGTTTTTCTTTGAGTGCTAGATGACTTCTTCTAATCCTATTATTCTTACCGACTCCGACACGGAATCTGAGGAAACCGTGCAAGCGCAAGAAAATACGATACTCGAGTTTGTGGATGATACCGAATCGGAACCCGAGATGGAAACCGAGCATGAGAATGAACCTAAAGGAAAGGAACCGGCAGAGGATTTCGAGGAAGAATCGGAACCCGAATCCAAATCCGAACCTGATGTACCCGATTCACTCCAATCGCCTTTTGTTAAACCCGATTATGTTAACCCCTACGGACCGAGAGGCCACCATAGGATACCGAAAGGACCTGCTCGACTCAATAACCCCTTTTGTAAGAGTTTTCGCTATGATAACCAGTCACTTGAGATGTGTCGCCATTTTCATCCCTATGACGCTTCTACATCTACTTCTAAACCTAGTACCTCCACTGCTGCTGTTAATGACAACAACCCTAGTGACCTCACGTTGTGAGTCGAAAATTTGGAGAAAATGGTCGAGTACTTGTTGAAGGAACTCTAGAAACGCAAATAGAGATCACTCGACTAGACTTGTTCCACGCTATTAAACATTCTTTGATTATTATTGTTTATTATATGATGTTCGCACATATATTGTTAGATGTGGCTTTACTTATGTGGTTTTACTTATGACATGTGGAATATGTTACTTTCGTTGGTTATGCATGATTATTGAACGAAAAGTTTATTTCTTTATGTATTGGTTTATTAATGACGATTTATGCTTAGTGTTGCTACTACTATTGCTAATTAGTGATAATGTTACTAGTGTACATTTTTCTTACTACTACTACTACTAAACGCTATGTATCGTATTACATATCACTAGTGCTACTAAAATCTCTATGATTTAATATTAGTTACTATGCATCGTTCCGTTGTTAGTATATTTTATATGTCGATTTCATTGACACTAACTGAATGTGTTATCTTGACCAGAAAGATAATGCTGCCTAAGCCAGTTTCCCAAGCTGATGTTCGTCGATGGATTTCCGTAGGATTAACCGAGGCTGTGGCAGAACTCCGTAATGGAACCAATAGTAACAATGTGAACGCCACGAATCAGCGAAACCAAGATGCGACTAATACACAGAACAATGGACAAGTAGGGTGTACGTACAAGACTTTCTTGAGTTGTGAACCACACTCGTTTAATGGCACCAAAGGTCCAATTGATTTGACTAGTTGGTTTGAGAAGCTTGAGACAGTTTTCCGTATCAGTGCTTATAGAGATGCGGATAGAACGAAGTTTGCAACTTCTAAGTTATCAGATGGCGCCTTGACATGGTGGAATACTTATGTAAATTCCGTAGGTATGGATCAGGCTTTTGAGACTCCATGGGAGGATTTGAAATGACGGATGATCGAAGAGTATTGTCCCTACACTGAAACTGTTAAGATGGAGTGAGAACTCCAAAACTTGAAGCTAGTAGGTACTGATCTGGCCAGTTACAACAAGAGATTCTTTGAGTTGGCTCTCATGTGTCCGCATATGGTTACTCCCGAATGCCGCAAGATCACTCTTTATGCGAAAGGTTTGACCGAGAAGATTCAAAGTGGTGTAACTACTTCGAAGCTGAGAACTATACAAGAGGCTGTTGAGATGGCTAGTGAGTTGGTAGACCAAATTGAATAGCAAGGAAAGACTCCTGCCTCGACCGAGACAAAAAATCATAATAATAAGAGGAAATGGAACAATAACAATAGCCCTTTAAGAAACAAGATACTGCTAAGAGTAATGCTGCAACTCCGAATGCTAATTCTGATTATAAGGGAAAATTCAAGTTATGTGCTAAGTGTAATAGGCATCATCCGGGGGATTGTTTGAAAAGGTGTGATAAGTGCAAGAAGAGTGGACATTTGGCTGCCGAGTGTAAAGCTGGTACGAATGTGTGCTATGGGTGCGGAAAAGAAGGTCATTTCCGGAAGGATTGCCTAACTGCTAGTAAGACTAATGAACCTGCAAGAGGAAGGGCTTTCAACATTAACTCCAGTGAAGCTCGTGATGATCCTAAGCTAGTCACGGGTACGTTTCTTCTCGATAATCAACATGTTTATGTACTTTTCGATTCCGGAGCTGATAGAAGCTTTGTGTCTAGAGATTTTTGCCATAATCTTAAGAATATTGTATCGTCATTAGAAAACTTATATTCTATAGAGTTAGGAAATGGTAATCTAATGTGTGCTGATAATGTTTACCGTGATTGTACTTTGACTTTGGCTGGAATGTCGTTTAAGATAGATGTGATACCGATTAAACTAGGAAGTTTTGACCTTGTGGTTGGAATGGACTGGTTAGTCGAGAATATAGCTGACATTGTTTGTCATCAGAAAGCGATTCGTATTCCTGTTATTGAAGGTGAATCTTTAATGGTGTATGGAGAGCGAAGCAATACGCAGTTACATTTCATCAACTGTTTGAAGGTGCAGAAACACATGAGAAAGGGTTGTCTTGCTATGCTGGTTCACGTAAGCAAAACTGAATCTGAAGGCAAGAAACTCGAAGATGTGCCCATTGTTAGAGAATTTCCCGATGTTTTTCCCAATGAATTACCTGGATTACCTCTGCCTAGAGATGTAGAGTTCCAGTTTGATTTAGTTCTTGGAGCGGCACCAGTAGCGCGTGCACCGTATAGACTTGCACCACCCGATTTGCAAGAGTTATCTAGTCAACTGCAAGAGCTTTTAGATAAAGGATTCATTCAACTGAGCTCGTCACCATGGGGAGCTCCAGTACTGTTTGTGAGGAAGAAGGATAGATCTATGAGACTCTGTATTGATTATAGGGAGTTAAATAAGTTAACTATCAAGAATAGATATCCATTGACGAGGATTGATGACTTGTTTGATCAATTGCAAGGATCATCATGTTATTCTAAGATCATTCTAAGGTCAGGTTATCATCAAATGAGAGTGAAGGAAGCAGATATACCGAAGACAGCGTTTAGGACACGCTATTGTCATCATGAATTTACTGTAATGCTGTTTGGATTGACGAACGCACCGGCTGTGTTCATGGTTCACAACCGTGTGTGTAAGCCATATCTAGACAAGTTTGTTATAGTGTTTATCGATGACATAATGGTATATTCTAAAAATGAGAAAGAACATGAGCAACATCTCTGTTTGTTACTAGAGATGCTCAGGAAGGAGCAGTTGTACGCGGAGTTTTTGAAATGTGACTTTTGGTTGCGAGAAGTGCAATTTTTAAGTCATATCGTAGGAGTCAATTGTATCCAAGTTGATCCTGCAAAGATAGAGACAGTAAAGAAATGGGAGACTCCTAAGTCGCCAAAGCAGATACGATAATTTTTAGGTCTTGCTGGTTACTATAGAAGATTCATTGAGGGATTTTCTACTATTGCCCGACCGTTAACAGCATTAACTCAGAAGGGTAAGAAGTATGAATGGACAGAGTTGTATGAAGCTGCATTTCAGTTGTTAAAAGAGAAGTTAATGACTGCACCGGTTTTGTCTTTACCCGAAGGAACCGAGGATTTCGTAGTTTAATGCGATGCTTCATGGCAAGGTTTTGGTTGCGTGTTGATGCAACGTAAGAAAGTGATTGCATATGCATCCCGACAATTGAAGATACATGAGTTGAACTATATGACTCATGATCTAGAACTTGGTGCTGTAGTTTTGCACTGAAGATGTGGAGACACTATTTGTATGGTACTAAGTTCATTGTATTCACTGATCACAAGATTCTGCAGCATATTTTCGATCAGAAACAGCTTAATATGAGACAGAGACGTTAGATCAAATTGTTGAACGATTACGATTGCGACATTAGCTATCATCCCGGTAAGGCTAATGTAGTGGCAGATGCTTTGAGTAGGAAGGAGAGAGTTAAGCCTATTCTAGTTAGAGCATTGAACTTAACTATTCGAAGGAACCTTACTTCTTAGATACGTGACGCACAGCTAGAGGCGTTGAAAGAATAGAACGTTGCCACTGAATCACTTCGAGGAATTGGTAAGAAGTTTGTTACTCGAGACGATGGAACCCGGTATTTTATCGACAGAATATGGGTACCGAAGTTTGGCGAATTAAGGGAACTAGTGCTAGAAGAGGTACATAAGACAAGATATTCTATTCACCCTGGATCCGACAAGATGTACCAAGATCTTAAGGCACTGTATTGGTGGCCTAATATGAAAGTTGAAATTGCTACCTATGTTGGTAAGTGCTTGACTTGTGCTAAAGGTAAGGTAGAGCATCAGAAATCGTCAGGTTTGTTGACACAACCAGAGATTCCCCAATGGAAGTGGGAGAATATTACAATGGATTTTATCACTAAGTTGCCTAAAATGGTAGGAGGTTATGATACGATTTGAGTTATTGTGGATCGTCTTACGAAGTCTGCTCATTTTCTACCGATTAAGGAAACGAATAAGATGGAGAGGTTGGCACAGATCTACATAAAGGAAGTAGTTTCACGACATGGAGTGCCGCTATCCATTATTTCTGACAGATATAATAGATTTACATCTAGATTTTTGGCAAGCTTTGCAAGATGCCATGGGAACTCGTTTAGACACGAGTACAGCCTACCATCCGCAGACTGATGGGCAAAGTGAGAGGACGATTCAGACACTAGAAGACATGTTAAGAGCGTGTGTGATTGATTTTGGAATTGGATGGGATAGACATCTACTGTTAGTAGAGTTTTCCTATAACAATAATTATCACACGAGTATAAAGGCAGCGCCTTTTGAAGCACTGTATGGCAGAAAGTGCAGATCACCTATATGTTGGACTGAGTTAGGAGATAGTCAGTTAACTGGTCCTGAGATTGTACATGAAACGAATGAGAAAATCGTGCAGATTCGAGAAAGACTTAAAATAGCACGAGATCGTCAAAAGAGCTATGCAGATCTTAAAAGGAAAGATTTGGAATTTCAGGTTGGAGACAAGGTTATGCTCAAAGTGTCACCCTGGAAGGGTGTAGTGCGCTTTGGTAAGAGAGGAAAGTTAAGTCCAAGGTATATTGGACCGTTTGAGATTACCGAACGAATTGGACCGGTAGCATATAGATTGAAACTACCGCAGGAACTTAGCGAGATTCACAATACTTTTCATGTTTCCAATTTGAAGAGGTGCTTGTCAGATGAAAGTTTGGTGATTCCTTTAGACGAAGTGCAAGTTGATCCTAAGCTTAATTTCATTGAAGAACCTGCTGAGATTATGGGTCACGAAGTTAAGCAACTAAAGCAAAGCAGAATTCCACTAGTTAAGGTTAGATGGAATGCCCATAGAGGACCAGAATTAATGTGGGAGCGTGAAGATCAGATGAGACTTAAGTATCCGCAACTGTTTTCCGAGGAAACAACTACGGTGGATGACCACAAAAATTTCGGGACGAAATTTTTCATAACAGGTGGGTAATGTAACAACCCGACTTTTTCCGTTTACTATCGTTAATTGTCCGTTAAGTATTTAACGGTGGTTACTTAGATTTGCGTGTTTAATAGAATTAAATACATACTTATTAGAGAGATGCTGGAAATTAATAAGCTATATTAATTTACAAACTTATTTCAGTTAGCGAAATAACTAGGAAACGTTACAATTAAGTTTATCGTCTAGAAAGCTTTTCATTTTACGGAACTCAGAAAAACGACACAATAATTATTTTCGATAATTATTGACTTTAAGAAAATTATTTTTAATTTATTATTTATTTAATGAATTAAACTCGGTGATTGCGTTTCAACGACTAGTTAACGTTCCGGAGATCCGGTACGGTTAACGGCACTCGAAACGGACCACACGCGTACGAGCTAGTAGACAAAATGAGCCCAATGACCCACCCTAGAAGGGCCATATGCCGAACCCCCCCCCCCCCCCCCCCAATGGGACCCCATGTTGGACCTTAAGTTGCTAATTGGGTCATTAGTGGTAAGATTAGGGCCTAAGGGGACTATAAAAGGAAAAATAGAATTAGAAACCCTCATTCTTCTCCCTTGTTTAGTCGACATCTCCCTCCCCTCTCCCTCTCTTTGGCCATCGATCACCACCCACCACCACACCACCATCATCACTAAAACTCAAAATTAGATCAAGTCTTAAACACGAACGTTGTTCCTTGTGTCGTTCTCTACGCGTTAGTGTGCTCAATTTAATCGTTTGAGGTATAACTAGTAACCCTATTTTCATTAACTCAGATTTTTGTTCAATTACATAGTGTAATCAAGTCTAGTGCTCAATTAATGGTGATTGATGTTGTTAATTGTTGATTGATTGCGTAATTAACGTTGTATGTTCGAAAAATGAATTTGTTTCTTGTTGATCTGATTAAATGGGTATGAGATCTGATCTTTTAATGTGTTTAAATAGAAAGATATCGAAAAGTTATTAATTTTAGACTCCGATTTTTGCTTGATTTCGTTATCGTATGCTCAAGATATGATTAATCGAAGTTTCGTTAGGTTTTCACATGATATCCGAATTTTCTGAGCTGCATGCTTTGTGTTTTGGTTTTTGAAAAGTATGATACTATATTCCTTGTGAAAAGTTATGCAATTTGGACTAAATATTTGCGTCGAAAGGTTATGTAATGCTTCCGATATGATAAAACGACGATTTGATTTGTAAAGTATGCTTAATCAGTTTTTAAGTTCACATAAAAATTTCTAGAATGAACTAGGAATTGATTTAGAATTTGATCTTCTGGAATATGTTATTATATATGTTACTTGACATGTTTCATTTGTATGCGAACTTACGAGAACGTGATTTGCCATGAGATATATGCTTGTCTAAATGATATGTCCGATTGTTGGTCAAAAACTGGAAGGTCTGTAATGTTTTGCGAAACTGTACAAATTGGCCAAAGCAATACTTCTGATTATTTTATCATTAAAACTTTGAGAATTTTTGAGATTACACCAAATGGCCGTTCATCAAAATCTATTTTCTATATTTTTTGAAAAATGTTTAAAAACTGACGCGCTAGCAGAAATTTCTGTAATGAACTCAGACTTGATCCCTTCTGACTTATGACTTTTAATTATCGTATGAGGCTTTGGCCAGACTTTTTGGAATCTATTTTTAGTATAGTTATGATCTGGAGTTGATCATAATTTTATGAATTATGTGCTATGTGCTATAGACGTATCTCTTTACGACGTACGAATTTCTAAGGTATGCGCTAAGAAGCGAAAAATGCGATATGCTAAACTACGAGCTATAACATGTTATATGACCTAGGTTTGACTTGTTGACCATGTTTGCATGACCTACTGAGATTTTTGACTTTAGTTGACTTGTGGTTTGACTTTGGTTGACTTTGGTTGACTTTGGTTGACTTGCTTGGATTAGTTGACTTTTACTTGTTCGGTGAGTCAGTCTGAGCACTAGGACTTTGCGTACACTATGGGTTGATGAAGTTTGACCTATTAGTGTATACTTAACATGATTTACTTGATTAGGTTGCATTGTTCAGTCGAGAGTTTTGACAACAGTACGATTTGCTAAGATATTTACGAGTGCTTTTGCTAAGGTGAGTCTACAGTGTAGTGACCCGAACTTTTCCATGTTTATATATATTAATTGAGATTGATATTTACATGATTAAATGTTTCCAACATGTTAAGCAATCAAACTTGTTAAGACTTGATTAATTGAAATATGTTTCATATAGACAATTGACCACCCAAGTTGACCGGTGATTCACGAACGTTAAAACTTGTATAAACTATATGATGACATATATATGGATATATATATATATATAGTTAACATGATACTATGATAAGTAAACATATCATTAAGTATATTAACAATGAACTACATATGTAAAAACAAGACTACTAACTTAGTGATTTTTAAACGAGACATATATGTAACGATTATCGTTGTAAAGACATTTAATGTATATATATCATATTAAGAGATATTCATATATGATAATATCATGATTATATAATAATTTAAAATCTCATTTGATATTATAAACATTGGGTTAACAACATTTAATAAGATCGTTAACCTAAAGGTTTCAAAACAACACTTACATGTAACGACTAACGATGACTTAACGACTCAGTTAAAATGTATATACATGTAGTGTTTTAATATGTATTTATACACTTTTAAAAGACTTCAATACACTTATCAAAATACTTCTATTTAACAAAAATGCTTACAATTACATCCTCGTTCAGTTTCATCAACAATTCTACTCGTATGCACCCGTATTCGTACTCGTACAATACACAGCTTTTAGATGTATGTACTATTGGTATATACACTCCAATGATCAGCTCTTAGCAGCCCATGTGAGTCACCTAACACATGTGGGAACCATCATTTGGCAACTAGCATGAAATATCTCATAAAATTACAAAAATATGAGTAATCATTCATGACTTATTTACATGAAAACAAAATTACATATCCTTTATATCTAATCCATACACCAACGACCAAAAACACCTACAAACACTTTCATTCTTCAATTTTCTTCATTTAATTGATCTCTCTCAAGTTCTATCTTCAAGTTCTAAGTGTTCTTCATATATTCTACAAGTTCTAGTTACATAAAATCAAGAATACTTTCAAGTTTGCTAGCTCACTTCCAATCTTGTAAGGTGATCATCCAACCTCAAGAAATCTTTGTTTCTTACAGTAGGTTATCATTCTAATACAAGGTAATAATCATATTCAAACTTTGGTTCAATTTCTATAACTATAACAATCTTATTTCAAGTGATGATCTTACTTGAACTTGTTTTCGTGTCATGATTCTGCTTCAAGAACTTCGAGCCATCCAAGGATCCGTTGAAGCTAGATCCATTTTTCTCTTTTCCAGTAGGTTTATCCAAGGAACTTAAGGTAGTAATGATGTTCATAACATCATTCAATTCATACATATAAAGCTGTCTTATTCGAAGGTTTAAACTTGTAATCACTAGAACATAGTTTAGTTAATTCTAAACTTGTTCGCAAACAAAAGTTAATCCTTCTAACTTGACTTTTAAAATCAACTAAACACATGTTCTATATCTATATGATATGCTAACTTAATGATTTAAAACCTGGAAACACGAAAAACACCGTAAAACCGGATTTACGCCGTCGTAGTAACACCGCGGGCTGTTTTGGGTTAGTTAATTAAAAACTATGATAAACTTTGATTTAAAAGTTGTTATTCTGAGAAAATTATTTTTATTATGAACATGAAACTATATCCAAAAATTATGGTTAAACTCAAAGTGGAAGTATGTTTTCTAAAATGGTCATCTAGACGTCGTTCTTTCGACTGAAATGACTACCTTTACAAAAACGAATTGTAACTTCTTTTTTCGACTATAAACCTATACTTTTTCTATTTAGATTCATAAAATAGAGTTCAATATGAAACCATAGCAATTTGATTCACTCAAAACGGATTTAAAATGAAGAAGTTAAGGGTAAAACAAGATTGGATAATTTTTCTCATTTTAACTAAGTGAAAATTGGTAACAAATCTATTCCTACCATAACTTAATCAACTTGTATTGTATATTATGTAATCTTGTCGACACATCTATATATATTTCGGAACAACCATAGACACTCTATATGTGAATGTTGGAGTTAGCTATACAGGGTTGAGGTTGATTCCAAAATATATATAGTTTGAGTTGTGATCAATACTGAGATACGTATACACTGGGTCGTGGATTGATTCAAGATAATATTTATCGATTTATTTCTGTACATCTAACTGTGGACAACTAGTTGTAGGTTACTAACGAGGACAGCTGACTTAATAAACTTAAAACATCAAAATATATTAAAAGTGTTGTAAATATATTTTGAACATACTTTGATATATATGTATATATTGTTATAGGTTCGTGAATCAACCAGTGGCCAAGTCTTACTTCCCGACGAAGTAAAAATCTGTGAAAGTGAGTTATAGTCCCACTTTTAAAATCTAATATTTTTGGGATGAGAATACATGCAGGTTTTATAAATGATTTACAAAATAGACACAAGTACGTGAAACTACATTCTATGGTTGAATAATCGAAATCGAATATGCCCCTTTTTATTAAGTCTGGTAATCTAAGAATTAGGGAACAGACACCCTAATTGACGCGAATCCTAAAGATAGATCTATCGGGCCCAACAAGCCCCATCCAAAGTACCGGATGCTTTAGTACTTCGAAATTTATATCATATCCGAAGGGTGTCCCGGAATGATGGGGATATTCTTATATATGCATCTTGTTAATGTCGGTTACCAGGTGTTCACCATATGAATGATTTTTATCTCTATGTATGGGATGTGTATTGAAATATGAAATCTTGTGGTCCATTATTATGATTTGATATATAGAGGTTAAACCTATAACTCACCAACATTTTTGTTGACGTTTTAAGCATGTTTATTCTCAGGTGATTATTAAGAGCTTCCGCTGTCGCATACTTAAATAATGACGAGATTTGGAGTCCATGATTGTATGATATTGTGTAAAAACTGCATTCAAGAAACTTATTTTGTTGTAACATATTTGTATTGTAAACCATTATGTAATGGTCGTGTGTAAACAGTATATTTTAGATTATCATTATTTGATAATCTACGTAAAGCTTTTTAAACCTTTATTGATGAAATAAAGGTTATGGTTTGTTTTAAAATGAATGCAGTCTTTGAAAAACGTCTCATATAGAGGTCAAAACCTCGCAACGAAATCAATTAATATGGAACGTTTTTAATCAATAAGAACGGGACATTTCAGTTGGTATCAGAGCGTTGGTCTTAGAGAACCAGAATTTTGCATTAGTGTGTCTTATCTAGTTTTTTAGGATGCATTAGTGAGTCTGGACTTCGACCGTGTTTACTTGAAAAATGATTGCTTAACAAATTTTGTTAGAAACTATATATTTTTAACATGTGAATATTATGTGATATATTAATCTCTTAACGCGTTTGATATTATGTGATAGATGTCTACCTCTAGAACAAGTCCCATTGACTCACCTAATAATAATGAAGAGTCAAATGTAAATTGGAATGATTCGTGGACTGATTCACAAGTTCCCGAAGAGGAACCGGAAGAAGAGTCGGAACCGGAAGAAGAATCGGAACCGGAAGAAGAATCGGAACCGGATGAAGAAATAGAACCGGTGGGGGAAATAATAAAACGGTTAAGTAAAAGAAAATCCTCAACCAACCGACCAAGGTTAATTATGGTCAATGGTGTTTCCGCCAAGGAAGCAAAATATTGGGAGGATTACCAATTCTCCGATGAATCGGATTCCGACGAGAATTCCGATGATGTTATAGAAATTACCCCAACTGAATTTAAAAAGGCAAAAGAAAATAATAAGGGAAAGGGCATAAAAATAGAGAAATCTAATTCCAACCCCGATGAACTTTATATGTATCGTCAACCCCCGAAGTCCTTAAGTTGTAACAATGACCCGGGAACCTCTAAACCACCAGGTTTTTCTAAACCAATGTGGATAACGACGGCTCGTATTAGGGGAACATCATATATCCCTAGAAACTTGGCAAAACGAACCAAAACCGAAGAAGAAGAAACAAGCGAGTCGGAATAAGATAGTTGTATTCGTGTGGTGTAATATAAGTAATATAGTGTGCTTATGCTTTATGATATAAGTAAAAAAAATTGCTTGTATTACAGTATAAAAACACAAAATGGATAGACAACCCAATATTTTAAGAGACCTACCCGGAGACATGATTGATGAAATCTTGTCTAGAGTCGGTCAGAATTCTTTGGCACAACTATTTAAGGCGAGATCAGTTTGTAAGATATTCGAAGAACGTTCCAAGAATGCCTTGGTTTATAAAAGGCTTTCATTCGAAAGATGGGGGATATCACATTGGGAAATCCATAAGTTACGATGTGTTTACTTTGACGCATATATTGCGGGGAACCCAAATGCTATTTTACGCAATGGGTTAAGAAATTATTTTGACTCAATATATCCGAATATTGGACTTCGTGATTTAGAAAAAGCGGCTAACATGCAACATGAAGAAGCATGTTATGCTTACGGATTAGTAATGTTCGCTTCTCACCAAAGTGAGAACAAGAACATCGGGCTACAACTATTAAATAAAACGTTCCCACAAGTGACGGAGTCGGTAATTGGGGTAAGAAATGAGGTTTTTAGATTGTTACGGGATTATTGGATATTACGTAACCCTCGTTCCTTTGATGACGTTACAACACGCTGTCTTATCAACGACCATAATGGTTATGTTCCACAAGACCAAGGATGGGAAGTAGTCCTAGTAAAACCAGAATGCATGACTTGTTTCTGGACATATGAATTACGTGTCTTTATTGCCTTTGCTGAACGACTTGTGTACTAGCTAGAATTATCTTCACAACTATCTTGTATCAAAGTTATTGTGTGCTATATTTCATGCTTTATGTAAAATAAGCGGTTTTGTAAGTTTGTAAAATATTGTATAAAAGTTTGAACACGAAATATTATTATAATCAGTTTTTCATATAGAATTGTAGTAGTTGAATTGTATATTAGCTACTAAGTATGAACTTAACGGGTAGGTACTACCCGAATTTAAACTTATAAAACGCTAATATGAAGAAAAAGCTTTTATAAATGAGTTCATATTATGCTACGAAATACTATTAACTACTCTTAATATTCTGTATGATTAACTTGTTCCATTTGACTATTTTGAAGGAAATGGCACCGACTACTCGACACACCGTGAATATGAATGAAGAGGAATTCCGTACTTTTCTAGCTTCAAACATAGCCGCAGTACAAGCTGCGCTACATACCAACAATAACCTTGGATCTAGAAGTACAGGAAATCGTGTAGGATGCACCTACAAAGAATTCACTGCCTGCAAACCTTTGGAATTTGATGGAACCGAAGGACCGATCGGATTGAAACGGTGGACCGAGAAGGTCGAATCGGTGTTTGCCATAAGTAAGTGTACTGAAGAGGACAAAGTGAAGTACGCTACGCATACCTTCACAGGTTCTGCGTTAACATGGTGGAATACCTATCTAGAGCAAGTGGGACAAGACGATGCGTACGCACTACCGTGGTCAGCATTCAAGCACTTGATGAACGAGAAGTACCGTCCCAGAACCGAGGTCAATAAGCTCAAGAAAGAACTTAGAGGGTTACGAACCCAAGGATTTGATATTACCACGTACGAAAGACGATTCACAGAATTGTGCCTATTGTGTCCGGGAGCATTCGAAGATGAGGAAGAGAAGATCGACGCGTTTGTGAAAGGATTACCGGAAAGAATCCAAGAAGATATAAGTTCACACGAGCCTGCCTCCATACAACAGGCATGTAGAATGGCTCACAAAATAGTGAACCAGATTGAAGAAAGAATTAAAGAACAGACTGCTGAAGAGGCCAATGTGAAGCAAGTCAAAAGAAAGTGGTAGGAAAACGGTGATAAGAATCACCAATACAACAACAACAGCAATTACAACAATAATCGCAACAATTATCCCAACAATCGCAACATCAATCGCAACTACAACAAACGGCCCAACAACAACAACAACAACAACAACAACAACAACAGCAACTACAACAATCATCCCAACAACAATAATAACCGCAACAACAACAACAATCAGAAGCAGCTATGCCAAAGGTGTGAAAAGTATCACTCGGGGTTCTGCACCAAATTTTGCAACAAGTGTAAAAGAAATGGTCATAGCGCCGCGAAGTGTGAGGTCTACGGACCAGGGGTTAATAGAACGAAAGGAACAAATGGTGTCGGAACGAGTAATGGCGGAGCAAGTAGTGTCGGAGCAAGTTATGCCAATGTAGTTTGTTATAAATGTGGAAAACCGGGCCACATTATTAGAAATTGCCCGAACCAGGAGAACACGAATGGACAAGGCCGCGGAAGAGTTTTCAATATTAATGCGGCAGAGGCACAAGAAGACCCGGAGCTTGTTACGGGTACGTTTCTTATTGACAATAAATCTGCTTACGTTTTATTTGATTCGGGTGCGGATAGAAGCTATATGAGTAGAGATTTTTGTGCTAAATTAAGTTGTCCATTGACGCCTTTGGATAGTAAATTTTTACTCGAATTAGCAAATGGTAAATTAATTTCAGCAGATAATATATGTCGGAATCGAGAAATTAAACTGGTTAGCGAAACATTTAAGATTGATTTGATACCAGTAGAGTTAGGGAGTTTTGATGTGATAATCGGTATGGACTGGTTGAAAGAAGTGAAAGCAGAGATCGTTTGTTACAAAAATGCAATTCGCATTATACGAGAAAAAGGAAAACCCTTAATGGTGTACGGAGAAAAGGGCAACACGAAGCTACATCTTATTAGTAATTTGAAGGCACAAAAACTAATAAGAAAAGGTTGCTATGCTGTTCTAGCACACGTCGAGAAAGTACAAACTGAAGAAAAGAGCATCAATGATGTTCCCATTGCAAAAGAATTTCCCGATGTATTTTCGAAAGAATTACCGGGATTACCCCCACATCGATCCGTTGAATTTCAAATAGATCTTATACCAGGAGCTGCACCAATAGCTCGTGCTCCTTACAGACTCGCACCCAGCGAGATGAAAGAACTGCAAAGCCAATTACAAGAACTTTTAGAGCGTGGTTTCATTCGACCAAGCACATCACCGTGGGGAGCTCCTGTTTTGTTTGTCAAGAAGAAAGATGGTACATTCAGGTTGTGTATCGACTACCGAGAGTTGAACAAACTTACCATCAAGAACCGCTACCCACTACCGAGAATCGACGACTTATTTGATCAACTACAAGGCTCGTCTGTTTATTCAAAGATTGACTTACGTTCCGGGTATCATCAAATGCGGGTGAAAGAAGATGATATTCCAAAGACTGCTTTCAGAACACGTTACGGTCATTACGAGTTTATGGTCATGCCGTTTGGTTTAACTAATGCACCAGCTGTGTTCATGGACCTTATGAACCGAGTGTGTGGACCATACCTTGATAAGTTTGTCATTGTTTTCATTGATGACATACTTATTTACTCAAAGAATGACCAAGAACACGGTGAACATTTGAGAAAGGTGTTAGAAGTATTGAGGAAGGAAGAATTGTACGCTAAGTTTTCAAAGTGTGCATTTTGGTTGGAAGAAGTTCAATTCCTCAGTCACATAGTGAACAAAGAAGGTATTAAGGTGGATCCGGCAAAGATAGAAACTGTTGAAAAGTGGGAAACCCCGAAAACTCCGAAACACATACGCCAGTTTTTAGGACTAGCTGGTTACTACAGAAGGTTCATCCAAGACTTTTCCAGAATAGCAAAACCCTTAACTGAATTAACGCATAAAGGGAAGAAATTTGAATGGAATGATGAACAAGAGAAAGCGTTTCAGTTATTGAAGAAAAAGCTAACTACGGCACCTATATTGTCATTACCTGAAGGGAATGATGATTTTGTGATTTATTGTGACGCATCAAAGCAAGGTCTTGGTTGTGTATTAATGCAACGAACGAAGGTGATTGCTTATGCATCTAGACAATTGAAAATTCACGAACAAAATTATACGACGCATGATTTGGAATTAGGCGCGGTTGTTTTTGCATTAAAGACTTGGAGGCACTACTTATATGGGGTCAAAAGTATTATATATACCGACCACAAAAGTCTTCAACACATATTTAATCAGAAACAACTGAATATGAGGCAGCGTAGGTGGATTGAATTATTGAATGATTATGACTTTGAGATTCGTTACCACCCGGGGAAGGCAAATGTGGTAGCCGATGCCTTGAGTAGGAAGGACAGAGAACCCATTCGAGTAAAATCTATGAATATAATGATTCATAATAACATTACTACTCAAATAAAGGAGGCGCAACAAGGAGTTTTAAAAGAGGGAAATTTAAAGGATGAAATACCCAAAGGATCGGAAAAGCATCTTAATATTCGGGAAGACGGAACCCGGTATAGGGCTGAAAGGATTTGGGTACCAAAATTTGGAGATATGAGAGAAATGGTACTTAGAGAAGCTCATAAAACCAGATACTCAATACATCCTGGAACGGGGAAGATGTACAAGGATCTCAAGAAACATTTTTGGTGGCCGGGTATGAAAGTCGATGTTGCTAAATACGTAGGAGAATGTTTGACGTGTTCTAAGGTCAAAGCTGAGCATCAGAAACCATCAGGTCTACTTCAACAACCCGAAATCCTGGAATGGAAATGGGAAAACATTACCATGGATTTCATCACTAAATTTCCAAGGACTGCAAGTGGTTTTGATACTATTTGGGTAATAGTTGATCGTCTCACTAAATCAGCACACTTCCTGCCAATAAGAGAAGATGACAAGATGGAGAAGTTAGCACGACTGTATTTGAAGGAAGTCGTCTCCAGACATGGAATACCAATCTCTATTATCTCTGATAGGGATGGCAGATTTATTTCAAGATTCTGGCAGACATTACAGCAAGCATTAGGAACTCGTCTAGACATGAGTACTGCCTATCATCCACAAACTGATGGGCAGAGCGAAAGGACGATACAAACGCTTGAAGACATGCTACGAGCATATGTTATTGATTTCGGAAACAGTTGGGATCGACATCTACCGTTAGCAGAATTTTCCTACAACAACAGCTACCATTCAAGCATTGAGATGGCGCCGTTTGAAGCACTTTATGGTAGAAAGTGAAGGTCTCCGATTTGTTGGAGTGAAGTGGGGGATAGACAGATTATAGGTCCGAAGATTATACAAGAAACTACCGAGAAGATCATCCAAATTCAACAACGGTTGAAAACCGCCCAAAGTCGACAAAAGAGCTACGCTGACATTAAAAGAAAAGATATAGAATTTGAAATTGGAGAGATGGTCATGCTTAAAGTTGCACCTTGGAAAGGCGTTGTTCGATTTGGTAAACGAGGGAAATTAAATCCAAGGTATATTGGACCATTCAAGATTATTGATCGTGTCGGACCAGTAGCTTACCGACTTGAGTTACCTCAACAACTCGCGGCTGTACATAACACTTTCCACGTCTCGAATTTGAAGAAATGTTTTGCTAAAGAAGATCTCACTATTCCGTTAGATGAAATCCAAATCAACGAAAAACTCCAATTCATCGAAGAACCCTTCGAAATAATGGATCGTGAGGTTAAAAGACTTAAGCAAAACAAGATACCAATTGTTAAGGTTCGATGGAATGCTCGTAGAGGACCCGAGTTCACCTGGGAGCATGAAGATCAGATGAAGAAGAAATACCCGCATCTATTTCCAGAAGATTCGTCAACACCTTCAACAGCTTAAAATTTCGGGACGAAATTTATTTAACGGGTAGGTACTGTAGTGACCCGAACTTTTCCATGTTTATATATATTAATTGAGATTGATATTTACATGATTAAATGTTTCCAAAATGTTAAGCAATCAAACTTGTTAAGACTTGATTAATTGAAATATGTTTCATATAGACAATTGACCACCCAAGTTGACCGGTGATTCACGAACGTTAAAACTTGTATAAACTATATGATGACATATATATGGATATATATATATAGTTAACATGATACTATGATAAGTAAACATATCATTAAGTATATTAACAATGAACTACATATGTAAAAACAAGACTACTAACTTAGTGATTTTTAAACGAGACATATATGTAACGATTATCGTTGTAAAGACATTTAATGTATATATATATCATATTAAGAGATATTCATATATGATAATATCATGATAATATAATAATTTAAAATCTCATTTGATATTATAAACATTGGGTTAACAACATTTAATAAGATCGTTAACCTAAAGGTTTCAAAACAACACTTACATGTAACGACTAACGATGACTTAACGACTCAGTTAAAATGTATATACATGTAGTGTTTTAATATGTATTTATACACTTTTGAAAGACTTCAATACACTTATCAAAATACTTCTACTTAACAAAAATGCTTACAATTACATCCTCGTTCAGTTTCATCAACAATTCTACTCGTATGCACCCGTATTCGTACTCATACAATACACAGCTTTTAGATGTATGTACTATTGGTATATACACTCCAATGATCAGCTCTTAGCAGCCCATGTGAGTCACCTAACACATGTGGGAACCATCATTTGGCAACTAGCATGAAATATCTCATAAAATTACAAAAATATGAGTAATCATTCATGACTTATTTACATGAAAACAAAATTACATATCCTTTATATCTAATCCATACACCAACGACCAAAAACACCTACAAACACTTTCATTCTTCAATTTTCTTCATCTAATTGATCTCTCTCAAGTTCTATCTTCAAGTTCTAAGTGTTCTTCATATATTCTACAAGTTCTAGTTACATAAAATCAAGAATACTTTCAAGTTTGCTAGCTCACTTTCAATCTTGTAAGGTGATCATCCAACCTCAAGAAATCTTTGTTTCTTATAGTAGGTTATCATTCTAATACAAGGTAATAATCATATTCAAACTTTGGTTCAATTTCTATAACTATAACAATCTTATTTCAAGTGATGATCTTACTTGAACTTGTTTTCGTGTCATGATTCTGCTTCAAGAACTTCGAGCCATCCAAGGATCCATTGAAGCTAGATCCATTTTTCTCTTTTCCAGTAGGTTTATCCAAGGAACTTAAGGTAGTAATGATGTTCATAACATCATTCAATTCATACATATAAAGCTGTCTTATTCGAAGGTTTAAACTTGTAATCACTAGAACATAGTTTAGTTAATTCTAAACTTGTTCGCAAACAAAAGTTAATCCTTCTAACTTGACTTTTAAAATCAACTAAACACATGTTATATATCTATATGATATGCTAACTTAATGATTTAAAACCTGGAAACACGAAAAACACCGTAAAACCGGATTTACGCCGTCGTAGTAACACCGCGGGCTGTTTTGGGTTAGTTAATTAAAAACTATGATAAACTTTGATTTAAAAGTTGTTATTCTGAGAAAATGATTTTTATTATGAACATGAAACTATATCCAAAAATTATGGTTAAACTCAAAGTGGAAGTATGTTTTCTAAAATGGTCATCTAGACGTCGTTCTTTCGACTGAAATGACTACCTTTACAAAAACGAATTGTAACTTATTTTTTCGACTATAAACCTATACTTTTTCTATTTAGATTCATAAAATAGAGTTCAATATGAAACCATAGCAATTTGATTCACTCAAAACGGATTTAAAATGAAGAAGTTAAGGGTAAAACAAGATTGGATAATTTTTCTCATTTTAACTACGTGAAAATTGGTAACAAATCTATTCCTACCATAACTTAATCAACTTGTATTGTATATTATGTAATCTTGAGATACCATAGACACGTATACAATGTTTCGACCTATCATGTCGACACATCTATATATATTTCGGAACAACCATAGACACTCTATATGTGAATGTTGGAGTTAGCTATACAGGGTTGAGGTTGATTCCAAAATATATATAGTTTGAGTTGTGATCAATACTGAGATACGTATACACTGGGTCGTGGATTGATTCAAGATAATATTTATCGATTTATTTCTGTACATCTAACTGTGGACAACTAGTTGTAGGTTACTAACGAGGACAGCTGACTTAATAAACTTAAAACATCAAAATATATTAAAAGTGTTGTAAATATATTTTGAACATACTTTGATATATATGTATATATTGTTATAGGTTCGTGATTCAACCAGTGGCCAAGTCTTACTTCCCGACGAAGTAAAAATCTGTGAAAGTGAGTTATAGTCCCACTTTTAAAATCTAATATTTTTGGGATGAGAATACATGCAGGTTTTATAAATGATTTACAAAATAGACACAAGTACGTGAAACTACATTCTATGGTTGAATAATCGAAATCGAATATGCCCCTTTTTATTAAGTCTGGTAATCTAAGAATTAGGGAACAGACACCCTAATTGATGCGAATCCTAAAGATAGATCTATCGGGCCCAACAAGCCCCATCCAAAGTACCGGATGCTTTAGTACTTCGAAATTTATATCATATCCGAAGGGTGTCCCGGAATGATGGGGATATTCTTATATATGCATCTTGTTAATGTCGGTTACCAGGTGTTCACCATATGAATGAATTTTATCTCTATGTATGGGATGTGTATTGAAATATGAAATCTAGTGGTCCATTATTATGATTTGATATATATAGGTTAAACCTATAACTCACCAACATTTTTGTTGACGTTTTAAGCATGTTTATTCTCAGGTAATTATTAAGAGCTTCCGCTGTCGCATACTTAAATAAGGACGAGATTTGGAGTCCATGCTTGTATGATATTGTGTAAAAACTGCATTCAAGAAACTTATTTTGTTGTAACATATTTGTATTGTAAACCATTATGTAATGGTCGTGTGTAAACAGTATATTTTAGATTATCGTTATTTGATAATCTACGTAAAGCTTTTTAAACCTTTATTGATGAAATAAAGGTTATGGTTTGTTTTAAAATGAATGCAGTCTTTGAAAAATGTCTCATATAGAGGTCAAAACCTCGCAACGAAATCAATTAATATGGAACGTTTTTAATCAATAAGAACGGGACATTTCATACAGTCCCTTCTATGTTTTTACAGGGATGAGATGCATGCTTTTTACAAAATGTTTTACGTGTTTGGCACAAGTAACTTACTAAGAATATACATATGAGTTCAGATCAAAAATCCCTTAGCTTGATTATATTAATTACTTTGTAAGCTCGACTTATAGGGACGGTACCGTTAGGTTTGACAAACCTCACCGCAAGATAAACATGTGCTTATGTAGTTGTTACTCGTACACTTGATCGGTGTATTGCCAGGTTAGGGTAAACTAAGACGTGTGCTCGGCTCACGCAAAGGTTAAAGCTTTATAATCAAGTGCTCATGATAATGTATACTTTTCCTACGATGTTTTCTAAGAAAAATCTTGTGGCCTAACTTAAGAAATGATTTACTAAACCTGTAGATTCACTCAACGTTTTTCGTTGACGTTTTGCATGTTTCATCTCAGGTACATAGAGCTAGTGCTTCCGCTTAATTGAAGTTATATGCTGTTTGCTGCTAGAACTGGACGGCGTCCAGCATGTTTATCAATTTCATTTCAAGAACAATTATTCGCATTTAAACAAGTTTTCTTTTGAGATGTTTGGGTTCATTTACATTAGTCATTGATGTCAAATGTTTCCAGTTACATTTTCTTTAATAAATGAGTTTGTTTTAATGATTAATGTGAATACTTTTCGAAAATGTCTCATATAAAGGGCGTGGCCGCTAAACTGTGGGACCAGGAGTTAATACTCCGTTAGTGGATTCTGACAGGGTATTTCAGTATACATATTATCATAAACAAAATAATATGTGGAATAAATAATCAAAAAAAGAATAGAAAGTTAAAACCATCTAACCGATAAATAAGGTTGAATCGGGCTTGTGTTTGACACAATTCTCTTAAACAGATTCGACGTCTGTTCCCAGGGTACACCGGTCCGAAGCAGCGTACTGCCGGACTTGAACACTTGCCTGAAAGGTAACCGGAACAGGGAGACCTTGTTGTGGCTGAGAGGAAAAACTAATTGAATTTGTGCTCTTAGTTTTTGGTATATTTTTCTACAAAGCCTAAGACCTTTATTTATAGTGAATATTATAGCCTTAGGTTTGCTCCCACAATCGATGTGGGACAAAAACCAAAACTTCTGAATTTTTGCACCAAACTAGCAACTTTGAGATTCGATATCTCATTCACCTTTAATCCGTTTTGGACACGCCTTAGTTCATTTTAAAGCCCTCGTAAGAGGCTACAAAACCATTAAATCATCATTAATATTGAATACTCCATCATATATTAATTAGTGTCCAAAGTTGGTGAAAACACACTTTTTACCAATTTTTCCAACAATCCCCCACATGAATGGAGATCGATCTCAGAAACAACAATATTCCGAGTATGTTTCAGCTTTTGAATCTTGCATAAGATAAGTAGGTGTTACCTTTTAAATTTTCACTTGTGATGTAACAACCCAACCCGTTAACCAACCGAAAACAGACCACACAAAAAAAAGTTTTTTTTACACAGCAAGGGTGCGCGGCGCGCAGACCCTTTGGTGCGTGGCGCGCACATGCAGTTTCAGCTTCTGTCCGGTTTTGCAAATTTTCATTTAATGATCTCCCACTTCCCGACACTTTTAGACGAAACGCTTTCTACAACACATTAATATAGTTAAAACTAACACGTTTCAATAATAAAACTAGTTTTGCGTTACCGGGCCCACATCGTCCCGAATTACGAGTTTCGTACAAATATAAGTTTCGACCACAAAAGTTTAATTTCCAAACGACACTTCGAGCATGGTGTTTGGGGTTAAACTACCTATAACTTGGTGGAACTTCCAAAAGCTAAACTTCCAAAAAGCGTCCCCTATCAAAAACAAGCGGGATCACTAATCCAAACGAACGCCCTTACCCTTGTGCACACCGGAGCCTATAAAAGGTAAAAAACGAGAGGGTAAGCAAAACGCTTAGTGAATGCAATAATTATACATATACATATATAACTTACTTACTTGCAATCACCTACAACATTTCCGCATACATACTAGCAATATAATTAGCATACCATCATAACGTATAACGCTAAATCTCCAATACACAAGCTAGTATAACAAAAGCATAAAGCACAAGCAATATATTATGCTACACCACAAAACACAACATTGATGTTCGCAACATCCATTAGTATTCAATTCCCAAGGCTAGCCCTACGAATGGTATCGTCAACAACGAACTTAAATCCCATCCGTCCCAATTAATGTGGTATCGTCAACATCGAACTTTAAGCCCTCATCGGATGTCACTACAATAGTAGTATGGCTTCGTCAACATCGAACTTTAAATCTATACATATGATGTATCGTCAACATCGAACTTTAAACCCTCAACCAACAAACAAATACTGGTATGGCATTGTCAACATCAAACTTTAAATCCATACCCCACAAGCAAATAAATCATATACACACAAATATAATTATTCCACTCACCTTAACGCTTCGCTGACGGATTTATACTTCTGCAAGCTTCAAAGCAAAGTACCTAATACATTAAGTACTAAATCAACATACAAACTAGTTGGACTAAGTACCAACAATTCACTCATGTGCATTTAATGAATTAAATGCATTAAATGACCCATTTATACCAAAACCGTCTATTTAAGGTCAAGACCATCATAAATCACTAAAAGCTAGTGATTAAGGTCCAACAACACTAATTAACACAAAATTGGGGTATTTCATACCCATCTTTCCCAACTAGGTTAATCATTACCCATTTAACCATTTTAAGGTCAACACACTCATTTCGGGTTATCCACTAACCCAAATAACACCCATTTACTTAATATCTAGATTTGCTAGTAGTTAGCTAACCAATTAGGACTCATAAACACCAATTTTCACAATTAAATTTCACTCTTACACTTTAACCCAAGCCACAAACCTCCAAACTTGCACTAACTTGGGTTTAACACAAATTGAGTCTTATTTTAAGACACTAAACACAAAATTAACTCTAAAACGAGTTTGAGACTTACCACACACTAAAAGAGATGCTAGGAGTAGAGCACACACAAGCTTTGAACCCGATCTAGCGAAAACCCACTTGAAAAGCTTCAAGATCTACTTTCTCTCTCTACTCTCTCTACTTTATGAAGAAGATGATGTGGTTGGTGAATGTGAAGTAATGAGTCCAACCAGTCCTCTGGTGCTCATAAACTCGGCTCCAAGTGAAAAGTCCAAACTACCTTCCATTTAAAATGAATTAAAAACAGAAAACTGTGCCCAGGAGCAGTGCGCCACGCGCACCCTTAAGTGTGTGCGGCGTGCACCAGTGTCTGGACGGCTTTTGACTTCTGTTTAAATACTCAGTGATACCTACACTCTATGTACCATATTTACACTGCTGTACAATAATAATTTGGGTCTTACAACTCTCCCCCACTTGAATCGGAGCGCGTCCTCGCGATCCAAGCCGCATGACAAGAGGGAAGATAAACTAACACAAACTCTTCGGGCGCCCAAGTGAACTCGAAACCTTTACTACGACGCCATTGAAATTTATAAGTTCTCAACTCTTTATTTCTTATGTTGGGATTTAACAAGTTCATAAAATACTTAAACCATTTTAAGAATTAAGAAAGCGGAAGCATGTTAATTATCAATTTTAGACTTGTTAAACTTTAACCAATTAAAGTTAAATCCCAATTAGGATCAAGTTGTGATATATACTTACAAACTACAAGCAAGTAAAGAGATTATACCTACTCCAAGCTTGCTAGTAAATGATGAAGATGATGATGATGAATGGAGCTCCAAAAGTGTGAAACCTCAAGTTGTTATACCCCAAACTTGTGCACCAACACCCTAGCTTTGGTTAGGATTTATTGACACTTGAATTTAGCTTCCAAAAACCAAATTAAGAACCCTTTGAATCCCCTTAAACCCCACGGTTTTGGCAGCAGAAATGGGAGGAGCAAATGCAGTTTTTTTGATTACTTTTGATGTGTAAATGCATGTGTGTTTTAGTCTCCAAGAGAGCCTTGGTTAATATGCATTTAGAATGGAAGTAACATGGTAAAAGACAAGTCAAAAGAGCATGCTTACTCCATACTCCCATGCCACTTCCAATTCTTTTAAATAAAATGGTTTGTTTTATAAAATTAGATTTTATAAAACACATTTTATAAAACTTCCATTTATTATATACATTTTATTATATAAAACCAATTTATATATAAAAATGTAACATAAATAAATTAATTATTTAACCAATAAATAATTAAATCCATAATATATAAATTATTCCATAATTTATATAATACACATCAAATAATATTTAAGAAAACCATTTTTCTTAAAGTTCAAGTGTCGCGTATTTGATCAATGAACCAATCGTTAAAATCAAATACAAATAAGGTGTCGGTAAGTTTGTTATTGGGTATGACCCGACTTGGATCATAACACGTCAGCCACATTAATTTAATATGTCTCTCGGGCATACGAAATACCTTCAATCTCCCACTTGCACGAGAAACATAAGGAATTAATGCAAGTGATGGATACAGCCTAACACACCGTCCATCACCCCTAATATGTTATGACTTTGTGCCATTCAATAACATCATCCCTTTCGAGTTCCCATCTCGAATATGATTAGGTGAATCTTTCATTATTTCCTTTCGTCCTAGATGTCATGTTAAATCCAAGAGATACAGAGTGATCACTCTCTTATAGATTTAACTTTTCAGGCCTTAGACATCTGACTCTCAACGAATAAGAGGGACAAATTCCATCTTGACTACATACGTCCTAGATATACACTTTGTAATATACTTGAGTTCTTCCTTATGTACTACCATGTTTCAGAATAGCGAAGGAAAGAATCAAGGCACAGTACTTGGTGAATATCCGAACCCAATATGTATCTCAGGTCAGAGGATACAATGATATTCGCCTTTACTCAAGATTACATGTGATCAACCACAAAGGCTCTATACAGTAATTCTTGAGAGCGGGTCTTCCAATATTTGTTTCCCACAAATATCTATGAACCTTGGTTGCAAACTTGCCCCACATTCAACCTATGAATGTATACCAATCCGAGTTCATAATAGTCTAAACCTCACACTTGTTCCCACAAATGTGATCGACTACGGAATTTAGAATAATAGTTTATTCATGGATAAAATATGCAAAATTGGAACATGACTCATAATTAAATTAATACCATAATTATATTAATGAGTTTGAACTAATTCGTTCCATTACAATACATAAAGTAGATCAATTCCAATCACTAGAATATCGAAGCCCTAACGCACAAACATGTCCCTCATGTTTTGGCCCATGTAAAAGCTTCGTGAGTGGATCCGCAACATTATGATCTGTGTGAACTTTGTGAATACATATCTTTCCCTTTTCAACCTCATCCCTGATGTAGTTGAATCTCCGCTCAATGTGACGAGTCTTTTGATGAGCACGAGGTTCCTTGATTTGAGCAATCGCACCCTCGTTGTCACAAAAGATCTCAAGAGGGTCCTGAATGGAAGGGACCACTCCTAAGTCGTCGATGAATTTCTTCATCCATGCAGCTTCCTGAGCTGCCAGTGAGGCGGCAATGTACTCCGACTCTGTAGTGGATAACGCAACAACCTCCTGTTTCGAACTCTTCCAAGAGACCGCACCACCATTTAACATGAAGACATAACCGGATTGTGATCGAGAGTCATCTCGATCAGTTTGGAAACTCGCGTCCACGTAACCTTTTACGGCAAGTTCCTCCTCACCAGACCCATATATTAGAAACATATCCTTAGTTCTCCTAAGGTATTTCAATATACTTTTAACAGCAATCCAATGACTGTTTCCTGGGTTATTCTGGTATCTACTTGTCAAGCTTAGAGCGCATGACACATCCGGTCTAGTACATATCATCGCATACATGATAGACCCAATAGCAGATGCGTATGGGACTTTCTTCATTCTCTCTTGTTCATCTTTCGTGGTAGGACACTGAGATGAATTGAGAATGGTTCCTCTTTGAATAGGTACCAAACCTTTCTTAGAGTTTTCCATCTTGAACCTTTTCAAGATTTTATCAATGTATGTACTTTGACTTAAACCTATCAATCTCTTGGATCTATTCCTATAGATCCCTATCCCCAATATATATTGTGCGTCTCCAAGATCCTTAATGGAGAAGCAACTCTTTAGCCAAGTTTTGACTCCTTGCATTGTGGTAATATCATTCCCAAATAATAATATATCATCCACATATAGCACAAGGAACATTATAGAGCTCCCACTAGCCTTCTTGTACACACAAGCTTCATCACCATTTTTAATGAAGCCAAATTTCTTTGCCTCTTCATTAAAGCAATGATTCCACATTCTAGATGCTTGTTTCAATCCGTAGATTGACTTCTTTAACTTGCATACCCTTTTAGGATATTTTGGATCAACAAAACCTTCAGGCTGAACCATATAGACATCTTCCATAAGATATCCATTTAGGAAAGCGGTTTTGACATCCATTTGCCATATTTCATAATCATAGTGAGCAGCAATGGCAAATAATATCCTAATAGACTTTAGCATTGCCACTGGCGAGAAAGTTTCATCATAATCAACCCCTTGAGTTTGAGTGAAACCTTTTGCTACAAGTCTAGCTTTATATGTATCCAAGTTTCCATGTATGTCGGTTTTCTTCTTGAAAAGCCACTTGCAATCAACTAGCTTAGAGCTAGGAGGTTGCTCAACAAGTTCCCACACTTGGTTTTCATACATGGATTGCATCTCGGCGTTCATGGCTTCCTGCCATTTATCTTTATCAATTCTTGATAAAGCATCTTTGTAGTTTGTCGGTTCATCCAAATCAACCGTATAGCAACCTTCCACGAGAAACCCATATCTCTCGGGAGGATTACTAATCCTACTAGATCTTCGAACGTCTTGTGTACCTTGATCATCCACTTGATCATTTTCAACATCCTCATGTTGAGTACTAGTGCCAACCAATTGTGTATCATCGGCTTGATCTTGTACCTCTACAAGATCTATCTTCCTTTCACCATCACCTTCCATAAGGAACTTGGTTTCAAGGAATTCCGCTTTTCGAGCAACAAATACTGTTTGCTCGGATGTATCATAGAAGTAATATCCCATGTCATCTTTGGGATATCCTATGAAGATACACTTTGTGGATCGAGCATGTAGCTTATTTGCTACATAACGCTTAGGATAAGATTCACATCCCCATACTTTCAAGTATGAAAGAGAAGGAGGTTTTCCAAACCACATCTCATGAGGAGTTCGTTCCACCTTCTTGGTTGGGGCCATATTTAAAATACGAGCCGCGGAGCTTAGACAATAACCCCAAAATGATAGAGGCAGCGAGCTTCTTGCCATCATAGATCGAACCATATCCATTAGGGTTCGGTTCCTCCTTTCGGAAACTCCATTAAGTTGGGGTGTTCCGGGTGGAGTAAGTTGTGAGATAATCCCACAACTCCTAAGATGATCTTGGAAGGCATTGCTTAGGTATTCACCTCCTCTATCGGTACGTAGTACCTTAATTGTCTTATTGAGTTGATTTTGTACTTCGTTTTGATATTCTTTGAATGCTTCAAACGTTTCGTCCTTGTGTCTTAATAAGTAGACATATCCGAAACGACTAAAGTCATCAATGAAAGTAACAAAGTATCTTTCACCTTTCCTAGTCATGGGTTTAAAGGGTCCACATACATCCGAATGTATTAATCCCAATAAATCTTTAGCCCTTTCATAGGTCCCTTTGAAAGGTGCTTTAGTCATCTTGCCTTGTAAACAAGATTCACATACTTCAAACGAATCCATTTCATTTGATTTCAAAAGTCCATTCTTTTGAAGTGTATGTATTCGGTTCTTGTTTATATGACCAAGGCGACAATGCCATAAGTAGGAATCACTCAAATCCCTTTTGAGTTTCTTGGTGCTTGTATGGTACATTGAGCTACTAGATGATGTGTCATCATGAACCAATTCATAAATTCCATTTGAAGGCGAAGCCTTGAAATAGAATACATTATCTTTAGAAACATGAATATCATCATCAATAAAATTAACAACGTAACCACATTGTTTTAAGCGAGAAATAGAAATAATGTTTCTACACAAATCCGGAGCATACAAAACATTTTCTAAAATAAGTTCCAATCCACTTGGAAGCTTCAAAATAAAATCTCCTTGAGCTTTAACATGCACCTTTGCACCATTGCCCATATAGAGACTTGATGTTCCCGCCTTATGATCACTTCTTTTGAACCCCTGCAAAGAATTGCAAATATGAGTTCCACATCCAGTGTCTAATACCCATGTATTAGAAGAAGTAATACTTAGCTCTATATATACCATATATATATTACCTGAGGTTTGCCCTGCATCCCTCTTGTCCTTCAACTCCTTAAGGTAGACCGGACAGTTTCGTTTCCAATGACCCATCTCACCGCAACCGAAACATGGGTCTTCCTTGGGGTTTGCCTTCTCGGTGACCTTTTGCTTCTTGGCCTTGTTGATGGTTGGGGTAACCATCTTCCCCTTCCCTTTGCCTTGATAGGCGGGTCCTTTTCTCTTAGCCACCTTTGGCTTAGAGGTGTTACCTTTGGACCCACCTTGATCGATTGCTAACACGGGTAAAGCCCTTTTACCCATGCTAGTTTCCGCCGTTCTAAGCATACCGTGAAGCTCACCTATGCTCTTATCCATCCCATTCATATTGTAATTAATTACAAATTGATCAAACCTTTTTGAAAGGGAATTAAGGATAAGATCGGTGGCTAACTCATTTGATATGTTTAGGTTAAGATGGTTAGCACGATCAATAAGGCTCTTCATTTTGAGGACATAAGAGGAGACGGATTGGGTGTCATCCATACGACATGCATGTAGCGCTCGAACCGTTTCGAAGCGCTCGACACGTGCTTGTTGAAGGAACATCTCCTTCAATTGCGTAATCATGTCATATGCACTATGATGTTCGAAATCCTTTTGGAGTTCGGGTATCATAGTCCCAAGCATTAGACAAGCGACTTGCACCGAATCGGCGCAATACTTGTCATAATAAGCCATGCCCTCTATATCTTCCTCATCCGGTTGGTCGGGAATAGGGTCCTCCAACACATACGCTTTGTCCTCAAGTTTGAGGACAATCCTAAGATTACGGAACCAATCCATAAAGTTCGTATGGTTGAGTTTGTCTTTCTCGAGGAGAGACCTTAATGATAGGTTGTTTAGGTTAAGTGGTGCATTTTGCATGTTGTTGTTATTTGCGGCCATCTACAAAATTTAACAAAGTCCTTTTAAGTATCGATTTTAAATTTAATAAACAATACCCTTTTATTTTTAATTGTTTTATTAAATCTTAGAATCCAACGGTAAATCAAATTTCGGTTAGGTGACCTTTATCCCGTTATTTGATTTAGCTAGGTAGTCATTTATGTGACAATTGCAATCCTTTTGCAACTTCTAAGTTATGGGATCATGCAATCCTTTTGCATGGCATATTTATCCCATCAACGCCTATTTGTTCCTCATGCTTCGGTGACCCTAAGTTCATGATTCCCAAATCAAGTCGTCCTACTTGTGTAAACATGTAGACTTAACATACAAGTAGTTAGGTGACCTTTATCCCATATGTATGCGAAGTGTACCTTATTCATATTAGTTCACTCATGACGGTTAGGTGACCTTTATCCCATCAAGAGATTCCTAATATGTCTAAGTGTTTCCACAAAAGGATGGCGTTTAACTTGTTTACCTTGTTTTAGTTAAGGGATTTTAAGTTTTCATAAATTCTAGTTTAAGAAAACATTTGCCATACACCAACATGCATTTGGTGTATAGTTCATTATGAAAAGCCAATTTCATGTCTATAAACCATTTTATATATATGATCTTAATAACCGTTTATTAATGTCCTTTTAGCCATTTTTTAATTTAACCATTTAAATTGACGTTTTGCATGTCGTTAATTAATGTATAATTTAACCAATTAAATTGCCATTTTGCTTGTTGTTAACTTGTGTGATTAACTTGTAGCATACAACCATACAATCCACAATCATACAATAAACAACCATGCATGCAAAACAAATATGTTCACAATCAAGCCATTTTGGTAGACATTTGTTTAGCCGAAAACAAATGCCACCGGATAAGGGGTTATAACACAAAGTAGGAGATTTCAAATCTCCCACTTAACCTTGCATCCAAATGCTTCTTCATGTGTTCTTCAAGTCTTCATCATTCTTCATCATTTTACAAAATATATCCTAATACATTTTGTCTAAAAAATGAAATTACAACCTAATCTATTTTACATACCAAATATAAAATAAATTACATAACCAAATGAATTATTACATGTCAAATGAATAAATATTATTACAAACCAATTGAATAAATATTAATCAACCATGCATGCAACCAAACACAAGGTCAAGGCTTAGATTGTGAACATCATCAACATAAGTGATAGGCAATACAGAATCACAAGTGATTGGAAACACAGAATCACAAGTGATCTGCAACACAGAATCACAAGTGATCTGCAACACAGAATCACAAGTGATCGGCAATACAGAATCACAAGTGATTGGCAGTACAGAATCACAAGTGATTGGCAGTACAGAATGCAGAATCACAAGTGATTTGGCCAAAATGACAACCACCCAAAACCGAAAATTTTACATTCTACTTCATGCATGTTCATAGAATGCAAAATTATAATGGGTTTAATAACCATCTCGAAGCATATTTCAACAACTTCGGCTCTAGATACCATTGTTGGGATTTAACAAGTTCATAAAATACTTAAACCATTTTAAGAATTAAGAAAGCGGAAGCATGTTAATTATCAATTTTAGACTTGTTAAACTTTAACCAATTAAAGTTAAATCCCAATTAGGATCAAGTTGTGATATATACTTACAAACTACAAGCAAGTAAAGAGATTATACCTACTCCAAGCTTGCTAGTAAATGATGAAGATGATGATGATGAATGGAGCTCCAAAAGTGTGAAACCTCAAGTTGTTATACCCCAAACTTGTGCACCAACACCCTAGCTTTGGTTAGGATTTATTGACACTTGAATTTAGCTTCCAAAAACCAAATTAAGAACCCTTTGAATCCCCTTAAACCCCACGGTTTTGGCAGTAGAAATGGGAGGAGCAAATGCAGTTTTTTTGATTACTTTTGATGTGTAAATGCATGTGTGTTTTAGTCTCCAAGAGAGCCTTGGTTAATATGCATTTAGAATGGAAGTAACATGGTAAAAGACAAGTCAAAAGAGCATGCTTACTCCATACTCCCATGCCACTTCCAATTCTTTTAAATAAAATGGTTTGTTTTATAAAATTAGATTTTATAAAACACATTTTATAAAACTTCCATTTATTATATACATTTTATTATATAAAACCAATTTATATATAAAAATGTAACATAAATAAATTAATTATTTAACCAATAAATAATTAAATCCATAATATATAAATTATTCCATAATTTATATAATACACATCAAATAATATTTAAGAAAACCATTTTTCTTAAAGTTCAAGTGTCGCGTATTTGATCAATGAACCAATCGTTAAAATCAAATACAAATAAGGTGTCGGTAAGTTTGTTATTGGGTATGACCCGACTTGGATCATAACACGTCAGCCACATTAATTTAATATGTCTCTCGGGCATACGAAATACCTTCATCTTAACCTTTTCACCTTTTCATTAAGTATAGCAATCGGCTCCTCAACATACTCTAACTTGTTGTTTAGCTCAATTTTATCTAATGGCATCCATGAAGAATCATCCGTAAGACACTTACGGAGATGGGAAACATGAAATGTATTATAGATCCCCGCAAGCTCTTCGGGTAATTCCAAACAATACACAACTTCACCAACACGAGCTAAAATTTTAAATGGCCCAATAAACCTAGGAGCTAACTTTCCCCGTTTTCAAAAACGAATAATACCCTTCCATGGCGAAACCTTAAGCATCACCATGTCACCTTCTTGGAACTCAATCAGTCCCCTACGTTTATCAGCATACGACTTTTGTCTATCTTGAGCCACTTTCAAATGAGTCCGAATCATCTCAATCTTGCTATTCGTCTCTAAAACCAAATCGGTACTCCCGATTTCCCTTTGTCCCACTTCACCCTAGCAAATCGGAGTTCGACACCTTCACCCATAAAGCATCTCATAAGGTGGCATTCCAATACTAGTATGATAACTTTTATTGTACGAGAATTCCACCAAGGGCAAGTGCTCATCCCAACTACCACCGAAATCAATAATACACGCCCGTAACATATCCTCCAACGTTTGATTCGTACGTTCGGTTTGACCGTCCGTTTAAGGATGGTACTCCGTGCTCATTCTCAATTGTGTACCCATATCTTCATGAAACCTATTCCAAAACCGAGAAGTGAAACGAGTATCTCGATCCGAAATAATAGATATAGGAACCCCATGTCTCGATATCACCTCCTTGATAAACAACTTTGATAAAGTCTTTGACGATATCATTTCCCGAATGGGAAGAAACAAAGTACTTTTTGTCAATCGATCAACTATCACCCAAATCGTATCAATTTGGATTCTCGCCGTCTTTGGTAACTTGGTAATGAAATCCATGGTAATGTGCTCCCATTTCCATTTCGGGACTTCCAAACGGTTGTAACTACCATACGGCTTTTGGTGATTGGCCTTAACATGCAAACACGTGACACATTGTTCAACATACTTTACAACATCACGTTTCATGCCTGGCCACCAATACTCTTTCTTCAAATCAAGATACATCTTCATTGCGCCCGGATGAATGGAATACTTTGGCTTATGTGCTTCATCAAGTAGCACTCGTCGATAATCTCCCATTCTAGGCACCCACACTCTTCCTTGAAAAGGCAACAAACCATGCGGACCTAAAGTAATAGACTCCGTTTACCCCACGATTCGTTCTTCATGCTTATTGTTAACAAAAGCTTCAATTTGAATCTCATCGAGCTTTTCAAGAAAATCGTTATTAATAATCATGCGTAACGATCCTAATCGTATCGCCATATGTTGACTCTTCCGACTTAACGCATCCGCGACCACATTCGCCTTACCCGGATGATAAAGTATTTCACAATCATAATCTTTTACCACATCCATCCATCTACGTTGACGATAATTCAAATCTCGTTGGTCAAAAAGATGTTTTAAACTTTTATGATCCGAATAAATCGTACACTTGACACCATACAAGCAGTGGCGCCAAATTTTCAACGCATGAACCACCGCTGCCAATTCGAGATCATGAATCGGGTTTCTCTTTTCGTGTTCCTTTAATTGTCGAGAGTCGTAAGCGATGACTTTACCTTTTTGCATTAGAATACAACCGATCCCATTTAAAGAAGCATCACAATAAACCGTCATGTCTTCTACACCTTCCGGCAACACTAAAACCGGAGCTTGACATAACTTCTCTTTTAACAATTGAAAAGCAATTTCTTGCTCGTTTTCCCTAGTAAATCTCGCGTTCTTTCTTGTCAACTTCGTTAACGGAGAAGCGATCTTAGAAAAGTTTTGGATAAACCGACGATAATAACCGGCCAATCCGAGAAAACTTCGAATTTTTGTAGGTGTAGTCAGTTGTTCCCAACTTTTTACCGTCTCTATCTTCCCCGGATCTACTTGAATACCATCTTTGTTCATAATATGGCCAAGGAATTGAACTTCTTTTAGCCAAAATTCACACTTGAGAGTTTAGCATACAACTTCTCCTTCCACAACGTCTTCAACACTTCACGCAAATGATGTTCATGTTCCTTCATACTCTTCGAATAGACAAGTATGTCGTCAATGAACACAATTACCCACTTGTCCAACATAGGTTGGCACACTCGGTTCATAAGATCCATGAATGCCGCCGGTGCATTCGTAAGACCAAAAGGCATAACTACAAACTCAAAATGCCTGTAACGCATTCGAAAGGCCGTTTTATCAACATCTTCCTCACGGAACCGTATTTGGTGATAGCCGGACCGTAAGTCAATTTTAGAAAAATAAGTCGCGCCTTGGAGTTGATCAAACAAATCGTCAATCCGAGGCAATGGATAACGATTCTTGATCGTCACTTTGTTCAACTCCCGATAATCGATGCACATCCGCATACTACCATCCTTCTTCTTCACGAATAAAACCGGAGCGCCCCATGGTGAAGCACTCGGTCGAATAAAACCCTTTTCAAGCAACTCTTGGGTTTGATTTAACAACTCTTGCATTTCCATTGGTGCTAACCGATAAGGAGTTTTAGCAATGGGAGTAGCCCCCTGAACCAACTCGATGCGAAACTCGACTTGTCTTTCCGCCGGAGCACCCGGTAATTCATCCGAAAAAACGTCTTCAAATTCATTAACCACCGAAATTTCACGAATGGATGGTGGCTCTTCACGAGTATCAATCACATGGGCAAGAAAAGCCATGCCACCACTAGTAAGAAAAAGACGTGCCCGTGCATAAGTTCATAATGGCACAAGTCTTCTTCGTTTCTCTCCATGAATAATTAACTCTCCCCCACTTGGGGTCTTTACACGAATAGACTTTTCATGGCACGCAATATCGGCTCTATAACGATCGAGCCAATCCATACCCACAAAAATATCAAATTCACCCAAAGTCATCGGGATAAGATCGATTTTAAACGTTTCGGTACCAAACACAACATTACAATCATTACACACATCAACCCCTAGCACCGTCTTACCATCCGCTATTTCAACCTCTACCGGATGACTTAACTCTGCTAGCGGTTTGTTAAGCTTAGACATAAATCGAGGTGATACAAATGACAAACTTGCACCGCTATCAAATAATATCCTTGCCGGATTAGAGTTAACCATGAAAGTACCTGAGACAACTTCATTGGATTGCTTGGCCTCATCATTGGTCATTAAGTAATTTCGTCCTCTAGCCGTACCCGCCACCTTCTCTAGCCGTTTAACATGATTGGTGTTCAAGTCAGGACACTCCGACTTTCAGTGTCCTTCTTTGTTGCAATTAAAGCAAGTAAGCTTGTTTGTCGAAGGAGGCTTTGTATAATCTCGAGACAAATGGCCTCGTACCCCACAATTGTAGCAAGTAGGGATAAAGCTCCCGAAGCCACCCTTCTTCACGCTATTTACACTTTCGGAACCCTTCTTGCTCTTCTTGCTTGAAAAGTTCGATTGACTCGAACCTTCGAATTTTCTCTTAGGAAAAGAGAAATCACTTCTTTTTGGAACCTCCGACTTGAAACCCCGGGCTAACTCAAACAATTCATCAAAAGATTTAGCCATTCCCCAAATAATCTTACGCTTTAACTCATCGCTTAGTGTACGATAAAAATCTAGCATCAACATATCACCTACATGCTCCGGACAAAAACGAGTCTTTGACAAGAAGGTAGACTTGAGAGTAACCAAGTCCATCGAACCTTGTCGCAAATCGCACAACTCGTCCTGGATTTTGTTAAGGTCGGATGGAGTCCAATATTCATCAAAGAACTCCTTTTTAAACTCATCCCATGTCAAGCTCATACATTGCTCTTCACCATACAACTTAATCTTATCATCCCACCACAACTTAGCCTTTTCACGCTGCATACTAGAACCGTATCTTGTTTTCTTCTCGGGAGGACATTCAGCGGTATGGAAAGCCCCCTCGATGTCGGAGATCCAACATGTGCTTTTCAACGGATCTCTCACCCCATTGAACATAGGAGGTTGAGCATCCTTGAAATTTTTGTAATGGAAGTCCCGCCTTCTATGTCCACCATTACCATCACCCCCTTCGCCCCGAGGATAAATGTTTCTAGCATCTAATGCCTCTTCGATCGCGACATTCATTCCCTCATTGATTAACTCGGTTACTTGCCCATCAACCGATTCTTGGAAAACCTTTCAAACATCCTCAAGAAATTCCGCTTTTTGCTTTTTAATGATGGCCTCAACCTTGGCCGTGAATTTAGAGTCCTCGCTCGGGCCTCCGTCATTAGTGTCGTGTCCGTTTCTCGTCTTCATTCTATAAAACGAAATAGGTTAAACAACGAAACGATAACACATGACACATACATACCATACCGCCCCATCTTGCTCAACAATCATCGTACATCGCTTGCTTGACACGACTTGGACCTGTAACAATGGTAGCTAGTCATTGTTACGCGAGCACGTCGCATTAATCTTGCTAGTACAACGTCTATCTCGCTTGATGATTGCAAACACAACACAAAACAATTAGTGCAAGGTTAATTCACATAAACTTAAACACTAACCAATTCCCGGTCCGACTTGTCTCCTACAAGTCCCGCATAAAACGCATACATAATAAAGTCCAAGTCTAGGCACCTATCTCAAGTCGCCTAAATCCCTTAGACCATGCTCTGATACCACTTGTAACAACCCAACCCGTTAACCAACCGAAAACAGACCACAAAAGAAAAGTTTTTTTTTTTTACACAACAAGGGTGCGCGGCGCAGACCCTTTGGTGCGAGGCGCGCACATGCAGTTTTAGCTTCTGTCCGGTTTTGCAAATTTTCATTTAATGATCTCCCACTTCCCGACACTTTCAGACGAAACGCTTTCTACAACACATTAATATAGTTAAAACTAACACGTTTCAATAATAAAACTAGTTTTGCGTCACCGGGCCCACATCGTCCCGAGTTACGAGTTTCGTACAAATATAAGTTTCGACCACAAAAGTTTAATTTCCAAACGACACTTCGAGCATGGTGTTTGGGGTTTAACTACCCATAACTTGGTCGAACTTCCAAAAGCTAAACTTCCAAAAAGCGTCCCCTATAAAAAACAAGCGGGATCACTAATCCAAACGAACGCCCTTACCCTTTTCCACACCGGAGCCTATAAAAAGGTAAACAACGAGAGGGTAAGCAAAACGCTTAATGAATGCAATAATTATACATATACATATATAACTTACTTACTTGCAATCACCTACAACATTTTTGCATAGATACTAGCAATATAATTAGCATACCATCATAACGTATAACGCTAAATCTCCAATACACAAGCTAGTATAACAAAATCATAATACACAAGCAATATATTATGCTACACCACAAAACACAACACTGATGTTCACAACATCCATTAGTATTTAATTCACAAGGCTAGCCCTACGAATGGTATCGTCAACAACGAACTTGAATCCCATCAGTCCCAATTAATGTGGTATCGTCAACATCGAACTTTAAGCCCTCATCGGATGTCACTACAATAGTGGTATGGCTTCGTCAACATCGAACTTTAAATCCATACATATGAGGTATCGTCAACATCAAACTTTAAACCCTCAACCAACAAACAAATAGTGGTATGGCATCATCAACATCGAACTTTAAATCCATACCCCACAAGCAAATAAATCATATACATACATATATAATTATTCCACTCACCTTAATGCTTCGCTGACGGATTTATACTTCCGCAAGCTTCAAAGCAAAGTACCTAATACATTAAGTACTCAATCAACACACAAACTAGTTGGACTAAGCACCAACAATTCACTCATGTGCATTTAATGACTTAAATGCATTAAATGACCCATTTATACCAAAACCGTCCATTTAAGGTCAAGACCATCATAAATCACTAAAAGCTAGTGATTAAGGTCCAACAACACTAATTAACACAAAATCGGGGTATTTCATACACATCTTTCCCAACTAGGTTAATTATTACCCATTTAACCTTTTTAAGGTCAACACACTCATTTCGGGTTATCCACTAACCCAAATAACACCCATTTACTTAATATCTAGGTGTGCTAGTAGTTAACTAACCAATTAGGACTCATAAACACCAATTTACACAATTAAATTTAGCTCTTACACTTTAACCCAAGCCACAAAACCCCAAACTTGCACTAACTTGGGTTTAACACAAATTGAATCTCATTTTAAGATACTAAACACAAAATTAACTCTAAAACGAGTTTGAGACTTACCACACACTAAAAGAGATGCTAGGAGTCGAGCACACACAAGCTTTGAACCCGATCTAGCGAAAACCCACTTGAAAAGCTTCAAGATCTACTTTCTCTCTCTACTCTCTCTCTCTCTACTTTATGAAGAAGATGATGTGGTTGGTGAATGTGAAGTAATGAGCCCAACCAGTCCTCTGGTGGTCATAAACTCAGCTCCAAGTGAAAAGTCCAAAATACCCTCCATTTAAAATGAATTAAAAACAGAAAACTGTGCCTAGGAGCAGTGCGCCACGCGCACCATTAAGTGTGCGCGGCGCGCACAAGTTTCTGGACGGCTTCTGAATTCTGTTTAAATACTCAGTGATACCCACACTCTATGTACTATATTTACACTGCTGTACAATAATAATTTGGGTCTTACATGTGAAAACGCACTTAGTGTACTGGCTCTGAGTAGACGGCGATGTCTTTGAACTCGTCTGTCGTTTGTGTAGGCGACAATACGCTACACATAAGACTCTCCTTGAAAATGTCAAGTCCTCATAGTTATGTTCGTTATGGTCATGAAAATTAGCTTGGTTCCGCGAGAGCTTATCAAGTATTGTGCCCCAACAATACCCTTCGAAGCGACCCCACTTCACTCTCACATAAGTGATTCACCACTGAATGACTACTGATTAACCACGCATGGTTATTTCAGTTGAATCATTAAAATTCATAGGCTTATCCTATTACTTGTCACTTTTAAGAATGGACTATAAAGTCTACTTTCAATTAGTAAACTCCCTTTAAAAGGTGTAGGGGTTGCTAGTTTAGTAATTAACTACCCCACAGTGACTTCGCCAGTTCATACAAGTAGGTTATCCTATTAAACTCAGATCTTGGGATCTCCAGTCAACTGAGTTAGGTTTTCCTTCATATTAACTTAGCCTTTCAAGGGCTTCAATCCCATTCCCACGGACGATTCATACATTAACTCTCTGCTTAAGCCTTTTGTCAGCGGATCCGCAACATTATCCTTTGACTTCACATAGTCAGTAGTGACAATTCCTCTAGAGATTAGTTGTCGTACTTTATTATGTCTACGTCTCATATGTT
The DNA here is from genome assembly GCF_046630445.1 of Rutidosis leptorrhynchoides. Taxonomy (NCBI): domain Eukaryota; kingdom Viridiplantae; phylum Streptophyta; class Magnoliopsida; order Asterales; family Asteraceae; genus Rutidosis; species Rutidosis leptorrhynchoides. The sequence goes on along the minus strand of NC_092338.1, from coordinate 179,360,604 downwards.
TATTCATATCATTACACATTGTAATATGAGCTCTACCAATCACCGATTGGCTATCATAATGTATACATATAGCCGACACCGGCTTAGGCCATCTTGATATATTCTCAAGGAATTGACGTAGCCATTCTTCCTCTTCACCAACTTTATCTAAAACGATGAATTCTGATTTCATCGTGGATATAGCAATAACCATTTGGTTAAACGATTTCCATGATATAGAAACACCTTTAAGTGTGAATACACACCCACTTGTCGCTCTGGAATCATTCATATCAGATATCTAGTTTGCATCACAGTGTCCCTCGATCACTGCAGGATAGTTTCCTTACAACATATACTAAGTCGGATCTAGTACAACTCAATAGATACATTAGAACGCTATCATGCATCATGTTCTTGATATCAAATACAAAACACCCCACATTTTAAAGTTATTGTGTTCATTTTACACAACTAACAAGGGTTACTGCTCATTCTTTTAAACCTTCCCCCACATGTCTTGCAACTTGATATCATAATCATGTATATCTAATATGATTCTAATCAATGAATCGTTCAAATACCCACACATAAGATTTACATCTTTTGTGATCTATATTTTAACACATTTGAGCAATTCTTAGTCATATTCTATGTTTGACCTACAGACGTCGAATTTAAAAAACTTAACAAAGTTTTCGCACTCAAATTATATTTCCACATCTGAATTCTGATTAGGTAATTCAAATCTCAAGATAATAATATAATAAAGATTTATTTTAATATATAAAGCAATATATATATATATCCACTTATAAACCCTTATATAAAGGTAATCCATTAAAACTTTATAACTAGTTTCATAGGAAGATGATGCATTTAACGATTATATTTTAATTTTTTAAAAGATTCATGATCAACAACTATCCTTATCCTTATGGAAATATAAATAATCCATATAGTTCAAATAAATACATCACATAATTTCCATGAACAAACAAAATCTATTTATGACATAAGATTCTTATAAGTATAACATGGTTTTTAAATCATGTTTTAAAACCACAACTAATCCATAACATATCTAACATGCCAGGTTATATAATCATAATTCAAAGCAAGATGTCAAAAATATTGTACGTATAATTCATCTAGCTAGAATTAAACTAAACGTGAGAAAGTTTAATATAAATTCTTTATAACCATTCGAAGAGGAACATACACTGTAGACATATAAGTCAGCAAGCAACAAAATTATCCTAATATATAAACAGCATACATAATCGATGATAGGAACAAATAATTCTATTATAAGATAAATATGCCAGTTTCGTATTCGAATATGTTTAAGTTTGTAGGCAAAATATATACGAAACTGAAATATGTATACATATTATCACAAACAAAATAATATGTAGAATAAATAATCAGAAAAAGAATAGAAAGTTAAAACCATCTAACCGATAAATAAGGTTGAACCGGGCTTGTGTTTAACACAATTCCCTTAAATAGATTCGACGTTTTTTCCCAGGGTACACCGGTCCGAAGCAGCGTAGTGCCGGACTTGAACACTTTCCTGAAAGATAACCGGAATGGGGAAACCTTGTTGTGACTGAGAGGGAAAACTAATTGAGTTTGTGCTCTTAGTTTTTGGTATATTTTTCTACAAAGTATAAGACCTTTATTTATAGTGAATATTATAGCCTTAGGTTTGCTCCCACAACCAATGTGGGACAAAAACCAAAACTTCTGAATTTTGCACCAAACTAGCAACTTTGAGATTCGATATCTCATTCACCTTTAATCCGTTTTGGACACGCCTTAGTTCATTTTAAAGCCCTCGTAAGAGGCTACAAAACCCACTAAATCATCATTAATATTGACTACTCCATCATATATTAATTAGTGTCCAAAGTTGGTGAAAACACACTTTTTACCAATTTTTCCAACACTGAAAAACCATATTCAAATTCGGTTTCGGTTTCGGTTTTGCTCGATCAGAATACTATACAACAAATTCGGTTTTATTTTTTCCGGTTTGATTTCGATTCGGTATTCGATTTAAATAGTTTTAAACCAAATATTGAATACCCCTATATCTAATTTCGAGGTGTTCTGTGCTTCTGAATGAAATGGTGTTGGGTTGGTTTACTATGTTGGGTTTTATGTTGGGTTTCATTGCGGGTATATTATTTGAAATGGTGTTGATTTTGAAAGAAATAATGTTAATTTATGTTTCATTTTGATTATGAGTGAACGTTGAAATTTATCGACGCATATAAGTTTGTTCATGAAAAATGAAAATGAGTTGGTGTAGACGGGGTCGTCTGAAGGAAAGTCTAAAGTCTAAAGTCTCTTGTAATCCCACCTTAATTCTATTAATGCATAAACGAGTTTGTTCACAAAGTGGAAATAACAATTGTTATTCTTACACATAAGTAAAGTCACTTATAATCTGCTACTTTTCTAGACGATTCTAAACCCAATAATAATTCACTTATAATAAACTATTAATTATTAAAATATTTTTTTAACGACGATATCGACATCGAATGCTCTCATTTGTCACCCACACACGCGTTAGAATGAAATCCAATTCGCGAAGATATTGATAGTACCATCAAAGGTTGAGAAAACCCCTTCAGAGACCTTCCCAAATCGCATTGATTTTGACAGTATCATCCAGTGGCGGAGCCACGTTGTAAACTGTGGGTGCAAATGACACCATCGAAATTTTGAAATATATACTTATAAATTGCATGATTGAACATAAAAGTTAAGGTACTTGAGTTGGTAGAATTTTACATACATTTATTTAAAAAAGGGTGCAAATTCAATTGCTTATTTAATCTTTTTTTTTTTTTTTTAATCTTCAAAATTTTCAATTCAAGTCTACTTAATATTCTTTTATTTATTATTTAGTGTGAAAACATCTGTTCAATCCTTTTGATTATGACCTTTTCCCTTTTTCATCCTTTCTTCTCATTCATCAGTTTACTTTAATTTGTATTGTTTCTGAATAATGTTAATAATTTGTTACATCGAAAATAAATACTCCGTAGAATTTTTCTTAAACGACGGTTATGAGTCACAAACGGAGTCCGAACGCGATGTCGGAACTCACTTACCTAATTATTTCATTGGTCGAACTATTAGAGTCTTACCGCCTCAGGAGGGAACCCCCACGACGAAATCATACGGGCATCTCGTGTTGTAAAACCATCATTGGTAAGGTTCAAACGCAAGACGTCCGCAATCTCCGAGGCCCATGGAGTGGACGTGTAAAAACAAGTGAAAATTTTGCAAGAAATTAGAGTCGAACCCCTGGATCAACTTTTGCAACAAATTGTAACGACCCTACTTTTTTCGTTATCTTTTACCGTTAATTATTTAACGACCGTTAACTGTTATTCGTCTCACGTCATTTCTATGACCTATATTATTATTTTTGTAATAATATATTAAGTATTATGTGTTAAATGAATATTTATATTCATATTTTTAATCGTACGTTTACACGAATCGTGGATTTCTATCCGGCGAATCTTTTCGGTTTTTAAACCAACGGTCGAGCTTTTGGGATTTTAAATTCTAATTATTTTAAAATATGATATTTTAATGTCATATATTTATATATAGTGTTTATATATATTTTTCGTCGCGTAGTTAATATCTCTCCGATTATTTAATCGCGTAATCGTGTTTTCGCGTTTCGGGTTTCGATCGGGCGTTCAGGCCACAAGGATTTTATCACTTTATCAAATTAGCCCACAATTGGGGCCCACCCCATCCCAATCGGCCGAACCCCTAGGGGGGGGGGAGTGCCTTTTCTCCTTTCATTTTTTTTTTTACACTACACTTTAGTTTCCTAAACCTAATTTCTAATTTTTGCTCTCTTTTTCTCTCTCCCTTATCCCTTGGCCGTCGCCAACCATCACACCATCATCATCATCCTTCAACAAAATATTACTTGGATCATTAAATCGTTTACACAATCGGATTCCTCATTCTGTTCTCTACACGCTCATATTAACCAATTCTTGATTAGGGTATAAACCCTAACCATAGCTTTTCAATTTTTCTTATATTTTTCTGTTTTTATATGTTATATTGATAGTATGATGCTTATATGTTATTGTATTTTTGATTGTATGCGTAGAAGTGCTCGTTAATTCATGTTTTCGATTTGATTGTTTTGGGACAGCGGTTTGATTGTTGTTTTCTGTATATATAACTGATATAAAAGTGAAGTTAAAGTGTTTAAATGAGTTCCTCTTATCAAGACATTAATTTTAGACTCCGGATTCATGTCATTTCGATTCCCGGAGCTCTAGATATGCTTAAAATGGTGTTTTGTTGAGATTAAATTGTGAAAACGAATTGGTATAGGTATGGTCCGACTTTGTGATCATCTTTGGAGTCTTTAGGGTGTACTAGTGTTTTAGGATTGATGATGGGATGAACTTTCATGTTCGGGTCATCGAAATCCAAGCCACGGATCACCCGGTATGACTAAAACATGTTTTTGAACGAATTAAAGCTACAAGTTGATTTATGGCTGTAAGTCACGAATTATTTGCTGTTCTTGGGGAGTTCTTGAGCACACTAATGTGTAGGGTGGGTTGGTTAGGCTAAGATATATATAAGACTCGCCGAACACTGATTCCCGGGGCTCAAGTTATGACCCGATGAACTTTTAATTAAAACTTATGGTTAATAATTATGACTTATGATATAAATAATGAATTTCATTATTAATAAATTACTTATGATATAAAAAGTAATTATTTAATTTAAGACTTATGATATACATATTTATTATATCATTTATTAATTACTTATGACTTAATTAAAAATTTAATTATACTTATGATTAATAATACTTTTATTATTAATGAAAATACTTATGGTAAGTATTAAACTTATATTATGAGATTATTGTAATAAGACTTATAATAAGGATTAATTAATTATTTAATTATTATAAGGCTTAGTTATTATTTAATTATAATTTAATTATTAAATACTTATGATTTAATAATTATAATTAGAAACTTATGATATGATTAATAATTCATTATTAATTAATAATACTTATGATATTATTTAAAATCTATTATTAATTAATAATACTTATATTATGACTAATATTTAATTAATTAGTTAAATACTTATTTTATATTAATTATATCATTTAAACTTATGTTAACTTTAATAATTCAGTTTAGTTTAATTAAACTTATGTTATGACATAATTATACATATATGACTTTAAATAACATTATAACCTATATTATTAATATAACTTATACCTTTAAAATTAATGTTGACTATGTTTGACCAAGGTTGACTTTTGAGTTGACTTTCGGTTGACTTTGACTTTCAGTTGACTTTTGTTGACTTTCTAATTAAGGAAACTTTCCTAACTTATAATCTTTCCAAAAATATCAACTTTCTAAATATAGAAACTTTCTAAATTTGGAAACTTTCCAAAAATAGAAACTTTCCTAAAATAGAAACTTTCCAAAGATAGAAACTTTCCTAGAATAGAAACTTTTCTAAAATAGAAACTTTCCTAAAATAGAAACTTTCCAAAAATGGAAACCTGCTAAAAATAGAAACTTTCTAAAAATAGAATGTGTGTGTCCCTACGTTGTTCCGATCAAACCGATGCATGTTTAGTGTTGTTCTATATCTACTTGCAACATGTACAATAGCTATCATACTAAGACTTGACTTATATCGACCTGCTTTATTTATATGTCGGCGTTGTGATCATTCCTGATCACTTTACTTCGTTTGCTGTTCGCATATTTGTGTGGTTACTTCGTTTGCTATTAAGGTGAGTTATAGTCCCGTTTTTACATACTTTTCAAAGTATATTTTTGGAATGTGATTACATGCATTTTATTTTACGTTTAGACACAAGTGACAATTAAATTTAAATTATTCGTTATGAGTTGAACAAAATATTCCCTAGTCTGGTAACTGTAATCACTGGTTTCTATTAGTGAACGCGAATCCTACGGATAGATCTATCGGGTTTGCCAACCCCATTTCGAGCTAGTCGCGCTAGCAATTTATAATCGGAATGTTTAGTACTTCGTATTTTGTTGTAGATAGACTTGTTCAGTGTATATTATTATTGTGTTTGGCAAGGGTAAATAAAAGGTTAAGTGGTTACCAGGTGGCTCGTTGATAATGGAATAATGTTTAATGTTTTCTAACATTTTAAATCTTGTGGTCTAAAGTTTATTCAATTATTTAAACCTATAATTCACTCAACATTTTTGTTGACAGTTTACTCGCATGTTTTCACAGGTACTTGAGTTTGTTTGATGCTTCCGCTGTGTTAGAAGAGTCTGCATGCATTTGGGCAGATTTTGTTAAACATTTATGAAACTTTGAACTTGCATTTTATTTTGGGATAATTTAAACTTGTGGGTTTTGTTGACAATGTTTTAATGTCAACTTTGGTTATTAATAAGTTGGCTTGTTTAAACTACATATTTTTAGTATATTTCCTTTTAGGAAACTTTTTGAATAAAAGAATGCAAAGTTGTTTATTAAATTCATTTAAAGTTCGATCAAGCTGTGGGACCAAGTGACGGAGCCGTTAAGTGTTTTGACGGGGCCATCACAGTTGGTATCAGAGCTGGTTTAATCGCGTCCATTCTTGGCTGATTAATCGTAAAGGGGGTTCTCACAGTGTTACCTGTGACGAAGCATTGGCTCTTGCCCCTTGAGGCCCCTTTCTAGGGTTAGCCGGTTTGGCGGAGACGCAGGCTGTAAAATCAGTGTCTGAGGTACGCTCAGTGGTCACCCTGTTCTCAGGAAAGGCACTGGGTAGGTTTTACCTCAACTGTGATGTTATCACAGTCAGTATCAGAACTCTGGTTGTAGGGAACTAGGCGGTCTTAATGTGGTCAACCCGTGGTTTTTAGGGTGCATTAGAGTCTAGTCTACAGCCCGACCTTTCTTGTTATAGCATTATTATGTATTTCATTTCGTATAAGGAATAATTATAAGTTATTGCTTATGATATTTCTATGTTGTATGTGGTTTGTGGTTTTACTGTTTGGAGATGTCGACTTCGAGCAACAATTCCATTCCGGCTCCTGCTCCTTCATCCGCTGCTAGACGCTGTGCTGATCAGCCTTTGATCGATGATCCTGTTAACCACTACATGGCTACCATAACTCACATGACTAGAGCATACTCGAATGAGACGCGTATTAATGCTCTCAGCGACTGTATGCGGATTTTGCCGCATAACGAGGTGATGAACGAGATTAGAGCTAGTATGGATTCGTTTATCAGTTTCAAGCATAATGTTGGGTTCGAGAATAGGAAGTGTAACTGTAAGGTGGATGCTAAGTTCGAGGCTCTTGATAGCATAGTTCGTGGTCTGAAGTCAGAGTTGGAGGAGGTTAAAGGAAAGTTGAGGAAGTATGAGACCCTTGTCGAGCCTCATACCGGCCCAGCTTATCACACCCGCTCTAAGCAGATGTGATATGATGATTCATGATTGATTATTTATTTCACAAAACTTAATGTCCTTTTATACAGTCATTTTTGGGTGATGTACGGCGTTTTTCCGAGGATTTTATTAAGGATTATGTTATGGGATATTTTTCATTATGTATGGATGGTTATTTCTTTATGACATCTATTATCATTATCATATTTTAATTCTGATGTTGTGACTCTTGGCATGTTATATTATGCGTAATATAGTTCATGTATGTTAGGTGCTATGTATGTTGTATGATTTCTATCATAAGGTATGTATGCATGTGGTGGCTATTTCTATAACTATCATAACTGTCATGTTATTACTCATAGTGTTTATTGACTATTATTTTAATGGTTAATCATTTCGTGTTCGATCTATTCCTTTATAACACTGGTATTATTCTTAGTACTAATGGTTGTGTTATTCTGTTTTGAAGATCATGCCTCCCCGCGAGTCCAACGAAGCCTGTATGCAACGGCTTATCTCCGAAGGAATAGCAGCTGCTATAGCAGTTAATGCTAATGCTAATGCGAATAACAATAACCAGGTGGGATGCTCCCACAAAACGTTCATGATAAGTCGTCCACAAGAATTTAGTGGCACTGAAGGACCCATTGGACTTAGTCGTTGGTTTGAGAAGATTGAGTCTATTTTCAGGGTTAGCCGAGTTCGAGAGGAGGACAAGGTTAGTTTCGCAAGATGCACTCTTAAAGATAGTGCGTTAACTTGGTGGAACAACTTGGTTAGTAGTTTGGGTAACGATGTGGCGTATCGTTTGACTTGGAACAACTTTAAAGAGAGAATGATCACCCGTTATCGTCCCCGGGGTGAACTTAAGAAGTTAGAGGCTGAGCTTAATAACTTGAAAATGAAGGGCACCGAATTAGATGCCTATGAACAAAGGTTCTTCGAGTTGACTTTGTTGTGCCCAAATGTTTATGCTGATGAGAATCTTAAGATTGAAGCTTATATTGATGGATTATCTGAGAAAATTGAGCATGGGGTTGAGTCTAGTGAGCCCCAGACTATTGAAGCTGCTATGTCTATGGAACATAAACTTAATGATAAGATTTTGAGGAGAAGTAAGGCTGCAGTGACCGATGCCAGTGAGGAAGTTGTTAAGAAGGCTGATAATGGGAAAAGGAGGTGGGATAATAACCGCAACCAGAACCAAGGTCAGCAGAAGAAACAAGATACTTCTGGTACTAATATCCGTAATCAGCGTGTTTGTCCTCAATGTTATAAGGCTCATGATGGTTACTGTACGGTTACTTGTAAGAGGTGTTCCAAGCAGGGACACATTGCTAAAGATTGTACGGTGCTTATACCGGGTTCTGCTACTCCTGCTGCAGGTGGTAGTAATAATGCTGGTAATAATGGTGGTAATGGTAATGGTAATGAGAAGCCGAGAAATGGTGGTAATCAGAGGGTTTGTTATGAATGCGATAAGCCGGGGCATTTCCGTGATGCCTGCCCTAACAAGAAGACTACTGAGAATGCACGTGGAAGAGCATTCAACATTAATGCCAGGGATGCTGAGGAAGATCCTAAACTTGTTACGGGTACATTCTCGGTCAACGATTTATCAGTTTATGTACTATTTGATTCAAGGGCTGATTTGAGTTTTGTGTCAATTAAATTAAGTCCAAAAATCAAAACTCCGTTAACTCCTCTAGACAATACTTATGATGTAGAGATAGCTAATGGTAAAGTGCTTACTGCTAAGACTGTGTATCGTAAATGTAACATTAATCTGGCTGGTAGAGATTTTGAGGTAAATTTGATATCGATTGACCTAGGCAGTTTTGACATTGTTATTGGTATGGATTGGTTGTCTGCGAATCGTGCTGAGATTGTGTGTTATGAGAAAGCTGTTCGTGTTACTAATGTGGTTGGAGAGCCACTGATGGTTTTTGGGGATAAGAAATGCAGACAGTTAAATCTTATTAGCTGTTTGAAAGTTCATAAACATCTCCGCAAAGGCTGTCATGCTATTCTCGCCCATGTTGTTGATTCTGATAGAGAAGAGAAGAGCGTTGGTGATGTTCATATTGTTAGAGATTTTTTCGAGGTATTTCCCGAAGATTTACCTGGCCTTCCGCCGCAACGCGCGGTAGAATTTCAAATCGATCTTGTTCCCGGTGCTGCTCCTGTAGCACGTGCTCCTTATCGACTTGCGCCTTTTGAACTTCAAGAATTGTCGAGTCAACTCCGTGAATTGTTAGACAAAGGGTTTATTCATCCTAGTTCATCCCCTTGGGGAGCTCCTGTTCTATTTGTAAAGAAGAAAGATGGTTCGTTTCGTTTGTATTGATTATCGTGAATTGAACAAGCTTACAGTTAAATATCGTTACCCTCTTCCAAGAATTGATGATCTGTTCGATTAGCTTCAAGGTTCGTCTGTTTATTATAAAATCGATCTTCGTTCCGGTTATCATCAACTGCGTGTTAAAGAATCTAATGTTCCGAAAACTGCTTTTCGCACCCGTTATGGTCACTACGAATTCCTTGTTATGTCGTTCGGATTGACAAATGCACCTACTGTGTTCATGGACCTCATGAACCGTGTGTATAGACCCTATCTGGACAAATTCGTTATTGTTTTCATCGACGACATCCTTATTTATTCTAAAAGTTATGAAGAGCACGAAGAACATTTGAAGTTGGTGCTTGATCTGTTGAGGAAAGAAGAGTTGTACGCTAAGTTCTCTAAGTGTGCTTTCTGGTTAAGAGAAGTTCAATTCCTTGGACAAATTGTTAGTAAACAGGGAATACAAGTTGATCCTGCCAAGATAGAGGCAATTGAGAAGTGGGAAACCCCGAAGACTCCTACTCAGGTTCGTCAGTTTCTAGGGTTGGCAGGTTATTATCGAAGGTTCATTCAAGATTTCTCTCGTATAGCGAAACCTCTGACTGCTTTAACGCACAAGGGGAAGAAGTATGAGTGGAAGGATGAACAAGAGACTGCTTTTCAAACCTTGAAGAAGAAGTTGACTACCGCTCCAATATTGTCACTGCCTGAGGGTAATAACGATTTTGTTGTTTATTGTGATGCTTCGCGTCAGGGCTTTGGCTGTGTTTTGATACAACGAAAGAAAGTCATTGCTTACGCGTCAGGTCAGTTGAAGATCCACGAACAGAATTATACAACCCATGATTTAGAGTTGGGAGCTGTTGTGTTTACGCTCAAGATTTGGAGACATTATCTTTATGGGGTCAAAAGTACAGTGTACACTGATCACAAAAGTCTTCAACATATTCTTGACCAGAAACAGTTGAACATGAGGCAACGAAGATGGGTTGAGACGTTGAATGATTATGATTGCGAACTTTTATATCATCCGGGAAAGGCCAATGTTGTAGCCGATGCGTTGAGTCGAAAAGAGAGGGTTGAACCTCGTAGATTTAGAGCTTTGAATATGACGATTCAAACTAACCTCGCAAGGCAGATTCTTGAGGCACAACAAGAAGCCTTAAAGGAGGAAAATTTTGTGAACGAGAATGTCAGAGGTATGGCTAAGAAGTTTGAGGTACGAGCAGATGGTACAAGATATTTTGAGGGACGTCTTTGGGTTCCGAAGTATGGTGATCTGCGATAACTTGTTCTAGATGAGGCTTATAAGTCTAGGTACTCTATTCATCCTCGTTCAGGAAAGATGTATCATGATCTTAAGGAGCTGTATTGGTCGCCTAATTTGAAAGCTGATGTGGCTACGTATGTGGCTAAGTTTTTGACATGTGCTAAGGTTAAATCTGAACATCAAAAATCGTCTGGACTGTTGGTGCAACCTGAGATTCCCGAGTGGAAATGGGAAGGTATTACAATAGATTTTATTACGAAGTTACCGAGAGTTGTGGGTGGCTATGATACCATTTGGGTGATTGTAGATTGACTCACTAAGTGAGCTCACTTTTTGCCTATTAAGGAAATAGATTCGATGGAGAAGCTTACTCGTTTATATTTGAAGGAGATTGTCTCTAGACATGGTGTTCCTGTATCAATCATTTCAGATCGAGACAATCGATTTATATCGAGGTTTTGGCGATCCTTACAGGAAGCTTTAGGAACTAAGTTGGATATGTGAAATGTCCCGTTCTTATTGATTAAAAACGTTCCATATTAATTGATTTCGTTGCGAGGTTTTGACCTCTATATGAGACGTTTTTCAAAGACTGCATTCATTTTAAAACAAACCATAACCTTTATTTCATCAATAAAGGTTTAAAAAGCTTTACGTAGATTATCAAATAATGATAATCTAAAATATCCTGTTTACACACGACCATTACATAATGGTTTACAATACAAATATGTTACAACAAAATAAGTTTCTTGAATGCAGTTTTTACACAATATCATACAAGCATGGACTCCAAATCTCGTCCTTATTTAAGTATGCGACAGCGGAAGCTCTTAATAATCACCTGAGAATAAACATGCTTAAAACGTCAACAAAAATGTTGGTGAGTTATAGGTTTAACCTATATATATCAAATCATAATAATAGACCACAAGATTTCATATTTCAATACACACCCCATACATAGAGATAAAAATCATTCATATGGTGAACACCTGGTAACCGACATTAACAAGATGCATATATAAGAATATCCCCATCATTCCGGGACACCCTTCGGATATGATATAAATTTCGAAGTACTAAAGCATCCGGTACTTTGGATGGGGTTTGTTAGGCCCAATAGATCTTTCTTTAGGATTCGCGTCAATTAGGGTGTCTGTTCCCTAATTCTTAGATTACCAGACTTAATAAAAAGGGGCATATTCGATTTCGATAATTCAACCATAGAATGTAGTTTCACGTACTTGTGCTTATTTTGTAAATCATTTATAAAACCTGCATGTATTCTCATCCCAAAAATATTAGATTTTAAAAGTGGGACTATAACTCACTTTCACAGATTTTTACTTCGTTGGGAAGTAAGACTTGGCCACTGGTTGATTCACGAACCTATAACAATATATACATATATATCAAAGTATGTTCAAAATATATTTACAACACTTTTAATATATTTTGATGTTTTAAGTTTATTAAGTCAGCTGTCCTCGTTAGTAACCTACAACTAGTTGTCCACAGTTAGATGTACAGAAATAAATCGATAAATATTATCTTGAATCAATCCACGACCCAGTGTATACGTATCTCAGTATTGATCACAACTCAAACTATATATATTTTGGAATCAACCTCAACCCTGTATAGCTAACTCCAACATTCACATATAGAGTGTCTATGGTTGTTCCGAAATATATATAGATGTGTCGACATGATAGGTCGAAACATTGTATACGTGTCTATGGTATCTCAAGATTACATAATATACAATACAAGTTGATTAAGTTATGGTTGGAATAGATTTGTTACAAATTTTCACGTAGCTAAAATTAGAAAAATTATCCAATCTTGTTTTACCCATAACTTCTTCATTTTAAATCCGTTTTGAGTGAATCAAATTGCTATGGTTTCATATTGAACTCTATTTTATGAATCTAAACAGAAAAATTATAGGTTTATAGTCAGAAAAATAAGTTACAAGTCGTTTTTGTAAAGGTAGTCATTTCAGTTGAAAGAACGACGTCTAGATGACCATTTTAGAAAACATACTTCCACTTTGAGTTTAACCATAATTTTTGGATATAGTTTCATGTTCATAATAAAAATCATTTTCTCAGAATAACAACTTTTAAATCAAAGTTTATCATAGTTTTTAATTAACTAACCCAAAACAGCCCGCGGTGTTACTACGACGGCGTAAATCCGGTTTTACGGTGTTTTTCGTGTCTCCAGGTTTTAAATCATTAAGTTAGCATATCATATAGATATATAACATGTGTTTAGTTGATTTTAAAAGTCAAGTTAGAAGGATTAACTTTTGTTTGCGAACAAGTTTAGAATTAACTAAACTATGTTCTAGTGATTACAAGTTTAAACCTTCGAATAAGATAGCTTTATATGTATGAATTGAATGATGTTATGAACATCATTACTACCTTAAGTTCCTTGGATAAACCTACTGGAAAAGTGAAAAATGGATCTAGCTTCAACGGATCCTTGGATGGCTCGAAGTTCTTGAAGCAGAATCATGACACGAAAACAAGTTCAAGTAAGATCACCACTTGAAATAAGATTGTTATAGTTATAGAAATTGAACCAAAGTTTGAATATGATTATTACCTTGTATTAGAATGATAACCTACTGTAAGAAATAAAGATTTCTTGAGGTTGGATGATCACCTTACAAGATTGGAAGTGAGCTAGCAAACTTGAAAGTATTCTTGATTTTATGTAACTAGAACTTGTAGAATATATGAAGAACACTTAGAACTTGAAGATAGAACTTGAGAGAGATCAATTAGATGAATAAAATTGAAGAATGAAAGTGTTTGTAGGTGTTTTTGGTCGTTGGTGTATGGATTAGATATAAAGGATATGTAATTTTGTTTTCATGTAAATAAGTCATGAATGATTACTCATATTTTTGTAATTTTATGAGATATTTCATGCTAGTTGCCAAATGATGGTTCCCACATGTGTTAGGTGACTCACATGAGCTGCTAAGAGCTGATCATTGGAGTGTATATACCAATAGTACATACATCTAAAAGCTGTGTATTGTACGAGTACGAATACGGGTGCATACGAGTAGAATTGTTGATGAAACTGAACGAGGATGTAATTGTAAGCATTTTTGTTAAGTAGAAGTATTTTGATAAGTGTATTGAAGTCTTTCAAAAGTGTATAAATACATATTAAAACACTACATGTATATACATTTTAACTGAGTCGTTAAGTCATCGTTAGTCGTTACATGTAAGTGTTGTTTTGAAACCTTTAGGTTAACGATCTTGTTAAATGTTGTTAACCCAATGTTTATAATATCAAATGAGATTTTAAATTATTATATTATCATGATATTATCATGTATGAATATCTCTTAATATGATATATATACATTAAATGTCTTTACAACGATAATCGTTACATATATGTCTCGTTTAAAAATCATTAAGTTAGTAGTCTTGTTTTTACATATGTAGTTCATTGTTAATATACTTAATGATATGTTTACTTATCATAGTATCATGTTAACTATATATATATCCATATATATGTCATCATATAGTTTTTACAAGTTTTAACGTTCGTGAATCACCGGTCAACTTGGGTGGTCAATTGTCTATATGAAACATATTTCAATTAATCAAGTCTTAACAAGTTTGATTGCTTAACATGTTGGAAACATTTAATCATGTAAATATCAATCTCAATTAATATATATAAACATGGAAAAGTTCGGGTCACTACAGTACCTACCCGTTAAATAAATTTCGTCCCGAAATTTTAAACAGTTGAAGGTGTTGACGAATCTTCTAGAAATAGATGCGGGTATTTCTTCTTCATCTGATCTTCACACTCCCAGGTGAACTCGGGTCCTCTACGAGCATTCCATCGAACCTTAACAATTGGTATCTTGTTTTGCTTAAGTCTTTTAACCTCACGATCCATTATTTCGACGGGTTCTTCGATGAATTGAAGTTTTTCGTTGATTTGGATTTCATCTAACGGAATAGTGAGATCTTCTTTATCAAAACATTTCTTCAAATTCGAGATGTGGAAAGTGTTATGTACAGCCGCGAGTTGTTGAGGTAACTCAAGTCGGTAAGCTACTGGTCCGACACGATCAATAATCTTGAATGGTCCAATATACCTTGGATTTAATTTCCCTCGTTTACCAAATCGAACAACGCCTTTCCAAGGTGCAACTTTAAGCATGACCATCTCTCCAATTTCAAATTCTATATCTTTTCTTTTAATGTCAGCGTAGCTCTTTTGTTGACTTTGGGCGGTTTTCAACCGTTGTTGAATTTGGATGATATTCTCGATAGTTTCTTGTATAATCTCCGGACCCGTAATCTGTCTATCCCCCACTTCACTCCAACAAATCGGAGACCTGCACTTTCTACCATAAAGTGTTCAAACGGAGCCATCTCAATGCTTGAATGGTAGCTGTTGTTGTAGGAAAATTCTGCTAACGGTAGATGTCGATACCAACTGTTTCCGAAATCAATAACACATGCTCGTAGCATGTCTTCAAGCGTTTGTATCGTCCTTTCGCTCTGCCCATTAGTTTGTGGATGATAGGCAGTACTCATGTCTAGACGAGTTCCTAATGCTTGCTGTAATGTCTGCCAGAATCTTGAAATAAATCTACCATCCCTATCAGAGATAATAGAGATTGGTATTCCATGTCTGGAGATGACTTCCTTCAAATACAGTCGTGCTAACTTCTCCATCTTGTCATCTTCTCTTATTGGCAGGAAGTGTGCTGATTTGGTGAGACGATCAACTATTACCCAAATAGTATCAAAACCACTTGCAGTCCTTGGCAATTTAGTGATGAAATCCATGGTAATGTTTTCCCATTTCCATTTCGGGATTTCGGGTTGTTGAAGTAAACCTGATGGTTTCTGATGCTCAGCTTTGACCTTAGAACACGTCAAACATTCTCCTACATATTTAGCAACATCGGCTTTCATACCCGGCCACCAAAAATGTTTCTTGAGATCCTTGTACATCTTCCCCGTTCCAGGATGTATTGAGTATCTGGTTTTATGAGCTTCTCTAAGTACCATTTCTCTCATATCTCCAAATTTTGGCACCCAAATCCTTTCAGCCCTATACCGGGTTCCGTCTTCCCGAATATTAAGATGCTTCTCCGATCCCTTGGGTATTTCATCCTTTAAATTTCCCTCTTTTAAAACTCCTTGTTGCGCCTCCTCTATTTGAGTAGTAAGGTTATTATGAATCATTATATTCATAGATTTTACTCGAATGGGTTCTCTGTCCTTCCTGCTCAAGGCATCGGCTACCACATTTGCCTTCCCCGGGTGGTAATGAATCTCAAAGTCGTAATCATTCAACAATTCAATCCACCTACGCTGCCTCATATTCAGTTGTTTCTGATTAAATATGTGTTGAAGACTTTTGTGGTCGGTATATATAATACTTTTGACCCCATATAAGTAGTGCCTCCAAGTCTTTAATGCAAAAACAACCGCGCCTAATTCCAAATCATGCGTCGTATAATTTTGTTCGTGAATCTTCAATTGTCTAGACGCATAAGCAATCACCTTCGTTCGTTGCATTAATACACAACCGAGACCTTGCTTTGATGCGTCACAATAAATCAAAAAATCATCATTCCCTTCAGGCAATGACAATATAGGTGCCGTAGTTAGCTTTTTCTTCAATAACTGAAACGCTTTCTCTTGTTCATCATTCCATTCAAATTTCTTCCCTTTATGCGTTAATGCAGTCAAGGGTTTTGCTATTCTGGAAAAGTCTTGGATGAACCTTCTGTAGTAACCAGCTAGTCCTAAAAACTGGCGTATGTGTTTCAGAGTTTTCGGGGTTTCCCACTTTTCAACAGTTTCTATCTTTGCCGGATCCACCTTAATACCTTCTTTGTTCAATATGTGACCGAGGAATTGAACTTCTTCCAACCAAAATGCACACTTTGAAAACTTAGCGTACAATTCTTCCTTCCTCAATACTTCTAACACCTTTCTCAAATGTTCACCGTGTTCTTGGTCATTCTTTGAGTAAATAAGTATGTCATCAATGAACACAATGACAAACTTGTCAAGGTATGGTCCACACACTCGGTTCATAAGGTCCATGAACACAGCTGGTGCATTAGTTAAACCAAACGGCATGACCATAAACTCGTAATGACCGTAACGTGTTCTGAAAGCAGTCTTTGGAATATCATCTTCTTTCACCCGCATTTGATGATACCCGGAACGTAAGTCAATCTTTGAATAAACAGACGAGCCTTGTAGTTGATCAAATAAGTCGTCGATTCTCGGTAGTGGGTAGCGGTTCTTGATGGTAAGTTTGTTCAACTCTCGGTAGTCGATACACAACCTGAATGTACCATCTTTCTTCTTGACAAACAAAACAGGAGCTCCCCACGGTGATGTGCTTGGTCGAATGAAACCACGCTCTAAAAGTTCTTGTAATTGGCTTTGCAGTTCTTTCATCTCGCTGGGTGCGAGTCTGTAAGGAGCACGAGCTATTGGTGCAGCTCCTGGTACAAGATCTATTTGAAATTCAACGGATCGATGTGGGGGTAATCCCGGTAATTCTTTCGGAAATACATCGGGAAATTCTTTTGCGACGGGAACATCATTGATGC
Organism: Rutidosis leptorrhynchoides; assembly: GCF_046630445.1. Classification (NCBI taxonomy): domain Eukaryota; kingdom Viridiplantae; phylum Streptophyta; class Magnoliopsida; order Asterales; family Asteraceae; genus Rutidosis; species Rutidosis leptorrhynchoides. The sequence continues at coordinate 179,342,885 of NC_092338.1, read as the reverse complement.
TCTTTTCTTCAGTTTGTACTTTCTCGACGTGTGCTAGAACAGCATAGCAACCTTTTCTTATTAGTTTTTGTGCCTTCAAATTACTAATAAGATGTAGCTTCGTGTTGCCCTTTTCTCCGTACACCATTAAGGGTTTTCCTTTTTCTCGTATAATGCGAATTGCATTTTTGTAACAAACGATCTCTGCTTTCACTTCTTTTAACCAGTCCATACCGATTATCACATCAAAACTCCCTAACTCTACTGGTATCAAGTCAATCTTAAATGTTTCGCTAACCAGTTTAATTTCTCGATTCCGACATATATTATCTGCTGAAATTAATTTACCATTTGCTAATTCGAGTAAAAATTTACTATCCAAAGGCGTCAATGGACAACTTAATTTAGCACAAAAATCTCTACTCATATAGCTTCTATCCGCACCCGAATCAAATAAAACATAAGCAGATTTATTGTCAATAAGAAACGTACCCGTAACAAGCTCCGGGTATTCCTGTGCTTCTGCCGCATTAATATTGAAAATACTTCCGCGGCCTTGTCCATTCGTGTTCTCCTGGTTCGGGCAATTTCTAATAATGTGGCCCGGTTTTCCACATTTATAACAAACTACATTGGCATAACTTGCTCCGACACTACTTGCTCCACCATTACTCATTCCGACACCATTTGTTCCTTTCGTTCTATTAACCCCTGGTCCGTAGACCTCACACTTCGCCGCGCTATGACCATTTCTTTTACACTTATTGCAAAATTTGGTGCAGAACCCCGAGTGATACTTTTCACACCTTTGGCATAGCTGCTTGTGATTGTTGTTGTTGTTGCGGTTATTATTGTTGTTGGGATGATTGTTGTAGTTGCTGTTGTTGTTGTTGTTGTTGGGCCGTTTGTTGTAGTTGCGATTGATGTTGCGATTGTTGGGATAATTGTTGCGATTATTGTTGTAATTGCTGTTGTTGTTATATTGGTGATTCTTATCACCGTTTTCCTCCCACTTTCTTTTGACTTGCTTCACATTGGCCTCTTCAGCAGTCTGTTCTTTAATTTTTTCTTCAATCTGGTTCACTAGTTTGTGAGCCATTCTACATGCCTGTTGTATGGAGGCGGGCTCGTGTGAACTTATATCTTCTTGGATTCTTTCCGGTAATCCTTTCACAAACGTGTCGATCTTCTCTTCCTCATCTTCGAACGCTCCCGGACACAATAGGCACAATTCTGTGAATCGTCTTTCATACGTGGTAATATCAAATCCTTGGGTTCGTAACCCTCTAAGTTCTGTCTTGAGCTTATTGACCTCGGTTCTGGGACGGTACTTCTCGTTCATCAAGTGCTTGAATGCTGACCACGGTAGTGCGTACGCATCGTCTTGTCCCACTTGCTCTAGATAGGTATTCCACCATGTTAACGCAGAACCTGTGAAGGTATGCGTAGCGTACTTCACTTTGTCCTCTTCAGTACACTTACTTATGGCAAACACCGATTCGACCTTCTCGGTCCACCGTTTCAATCCGATCGGTCCTTCGGTTCCATCAAATTCCAAAGGTTTGCAGGCAGTGAATTCTTTGTAGGTGCATCCTACACGATTTCCTGTACTGCTAGATCCAAGGTTATTGTTGGTATGTAGCGCAGCCTGTACTGTGGCTATGTTTGAAGCTAGAAAAGTACGGAATTCCTCTTCATTCATATTCACGGTGTGTCGAGTAGTCGGTGCCATTTCCTTCAAAATAGTCAAATGGAACAAGTTAATCATACAGAATATTAAGAGTAGTTAATAGTATTTCGTAGCATAATATAAACTCATTTATAAAAGCTTTTTCTTCATATTAGCGTTTTATAAGTTTAAATTCGGGTAGTACCTACCCGTTAAGTTCATACTTAGTAGCTAATATACAATTCAACTACTACAATTCTATATGAAAAACTGATTATAATAATATTTCGCGTTCAAACTTTTATACAATATTTTACAAACTTACAATACCGCTTATTTTACATAAAGCATGAAATATAGCACACAATAACTTTGATACAAGATATTTGTGAAGATAATTCTAGCTAGTACACAAGTCGTTCAGCAAAGGCAATAAAGACACGTAATTCATACGTCCAGAAACAAGTCATGCATTCTGGTTTTACTAGGACTACTTCCCATCCTTGGTCTTGTGGAACATAATCGTTATGGCCGTTGAAAAGACAGCGTGTTGTAACGTCGTCAAAGGGACGAGGGTTACGTAATGTCCAACAGTCCCGTAACAATCTAAAAACCTCATTTCTTACCCCAATTACCGACTCCGTCACTTCTGGGAACGTTTTGTTTAATAGTTGTAGGCCGATGTTCTTGTTCTCACTTTGGTGAGAAGCGAACATTACTAATCCGTAAGCATAACATGCTTCTTTATGTTGCATGTTAGCCGCTTTTTCTAAATCACGAAGTCCAATATTCGGATATATTGAGTCAAAATAATTTCTTAACCCATTGCGTAAAATAGCATTTGGGTTCCCCGCAATATATGCGTCAAAGTAAACACATCATAACTTATGGATTTCCCAATGTGATATCCCCCATCTTTCGAACGAAAGCCTTTTATAAACCAAGGCATTCTTGGAACGTTCTTCGAATGTCTTACAAACTGATCTCGCCTTAAATAGTTGTGCCGAAGAATTCTGACCGACTCTAGACAAGATTTCATCAATCATGTCTCCGGGTAGGTCTCTTAAAATATTGGGTTGTCTATCCATTTTGTGTTTTTATACTGTAAAATAGACAAGAGTTAGATTCATAAAAAAAATACTTTTTAATACAAGCAATTTTTTTACATATATCATAAAGCATAAGCACACTATATTACATATATTACACCACACGAATACAGCTATCTTATTCCGACTCGCTTGTTTCTTCTTCTTTGGTTTTGGTTCGTTTTGCCAAGTTTCTAGGGATATATGATGTTCCCCTAATACGAGCCGTCGTTATCCACATTGGTTTAGAAAAACCTGGTGGTTTAGAGGTTCCTGGGTCATTGTTACAACTTAAGGAATTCGGGGGTTGACGATACATATAAAGTTCATCGGGGTTGGAATTAGATTTCTCTATTTTTATGCCCTTTCCCTTATTATTTTCTTTTGCCTTTTTAAATTCAGTTGGGGTAATTTCTATAACATCATCGGAATTCTCGTCGGAATCCGATTCATCGGAGAATTGGTAATCCTCCCAATATTTTGCTTCCTTGGCGAAAACACCATTGACCATAATTAACCTTGGTCGGTTGGTTGAGGATTTTCTTTTACTTAACCGTTTTATTATTTCCCCCACCGGTTCTATTTCTTCATCCGGTTCCGATTCTTCTTCCGGTTCCGATTCTTCTTCTGGTTCCGATTCTTCTTCCGGTTCCTCTTCGGGAACTTGTGAATCAGTCCACGAATCATTCCAATTTACATTTGACTCTTCATTATTATTAGGTGAGTCAATGGGACTTGTTCTAGAGGTAGACATCTATCACATAATATCAAACGCGTTAAGAGATTAATATATCACATAATATTCACATGTTAAAAATATATAGTTTCCAACAAAATTTGTTAAGCAATCATTTTTCAAGTAAACACGGTCGAAGTCCAGACTCACTAATGCATCCTAACAAACTCGATAAGACACACTAATGCAAAATTCTGGTTCTCTAAGACCAACGCTCGGATACCAACTGAAATGTCCCGTTCTTATTGATTAAAAACGTTCCATATTAATTGATTTCGTTGCGAGGTTTTGACCTCTATATGAGATGTTTTTCAAAGACTGCATTCATTTTAAAACAAACCATAACCTTTATTTCATCAATAAAGGTTTAAAAAGCTTTACGTAGATTATCAAATAATGATAATCTAAAATATCCTGTTTACACACGACCATTACATAATGGTTTACAATACAAATATGTTACAACAAAATAAGTTTCTTGAATGCAGTTTTTACACAATATCATACAAGCATGGACTCCAAATCTCGTCCTTATTTAAGTATGCGACAGCGGAAGCTCTTAATAATCACCTGAGAATAAACATGCTTAAAACGTCAACAAAAATGTTGGTGAGTTATAGGTTTAACCTATATATATCAAATCATAATAATAGACCACAAGATTTCATATTTCAATACACACCCCATACATAGAGATAAAAATCATTCATATGGTGAACACCTGGTAACCAACATTAACAAGATGCATATATAAGAATATCCCCATCATTCCGGGACACCCTTCGGATATGATATAAATTTCGAAGTACTAAAGCATCCGGTACTTTGGATGGGGTTTGTTAGGCCCAATAGATCTTTCTTTAGGATTCGCGTCAATTAGGGTGTCTGTTCCCTAATTCTTAGATTACCAGACTTAATAAAAAGGGGCATATTCGATTTCGGTAATTCAACCATAGAATGTAGTTTCACGTACTTGTGCCTATTTTGTAAATCATTTATAAAACCTACATGTATTCTCATCCCAAAAATATTAGATTTTAAAAGTGGGACTATAACTCACTTTCACAGATTTTTACTTCGTTGGGAAGTAAGACTTGGCCACTGGTTGATTCACGAACCTATAACAATATATACATATATATCAAAGTATGTTCAAAATATATTTACAACACTTTTAATATATTTTGATGTTTTAAGTTTATTAAGTCAGCTGTCCTCGTTAGTAACCTACAACTAGTTGTCCACAGTTAGATGTACAGAAATAAATCGATAAATATTATCTTGAATCAATCCACGACCCAGTGTATACGTATCTCAGTATTGATCACAACTCAAACTATATATATTTTGGAATCAACCTCAACCCTGTATAGCTAACTCCAACATTCACATATAGAGTGTCTATGGTTGTTTCGAAATATATATAGATGTGTCGACATGATAGGTCGAAACATTGTATACGTGTCTATGGTATCTCAAGATTACATAATATACAATACAAGTTGATTAAGTTATGGTTGGAATAGATTTGTTACAAATTTTCACGTAGCTAAAATGAGAAAAATTATCCAATCTTGTTTTACCCATAACTTCTTCATTTTAAATCCGTTTTGAGTGAATCAAATTGCTATGGTTTCATATTGAACTCTATTTTATGAATCTAAACATAAAAAGTATAGGTTTATAGTCGGAAAAATAAGTTACAAGTCGTTTTTGTAAAGGTAGTCATTTCAGTTGAATGAACGACGTCTAGATGACCATTTTAGAAAACATACTTCCACTTTGAGTTTAACCATAATTTTTGGATATAGTTTCATGTTCATAATAAAAATCATTTTCTCAGAATAACAACTTTTAAATCAAAGTTTATCATAGTTTTTAATTAACTAACCCAAAACAGCCCGCGGTGTTACTACGACGGCGTAAATCCGGTTTTACGGTGTTTTTCGTGTCTCCAGGTTTTAAATCATTAAGTTAGCATATCATATAGATATATAACATGTGTTTAGTTGATTTTAAAAGTCAAGTTAGAAGGATTAACTTTTGTTTGCGAACAAGTTTAGAATTAACTAAACTATGTTCTAGTGATTACAAGTTTAAACCTTCGAATAAGATAGCTTTATATGTATGAATTGAATGATGTTATGAACATTATTACTACCTTAAGTTCCTTGGATAAACCTACTGGAAAAGTTAAAAATGGATCTAGCTTCAACGGATCCTTGGATGGCTCGAAGTTCTTGAAGCAGAATCATGACACGAAAACAAGTTCAAGTAAGATCATCACTTGAAATAAGATTGTTATAGTTATAGAAATTGAACCAAAGTTTGAATATGATTATTACCTTGTATTAGAATGATAACCTACTGTAAGAAATAAAGATTTCTTGAGGTTGGATGATCACCTTACAAGATTGGAAGTGAGCTAGCAAACTTGAAAGTATTCTTGATTTTATGTAACTAGAACTTGTAGAATATATGAAGAACACTTAGAACTTGAAGATAGAACTTGAGAGAGATCAATTAGATGAATAAAATTGAAGAATGAAAGTGTTTGTAGGTGTTTTTGGTCGTTGGTGTATGGATTAGATATAAAGGATATGTAATTTTGTTTTCATGTAAATAAGTCATGAATGATTACTCATATTTTTGTAATTTTATGAGATATTTCATGCTAGTTGCCAAATGATGGTTCCCACATGTGTTAGGTGACTCACATGGGCTGCTAAGAGCTGATCATTGGAGTGTATATACCAATAGTACATACATCTAAAAGCTGTGTATTGTACGAGTACGAATACGGGTGCATACGAGTAGAATTGTTGATGAAACTGAACGAGGATGTAATTGTAAGCATTTTTGTTAAGTAGAAGTATTTTGATAAGTGTATTGAAGTCTTTCAAAAGTGTATAAATACATATTAAAACACTACATGTATATACATTTTAACTGAGTCGTTAAGTCATCGTTAGTCGTTACATGTAAGTGTTGTTTTGAAACCTTTAGGTTAACGATCTTGTTAAATGTTGTTAACCCAATGTTTATAATATCAAATGAGATTTTAAATTATTATATTATCATGATATTATCATGTATGAATATCTCTTAATATGATATATATACATTAAATGTCTTTACAACGATAATCGTTACATATATGTCTCGTTTAAAAATCATTAAGTTAGTAGTCTTGTTTTTACATATGTAGTTCATTGTTAATATACTTAATGATATGTTTACTTATCATAGTATCATGTTAACTATATATATATCCATATATATGTCATCATATAGTTTTTACAAGTTTTAACGTTCGTGAATCACCGGTCAACTTGGGTGGTCAATTGTCTATATGAAACATATTTCAATTAATCAAGTCTTAACAAGTTTGATTGCTTAACATGTTGGAAACATTTAATCATGTAAATATCAATCTCAATTAATATATATAAACATGGAAAAGTTCGGGTCACTACAATATGAGCACCGCTTATCATCCTCAGACGGATGGTCAGAGTGAAAGGACCATTCAAACGTTAGAAGACATGTTGCGAGCATGTGTTATTGATTTTGGTAATGGGTGGGATAGATATTTGCCGCTAGCTGAATTCTCTTATAACAATAGTTATCATGCGAGTAATAAAGCCGCACCGTTTGAAGCTCTATATGGTAGAAAGTGTAGGTCTCCTGTCTGTTGGAATGAGGTTGGGGACGCTAAACTCACAGGTCCAGAAATTATTCATGAGACTACCGAGAAGATCGTACAGATTAAGGAAAGATTGAGAACCACCAGAAGTACGCAAAAGAGTTATGCTAATAAGAGAAGGAACGATATTGAATTTCAGGTCGGTGATCGTGTTATGTTGAAGGTATCACCTTGGAAGGGCGTGATACATTTTGGTAAAAGGGGAAAGTTGAGTCCTCGTTTTGTTGGACCGTTTGAGATTATTGAGAAAGTTGGACCAGAGGCTTATCGTTTGAAATTTCCACAAGAACTCAGTGTTGTTCATGACGTTTTCCATGTATCGAATTAAAAGAAGTGTTTGGCCGAAGCCGATGAGACTATTCCTCTGGAGGAACTTCATGTTGATAAGCAACTACATTTTATTGAGGAACCTGTTGAAATTATGGACCGAGAGGTTAAGACTCTCAAGCAGAGCAGAATTCCTATTGTTCGGGTTAGATGGAACGCCAGACGGGGCCCCGAGTTCACTTGGGAGCGTGAAGATCAGATGAAGCAGAAGTACCCGCATTTGTTCCCAGATGCTGAGACAACCCATGCACCTGCTTAAATTTCGTAACGGGAAGGTACTGTAACGACCCTACTTTTTCCGTTATCTTTTACCGTTAATTATTTAACGACCGTTAACTGTTATTCATGCCACGTCATTTCTATGACCTATATTATTATTTTTGTAATAGTATATTAAGTATTATGTGTTAAATGAATATTTTTATTCATATTTTTAATCGTACGTTTACACGAATCGTGGATTTCTATCCGGCGAATCTTTTCGGTTTTTAAACCAACGATCGAGCTTTTGAGATTTTAAATCCTAATTATTTTAAAATATGATATTTTAATGTCATATATTTATATATAGTGTTTATATATATTTTTCGTAGCGTAGTTAATATCTCTCCGATTATTTAATCGCTTATTCGTGTTTTCGCGTTTCGGGTTTCGATCGGGCGTTCGGGCCACAAGGATTTTATCACTTTATCAAATTGGCCCACAAGTGGGGCGCACCCCATCCCAATCGGTCGAACCTCTAAGGGGGGGAGTGCCTTTTCTCCTTTCCATTTTTTTACACAACACTTTACTTTCCTAAACCTAATTTCTAATTTTTGCTCTCTTTTTCCCTCTCCCTTGTCCCTTGGCCGTCGCAAACCATCACACCATTATCATCATCCTTCAACAAAATATTACTTGGATCATTAAATCGTTTACACAATCGGATTCCTCATTCCGTTCTCTACGTACTCATATTAATTAATTCTTGATTAGCGTATAAACCCTAACCCTAGCTTTTCAATTTTTCTTATATTTTTTTTGTTTTTATATGTTATATTGATAGTATGATGCTTATATGTTATTGTATTGTTGATTGTATGCGTAGAAGTGCTCATTAATTCATGTGTTCGGTTTGATTGTTTTGGGACAGCGGTTTGATTGTTATTTTCTGTATATATAACTGTTATAAAAGTGAATTTAAAGTGTTTATATGAGTTCCTCTCATCAATACATTAGTTTTAGACTCCGAATTCATGTCATTTCGATTCCCGGAGCTCTAGATATGCTTAAAATGGTGTTTTGTTGAGATTAAATTGTGAAAACGAATTGGTACAGGTATGGTCCGACTTTGTGATCATATTTGGAGTCTTTAGGGTGTACTAGTGTGTTAGGATTGATTATTGGATGAACTTTCATGTTCGGGTCATCGAAATCCGAGTCACGGATCACCCGGTATGACTAAAACATATTTTTAAAAGGATTAAAGCTACAAGTTGATTTATGGCTGTAAGTCACGACTTGTTTGCTATTCTTGGGGTTTTCTTGAGCAAACTAATGTGTCGGGTGGGTTGGTTAGGCGAAGATATATATAAGACTCGCCGAAAACTGATTCCCGGGGCTCAAGTTATGACCCGATGAACTTTTAATTAAAACTTATGGTTAATAATTATGACTTATGATATAAATAATGAATTTCATTATTAATAAATTACTTATGATATAAAAAATAATTATTTAATTTAAGACTTATGATACACATATTTATTATATCATTTATTAATTACTTATGACTTAATTAAACATTTAATTAAACTTATGATTAATAATACTTTTATTATTAATGAAAATACTTATGGTAAGTATTAAACTTATATTATAAGATTATTGTAATAAGACTTATAATAAGGATTAATTAATTATTTAATTATTATAAGGCTTAGTTATTATTTAATTATAATTTAATTATTAAATACTTATAATTTAATAATTATAATTAGAAACTTATGATATGATTAATAATTCATTATTAATTAATAATACTTATGATATGATTTAAAATCTATTATTAATTAATAATACTTATATTATGACTAATATTTAATTAATTAATTAAATACTTATGTTATATTAATTATATCATTTAAACTTATGTTAACTTTAATAATTCAATTTAATTCAATTTAATTCAATTCAACTTATGTTATGACATAATTATACATATATAACTTTAAATAACGTTATAACCTATATTATTAATATAACTTATACCTTTAAAATTAATGTTGACTATGTTTGACCAAGGTTGACTTTTGAGTTGACTTTCGGTTGACTTTGACTTTCAGTTGACTTTTGTTGACTTTCTAATTAAGAAAACTTTCCTAACTTATAAACTTTTCAAAAATAGCAACTTTCTAAATATAGAAACTTTCTAAATTTGGAAATTTTCCAAAAATAGAAACTTTCCTAAAATAGAAACTTTCCAAAAATAGAAACTTTCCTAAAATAGAAACTTTCCTAAAATCGAAACTTTTCATAAATGGAAACCTGTTAAAAATAGAAACTTTCTAAAAATAGAAAGTGTGTGTCCGTACGCTGTTCCGATCAAACCGATGCATGTTGAGTGTTGTTATATGTCTACTTGCAACATGTACAATAGCTATCATACTAAGACTTGACCTAAGTTAGTTATTTATATCGACTTGCTTTATTTATAGGTCGGCGTTGTGATCATTCCTGATCACTTTACTTCGTTTTTTGTTCGCATATTTGTGTGGTTACTTCGTTTGCTATTAAGGTTGCTATTAAGGTGAGTTATAGTCCCGTTTTTACATACTTTTCAAAGTATATTTTTGGGATGTGATTACATGCATTTTATTTTACATTTAGACACAAGTGACAATTAAATTTAAATTATTCGTTATGAGTTGAACAAAAATATTCCCTAGTCTAGTAACTGTAATCATTGGTTTCTACTGGTGAACACGAATCCTACAGATAGATCTATCGGGTTTGACAACCCCATTTCGAGCTAGTCGCACTAGCATTTTATAATCGGAATGTTTAGTACTTCGTATTTTGTTGTAGATACACTTGTTCAGTGTATATTATTATTGTGTTTGGCAAGGGTAAATAGAGGGTTAAGTGGTTACCAGATGGCTCATTGATAATGGAATAATGTTTAATGTTTTCTAACATTTTAAATCTTGTGGTCTAAAGTTTATTCAATTATTTAAACCTATAATTCACTCAACATTTTTGTTGACAGTTTACTCGCATGTTTTCATAGGTACTTGAGTTTGTTTGATGCTTTCGCTATGTTAGAAAAGTCTGCATGCATTTGGGCAGATTTTGTTAAACATTTATGAAACTTTGAACTTGCATTCTATTTTGGGATAATTTAAACTTGTGGGTTTTGTTGACAATGTTTTAATGTCAACTTTGGTTATTAATAAGTTGGGTTGCTTAAACTACATATTTTTGGTATATTTCCTTTTTAGGAAACTTTTTGAATAAAAGAATGCAAAGTTATTTATTAAATTCATTTAAAGTTCGATCAAGCTGTGGGATCAAGTGACGAAGCCGTTAAGTGTTTTGACGGGGCCATCACACAAATTGACTTCTATATATTGACATCGTCGACCAAATTTTCTGGCTTCATCTATGGTACTATCAAAGATTGAAAACTTCCTGCTTAGGGTGAGAATTGAACTTGGGTTGCATAAGTTAGATCTCACCCCATACTCCTAAGCAAACCTTTCGGTGGTTAAATTATTAAATCATTGATTAGTAGAAATAACTATATCATTGTTTTATCAAATAATATTAACCAATTCAAATCATATTATGAATAGAAACTAGCTGCCTCCCGTTGTAGCCTATTAAATTGGTTTAATAGGTGATTTATTACTAAAATAAAAGGTAAGTTGAATATGAATGATTGTCGAAAAAGGTCGCTACCATTGAACTGGGAAATGTCATATATTTTGATTTTTAGCTCCGATTCAATCACCGTTTTTTTAAATAATGTATTTTTCAAGAGCTATCCAATGGAAAACTGCCAAAGGCAGTTTAAAAAAATTTATTTTTTGAAATTAGGCCTCCGTGACCATTAATTTTGACACTTTTATTTGTTTTGAACTTTAGAAGAGAGTTTGACTCATCGTAACTTGCTACATTTGATTCTAATTTCATAATTCGTCGAATTTATTACGAATATAGAGTAATTCTAAAATTTCCAATGATTTTGAAGAAAATATAAAAATCATAAACGACTGCCTTATAAAGCAGCCGATTGCCTCACGGGGTAGCCGGCTTTTCCTTGCGGCGTCTGGCCCCCTAGCTAACTCACCGGGTAGTTAGACGCTTTACCATAGAAGATAAACACCTAGCTGCCTCCCGTTGTAGCCTATTAAATTAGTTTAATAGGAAGTTTGTTGCTAAAATAAAAATTAAGTTGAATATGAATGATTGTCCAAAGGTCGCTACCATTGAACTTGGAAATGTCATATATTTTTATTGTTAGCACCGATTCAATCACCATTTTGTTTTTCAAAATAATGTATTTTTCAAGACCTACCCCTCGGGAAACTACCAAAGGCGGTTTCCAAAATTTTATTTTTTGTAAATTGGGCCTCTGTGACCATTAATTTTGACAGTTTTATTGGTTTTAACCTTTAGAACTGAGTTTGACTCCTCGTAACTTGCTACATTCGATTCTAATTTCAAAATTCGTCGAATTTATTACGAATATAGAGTAATAGTACTAAAAAATTCCCAATAATTTTGAAGAAAATATAAAAATTACAAATGACTTCCTTATAAAGTAGCCGACTGCCTCACGGGGCAGGCGACTTCTCCTTGCGGCGTCTGGCCGCTTAGCTGACTCACGGGGTAGTCAAGCGCTTCACCAGAGAAGATAGACACCTGGCTGCCTCCCGTTGTAGCCTAAAATGTCTTGCGTTACAGGTATATATGAAGAACTATTCACAGTTAAGCTTCATCATGGTGGTCGTTTTACAAACTTTCTTGATAGGAGATATGTTGATGGTAGGATTACATATGTTGATATTCTTGATATTGAGAGATTTTCTGTAATTGTTATTGGGGTTTTATTAGAACAATTAGGTTATGATGGTTTTGCACCAAATATTTACTACTTTTTAAAGCCTGAGTATGAATTGGATAATGATTTAGAACTCTTAGGTTGTGATCAAGATGTTCTCAATTTTAGTATATATATGAAGGAAAATAGGGAAAAATCTAATTACATTGAACATGATGTACTTACAGTAAACCCATTTTTAAGTCCTAAAAAACCTCTCGTGTTAGAGGAGATTGTGGATGAAGTAGTAGGGCATAAAAAACCTAGTAGAAGCAGTATATGTAGTGAAAGAAGTCGTGGCATGACTTCGAGAAACCTTTCTTTGGAATGGCCTGAAACACATCAAGTTGAGAGTCAACAAAGTGATTTAGTGGATAATACTCAACCAATGTTTAATGAAGATATTGTAAGTGAAGATGATGTTCATGTTCATGAACCACATGATGACACACTTAAGGGTGAAGGTATTTGTAACACCGTACTTTTTTTATATCACAGCAGAAACATATTATATTTATATTACAAACCATAACTTAGTAATTAACTAAACCATAGTTATTACAGTCAACCAGGTGTTACGTTAACTAAAAAGCTTTTACACACATATAGGTATCAAAATACTGACATTAGAGTTATGCGTATCAAACATATCAAACAGAAAAACTTCTCCTAGTACCTGGCATAACATCCTATCCTGAAAGGGAGGAAATGTGGGGGATTAGCACAGGGCTAAGTGAATGGAAACATCCTAACAATTATAGGCATCTAGCATCAAGCTAAATACAATTGCATAACACAACAATTAAACAACCAATACAATATCAAAAGGACCGGCGGCTTGCAGGCCATCAACTACTAGCTAATCGGGCTAGGGTTTATCGATAGTTCCTGTTACTGGCTCCTTCGTATAGTAATCCAAATGCAGGGGATGCGTCATTCAAACTATACTACACGAATAGTAACACTTGAACCCAACCTCACTATTCAAGGTTGACCTTTTGCTCTGCTTCACTATTCAAAGCCAGTTGTCAACTTCACTATTTAAAGATGACAATACCCATGTGCACATAATCATCACAAACAACGTAGTACGTTATATACTATCAATATCAGGCTTAACATGGCAGAAAAAAGTAGCATAACCCGCTACTACATACATATAACAGTTAAGATAGTCCTACTCACCTGATGAACAGCAAGAACTCAGAAGTCTTATATTACCTGATAATATCTCAAGTTAGCACATATCTAATCAATCATATCATCAATTCATACTCTAAACAACTTCATATAGCCTAATATATTCATATATGACATGATTACATGGTTCCCCATTCAATTGCAAGTAACACACGCCTGTAAAATGAGACATACACGCTCTCATATCATTTTGTCCCAAATTAAAGTTTGATTTAGTGTTTTAAAACTTACCATTGGAAAGTAGACCTTATATGTTTTCAACGGTATTTTATTCATCAAAAACGAAGTTACGGTTTGAAAGTTACGGCCAAAATGAGTTTTGCAAAATGCTGACAATCTGCAACCGCACAGATTCACCTGCAACTGTACGGATGCATCTATATCAGTACGATTGCATCTGTAACTGTACGGTTGCACCCAAAATGGCCCGAATACATCCTGTATCCGTACAAATGCATCCTGTATCCGTACAGATGCTGTTCATCATCACCATGTCGCTGTTTTCGTGATTTTAAGCCCAAAATCTCGTTTTTGTACTGTTTTGACACTACAAATTACTTAGAAAACATACATAACTCATATACAAACGTTTACTAACATCAATTTGACATAAACAACACTTCAAATGCAATTTTTGATTCAAAAGCCACTTTGACACAAAACGAATAAAATCACTGATTTTAACTCGAATTTGAACATGAAATCACTTGTGAAATACCTTATGAAGTTACTGAAATTACTAGACATGATTTCCAGTTAAAAACGAGATCAAGAGCAAGTTTGAAGATTAGGGGTTGAGGATTTGGGAGCGTTTTTAATAGTTTCTAAAATAATAAACTAAGAAGAAGCATGGTTTGTTTTAAGGTAACGGGGTTTCCTTCATTGGAAGGAAATATCTTCCGTGTGTCACATTCGTATTTATCAGTTTTCAAAAATACGAAACACCTCATTAAGTGGCCCAAACGACGTCCAATTTAAATAAACAAACCTGTTCCGTGACCCTTGTCACGGGCTGGTCTCAACTATATAATTAAATAATTATAAACATGTAATTATTAAAATAACATATAATAACACGCAAGGGCAATTAGGACAATTGTGATGACCTGGGAATTTTTGATCAAATTTAAACTTAATCTTGATATGATTTCGACACGATGAGCAAAGTCTGTAAGGTTGAGTCTCAAAAAGTTTGAACTGTTTCGTATATTCAATTGACCTTCGACTGCTCTCGACGATTCACGAACCATTAATTGTAAATAGATATGTGTGTATGGATATGTAAATAATAATTCGAAACAGTTGAAGTATTATATGTGTTATTATTAAAATATAATAAAAAAATAAAAATAAGATATTATAATAATTAATATTTAAAAATATATGTCTATATTTAAAGAATATTACAAATAAATGTTAACTGTTTGGGAGCTATAAATTTTAGGCTTATTAAAAATGTATTTAGGATCTATTGGATTAGTTTTAACAATTAGTATTTTTACTTGGGGTTGGGAGCTAATAATTAATTTAATTTTTATTTAATAATTGTAAATAATTAATGATAAAATTTTTATACCTTAATGACTAAAATAAATAAATAAAATTTATGTAAAGATTTGGGATTTTTCTGTGTACTGGTGTCCGCCACTAGATAACAGCGCACCACGATATAGTGTCCAAATTTAAAACTATGGGCGGCTGAACTATTTCACATTGTGGATCATGCGATTCAATTATTATATTATAATTGGATTAATTTAGTGCATGGATTTGTATGTATGCCCATATGTTAGATATATTTATTGATTTGGAGATCACAAACTAAACTTTCGAAAACCCGACACCCACTCTCAA
Source organism: Rutidosis leptorrhynchoides (assembly GCF_046630445.1). Taxonomy (NCBI): domain Eukaryota; kingdom Viridiplantae; phylum Streptophyta; class Magnoliopsida; order Asterales; family Asteraceae; genus Rutidosis; species Rutidosis leptorrhynchoides. The sequence goes on along the minus strand of NC_092338.1, from coordinate 179,327,243 downwards.
TTCACTTGTACCTTTCTTTCCTTCCTTCAATCACCAAACCACACCACACGATATTATTGAATTGAGATTTTATTAAATTAAATTTACCAGTTTTACTTTATCAATTCAGTTACACATCCATCTCACAATTCACGTGATTGTTAATTCATATTACTAAAGTTACTAGTGTTTTCTTTGTCCACTATCTAATCTAACTAATCTATTATTTAATATACATACATATAAACATTATGCAGAGATAATCAATCATAAAACAACTTTTCTATTAGACACTATTTAAGTAAATTATGATATTAGATTATTTTAATTAAATTATAATATATTTATTATTAATTTGTAATGTTAATTAAAAATAAATAAAAAAGGCAGATATGTATAATAAAGTTGGTTCATATCACTGTCTTCTTTATTTTTTTTTTGTTTTATTCTGCTCGTGACCCTCTCAATACCCATTTGTATTATATCCATTCGATTATCTGATTTTGGGAAGATTATTAATCGAATCTTTTTCCATCCTCTTTACCAAATATACATCACACCCATTTGTCTTTTTTTTTTAAGAATTAAACAGAAAAATAAAATAAAAAGCTTGGTCCCCTCTGTTTAGCCAAACCGTGAATCCAACATCTCAAATTCTATTCTTAATTCAAAAATCGATAATAGCAGAGGTGTTAGGAATCATTTAATAGACTTACCTGCAAATTTCCAGTCCTTAATTCTTCAAATGGATCAAGAATTTTCGGAGTCAAATTTTATTTATAAAAAGTCAACGAAGTGTTCTTGGAGAAATTCGAGTTCGTATGAATGTTTCAAGTTCAATTGATGAATTCAACAGTTTCTAAGATTGATTTATAATGTATTTTGTGTTATAAATTCTTTCTAATACGATCTAGAAAATGAAAATCATTTTTTTTTCTCTTATTCAAACAGCGACGGGAGCAGTATCTATATTTTTTTTCTTTTTCATTTATCTTTGATAATCATTAACACCCAATAAAATTCATGGTTGTTTACAAGTTGAAATCGAATTCATAAAATCGTATATCAGTTTTGGGATGGTTGTTGAATCCATGGAACTTTTGAAGAAAGGGGAGGATAAACAGTCAGATAGATATTGGATATATAGTTAAGGGTTGTAATATTAATCAGAAGAGTAAAGGTAGAAGGATGGTGTGAGGGTGGTGTTGGATTTGAGAGGTCTCGGGTTCGAGTCCGGTGATGGGCATTTCTTTTTAGAACGAATCTATTAAAGGGTATATTTTTTCCTTTCTTTTCTAATTATTGTTATTATTATTATTTGCTATTATTATTGTTATGTTAATGGTTATAATTATTATTATAAAAACGAATTATTATTATTATCATTAATAGAGTTAAAATCATTATATAATTAATAATATCATTTTTATTAGTATTATTTTGAATATCATCATAATTAGTAATAATGTGATTAATAAGATTATTGTTATTATTATCATTTTTGTTATTATTATGTAATATCACTGAGTATTACTAGTATTATTATTATCATTATTTTCAGTGATATAATTATGACTATTATTATTATTATATTTATCAACAACAAATATATGTATTATCACTATTATTAGTTTTATTATTATTATGATTGTAATTATAATTAATATTGTTAATGTATGTATTATTATTCTTAACATGATTAGGATTATTGTTTGTATCATTTATTAGTTATTATGATTATTATTATTAATCTAAGTATCATTATCATTAATATTAGAATATTAGGAGTACCCTTTTTCATTAATTTTAGTATTATTAATTATGAATACTACAAATTCTATTTAAAACTATAATTATTATTAAACTTACCATTACTATTGAAAATGCTATTTTTGCTAAAACTTTTATTTTTACTTTATCATTACTAATAGAATTACCATTTTTACTAAAATTACTATTATTATTATTCTTGAACTAGTACTACTACAATTAATAATTTTACAAAACAGACGATATATAAATATATAAATACAGATATATTTACTAAATAAAGTATACTAATACTACATAAAATTTCGTTTTAACTAGTAACATTAATTAAATATCAAATAAGTATCACAATGTAAAGTAAGTATTAATAAAATTATATATAAAAGAACATTAATCTTAATACATAAAATAATAGATATACACTTGTTTGATTACGATTATTTGTTTTAATATAAATACAAATGATATAGGTTCGTGAATCCGAGGCCAACCCTGCATTGTTCAGTTGTTCAATATAGTCATATGTATTTTTACTACAAAATACATTAGGTGAGTTTCATTTGCCTTTTTATCCTTTATATTTTTGGGCTGAGAATACATGCGCTGCTTTTATAACTGTTTTACGAAATAGAAACGAGTAAATGAAACTACATTCTATGGCTGGATTATTAAACCGAATATGCCCATTTTTATTCTGGTAATCTAAGAATTAGGGAACAGACACCCTAATTGACGCGAACTCTAAAGATAGATCTATTGGGCCCAACAAGCTCCATCCAAAGTACCGGATGCTTTAGTACTTCAAAATTTATATCATGTCCGAAGGAGGATCCCGGAATGATGGGGATATTCTTATATGCATATTGTGAATGTCGGTTACCAGGTGTTCAATCCATATGAATGATATTTTTGTCTCTATGCATGGGACGTGTGTTTATGAGAAATGGAAATATGAAATCTTGTGGTCTATTAAAATTATGAAATGATTATTTATGTTAAACGAATGAACTCACCAACCTTTTGGTTGACACTTGAAAGCATGTTTATTCTCAGGTATGAAAGAAATCTTCCGCTGTGCCTTAGCTCATATTAGAGACATTACTTGGAGTCATTCATAACATATTTCAAAAGACGTTGCATTTGAGTCATTGAGTTCATCAAGATTATTATTAAGTCAATTATAGTAAGATATATTACGAAATGGTATGCATGTTGTCAACTTTTGATGTATTGAAAGATTGTCTTTTCAAAAACGAATGCAATGTTTGTAAAATGTATCATATAAAGGTCAAGTACCTCGCGATGTAATCAACTGTTGTGAATCGTTTATAATCGATATGGACTTCGTCCGGATGGATTAGGACGGGTCTCTACAACAATTACCACTAGGCCCAATGTGAGGTTGTTACACTATTGATAGTGAAGATGATGCTAATATTCATGAATTACACGACGACATAGTTGAGGGTGAAGATATTGTGGGTGAAGGTGAAAGTAATGTTTTAGGATGAGGATAATAATATAGTGGATGTGAATATTGACATGAATGACTTCATGTAACTTGAATATTGACAATGATGGTGAGGACCCAGTGGTCATACTATGGGCAATGATGTGTTTTGATGATTTTGATAGTGATGGGCTAGATTTCAATAGGAAACAAAAAATTAAGGAATTAAAAAAATAAAAGTAGAAAGAGGTGTAAATAGTGACATTCTTTTACCTTGGTCACAAGTTTGCTAGTGCAACCGATGTTAAAAGTTATGTTAAACTACATGCAATTGAAACTATGAGGGATGAAATGCAATATAATGTAATTACCCTCACATGAAATGCACATGAAAGCTGTAAATGGAATCAATTTAATGTCTATGAGCAAATTGGACTATCCATGAAAAAAGAGCAAAGTAAAGGACCAAAAATGTTAAAAATTCAAGTTTGAACTATTGGTGTATTTTTTTGCAATCCACAAGGACCATCCGTGTAATTTTGTCTTTTTTTTTTTAAAGTATCTAACTTGTGTAAGAAAGATACTTAATCCTAACTAGTTTGGTCAAATTATATACGGACTTACGGAGTAATTTTTTTAAGACCGCATAATATACAATTACCCTGATTTGTTTTTTTTTTAATAGATTAATGGAATTCTAGCAGTCGATAGTTACAAATTCCAAACTCTAAAGTTTTAACCATGCAACTAAAGTACTAAACAACTTCAGTTACTCTGAATTTGTTAAGGCACGTAAATATGACGGATTTTCGTTTCATTATCTTTGTATCTCCTACCCTTTCGTTAATTTCTAATATATCTTAGCGGTTAAAAAAAAAAATATTAAACAAATTATAGTTTTCAATATAAACATTTGCATAAGAAGCCATTAGCCCATTAATAAAATTTAATTTAACAAGTTCAACTCAAGATTCAAAAGATCATTTTTATATTTTATCCAAATGAAGATAAATCTTTAAATATTTACTATTCCATGAAACTAAAAGACTGTATTAATACTAGTAGTTATTTAGCTTGTTAATTATTAAAAGAAGTTAAAACATATGTACTTAAATTTATCTTGTTTTTACATCCATCAAAATTAACCATAGAGATAACTATCATCAATCAACAAATTGTACCACTCTTTTATGCCAAACTACCTCTTAATAACATACCTTAATTGGATATCCAAAATATTAGTCTTCGGGACATTTGGTCACAGTTCGATATCCAAAATATTTATTTAATTTTTGGCCGACAAAATTGAATTTTAGTGAACCCCCTAGTAAGGCACTAGGAAAGGGAACCAAACATATAAGATACAAGTTACAAAGGCTTTAAAATCCATTCATCCCGACTGACGAAACATTTACTACGGTTACAAAACTAATAATAAGAAAAGTTACGAATCGAATCGAAGATTGTGTCCTTCGATGAATGGTCGCCAAACATCTAATTGTTCCGGTATTTTCAAATGTGCCAAAACAAATAGCCACGATCACAAATAACTTGTCTTTGGAGCTTGATGATGCGTGCCAAGATTCAAACCATTCATTCCATTCATTAAGCGAAGGTAGATCGATGTTTATCCAAGATTTCAATTTCCTCCATAACTCGCGTGCTAAAACGCAACCAAATAAAACATGAGACACGGATTCCTCCCAATGGTCACATGTTATGCATCTAATATCCATTATCTCTAAGCCACGACTCGAACGGTTACTTCTCGTTGGTAATTTTCCCACGCAACTCTCTATACAAAAATGTTAAGTTTTCGTGGAAGAGTTTCAAACAAACAAAATTTAATCACAAACTGAGGAAGCATCGCATTGTCTATAAACTCAAGCGTTGAACAAACTTTATAAAGCACCATCATTTTCAATATCCCAAATCCAAGAATTATATTTCTTGTTACTTATTTTCTTATTCTTATTTTTATTACTAATGGTTATTTTGTTATTAATAATAATTAATAATTAAATACAGACAAAACTTAAAAAGGAAGCTTTGTTAAACCGGAAAACAAAAGAATACGTGCTATTTCCTATAACCCAGTAACAGTAATATTCAAGAGTTTAATAAAATAAATTACACAAATATCAAAATACATTTGTAAACTTTAAAGTAATATTCAGATGGATAAAAGAAATTTGTTCAAAAATCACTCTTAGTGATTTCATTTTTCCACCATCAAATATACAAACATCTAACATTTGTAACAATATATAATCTTATAACAATAACAATACCATTCCAATTCCAATTACAATTACAATTACAATTAACAATTAACAATAGTGATAATGATAATAATACCAAACTCCGTAGTATATATATCCTGAATAGGGCCACTTGAACCTTTTTAATTTGGCCCTAAACTGGAACCTTAACCGGGTACCGATGAATCGAGTCAGCCCATGGGTTCTCTTTACACCCTGCAGGTATTGCCTTCAACGCTCTCCAAACCGCACTGTTACATTTAAAACCCGACCCAAATGCAATCTGCCAAACACGGTCCCCTTTCATAACACGACCTTTAGCTTCCGCATACGATAATTCATACCACAACGAACTACTAGACGTATTCCCAAATCGATGTAACGTCATCCTACTCGGCTCTATATGTCTTTCAGTTAAATTCAAATTCTTTTCCATTTCATCCAACACGGCACGTCCACCCGCGTGAATACAAAAATGCTCAAACGCGAGTTTAAAATCAGGAATATATGGCTTCACTTTCATTTTAAACACTTTTCGCTTCACAAGTGTTAAAAAAAACATCAATTGTTCCGAAAAAGGTAACACTAAAGGTCCCAAAGTTGTTATATTTGTCTTCAAAGCGTCACCAGCAACTGCCATAAGTTCTCGAGCTAGCGAAACTCCAACGATGCCTTTATCGTCTTCTCGTTGATAAACACAATTGTAACATTTATCATCCGCTCCTTTATGTGTACGGACAGTGTGTACTAGCTCGTATTTCGACCTTTTTCTGTCTCTTGATTTGTTCGACAACAACATTGCAGCTCCACCCATACGAAAAATACAGTTACATAAAAGCATTGATTTTTCATTGCCTGGATACCAATTTAAGGTGATATTTTCCATACTCAAAACGACAGCGTATGAACTGGGGTTTGCTCTTAATAGATTCTTTGCTAAATCGATTGAAATAAGGCCCGCACTACAGCCCATACCACCGAGGTTAAAGCTCATGATATCGGGTCGAAGTTTGTAATGGTTAACGATCATTGAAGAGAGTGAAGGTGTAGGGTTAAATAAACTACAATTAACGATTAAGATGCTGACTTCTTGTGGACGAATTTTTGTTTTAGCAAATAACGAGTCGAGCGCACCAAACATGACAAGCTCGGCTTCAGACCGAGCTTGTTTCATGTTAAGTTGGGGCGGCCGAGCCGTTATTCCTTCTGGGAGATACGCTTCATCTCCAACACCGGATCGTGACGCGATCCGTTTTTGGAAATGTAATGTTTCCGGTTCAAAAAACCCGGATTCTTCGGACATTTTAGTGAACCCTTCATTTGACATTTTTCGGTCTTCTTCGGGTTTGTAACAAGAAAAGTCTACCAAGTAGACAGGGGCAGGCCTTTTGGCCCAGTAAACCCCTGTCAAAAAAAGTAAGACAATGCCACCACTGGTGGCCGTGTCTAAATTTGTGAAAAGTAGGATGAAACTATCGAATTTTAACCCGGTGAGTTGAACTAAAGTGGCTATAAATAACGGACAAATGATAACGAGCATAAGAAGAGTGGCCGTGTTACAAGAATAACCGTAACCGAGCTTAACGTATTTTAGTTTAACGGATTGTAAGAAATCGGGTAGCTTTCGACGAATTTTGATCACAACGGAATTAGTTGAGTCTTTAATGGCTAACTCAGCTGTTAACCTCTCTTTATCCATGTCTACTGTACTATTACGATCCATGACTCAAATGTAATAAAAATAAAAAAGTTGGTTTGAATATATGTGTGTACGTAGTTTTGTGAAGATATATGATAAATGTTGTACAAGAATTATGTATATATTAGGGTTTGTGTGAAATGATTGAGAGAAACAAGAATAAGAATTGTGTTTGGGAATAGGAATTGGAATGAGACTTATAAAAGGGAATGGTTTTGGGAAAGTGTATGTAGAAGATTATAGGTAGATAGGGTGGGCAGATGATGGATGGTTTATTTCATTAAATGGCTGCCCATTGGAGAGGATAGCTCAACCACCTATGGAAAACTTCAACATTGTATCTATAAACAAATATATTACTCCGTATGATTTACAGTATAAATTTTTATTTATATAGTAAAACTTCAATTTATGTTATGGTTTAGTCAAACCCATTACTCAATCTAATTACATTGTATATCCGTATTATATCCGTATTTGATTCTCCGTATTAATTGTAATTGTAAATATACTAAATGAATAAATTTTGTTTTTTTTTTTTTTGAAGGGCAGAAGGATTTCATTAAATTAAAGAAAAGAAGGTTACAGAGGCATTTGAGAACATGCCTTTCAAAAAGAGAATAGACCGAAGCAAAAAAAAAAAATAATAATAATAAAAAGAAACTATATGCTACCAAGACTACTATGACAACTGACAACGGTTAACCATGATCGCCTATTTCTCTTGGATTTAAAAGCCAACGGTGCCAATCAACATATGATTTTCTTGCGCGTTTCGATATCCACTCAAAAGATTTTGTTTGAATTTCATTGATGATGTTAGGGCCATTACTTCCTTTGCCTTTGAAGATGTGTTTGTTTCTATTTTGCCAAATAAAATAACAACCCACCCATTTTACACCTTGCCAAAGAGAAGAATAGAGACCCGAGCTATCATTCGATCGACAAATGTCTTCAATGCTTTGAAAACTGTAGTTACTTAGATTCCACCAGACTAGTAAGCGCTTCCACACATCCTTTGCAATCGGACAATGTAGAAAAACATGATCAACCGACTCTAGGTCACCATCACATAACGATTGAATCAAGATCAACACCCCGCTTATCTAACTCAACTTTAACCGGAATTCGCTTTTGTCTTAAACGCCATATAAAGATCTCTACTTTTTTCGGGATCAAATGATTGAGTAATGTTCCTTCTTGCGAATTACCACCTTCATCAAGCAGCTTTTGATTGATAATGGAAGAAAGGAGTTTGGGGGAAAACATACCATTACTCTGAAGGTTCCACTTCCATGTATCGATATTGCCTTCATGAAACTTGAAACCCTCTAATAGTTTTTCCAACTCCTCAAGTTCTGACTTAGTTCGACCACAAGGCTCACGAACCTAAGCCCATAAACACGACCGAGTATCTCCTGATTGAAACAGTCGGTCCTTAACAGAAGCGTTGTGATATGTTTCAAGGTGAAATAGTCTGGGAAAAGTGGCCATCAAAATGTGATCTTCAAACCATCGGTCCTTCCAAAACAAAAAATCGTCACCCGAGCCAAACACTTTCAAGAAAGAGTCAGTAAATGGAATATTCAAGCCATTAATGTTGAAACCAGCTTTTATAATACCACCCCAAACCGAACGCGAGTTATTAGACGATGAAGGAGATTCACCCAACCCCCCGTCCCGACCATAAATACTTTTTATGATTTGAACCCAAAAAGCATTCTTTTCAATCCGGAATCTCCACCACCATTGGCCAAGTAGTGCAAGGTTTTTTGATTTTAAGGTCCCAATATTTAACCCCCCACCCTTATAAGAATTTAAAATTTTGTCCCATTTTACCCATGATATATTTGAGTTGTCACCCGACCCGCCCCAAAAAAATTTATGACGCAAACCTTCGAGTAAGTTGATGACACACGATGGGGCACGGAATAGGGAGAAGGCGTAAAGCGGTAGACTACGAAGCACCGATTTGATTAAAGTAAGACGACCACCGAACGAGATTGTTCTTGCTTTCCAATCCGATAACCTAGTTCGGAACTTATCTATAAAAGGTTCCCAATCGGTTCGTTTTTTCATCGATCTTCCCAACGGTAACCCAAGATAAGAGAATGGAAATTCACCAATTCGACAACTTAGATAATTCGCCATTTGCTCAACACTATCCTTACTAACCCCTATTCCATAAATGCAACTCTTTGAGAAATTGACCTTTAGGCCCGAAAACACTTCAAAGCACTTTAGGAGTTTGAATAAGTTGCTAGCATTCTTTTTACTCCATTCTCCAATGAAAAGAGTGTCGTCGGCGTATTGTAAATGAGAAATAATGACATTGTCTTTTCCCACTTCCAATCCCTTATAAAGGTTGTTATCTAATGCACTTTTTGTCATAACATTTAAAGCTTCGGCCGCAAGTATGAAAAGATACGGGGATAAGGGGTATTGTAAATGAATAAATTTATACCAAGATACACTACTAGAAAAATTAGGACGGGCGAAGAAGGATTTTGCGGCACACTAATATCGCGCTAACAGTGGCGCTAAACGACAAACCTTTTATTTTTTCTTACTAGCGTTTCTATCCACTGAAGAAATTGTGGCAAGAGATTGTCGAGGTGTCGCCACAAATGTTTAATTTTATTTTCTTTTTCATTTTCTTTTCGTTTACTTACGGTCAAACGTTGAAAAAAACAGCCTTCATTTTATTTTCCTCTTCCAAAATAGACAATTTCCCACAAGACTTATTGCAGTGTTTTCTCTCGCCGCTAAGGGGTGGTAATTATTATTGTTGAGGTTATCTGCTAGAAAAATGCTACGAACCAGGTTTCGAAGAAAGTCGGAATTTCAGGCTTTGAATCTTCAAATACAGCTAAATTCTGCTTTTCAGACTGTAAGTATTTGCGGAGAGGATCGCCGTTGGGTATCCTAAAAATTTATTTTTCTTCTTGCAAACGTATTTAAGGCAATTGGTGTCACAAAAACCAAGACGAAAGAACCAATCGAAAAAATTATTTAAAAAATCTAAGTTTTTTATTCGCCACAAAAGCTTGTCACTCAAAGTAAATTGTTTTCCTTTTTTCTTAAAAAGAGTGGGTCCCACATTACATTGCTGCAATACTTTGACACAAAAGACTTAAAATGGTGAAGTGCTATCTCGTCGCAAAAAGCAATAGCGACAAACATTGAGTGTTTTTGCGGCGTTTTTTTCGCCACAAAAAGGTGTTTTCTCTGTAATGAATAAACTTCAGTTCATGTTTTGGTTTAGTTAAATCCATTACTCTGTGGGCTTGATAACTCGTAAAAAGTCGCATTTTACCTACATTATCTATTCAATTTTAGACGAGAAACATATATATGTGACTTAAAATCCCTTTTTATCAGTCATTTTGAATATCTCGGAAAAACGAATCCAGTGGCACAAGAATAAAAAAAACGGAGTTATAACGAGGAAACCAGAGCCAAAACAATAAACGATCGGAAACGTACCCAAGAATATGTCATACCCCGTCCAAAATCTTCCGAACGAATACAATAACATATGGTACCATCGCGATGAACTGACTTCTATATGCCATGAACGACTCCATGTAATATCTTTAAAATGAGCAAATGCACAGCGGAAGATTTCTTTCAGACCTGAGAATAAAGATGTTTGAAAAGTGTCAACCAAAAGGTTGGTGAGTTCATAGGTTTATCATAAAACAATAAAATTCCTCATTTTGATAGACCACAAGATTTAAATCCTGCATGGTACAAATGGACCCGAATCCTATACCCACCTGTAATGTACATGCGATATCTTTTAAATACAGTACACCTTTTTCGTGTACAAAATCATCTTTCATAAATCTTAGTAACCGTACACATATCTTGTGCACAAAAATAACATACACATAACCTGTGTATAAAATCATTCTCTCGATACATAACATTCACTTTTCAATTGGTGGCAATTATCATGTCCACTTAATTCAATGGTGGCAATTATCATGTCCACATAATTCAATGGTGGCAATTATCATGTCCACATAATTCAATAATAATCCGCAGAACTTCAGTCTGCATAATAATTCATTCTAGGAATATTTTGCTTGTGTCTATCCCGTCAAACATTTATAAAAGCATTTCATGTATTCACAGTTCAAAATATATTTCAAAAGCATTTAATAAAGCAGTTATAAAAACAGCGCATGTATTCTCAGTCCCAAAAATGTAAAGAGTAAAAGGGAGCAAATGAAACTCACAATACTGTATTTTGTAGTAAAAATACATATGACGATATTGAACAATGCAGGGTTGACCTCGGATTCACGAACCTATATAATTTGTATATTTATTAATACATATAATGGAAATCGAAAAATTTATATATTATATCTTAGATAATAGTATATAAAATTTAAAATAATTAATATTTATATAGTTTTGTATATATATATATATATATATATATATATATATATATATATATATATATATATATATATATATATATTTATGATTAATATTATATTAAAATTCAATAATTTGTTATATGTAAATCTTTGTATATAAATAAATTTTTTTAATATATAATTATATGTAATATTATGGTAGTTGTAATGTAATAAATATAATCTTATATAGAAAATATTTATTTGTAATAATTATTGTTAATATGAAAATAAGAATAATATTGATAATAAAAGTAATAATCTTAACGATAATCTTAGTAGTAACGATAACTTTAATACAAATGATAATCCTTAATATTAATAAAAATGATAATGATAATAGTGCTATTAATAGTAATAGTAACTAATACTTAATACTTAATATTACTAATACTTGATACTAATACTAATAATAAAAAGAAGAAGAAGAAGTTCTACCTCAAAAAGACAAAATAGGTTTAAGAAAAATAATGCCCCAAGCCGGGATCGAACCTACAACCTCATGTTCAAACCAACACACACTTAACCAATACGCTATTCCTACTTTTCTGTTATAAACCATATTAAAACTTATATAATCCATTTATTCTGGTTTCCCTTTTTCTTCTTCTTCACTCAAGAAAACAAATCAACCAGAGTATGAACTAAAATCATGCAGCGAGTTTTTATCATCTAATATCATTAAATCAATATCATCATCATCGTAACCTTTATCATCATTATCACCATGTATCGTTATCCATCCTCATTCTTTTCGTGAATCATCATCATCGTAACCTTTTCATCATAATTGGTTATCATAACACCTTACACTTCGTCATCATCATAATCTAATCATAATCCTCATCTTCCGTATTACATCATCATCATCATTCAAATTGCCATTATAAATCTTACTTGTGTTTTAATCTTCCACAACAACATTGTTAAAGAAGAAACAGAAAACGTATGACTTAAATCATGATCATCATGACATAATCTCTTCATCATAAACATCCTAGTCTAAATTGAGCTTCGGCCTAAATAAGAAATCCAATAAAAAATAACACGGCCCGACTGGAAACATATATATATTGCGACCCAATAATATATTCAAGACCAATTTGTTTAGAATCAAAATATACTTCGTGGGAATAGCTGGAAAGGAGAGACACGTAACGGCAGCAGCATTTCGTGAGTATTCATCCACAAGTGGGGCTAGATAAAGGGAGTAAATGTCGGCCCACAAGGAAAGTAAAGGGATGTGTTTGTTTTTGGTAACTCACAATCGAAGAAGAAAAGAGAATGCATTTCAAAAGAAAATTGGTGGGGCGATGGTCCAATTGGTATCCCATCATCACCGAAAGGGAAACAAAACAAAACAAAAAAAAATGCTCGAGTATGCAGTGACTTACACGACATCATCTCCTCATCTCTTTCTTTAAATTTAATCACAATTTAACAAATGGGTCCTCTTGATTAGGGATGTCGGCCACAAGCTCTCTCATTCCACTTGCTTGAACTTTTATAATGCCTCATATAATATCTTCAATCTATATTTAAATTGCCCCCGTATCAAACTATATTCGATTGTCATCAAACATTATGGTATCCTCATCTTTCCATGCCATTTATTATTACTTATCATCATAGTCATTATTCAGCTTAAACCGTAGCAATCGTTATAGCAGCAACAGAAATACAACGGTTTGCAACAAGAGTTGCTCTTATGCAGTCACGAAAAGAAAGAAAAAATGAAAGAGAGAAAGAAGAGAGAGAGTAGGGTGGTGGTTTCTTGGTGATGGAGACGGATTGTTATGGTGACTAATAGTAGTTGCTTGTGGTGTAGGTGGTTCTTGATGTGTTGGTTTTGAGGTGGAGGTGATTGAATGTGGTGATTGGTGGAGAAGGGTTCACGAAGAAAAAAAAAATTGGAAGTGGTTGTCTTGTTCGATATCCATAAGCAGAAAATGAAAGAGAAAAGAAAATGTAAGTGATGATGATATTGAGCGATTTTGTAAAGAAGGGTGGTGACAGTTGTTCTTGAACGTAATTGGAAAAGAAAAAGATAATTGGTGGTTTATGTTGTTAGAAGAAAATGATAGAAATGAAAACGGTTTCCTGTGTTGGTAGTGGTTATGGTGGCGAATTTATAATGGGTAGTTTACAGAAGATATCAAGTAAGTGGTTCGTGTTGGTGTTTGATTGTTATTCTTACTTTGATCCGAAACAGGAAACACAACTTGTGTGGTTTGAATGGTGTTTGTTTTAATTTAAAGTAGTGTAGTGATTCGAACACCAAAAAGAAATATACGAGAGAGTCATGGAGAAAAGGTGAAGGAGATGGTGATTGTAAATGGTTGTGTGAGTTTTGTTTTGTTTTTTGTTTTTTGTTTTTTTTTAAATTTGATTCCCATTGATTTGTGAAGTCGACACTCAATCAATTTGTAGAAAAGGAGTACTAGTATTATTCGGTAGATGAATATGATAATTGATATAAAGAGTAAGGAGTTGAACGAATGTGTCCAAATCTTGATTAATGTCATTGATTTAATAGCATATGTAATCGACACAGTTTATTCGATCGTACAACAATAAGTCAAAATAAATAAAAAGAAGAAAGTGACCCTAAACAGATTTTGGATGTTATGTAACAACTTTGATTCTTGATATCCATCGAGCAGATACTTCGAATAGTTAGAAAGCGATGCCAAACTAATTTATGCATGCATCTGTGTTGTAATTTAGATATATAATAAATAAATATTAATACAAAATATATCAATTAATAATAAAATTAATAATAATAATCAATAACTAATTATAATAGTAATTAAAATCCTAATAATGTTAATCATAGAGTTAATAATAATAATATTAGTGTTATTAAATATTACTAAAAATGATATTAATAATGTTATTAATGATTAATAATAAATTATTTCATTTTCTAATAGTTGTAATGATAATGATAATAATAATTTTAGTAATAATAATATAACAAAATGAATGTATCAATTTTTTTTATGTATATATATTATATATATATATATATATATATATATATATATATATATATATATATATATATATATATATATATTAGATATAACTAATACTGATATTGATATTAATATTAATAATTAATAATAATAATAATAATAATAATAATAATAATAATAATAATAATAATAATAATAATAATAATAATAATAATGGAGGTAATAATAATATTAGTATAAAACTATATTTTAACTTGTAACTATATTTAATATATTAATATTACAATTTATCAATTATGTAATTTTATCATTCATTATATGATAACATTCTTTAGATATCTGATACATATACATTATATATATATATATATATATACATTTATTTTACCAGTACATGTTCGTGAATCATCGAGAACAGTTGAAGGGTATGTGCACATATGAAAGAGTTCAAAATTTTTTTTTGAGACTCAATACAACAGACTTTGCTTATCGTGTCGAAATCATATAAAGTTTAAGTTTAAATTTGGTCGGAAATTCCCGGGTCGTCACAGAATACGCATCACGGGACGAAACCGGTACCCACCACAATGGTACCGAGACCGACACCCTTGAGGGGTTTCAGGACCGGCACCTATGCGATACATCACCAACACACCTCGGGACCGACACCCGTGAGGGATGTCGGGACCGAGGCCCTCGAATTAGGTCGACACCTTACCACTCGAGACCGATCGGTCCCCTATCGAGACCGAGACCCATCATGGCGGGATTAAGAGAAAAAAGGAAAAGAGATGTCATAACCCGTCCTTAACCATAAGAACGCGTTAGATAACGTATGATTTCATTGCGAGGTATTGACCTCTATATGAGACATTTTTGAAAGAAAACTGCATATATTATACATTACAAACCATAACCATTATTTTTGTTACAAGCTTAAGACAATAAAAAGAAGATTAACGTTTAGCGATAATCTTCGACTTACAAACTTTACAAATGATGACAACAACACGGTTTCTAGCATATTTTACAATACAACATCTCGGATATGCAGTTTTATTTTTGACACAAACATGCGTACGCAAGATCCTGGTTAGATCCAACATGATGCAGCGGAAGCTTTAGAAATCACCTGAGAATAGACATGTCTTAAAAAGGTCAACATAAAGTTGGTGAGATATAGGTTTAATGCCGGCAGCAATATATATATGTAGACCACAAGATTTCGTATATAAACAGTTTAATAAAAGTATTCTAAGTGGTTGAGCACTTGGTAACCATACTTAACATTTTCACGTCGCATATTCCCTTTAATATGAAATCTTACTACACCGTACCAAGTGTAGTCACAAAACGAAGTACTGTGCAACCGTTGAATACTGGTCGTCCAGTCCGGTTGGGGTTGTCAGGCCCGATAGATCTATCAACAGGATTCGCGTTTACAATACCGCTGTAAATATTAGTTACCAAGCTACAGGGAAGTATGCCAGTGGTACAACTCAACGTAGAACATATTTTTCAGTTACTTGTGTCCATATCGTAAAACATAAAATACATGTATTCTCATCCCGAAATATTTAGAGTTTAAAAGTGGGACTATATACTCACTCTTGTCTTGATGATGTAAATAATTTGACTCGGTCTTCCGGTTGATATCACGAACCTATCCATATATAATATATCAATATGTTTTCATTTTTAAACAAACGTTATAAATATATACTTGTTATACTTTTAATACTTTGAATAATTCCTTAGTCCGTAGTTAGCAGTCCGATGTTAGTAATTCAATTTTAATGGTTCATTTTTAGATGTTTAATATACCCGCAATGAAATAAATAAAACCCCCCAACGAAATAAATAAAACCCCATCGTATATGTATTGGTCGAGATTAATCTTGACCCATGGTACCGGTGTTGTCAAATGACGTGTTGCGTACAATCATGGGATCTTATGATTAATCTTCTCGTGTTGTTTACGGGTGATCCTGAACCATATAAAATTGAATTATAAGTACATATATATAAAATATCATGTTATCTTAGAAGTATGTGATTTTATGTAAATTTTTCCAATGAATCCCGTAGTCAATTAAGTCTTGGATAACCAATTTTGTTTCGGTCATAGTTTCTTCGTTATAAGTCCGTTTTCGTTGATTCAAATTGCCATCTTCTTGGATCGAGTTCTTCTTTAAGACTATGAACTGTAAATACCTTGGTTTGTATTCAAAATCATACGGCATAAGTGATAGTTTAGTGAAACATATGAAGTTAAACATTTTGTTACAACAAAATCATTTAATGACCATTTTTCCAAAAATACTTATACTTTGAAAAACCAAGTTTTACCTTGTTAAATTAACATATAAATAAGTTATATTACATGTCTTGAAGTATTTTAAAAGTTAAGTTAGAAGGATCTATTTAGTTTGCAAACAAGTTTGAAAACATTCAAACTATGTTCTTGTTGTTAAACTTGTATACCACAAAATATGATAGCTATATATATATGAATCGAATAAGGTTATGAACATAGATTCTACCTCAAGTTCCTTGGATGAAGTTGCTGTAAAAGAGAAGTAAGAAGCTAGAATCAAAAGGGTACTAGAGGTGGATGAAAGATTGGAAGTAAGTTGGTGTTCTTGGAGGGTTTTCTTGAAGTGTTTTTGTATGGTTTTCTTATGGTGATTAAGTAAGGTTTTTGAAGCTAGATCTTTATGGAATTTTGCTGGGTTGTTATGGAGTTTAGAGAGTAAGAAAGAGTGTGTGTTTTAGCTAGGAAATTGAAGTAGTAAATGAAGCAAAATGATCATGTATATATGCTACAAAAAAACGTGTTTCATGGGTATCCATGACAAGATTTCAAGTTGTTCTTTTGTGTAATTAGTCAATAAGCTTCCAAAATCAATTACCTAGCCCTCATGGCATGAATAATGGCTGGTTAGGTGGTGATTTTGATGTGTATTTACTATTAGTAAATACGTATAGAAGCTTGGTATGATACGAGTACAAATACTCTAGGTATACGTATAGAAATTTTGTGAAAAATGGAATGAGGATTCAAATATAGCTATCTTTTGTGAATACACTTATATGGTTTTATGTATTTAAGTCTTTAAAAGTGATTAAATACATTACTTATACAATATATGTATAAACATTATATGTCTTAAGTATTTATGTCAAATAACGTTACGTATAGTTATCGTTTTGAAAACTTAAGTTAGTAGTTTCAAAATACACATATAACTTGTTGTTATTAATACAAAATGAGATATTAAAACATTTATTAATCATGTTAAATATGTATATATACATTTATATACACAAACGTATAATTATCATATATTGTATAGTTCGTGATATCATCGGTCAAACTAGACGGTCAAACGTTGTGTAAAACTCTTTTCGGAAATATAAGTCTCGACAATTTGGATTGCTTATCATGTTGGCAAGGTTTAATTTATGTAAATATTAATCTTATAAGTATAGTATGATCGAAAAAGTGCGGGTCATTACAGTACCTACCCGTTAAATAAATTTCGTCCCGAAATTTTAAAATTGTACCTATTTTGCGTCATCGAGAAACAAGTGTGGATACTTTTGCTTCATCTGATCCTCTCGTTCCCAAGTAAACTCGGGACCTCTTCTAGCATTCCAACGAACCTTAACAATCGGTATATTGCTCTGTTTGAGCTGTTTAACTTCACGGTCCATGATTTCAATTGGTTCTTCGACGAATTGTAGTTTCTCGTCGACATGGATTTCTTCAAGAGGAATGGTGAGGTCTTCCTTTGCAAGACACTTCTTAAGGTTTGAGACGTGAAAGGTATTATGTACTCCGGCGAGTTGTTGCGGTAACTCGAGTCGATAAGCTACCGGTCCAATGCGTTCGATGATTTTGAACGGGCCTACATACCTTGGGTTTAGTTTACCTCTTTTACCGAAACGTATTACACCTTTCCAAGGTGACACCTTTAGCATAACCATGTCCCCGACCTGAAACTCTAATGGTTTCCTTCGGACATCGGCGTAGCTCTTTTGGCGACTACGGGCTGTTTTCAATCTCTCCTTGATTTGTACTATCTTCTCGGTCGTTTCGTGTATGATCTCGGGACCAGTTAAATGTCGATCTCCTACTTCATTCCAACAGATAGGAGATCTACACTTCCTTCCGTACAATGCTTCGAATGGCGCAGCTTTAATGCTCGCATGATAACTATTATTATACGAGAATTCTGCTAACGGTAGATATTTATCCCATCCGTTTCCAAAATCGATCACACATGCCCTGAGCATGTCTTCGAGAGTCTGAATCGTTCTCTCACTCTGTCCATCGGTTTGTGGATGATATGCGGTACTCATATCCAAACGAGTTCCTAGTGCCTCCTGTAGTGATTGCCAAAACTTTGATGTAAATCTACTATCACGATCGGATATAATGGAAATAGGTATTCCATGCCTTGAAACAACTTCCTTTATATACAATCGTAATAGTTTCTCCATTCTATCCGTTTCCTTTATAGGCAAGAAATGTGCAGACTTGGTGAGACGATCAACAATCACCCAAATGGTGTCGTATCCCCAGGCAGTCTTTGGTAACTTTGTGATGAAATCCATGGTAATACCGTCCCATTTCCATTCTGGAATTTCTGGTTGTTGAAGTAACCCTGACGGCTTCTGGTGTTCTGCTTTGACTTTGGAACAAGTTAAACATTCCCCAACATATGTTGCAACGTCTGTCTTCAAATTAGGCCACCAATAATGCGTCTTAAGATCTTGGTACATCTTTCCAACTCCAGGATGTATCGAATATCTTGTCTTATGTGTCTCGTTCAATATCAACTTCCTTAATCCACCCAACTTTGGTACCCAAATACGATTTGCAAAATATCGAATTCCATCTTCCCGCATAACGAGTTGCTTCTCATACTTCTTCATTATTTCATTTCCTATATTTTCTTTAGTAAGTGCTTCTCGTTGAACTTCTTTGATTTGTGAGTTGAGATTCATACGAATTTTTATGTTCATTGCTCGAACTCGAATTGGTTCTCGTTCTTTTCTGCTTAAAGCATCAGCCACTACGTTTGCCTTCCCGGGATGATAACGAATTTCACAATCATAATCGTTTATTAACTCGACCCACCTACGTTGCCTCATGTTCAATTGTTTCTGATCAAAAATATGTTGAAGGCTTTTATGATCAGTAAACATAGTGAATTTAGCCCCATACAAGTAGTGTCTCCACATCTTCAATGCAAACACTACTGCTCCCAATTCTAGATCATGCGTCGTATAATTTCGCTCGTGAATCTTCAATTGTCGGGATGCGAATGCAATAACTTTCTTCCGTTGCATAAGAACACAACCAAAACCTTGTCGCGAAGCGTCACAATATATTTCAAAATCATCGTTCCCTTCTGGTAACGATAAAATAGGCGCCGTAGTTAACTTCTTCTTCAGTATTTGAAATGCGTTCTCCTGTTCCGAGGTCCATTCATATTTCTTCCCTTTTTGCGTTAATGCTGTCAACGGCTTAGCTATTCGGGAAAAATCTTGAATAAACCTTCTATAATAACCGGCTAAACCCAAAAATTGGCGTACCTGCGTTGGTGTCTTAGGAGTCTCCCATTTTTCAATAGCTTCAGTTTTTGCTGGATCAACCTGAATTCCTTCGCTATTAACAACGTGACCAAGAAATTGCACTTCTTTCAACCAAAAAGCACACTTAGAAAATTTAGCATAAAGTTGTTCTTTTCTCAACAACTCTAATATCAACCTTAAATGCTCTTCATGCTCTTGCTCACTCTTGGAATAGATAAGAATATCATCAATGAAAACGATAACAAACTTATCTAAATACGGACTACAAACTCGATTCATGAGGTCCATGAATACAGCTGGCGCATTCGTCAATCCAAACGGCATAACCAAAAATTCGTAATGACCATAACGTGTCCGAAAAGCAGTTTTTGGAATGTCCTCTTCTTTGACGCGTAGTTGATGATAGCCCGATCTTAAGTCGATTTTTGAATAAACACATGATCCTTGCAATTGATCAAATAAGTCATCAATTCTCGGTAGTGGATACCGATTCTTGATAGTTAACTTATTTAATTCACGATAGTCTATACACATCCTAAAAGATCCATCTTTCTTCTTAACAAACAAAATTGGAGCTCCCCACGGTGAAGTACTCGGTCGTATGAATCCACGGTCTAGTAATTCTTTTAACTGACTTTGAAGTTCTTTTAATTCGGACGGTGCAAGTCTATATGGCGCACGAGCCACTGGTGCAGCTCCTGGTACTAAATCTATTTGAAATTCTACAGATCTAAATGGAGGTAATCCCGGCAATTCTTCCGGAAAAACTTCAGGAAAATCTCTTGCCACAGGCACGTCGTTGATACACTTTTCTTTCTTTTCAACTTTATTAACATGTGCTAGAATAGCATAACATCCCTTTTCTAAACACTTCTTGGCTTTCAAACAGCTAATGAGTTTTAGCTTTGAATTACCCTTCTCTCCATAAATCATCACCGGTATTTTATCCTTACCAGGAATACGAATTGCCTTCTTGGCACAAACAACTTCCGCTCCTATTTTGGACATCCAGTCCATGCCGACTATTACATCAAAACCTCCTAATTCTACGGGTATTAAGTCGATTTTAAACGTTTCTCCGGCTAGATTTATTTCACAATCACGACAAATTTTATCGGCTTTAATTAGTTTACCATTAGCTAACTCAATCAAGTACTTAGCATCCAGAGGTAATGATGAACAATTCAATTTAGTGTAAAAATTTATACACACGTAACTTCTATCGGCGCCAGTATCAAATAAAATAGATGCTGATAAGTTATTAATGGTAAACGTACCCGTAACAAGCTCCGGGTCTTCTCGTGCCTCTCTAGCATTAATAACAAACGCTCTTCCACGTGCAGGTTCGCCATTCTGATTCGGGCACTGGCTCTTATAGTGACCTTGTTTTCCACACCCAAAACAAGTAATGTTAGCCAAAGCAGTTCTATTTGCGTTGGTGGCAGGAGTCTTGTTACCATTTGCATTTGTAACGAGAGCCTTACAATCTTCAGCAAGATGTCCCTGTCTATTGCATTTAGTGCACAACACACTACAGTAACCAAAATGATGTTTGTGACAACGGTTGCATAAAGGACTTTGTCCTTTGTAACCAAAGCCTGAACCACTACCCGCACCTTTCATGGTTTCTTGTTTCTTATAAGGTTGTTGTTGGTTACCTCGATCATAACCTCCATTCCACTTTTTCTTGTTCCCCAATACCTTCACCTCAGTATTGAATGCTTTCTTGTCCAAAATGACCTGATCCATTAGCTCGTTCGCCATGGTTATAGCTTCATGAATTGTCTTAGGTTTCGACGCCGTAACGTTTGCCTTGACCTTTTTGGGCAAACCACCTTTGTACATTTCAATCTTCCGTGCTTCGGTTGGAACCAATTCAGGACATAGTAAAACTAATTCCATGAATCGCTGGTTGTAGTTGGTAATTTCAGTACCAACCACCTTCAAACTTCGTAACTCATCTTCTAACTTAATAACCTCATTTCTTGGACAATACTCGGTGATTATCATTGCTTTGAATTCTTCCCATGGAGTATCATAAGCTACATCTCCTCCTACCGCCTTCACATAATTCTTCCACCATGTGAGTGCACTATCTTGTAAAGTGCACGATGCATACTTGGTCATGTCTTTTTCATCACAACCGCTGATTTTGAACACCGTCTCCATCTTTTCTATCCATCGGGTTAAACCGATAGGTCCTTCCGTTCCACTGAATGATGATGGCTTGCAAGCTTGAAACGTCTTGTAGGAGCATCCTACACGAGGATTTGGATTAACTGCAGCAGCTCTTGCAGCTTCGACCCATAGCATTCTATCGTTGACTCGCTGATTGATGAAGTCTTCGACTTCTTGTTCCGTCATTCGATTCAATCGCGCCATTTCCTAATGAAAGAAAATAATTATTCACATGGAATATTATAGATGTAGTGTGTATTTATAGTACATTTATAGCTTGTTAATAATATGAACCAGGTATTATTATAAAAGCCTTTTCTTCTTATTAGCGTTTTATAATTATATCTTGGGTAGTACCTACCCGTTAATGTTCATACTTAATAGCTTAGTACAGAACCAATTACTACAATCTAAATAATACTTAACCATGGAAAATTATTGCATTTCATACTTCGCTATTTTACATATGCTTACATCAAACTTTAAACAAACCACACTAATAATATTATACAAAACATTATGTGATTCCATGGTTTAATACGGTAGCGCATCATTTGGTCTATTTCCCAAAACATTTATGTCCAGGGAATCCCCCAACGCGAATCCTAGCTGTCTCCCTACGTTTTGGCTGAGGTGCCGAAGAACTAGATGCGGGGATATCACTAATAGGAATAGCGGGGATAGGGGTGGTAGTGTTGAGTGGAATTGGTGCCACATCATTCTTATTAAACTCGGGATTTGGATTTTCTAATTCATTAGCCTTTCGTTTCTTTCCTAGTTTGAACTCTTCTTTTGTAATTTCCTGTATTTCTTCCTCGGGTTCACTTTCCTCCTCGGGTTCACTTTCCTCCTCGGGTTCACTTTCCTCCTCGGGTTCACTTTCCTCTTCGGGTTCACTTTCCGATATTTCAATAGTTGGTTCATCCGGAAATTGTGAGTCTTCCCCAAAAATACCATTTTCGTCATCGGATATGTTAATGACTGAAACACAATCTGAAGGTTCTGATTCGGAGTCGCTGAATGTGATAATAAGTTTCGAGCCCGACATCTAACACATAACAACTAACCCATTAGTACTTACATAATATTTACATATAAATTTTTAACCAACAGTGATAAACAATGGTTTTTTTTTAAAAATCAGACCTGGTCAAAGTCCAGACTTTACTAATGTATCCTAACGACTTCTCGGTTAGACACACTAATGCAAACCTGGTTCGCTAAGACCAACGCTCTGATACCACATGTCATAACCCGTCCTTAACCATAAGAACGCGTTAGATAACGTATGATTTCATTGCGAGGTATTGACCTCTATATGAGACATTTTTGAAAGAAAACTGCATATATTATACATTACAAACCATAACCATTATTTTTGTTACAAGCTTAAGACAATAAAAAGAAGATTAACGTTTAGCGATAATCTTCGACTTACAAACTTTACAAATGATGACAACAACACGGTTTCTAGCATATTTTACAATACAACATCTCGGATATGCAGTTTTATTTTTGACACAAACATGCGTACGCAAGATCCTGGTTAGATCCAACATGATGCAGCGGAAGCTTTAGAAATCACCTGAGAATAGACATGTCTTAAAAAGGTCAACATAAAGTTGGTGAGATATAGGTTTAATGCCGGCAGCAATATATATATGTAGACCACAAGATTTCGTATATAAACAGTTTAATAAAAGTATTCTAAGTGGTTGAGCACTTGGTAACCATACTTAACATTTTCACGTCGCATATTCCCTTTAATATGAAATCTTACTACACCGTACCAAGTGTAGTCACAAAACGAAGTACTGTGCAACCGTTGAATACTGGTCGTCCAGTCCGGTTGGGGTTGTCAGGCCCGATAGATCTATCAACAGGATTCGCGTTTACAATACCGCTGTAAATATTAGTTACCAAGCTACAGGGAAGTATGCCAGTGGTACAACTCAACGTAGAACATATTTTTCAGTTACTTGTGTCCATATCGTAAAACATAAAATACATGTATTCTCATCCCGAAATATTTAGAGTTTAAAAGTGGGACTATATACTCACTCTTGTCTTGATGATGTAAATAATTTGACTCGGTCTTCCGGTTGATATCACGAACCTATCCATATATAATATATCAATATGTTTTCATTTTTAAACAAACGTTATAAATATATACTTGTTATACTTTTAATACTTTGAATAATTCCTTAGTCCGTAGTTAGCAGTCCGATGTTAGTAATTCAATTTTAATGGTTCATTTTTAGATGTTTAATATACCCGCAATGAAATAAATAAAACCCCCCAACGAAATAAATAAAACCCCATCGTATATGTATTGGTCGAGATTAATCTTGACCCATGGTACCGGTGTTGTCAAATGACGTGTTGCGTACAATCATGGGATCTTATGATTAATCTTCTCGTGTTGTTTACGGGTGATCCTGAACCATATAAAATTGAATTATAAGTACATATATATAAAATATCATGTTATCTTAGAAGTATGTGATTTTATGTAAATTTTTCCAATGAATCCCGTAGTCAATTAAGTCTTGGATAACCAATTTTGTTTCGGTCATAGTTTCTTCGTTATAAGTCCGTTTTCGTTGATTCAAATTGCCATCTTCTTGGATCGAGTTCTTCTTTAAGACTATGAACTGTAAATACCTTGGTTTGTATTCAAAATCATACGGCATAAGTGATAGTTTAGTGAAACATATGAAGTTAAACATTTTGTTACAACAAAATCATTTAATGACCATTTTTCCAAAAATACTTATACTTTGAAAAACCAAGTTTTACCTTGTTAAATTAACATATAAATAAGTTATATTACATGTCTTGAAGTATTTTAAAAGTTAAGTTAGAAGGATCTATTTAGTTTGCAAACAAGTTTGAAAACATTCAAACTATGTTCTTGTTGTTAAACTTGTATACCACAAAATATGATAGCTATATATATATGAATCGAATAAGGTTATGAACATAGATTCTACCTCAAGTTCCTTGGATGAAGTTGCTGTAAAAGAGAAGTAAGAAGCTAGAATCAAAAGGGTACTAGAGGTGGATGAAAGATTGGAAGTAAGTTGGTGTTCTTGGAGGGTTTTCTTGAAGTGTTTTTGTATGGTTTTCTTATGGTGATTAAGTAAGGTTTTTGAAGCTAGATCTTTATGGAATTTTGCTGGGTTGTTATGGAGTTTAGAGAGTAAGAAAGAGTGTGTGTTTTAGCTAGGAAATTGAAGTAGTAAATGAAGCAAAATGATCATGTATATATGCTACAAAAAAACGTGTTTCATGGGTATCCATGACAAGATTTCAAGTTGTTCTTTTGTGTAATTAGTCAATAAGCTTCCAAAATCAATTACCTAGCCCTCATGGCATGAATAATGGCTGGTTAGGTGGTGATTTTGATGTGTATTTACTATTAGTAAATACGTATAGAAGCTTGGTATGATACGAGTACAAATACTCTAGGTATACGTATAGAAATTTTGTGAAAAATGGAATGAGGATTCAAATATAGCTATCTTTTGTGAATACACTTATATGGTTTTATGTATTTAAGTCTTTAAAAGTGATTAAATACATTACTTATACAATATATGTATAAACATTATATGTCTTAAGTATTTATGTCAAATAACGTTACGTATAGTTATCGTTTTGAAAACTTAAGTTAGTAGTTTCAAAATACACATATAACTTGTTGTTATTAATACAAAATGAGATATTAAAACATTTATTAATCATGTTAAATATGTATATATACATTTATATACACAAACGTATAATTATCATATATTGTATAGTTCGTGATATCATCGGTCAAACTAGACGGTCAAACGTTGTGTAAAACTCTTTTCGGAAATATAAGTCTCGACAATTTGGATTGCTTATCATGTTGGCAAGGTTTAATTTATGTAAATATTAATCTTATAAGTATAGTATGATCGAAAAAGTGCGGGTCATTACAAGAGAGGCCGGGACCGAGATTTAATTTGTGTTTTTGGCCCGGAGAGTTCACAAAGTGTCAATATCCCGACACCCAAATTCAAGTGCTGAAATGCAGATATCAAGAAGGACTTTGGGTGAAATTTTGAAGAGGGAAAATTGTTTAAAAATGCATCGAACTTTCACCAAAATCCTATTGTATGCATCCAACTTTCAAATATCCTATTGTATGCATTCAACTTTTAAATCTCTACTATTGTATGCATTTAACCTGTTATAACAGGTAACCTTTCAGGTCACCTTTCCAAACATTTACATTATTAGTCCCTCATGTTTGTAAACCCTAATTTCATTGGTCTTTCATGTAACTTATTACCCTAATTTCTTTAACATGTTACCTTCGTCCATCTTCATCCCTTCATCATTATTGAATTGGTATAAATTCATCTGTAAATTCTTTAACTTAACATTATGAATTATAATTTATATTTGTATATACTTAAATAATTCCACCCAAATTCACTTTTATAAATCCAACAAATCTGAGTTTAAGGGCATAAATCCATCGAAAATCATACATCACAGATCCAAATCAGATTTCTACTTCATCATCATTCATCTTCAATACTAGAACGAAGCAGATTCAGAAATTGGTCATCATTATCTTCGTCGTTCATTATCATTAATAGAATTAGGTGTTTTTGATTTTGAAGCTATATCAATAATTTGAGATCAGGATCTGAGCTCCTAAAGCTAAAACGCACCTTCTTCAACCATCAGATTCATTTAACAACTCTAAAGTTGTTTCAAATCTAGAAGTCAAAGTTTATTGTTCTTCGATCAACAATTTAAATCGAGAAGATTGCTAAGTTTTAGATGCTATGATCCAGTTTCGAGTGTTTATAAGATGATTACAAGCTATTTTGATTCATGTTATGTTATCTGGAAATCTCTAAAATTCAACCTTGATCTTCAAAGTCCATATACAGAAGTTGCTAGTGTTCTTCTTCGATTTCCAATTTTATTGATGTTTTAGTTGTGAATCCTCATCAAAAAGTGTTTATTGCTGACTATGAAGGCTTGAGGAATTGATTTTCATGATTAATTTCATCAATTAAAGATTTGATGTTCATAGCAATTTTCGAACGAACTGTTGTTGCAGGAAAAGAACTGAAGATTTAATTTCATCAATTGAAGAAAAATAAATGAAGCGGAGATGAAGTATGATGATAAAATGGGGTTTTAATATTTTTTAATGAATTTCAAATGGAACTTAACAGAAAAATTAACGAACGTTAAATTGAGGGACCAACCATGTAATTTTTCTACATATTGACATGCTACTTGAACTATAAGTCATTCAATGCGTACAATAGGAGAGATTTAATAGTTGAATGCATACAATAGAAGATTTGAAAGTCGAATGCATACAATAGGAATTTAGTAAAAGTTCAATGCATTTTCAAATAATTATCCCTTTTGAAGATTCTAAACTCTATAAATACCCCATCGATAACTATTTACACAACAACACTACTACACACAATACTCCCATTTCATACACCAACCATAACATTTTATTGTAATTAATTACTAATCATATTGATTAGTAGTTATGGATGTTAAGCTAGGAAGTACACTAGACTATCAGATATTTTTATAAACGCTATTTCAGGTTTAATCTAAGCAATTGTTTATTTATTTATATTCAAGCATGTTTTCCTTTTTTAATTTTTCTCTTTATTTTGCTTGAGCATTAATTGTCATGCTAGCATAAATATCTGAGTGGTTGCTATGATTAGTGTATGTAATGGAGTAGTTAATTATTAATTAGTACTATTATGCCGGTTAGTCTATAGGTAAAAATACGGAATGTTCGATTTCAGGTTTAGTAATTTTTATTTATCTAACTTATAATGTGGCTTAGAACTAGTTTTCCCCATGAGAGTAAGTCTCGGGTTCTTAGTTATTCTTGCATGATAGATTCTTTGAACTCGACACGACCATTATGTTCCCGACACCTCGTGTGCTCATATGAGATAAGGATTATAAGATTAGAAGTAAATTCAAACTGTAAATTAAACAGTCACTATCATAGGGAGGATTCCCGAGATAGATACCACTAGGGTTTAATCATCCTAACGGCCTACTACTTGAATGCCCAACTGACTAGCCCTATTACCTTAGAAATAGTCTTCCTTTTTAGTATGCTAGAATGAACCACCTAGGTTTTCCCTATTTTCATATCAATTGTTTGTGGACTTAATGACGTATAATAGGACTAGATAACTATCTGAACTGAATGATGAATCAGTAGACTAGCATAACTAGGCCATGTCAACTTACTCCGGTGACTCCCAAGGTCATTAATTTTAACACCCTGATATTGAAACCAGTTCAACAGATCGCCACGCCATTTCCTTGCGCACCGCACGAATGAGCGGGACAGAAGGGTTGTTTTGCAAATTTTATAAATGGTGGACTTGAGTGCAATTATGCATGGGACGGGTTTTAAGCTCAAGAACATATCTAGACTTCCCATTCTCATTTCTCATCTTCAAAACTCTAAGTTCTAGTGAGAGGAATAAACCCTAGAGAGAGGAAGCTTCAATTGAAAAGGGAGATGGTGATTTCTACCCAAATCGGCGTTCATATTGGTGTGTCCAGCTTTAGGCTTCTCTTTGGCTTAAGAGGTAAAGCCTAATCCAAATTTTGTTGTTTCATTTCCATTATGGGTTAGGGTTTGAGTGAGTAATGGGTGCGTAAACCCATTTCACTTAGAAATTTGGGGTTATTACTGTCTAGTGATGTTTGTAAACTCGGATGTTGTGGGTTTTAAGTTGGATGGCGAATTTTGTAACACCGGCCATTTTTTTATATAACACAGCGGAAGTCTTATTTAGTAAAATCACAACCTAATTACATTAGTATAAAAACCACTTAATTAAGTTTACTTTATCAAACAGTGTTACGTTATTACAAACACGGTTACAAATGTCCACATCAGAGTTGCAAGTCAAACATGTCTTCTACATCATAGTCTGGTACCATCAGCAGTAGCTAAACCTGCAAGGGGAGGAATGTGGAGGATTAGCGCACCGCTAAGTGAATGGAATCTATCTACATATTAAGCTTAAGCAATCCATCATACAACAATAAGCTAACATGCTTACAACCAACAAGCATATAAACAAAGACAATATGAGGATCGGCGGCTTGTACGGGCACACGACCTAGCAAATCAGACTAGCATCTACCGATAGTCCTTTTCAGTCTAGTCTCTGCGAACAGACTACAGGGTATGAACTCAACCTCCCTTGGAACGGTTGATCTCACACGGACTGCAACCTCCCTGGGAACAGTTGCGAATCCCCAACCTCCCTAAGAATAGCTGGTGTCAAGTACAGTGCACATATACAACATATTAATCACATAACATGCAACTATCCAACTAGCATGGCAAACACTACACTACACAGGGTAATCAAAGTAATCCACAGTAGCATGATTTGCTACTTAAACTTTATCCGAAGATAGACCCACTCACCAATTACCAGCAACTGAAGATTCTCAGAGATCTAATCTTTCTGAGTCTTCTCTTTCTCTTTTCCACCTGAGAATAGACATAACACAGTCAGTAATCATGTCTTGATATTAAATCAACAACATGACAACAACGCTATAGATCAACACTTAAACACTTAAAACTGGTCTGGCAACCGTACGAGTAATACCCTCACTCGCACATTTGAGAACACTCAACTGTGCAGTTGACAACTCACTCGTACGTTTGGTCTATGACTGAACATCCATCAATGAATCACCTGATCCGTACGGTTTGCCACACGTGTGACCAGTGACTCGCAAGAGTCACATCTCAACCGTACGTATCATCTTAACCAGAACAATAGTTCTCCTTAACCACTCACTCGCACGGTTCGTCGTACGAGTGAAGGCTCACTCGTGTGAATTATGAAGAACAGTAGCAGCTACTGTTTAGACGGGTTTCAATCCAAAATGCACGACATCAAACATTGATATATACACTAAATCAATACATACGATCATGCATTCACTATATGATAAGTCTACATCATAAATTCAATCAATAACGACACTCAATGTGTACAAAATAAGGCATACACCCTAAAATCCCTTTTTATGACCATAATAAAGTTTGATTAAGCTTTCTAAAACCTTATCATTGGAAATTAGACCTCAATACAATTCCAACGATAGTTTATTAATCCAAAACGGAGTTATGGTTTGAAAGTTACGCCTTTTCAATTTTACCAAAAGCTGACCAGTGCTCAACCGCGTGGTTGAGCCCTCAAACGTACAGTTGAGCCCTTAACCGCGTGGTTGAGCCCTCAAAAGTGTGCTCAACCACGTGGTTGAGCTGTCAAAAGTGTGGGAGCTGATGAACAGCTCCAGCTCGCCGTTTTTCGCGTTTTTGACTCCAAATCATGATTTTTGCAAGTTCTAACCCCAAAACTACTTCAAAAACATCATATAAACTATATATAAGCTATTTCTAACAACAATTGAGCATAGCAAACACAATTCATGAAGATTCAAGCTCATATTCATACTTTTGCTCAAGAACACAAAAACCCAAATTACACAAGATTCAAGCAATGATTCAAGCATGCTAACCTGGTTTGATGATTACAAAGATGATATAAATCAGTTCCTAAAGCTCCACAAACCAATTTCAAGCTTGGATCAAGTTAGGGTTTTTGATTGAAGAAGATTAGGTACGGTTTATTCTTGAGAAAAGTCTAGAAATGAATTCAAGAAAGCAGATACATACACTTAATAGGGTTTAAAACCCATACCCCATAACACACGAGTATTTACCAGTTATTTGATATCTTTCATACTTAATTCGACAACCATAACCAAGTCCAAATTCAACAAACGAACCTGTTTTGTGACCTTTGTTACAAACTGGTCTTAATTACATAGCCAATTAATAATAAACTTATTATTAAAATAAAATCATATAATCAAACAAAAATAAACCTAAGGGCAAAATACTCATCTTACGTCTAGCCCATGTTTCTGTCTGTTACAAATCCACCCTCCTTAAAGAGATTTCGTCCTCGGAATCTGGTCTGTCATAAACACAAGGTTCCAAGTTAACAAACCTTACACCATTGGTCACTCCAGGAACCAGATCAAAATGCGTTTTATTGCCACAGACACTACCTAATTAGGTTCCCTACTCGACGAGTCTTCTCATATAGTAACTTATCATCGAAATTTCTCAAATTGAAATCTTACTGTCATCGAGTCAAACACCAACTTTTCAATTATGATTACAATCAAATGGTCAATTCTGACATAAATTGGTCCACTATTTCCACCAACACAACAGTCAGACAATCTATCACACAATTGCCTACAGTATCACAATCATCCTTTTCAAAAGTAACCACATGCCAACAATCAGACGTATACCAAAAACTGCGCAAGTCATTTTCTATCCGAGTGTTTAAGTTAAAAGGATAACGATCCATCAATTCTACTTCAATTACGATTAGCACCATTTCAACATGAGACAACTCATAAACAATACGTCGACCCGTCATCGATCTAATAAATTTCCACAAAGTGAGTCATATCAAGTTTCTATTTACCTACTAAATTCTAGAAACATAGGTAACTGTCCATTATTTAGCCCATCAATTTATAACAACAATCTAGCTTCTATGGTGTTTTATGAAAAGTCCACGTCAAAACTGACATTGCACACCAATTCTCATAGATACCATCGGTAATCCACCTATAAACCATCTAACCAAACCATTCAGTTAGGTTCTCGAGATTACCCATAAGATGACCCCATCAAATTTTCCAATTTTGTCATTCCATATCATCAATCTGTTGCCATCGTCTCACATGAAAACACAATATCAACACTAATTTCCTCACAATAACAGTACTAATTTCATTGAAATTACCAAAATTTATAATCAAATACCCATTCTCAACCCGGTATTTAAGAAATTTCTCATATTCCTCGCAACAATATCATTACTTACCAGATGTTCCATTAGCTAAAATATGTCTCTGATCATACCGTCAATAGTAAGAATTATTACGAACACAAATTTCAAATCACTTTCAATCATACCATTGATGGTCACTGATAGCGGACATCTACTAATATTGCCATGATATAAATATCAACACGTTATTTTCATTAAATAACTTCGATTACACGAATCTGACACCACCCACTCAGCTTTTGTAAAGTCATCACTTAGTTAAAACTCCATCAGAACTCGCAATTTAACCCTGATTAACCAATAATAAATCAACATTTAGATCCAACACATCGATCGTTACCATGTCTGAAAGGTTAACTTCCTGTCAAGTTCTTTAGAAAATCGTAATAAATCGACATTAAGGGAAATTCCACAAATAATCATATGTCATATCTCATCAAGTTTCCCTCCAGAAGATAATATTGATCTCAATGTAACTTAAAATTTTCAACCCATTGAAACAATGTTTTCCAACCAATATATCCAATCCCACCTGGTCACAACATACAACACTGTCAATCAACATCAGATCCATCACCTACTATATCTTCTCCAAGTTTCGAAACTACTATACAATGTATTTTCGTATGCCAGACGCAATACATTGTCTCAAATCATACTTTCATTTCAAATATCTCGGATCAAGATCCTAATCATGTTCAACAGTCTATCCATTACTACGTTCACGAGTCACTGTTAGTTACAATCCACTAACAATAAGCAATTCCAATGAACACAAGGTTGACAAACCTATTCTTTAACACACAATTACATTACTTACTGAATGTCGACACATCAACCACTATCACACCGTTCTGAGTTCATACTGAAAATTCCACTCTATTGCGTCTTACAACCTAATGTTTTACTGAACCACGAAGTATTCCGAGGTTAAATATATAAGTTCAATTTCTAATTCAACTCTATCAATAAACCAGTTCTGATAACATCCGACAGTTTCCAAGAACTCACCGTCTTAAAATCACATTTAGCTAATAACACTGGAAGAGTCAATCTCTGTTTCAAGTTCCACCTAAAGTCACATCTTTCTTTGGTTAACTCCAACAATGAATCGGTCACGCTGACAACATATGACAATTTGTAAGAACTCTCAGTTCAAAACAAAATTAACCCTTAAACATATAATATCTCAAATTAGGTTCAATTATTATTCGCCGACACACACTCACATCAATAATTCCATGATCGTTGAACCTAGATTTATCGATTTTTAAGGTTCATTAAAGCAACAATTAACTAGATACTACAAGTTAATTCCCAGAAGATTTCAACCATCAATTGAAGCTGTTACACGACTCCCATATCATAAGAATTTATCATGTCAAATCATTCCATCTTATTCACATAGTTCACAATTCCAAACGGGGTCGAACACTCGATATTATTTTCAGGTCTTAACATCTACCCAATACCAACCCCCATTTAAGTCAAGGGTTTCCTTGATGTCCAAATATAACCCACAAAAACTACTCATAATTCCTCAATCTTAGTCTAACACTCACCCGAGTCTCAAGGTCAACACACACCCAAAAACTTGGTCCTCAGTCTAGTCAAAGTTCGTCTCTATTTTCCCAAGAGACCAATTCAAGGAAAGTCGCCCACATTTGTTCTAAGGATCACATGAAAGGTCACATCAGGCCAGGAAAGGAAGACAGATCCTTAGGACCACCCTACAGATCCTACACAATAAGTTCAGTCATACTACAATATCATTAAACCAGTCACACTCACTGATTCAATCACGGTAAATTAAGCATGTAGAGTACGCGCCTCATAAAGTCACTCAATAAAATCCAAATCTCTAGTCAACAATTAAGGGGATTACTACCCTAGCCAGTCCCTGTGGGTCACTACATACATTCAGCCCGTCAACTGTAAAGGAACAACACTTCATATAATCCCTATACAACACTATCAAGCCACACATAACAATATATCAGGTTTAGACTAATGGACAACTTACTAAGAGCATGGCAACATGTCACATAAATTAGATCCCATGCATAAATACACAACATGGCACTTATCACATATCACAGTTCAGTTCTGACCTACATATCATGCAATCAAACATAACAACGGAAAGCCATGTTCAAATTATTCATCCATAAAAATGCACTATCCCAATTTCGAACACTACGGATCACTAAGTGTGTCCCGTTAGAAAAAGAGAAATGCATTTCATACCCAATATAAAACCAACAATTTTCACTAATCATGGTAAGCATATCTAATGCAATCACATCTGACAAGTCGTAGAGAACATGTCAATCACAAAAAGCATAGAACCATGTCAAAGGGAACAAGATCCCAATAATGTTGATGGTAGCTCCAGACATATCTAATGTAACGGGAGTCATCAAACCATCAACTATTTCTGCTATAGAAATAAAAATTACATCACAATAACCCCAACTAATTACAACAGATTACAAGCACACATAACCACATGTATACAATCCAATAGTACACTACTAATTACAATAATGTAATGAGAACGCACCTTCATAAGAAAGAAGACATCTTCTTATCTCTCAACACATCGATCCCACCTGTACCCCGGACGCACTCCACTATTAATTACAATCACTGCATCAACGGTAGCCAGAATCAATTTCGGTTGTCATTGTTCCATCTCATTTGTCTTTTTCTTTTGTATCTCATAACTTCCTTTATCACTGCAACTCATATACATCTTTATCCACTCGATACTTTAATACGACTTTCCTGGCTAATTAAAATCAATCTTGATGTCATCAATGGAGCTCTGAAATGCTGAGGGTCAACTGGGCATCTGCAGGATATGATCGATCGTCATACCTGTCTTATCACATCACTTCACACAAAAACTTAGTAGATAATAGGTTAGTTCAATCACAACTAACTCACATACTATCCTGCATTCACTTAACTCCACCCATGGACATGTTTGACTCCACTCAAGGTTTGAGAACAAGATACACGCATGTACTTGCTGTCAAACCTATGCTCTGATACCAACTTATAACAACGGCCATTTTTTTATATAACACAGCGGAAGTCTTATTTAGTAAAATCACAACCTAAATACATTAGTACAAAAACCACTTAATTAAGTTTACTTTATCAAACGATGTTAAGTTATTACAAACACAGTTACAAATGTCCACATCAGAGTTGCAAGTCAAACATGTCTTCTACATCATAGTCTGATCCCATCAGCAGTAGCTAAACCTGCAGGTGGAGGAATGTGGGGGATTAGCGCACCGCTAACTGAATGGAATCTATCTACAGATTAAGCTTAAGCAATCCATCATACAACAATAAGCTAACATGCTAACAACCAACAAGCATACAAATAAAGACAATATGAAGATCGATTGCTTGTACGGGCACACAACCTAGCTGATCAGGCTAGCATCTACTGATAGTCCTTTCCCGTCTAGTCTCTGCAAACAGACTGCAGGGTATAAACTCAACCTCCCTTGGAACGGTTGACCTCACACAGACTGCAACCTCCCTGAGAACAGTTGCAAATCCCTAACCTCCCTAGGAACAGCTGGTGTCAAGCACAATGCACATATACAACATATTAATCACATAGCAAGAAACTATCCAAGTAGCATGGCAATCACTACACTACACAGGGTAATCAGAGTAATCCACAATAGCATGATTTGCTACTTAAACTCTATCCGAAGATAGACCCACTCACCAATTACCAGAAACTGAAGATTCTCAGAGGTCTAATTTTTCTGAGTCTTCTCTTTCTCTTTTCCAATTGAGAATAGACATAACATAGTCAGTAATCATGTCTTGATATTAAATCAACAACAAGATAATAACACTATATATCACCACTTAAACACTTAAAATTGGTCTTCCAATCATACGAGTAACACCCTCACTCGCACGTTTAAGAACACTCAACCGTGCGGTTGACAACTCACTTGTACGTTTGGTCTATGACTGAACATCCATCAATGAATCACCTGATCTGTACGGTTCACCACATGTGTGACCATTGACTCGCTCGTGTCACATCTCAACCGTACATATCATCTTCACTAAAATAATAGTTCTCCTTAACCACTCACTCGCACGGTTCATCACACGGTTAACCACGTCAACCGTGCGAGTGAAGGCTCACTCGTGCGAATGATGAAGAACAGTAGCAGCAACTGTTTAGATGGGTTTCAACCTAAAATGCACGACATCAAACATTGATATATACACTAAATCAATACATACGATCATGCATTCACTATATGATAAGTCTACATCATAAATTCAATCAATAACGACACTCAATGTGTGCAAAACAAGACATACACCCTAAAACCCATTTTTCTGACCAAAATAAATTTGATTCAGCTTATTAAAGCCTTATCATTGGAAATTAGACCTCAATACGATTTCAAAGAAAGTTTATTCATCCAAAACGGAGTTACGGTTTGAAAGTTACGCCCTTTTCAATTTTACCAAAAACTGACCAATGCTCAACCGCGTCGTTGAGCCCTCAAATGTACGGTTGAGCCCTCAAAAGTGTGCTCAACCACGTGGTTGAGCTGTCAAAAGTGTGGGAGCTGATGAACAGCTCCAACTCGTTGTTTTTCGCGTTTTTGACTCCAAATCATGATTTTTGCAAGTTCTAACACCAAAATCACTTCAAAAACATCATATAAACTACACATAAGCTATTTATAACAACAATTGAGCATAACAAACACAATTCATGAATATTCAAGCTCATATTCACACTTTTGCTCAAGAACACAAAAACCCAAATTACACAAGATTCAAGCATGCTAACCTGGTTTGATGATTACAAAGATGATATAAATCAGTTCCTAAAGCTCCACAAAGTAATTTCAAGCTTGGATCAAGTTAGGGTTTTTGAGTGAAGAAGATTATGTACAGTTTATTCTTGAGAAAAGTCTGGAAATGAATTCAGGAAAGCAGATACATACACTTAATGGGGTTTAAAACCCATACCCCCAACACACTGGTGTTTACCAGTTATCTGATATCTTTCATACTTAATTCAGCAACCCTAACAAAGTCCAAATTCAACAAACGAACATGTTCTGTAACCGTTGTCACAAACTGGTCTTAACCACACAGCCAATTGATAATAAATTTATTATTAAAATAAAAGCATATAATCAAACAAAAATAAACCTAAGGGCAAAATACTCATCTTACGTCTAGCCCAGGTTTCTGTCTGTTACAAATTTGGGAGAATTGGTCTTGGGTTTGGGTGTTAATCACTGGTCAACTTGTATCGTTTTGTCTAAATGTTCATGAGAACATGTTTATTAGTCAAAATTGGTTGTTGACTTTGATTTGGGTCAAAACTAGTGTTTAACACATGTGTTGGTGGATTAAGTACATAAGTACTTGGATTTTATGTTAATTGGTGTTTGTGAACATAATCACTAGTAATGGTGATTATGGGTTGGGATTTGTCTTGGTTTTGGTGGTCAAGTGCGATTTAGTTCGAATTCACGTGTAGTGTTTTGTGTTAAATGATGTTTCGGGTGTAAGCACTATCAAGCTATTGATTATGGGTTGTGATGTTATGCGAGGTGTATATAAAATAGCTTTATATTTTAGCAGGAAATACTATTAAATACGATACAATTTTACACAAGATATTTATTTATTTAGAGAATGGATATACTTAAACCTTGCTACAACACTTATAGGTAGTGTACCTAATCGTACAGTAGTGTAGTTTTTAGTAAGTCCGGTTCGTTCCACAGGGAAAATCTTTAAACAAAGCTTAACGCTTTATTAGTTTACTTTTATAAAAATACAAATATATATATATATAAGTAATATTATTATTATAAAGGGGGGTTTTTTACCGTTTAATGACCGGTTTGTCGATTTTAAAACTTTAGTCGCAGTTAAAACCAAATGTAAAATAATAAATAAATACAAGACTTAATTTAAAGCGTAAAGTAAATAACGATAATGAAATTGAGAAATAATAAAAGTGCGATAAAATAAACTTGCGATAATTAAAAAGTACGATAATTAAAAGTGCAATTAAATATAATAACAATAAATAAAAGTGCTATAATTAGAAGTGCAATTAAATATAAAATAAAGGAAATAAAATATGAAATAAAAGAATTATGCTTATTTAAACTTCCGTAACCATGATGTTTGACGTGTTGATTTTAGTTTTATGCCCATGGGTTAATTGTCCTTTGTCCTGGATTATTTAATATGTCCGTCTGGTTTTTGTCCATAACAATCCATCAGTCATAAATATAAAGTGCGAGTGTCCTCGTCAAATTATCCTTATACCCGAAGTTAAATATTCCAACTAATTGGGGATTCGATTTGTAACAAGGTTTTAATACTTTGTTTAATGAATACACCAGGTTATCGACTGCGTGTAAACCAAGGTTTTACTACTTTGTTAACAATTACACCAATTACCCTTGAATGTAATTCACCCCTGTTTCAACAATTCTAGTGGCTATTAATCCATTCCCGTGTCCGGTTAAATGAACGATTATTTGTACATATAAATACCCCGCCCATCGTGTCCGATCGAGTGTATATGGTAATTTATAGGGACGCCCAATTGTAAATCTTTATATTAACATTAACAAACTATCATTTAGTTAAACAAATATAAAGCCCATTAATAGCCCATAGTCTAATTTCCACAAGTGTCGTTCTTTTGTCCAAACCCCAATTATCGTACAAAGTACAATTACCCAATTTTAGTAATTAGCCCAACATCATGATTACTTCGGATTAAATAAGCATAATAATAACTTAGCTATGAGAAATTAAATTAAAAAGGTTAAACATAACTTACAATGATTAAAAATAGCGTAGCGTTACACGGACAAAATTTCGACTTACACCCTTACAACATTTGCTAACATACCCTTATTATTAGGATTAAAATTAAAATTAAAATTAAAATATAAATTATAAATATAAATATTACGTATATAGATAGAGAGATTGATGGATATTGGATAAAAAATTGATCAGAATTCGTTGGGCTTTATAGGGAGTTTCAGTTTTTGGGGCTCCGCGACTCGCGGCCCATTCCTTCTTCAAACTCCGCGAGTCGCGGAGTTTGTAAATACAGCTCACTCCATTTTGGCTCTTTGTTTACCGACGGTTTATTATATAAATATAATATATATATAATTTATATAATTAATTATATATTATATTATATTTATATACATAGTTAACTTGTAATTTTTAGTCCGTTGCGTCGAGCGTTGAGAGTTGACTCTGGTCCCGGTTCCGAATTTTCGAACGTCCTTGCGTACAATTTAATATCTTGTACTTTGTGTTTTGAATCTTGTACTCTTGTAATTTCAAGACGTTTCTTATCAATAATTGGAACCTCTTTGTTTGTCTTTTGTACTTTTGAGCTTTTTGGTCGTTTGCGTCTTCAATTCGTCGAATCTGTATTTTGTCTTCACCTTTTATTATTTAAACGAATATCACTTGTAAATAGAACAATTGCAACTAAAAGCTTTTCTTTCTTGAGGAATAATGCTATGAAATATATGTTCGTTTTTAGCATTATCAAATATTCCCACACTTGAGTGTTGCTTGTCCTCAAGCAATATCGTCTTGAAATACTAGAATCACTTCTTTATTCTTCACAGTTTGTACATCAGTGATTTCTATACGGCGGTATAAACAATGGTAGTAATGATATGGTTTACAGTCCCACATGACTATAAAAATTTAGATCCATTAAGGAAATTGGATCTTTATGAAAACATTTGATCTTTTAAAAATTAAATCTAGTTTTTACCCTAGATAAGTTTTCCGGAATAACCCTTCACCGGTGTTTGCAAAATATTTTTGTGGGTTTGGTGGGTTTCAGTTTTGAAAATTTTAGCTCAAAACTTATGGTTTTGTGTCACCCACTTGCTAACCTTGTAATTGGAAAGCAACACGTCCAGTTTACTTGTCCCGTATATTACCTTTCGGTAAACTACCGTCCGGTTGTAAAGGAAAGCGTTGAACAAGCAACTGTTAAGGCAATGTCCCCTGACATGCTTTTAATTATGGTCTATAACGTGTCAGATGCAATTACTATCCTTGGTAGGAGCAATGGTAAAGCTCACCCTTATAATTTGTAGGTTTGGCACAAGGTCCTGTCTTTGACCACTATGCAACCACCGTTCTTACGGTTGACACCCGATTTGGTTCAGGTGACCTAATAAATTCCAGGTGAATTCCTAGGATTTTACGTTCAATGGTAATGAACGCATTGAAAATGGGTTTTTAGAAAACAAATCGGTTTGTAATTTTGATCAAAATATTTTCTCGTTCAGGCTCGAGTTTAGATATCATTGAATTCCATGAGTTTGTAATTCTCAATCTTTAAGGTCAATCTCAAGGAATGAGTAACATCAGGCTTAAAAGCTGATTTTTGATCTTTTAAGGAGATTATCCTTTCTGGGGATCTGATTCATTAGTCTTATCCAGCTAATTTGCATGGTGCCCCCCATTTTACAAGATAAATCCTTCTCATGGTTAGGATAAATCTGACCACTTGGCGACCCTGTTTAATGCTGAGGTCCGTGGATTTACTGCTGATTTTAGTGATGACTTTTCTAGATTTTTCGTCAACCTACAGCTGGTCTAGACGACAACTTCTTGACCTAAATCAAGAAGCGCGTGTCTTTTTCGGAAGACTTACTTCCTTTTAATGATGGAATTGATTCATCGTGTAGATCCATCTCTTCTTTTCTTTCATCGGGTAAAACAGTTTAGTTTAGTCCAAAGCAAAAGTATTTTCAGTTATTTGTACAAAAATATGTGACATATGTTTTGAATAACTTGGAGAATTTTCCCACACTTGGCTTTTATTTTCCTTTTTATTGTCCTCTATTCCATTTTAAATGAATTTTAACATTTTGGTTTGTTTATCAATTTATGTCCTTTCTGAGGTAACAATAATTTCGGTGTTAAAACCTAGTTTTATCGTTCATAAATATGTATAAACATGATTTTGAGTTCATTTAATTGAAAATTTTGAAAATTTTTACTAGAATTGGGTAGTCAGTATATAAGACTAGGGCTGTTCTTTATTATCAGAGAGCACTAGATTCTAATACAACTACTGCTTTACTAGTATTTTTAATGGTAACCTAGTGTTTAAGATAAAAATTTTAAAATCCGAAAGAATTTAACCCCTTCCCACACTTAAGATCTTGCAATGCCCTCATTTGCAAGAAATCAGTAACAATTTAAATTATTGAGGGTGATTTGTGTGAAAATGATTAAATTTTACCAAAGTTTCCAAGCATATTTGTGTTTGTTTGCTGAATGATAAATGGTGCACATCATTTGTTCATTCCGTCTTGTTGTTATTTCACATATATTTTGCATCTTGTCGTCAAAATTAGTTGCTTTTGCTGAACTTAATGCCAGTCTTTGAAAATGCGTTGTTTTACCCTGTTGTGTACATAAGATAAACTGCATACATATATACATATTTTTGAAGTTTGGTATATTACCCCACATTCAAAAATTATTAAAATCTAAGAATAAAAGTTAGAAAATTAAAAAAACTATTAAGTATTAAACGTATCAACATTACAAATTACAAAATAAATAAAACTAAGTAGACTAGGGATGATACTGATACCAGTAGGGGTTCCATGCATAACCATAGGTGCTATAAAATGCTTCGGCTGGGTTATACGTAGGATACGGTGGTTGAATCTCTATAGACCAGGGAGGGAATATGGGCTTTGTAGTAGGAATATAGTTTCTACCTATATGTTGGCAATAAGCTATGATTTGGTTTTGATGAACTTGCCAATCTTCAAATGCTCTATGTCTAGCATTTTCGTACTCCTGTGAAGCTATAAACCTTTGCATTTCTTGCATTTCATTTCCCCCTCCTACATTACCTTGCTGTTGGTTTCTCTCAACCTGTGGATGTCTACCATGGTATTGTACTGCGGCGTTATTTCGCCTCTTCAAAACTTTCGCACCATGGTATACATTTAAACCTATTGTATCGCGGGGTTCTGGTTCTTCGACTAATAATCCTCCCCGACTTATATCCACACCGAGATATTCAGTAATCAAAGTAATAAATATACCACCTCCTATTATGCTATGCGGTCTCATCCCCCTAACCATAGCTGATAAATAATAACCCACACAATAAGGTATACTTACAGCGCTTTGTGGGTCTCGAATACACATGTGGTAAAACAAATCCTGTTCATTTACCTTTTCCTTGTTATTACCTCTTTGTGTAATCGAATTAGCTAAAAACCTATGAATTACTCTTAATTCAGCTCTATCTATATCCAAATAAGAGTAATTTCCCCCTTTGAATCGGTGATGGCTTGTCATTTGACTCCATACACCATGTGTATCAATATTTTCATCTATCTTTCTACCATTTAGTATCAACCCTCTACAATCGGCAGATGCTAACTCCTCAGGCATATATATAAGTAAAGCCTGAGCCATGTCTAGTAAAGACATGTGGCGCATCGAACCTCCTAACAAAAATCTAATAAAAGATCGATCGATTAAACTAGCTACCCGATCGTTTAATTCTATACTACACAACAATTCTTCACACCATACTTTATATACAGGTCTACGCATGGTGAATAAACGTACCCAGTCGTTAAAAGTAGAATTACCATACCTCTGTGCAAGTAATTCCCTAATTGGCCCGGCCAATTCTACAGCTTCTAATGGTCCCCATTCTATGACCCTAGGTACCTCAACAACTTTAAAATGAAGAGTATGCAAACCCTTTTGGTATTTTGGATAATCTATCCAAAGTCTGTCAAATCTCAGGTTCGGGTGCAAATCTTCCAAGTGCATATCAGAAAATGTCATGACTGGATGAGGTATATCTTATTTGTAGTAGTTATCCACCTCCTATTGTTCTGCATTCTCAGCAGGAGCATTGCGAGCTTGGGATGAAGATTCACCCCTTTCAGTCTGCAAAACACATCAAACACAATTTTTGTGCATCCAAATATGCATTAGTGTCAGCAAAATCACCAATCAAAATAATTACAATCACATGATCAATTTATATCAAACTTAAGCTCATTTTCATATTTTCATCAAATCTACACTTTTTCAAATAAGCATATACGAAAATATTTGCCAAGTTCATAAGCATTCAACTCAAATAACATGTCAAAATAATCATTACTAGCAATTAAACAAGTTTCAAATGGCATTATCTCTCAAAAATCAAGTTCATAAATTTTAGACTTGAAAAAGTCCACTTTAATTCTCAAAATCATGTTTAGGCTCAAAGTTTGGATCATTTAACTACCTAAACATGTTACACTACTTAATTTAGCAACAATTCATGACAAAAATCGGCCATAACCTGTTTATATCAAAAAGCCCCAAATTGCTCAAGAACACAAACCCTAGATTACTCAAAATTTGAAGTTTAAGGATTCTAATCATGTTAAATAGCATCAATCTAGGTTATACAAGCATAATACATAAACAATTTAAGCATAATTACACTAAAAAGCATCAAAATCAAATTGGGGAAAAAAATTGCTCAAGAACTCTAATTTTTGGATTAAATGGTGTTTAGGTATAGAAATTTACCGTTTTTCTTGAGTAATTCCTTGATAGCATCCTTCTCAACATGATTTTAGTAAAAGATTTGATG
Organism: Rutidosis leptorrhynchoides; assembly: GCF_046630445.1. Lineage (NCBI taxonomy): Eukaryota > Viridiplantae > Streptophyta > Magnoliopsida > Asterales > Asteraceae > Rutidosis > Rutidosis leptorrhynchoides. The sequence goes on along the minus strand of NC_092338.1, from coordinate 179,283,201 downwards.
ATTAATGGTGAAAAAATTCGATTTTTGTGTGATATTTTCGGGTTTTTTCGCAGTATGTTTTGTGGGTGTTGTGTGGACTGAGCTGTTCCAGCTCCTTTATTTTTTTCTGTAATTCGGTCCCTCCACGAGTCGCAGTGTTTGACCCATCAAACTCCGCAAGTCGCGGAGTTTGTATTTTTTTTTCATATCTTAAACTAATTAAAACAATTAAGTAATTAATTTTAAAATTTGGTTTCCCTTGTTATTTAGGACGAGGTCGTTTCGGATTGATGTCCTAGTCCGTCCTTCGACAAAATTTTAAAATTTGTCTTTTTCAAGCGATTGTTTTAAAAGCTTAGATTTTTTTTAGTTTTTTAATGTTTTTGGCATACTTTAATTCAATAAGATTAAAAATAATGATAATAAAAGTTCTCGTTCCTCCCTCGGATAAAGCAATTTCGGTTCAACGACCTAGTCATCAACTTACGACGAATTTTAAAAATCATATTTTTAACTTAATGAGATAAAGTAAATTTTTGTTTTTAAATTCACACAACTTAAATATAAAATTCAAAATTAATATTAAAAATTCACACCAAACTTAAAATTTGAAATGCATAAAATTAAAAATTCATATTTTAAAAATTAAAAATTCACACCAAACTTAATTTAAAAATTCATATTATAAATTCACACCAAACTTATATTAATTTTTCAAATATTTACAATTTTAAATATATTGATTTTACAAAGTTTACAATATTAATTTAAGATTTATATATTAATTTTAAAAACATGGTAAAAATAAAATTAAAAATCTTTTTGGCTTTTTATCCCACTTTAATCAATCAAATATTATCAAAAATATGCGCCCCTCTTTTCGGTAAAGTAATTTCGGTTCAAAGACCTAGTCTTCAACTTACGACGAATTTTTGAAATATTTTGGGTTGATTGATTAAAGATATTTATACCTTAAGAATAAACGTTAAATTTCGTAGTGATGTAATAAATTTTTGAATGATATCAATAATTTCGGTCGCCAAACCTAATTTTATTCAATACCAATTTAATACTTTATAGCGAACAAATTAGAGTTTATTATCAAAAGGTTAAAAATAAAAATAAAAAAATAAAAACTGTACAAACATACCTGTGAAATAGATTTCTTAGTTATATGATCTATCCCATTCATAAGATAGTCGGTTTAATTGGTTTTCCATGGCTACATAGGCGTAACCTCGAGCATTCAGTGTTTTTTCTTCTAAACATATGAACGGTCCGTCTCTGCATAAAGTAACAAATTCGGTATTTGAATAGGTTTGATTATTTGAACATTTACCTCCATGTGACCATTTTCCGCATTTGTGACATCTTTCTAGTTGTCGTGCTCTTCTTTTAGCTGCGGATTTTGATTTTCCTTTACCAAATTGTAACTTATTATCTTCACATCTGGATTCTTTTCTAACTCCGTCCAATCTTTATCTGATTACTGATACTATTTCACTCGGAAGTGTGTCATTATTACGTTTAGTGATCAAAGCGTGTAGCATTAGACCATGGTTTAGTTCACAGGCAGTCTTCATTTCCTAAAAAAAATAAAAATTCAGAATGGGGGGAGAAGACTAGTTCTTTAGGGTCTGCTAGGGAAAGATCATTCGGGTTCCATTTTCGAGAACTACACAAAAACAGACAATCTAACTCTAACAGAAATACATAAACCCCATATACTTAGTTAGCTGTGGTATCGAAATTGTGATTAACTTCATTGTCTTCTTCCATCAGATCATGTATGTAATGTTTAACTCTGTGACCATTAACTTTAAATTCAATCCCATTTGAATTTATTAATTCTATCGTTCCGTATGAGAAAACTCTTTTGACTATGAATGGTCCAGACCATCTTGATTTCAATTTTCCAGGAAATAGCTTGAATCGTGAATTGAAAAGAAGAACTCTGTCTCCTTCTTTAAATTCTTTTGAACTTCTGATTCTTTTATCATGCCATTTCTTCGTTCTTTCTTTATAGATTAACGAATTTTCGTATGCTTCATGTCTTAATTCTTCTAATTCGTTTAGTTGACTTAATCGTAGACGTCCGGCTTCATGTAAATCAAGATTACATGTTTTCAAAGCCCAAAATGCTTTGTGTTCAATTTCTACTGGAAGATGACATGCTTTTCCATAAACAAGTCTAAAAGGTATGGTTCCAATTAGAGTTTTGTAGGCTGTTCTAAAAGCCCAGAGTGCATCCTCCAATTTAATGGACCATTCCTTCGGATTTGATCCTACGGTTTCCTCTAGAATACGTTTTAAAGCTCGGTTGGTATTTTCAACTTGTCCACTTGTTTGTGGATGATATGAGGTGGAGATTTTATGAGTTACTCTATATCTTTTAAGAACTTTCTCAAGTTGATTATTACAGAAATGAGTACCCCGATCACTTATTAAAGCTTTCGGTGTTCCAAACCTTGCAAAAAGATGTTTTAAAAAGTTGACTACAACTCGTGCATCGTTAGTTGGGAGAGCTTGTGCTTCCGCCCATTTAGATACATAATCAATGGCTACGAGTATATATAGATTATTATGAGATTTTGGAAATGGACCCATAAAGTCAATAACCCAAATGTCAAATACTTCACATACTTGTATGACATTTTGTGGCATTTCATCACGTTGACTTATTTTTCCGGCCCTTTGACAAGTATCACAGGATTTGCAAAGAAGGTGTGAGTCTTTGTAAATTGTAGGCCAATAGAATCCAGCATCATAAACTTTTCTTGCTGTTAGTTGAGGCCCATAATGCCCTCCTGTTGGTCCTGTGTGACAATGGTTTAATATTTTACTGGGTTCATCTCCGAATACACATCGGCGTATTATTCCATCGGGACAACTTTTAAACAGATGTGGATCTTCCCAGAAATAGTGTTTTATATCACTGAAGAATTTCTTTCATTTTTGGTACGATAATCCTTTTTCAAGGAATCCACATACTAAATAGTTTGCATAGTCTGCAAACCATGGGATTTCATTATAATCTATCTTCAATAGATATTCATCAGGAAAGTTGTCTTGTATGGCCGATTCATTTAGAACTTCTAATTCGGGATTTTCAAGACGAGAAAGATGATCAGCGGCGAGATTTTCTGCTCCTTTTTTATCTCGGATTTCAATATCAAACTCTTGCAAGAGTAAGATCCAACGGATTAATCTTGGTTTAGCATCTTGTTTTGAAAATAGGTATCTAAGAGCAGAATGGTCGGTATAGACCACCGTTTTTGCTAGAACGAGATATGATCGAAATTTGTCAAAAGCAAAGACAATAGCAAGGAGTTCTTTTTCAGTAATTGTATAGTTCATTTGTGCTCCTTGTAACGTCTTACTAGCATAATATATAGGTTGAAATCGTTTTTCAATCCTTTGTCCTAAAACGGCTCCCATTGCAAAATCACTTGCATCGCACATTAGTTCAAATGGTAGATTCTAATTTGGTGTTATCATGATCGGCACATTAGTGAGTTTCTCTTTAAGAATATTAAAAGATTTGATACACTCATCTGAAAAGATGAATGGAGCATCCTTTTCTAGGAGTTTATTCATAGGAGTGGCAATTTTAGAAAAATCTTTTATGAAACGTCGGTAAAAACCGGCATGCCCTAGAAAACTCCTAACTCCTCTAACATTGGTGGGATGTGGAAGTTTAGCAATTACATCTACTTTAGCTCTATCCACTTCAATTCCTTCTTTTGAAATTTTATGACCAAGAACGATGCCTTCTTTAACCATAAAATGGCATTTCTCCCAATTAAGAACTAGATTTGATTGTTCGCATCTAATAAGCATTCATTCCAGATTAACTAGACATGATTCAAATGTATCACCGAAGACTGAAAAGTCATCCATGAAAACTTCCATGCATTCTTCTATCATGTCGTGAAAAATCGCCATCATACACCTTTGAAAGGTTGCAGGGGCGTTACAAAGTCCAAATGGCATGCGTTTGTAAGCAAAAGTACCATAAGGGCACGTGAATGTGGTTTTCTCTTGATCTTCGGGTGCTATTGGAATTTGAAAATATCCGGAAAATCCATCTAGAAAAAAATAGTAACTATTTCCGGCTAATCTTTCCAACATTTGATCTATGAAAGGTAAGGGAAAGTGATCTTTTCTGGTGGCGTCATTTAATTTTCTATAATCAATACACACACGCCATCCTGTTACAGTCCTAGTAGGAATAAGCTCATTTTTCTCATTTGTAATGACAGTCATGCCACCCTTCTTAGGCACGCATTGAACTGGGCTTACCCATGGACTATCAGAGATTGGATAAATTAGACCTGCATCTAGCAGTTTAATAATCTCTTTCTTAACTACATCTTGCATATTAGGATTTAGTCTTCGTTGGCGTTGCACATACGTTTTATGACCTTCTTCCATAAGGATTTTATGTGTGCAATACGAAGGACTTATTCCTTTAATATCATGAATCTTCCATGCAATGGCTGGTTTATGAGCTTTCAACACAGAAATGAGTTATGATTTCTCATTTTCAGTAAGAGAAGACGATATTATTACAGGTAATTCAGATTCACCATGTAAATAAGCGTATTCCAAATGGTTTGGAAGTGGCTTTAACTCTAATTTCGGAGGTTCTTCTATCGATGATTTGTATCGATATCTGTCTTCTTCTTTTAGCATTTGAATTTCTTCTGTTGTTGGTTCATATCCATTAGCTATAAGTGTAGCTAACATTTCAGCTTCATCAATTGGTTCATTACTTTCTCCTAAAGAACATTCTCTTGTTCCTTGTAATTCTGGAAATTCTTCTAATAATTCTGCATGTGCATCTATAGTTTGAATATAATAACATGTATCATCTGCAGATTGTGGTTGTTTCATTGCTCTATCAACTGAAAAGGTAACACTCTCGTCCTCTATACTTAGGGTCAATTTCTTACCGAACACGTCTATAATTGCTTTAGCCGTATTTAAGAATGGTCTTCCTAATATGAGAGGAACTTGAGAATCTTCTTCCATGTCCAGAACAACAAAATCTACTGGAAATACTAAAGTACCAACTTTAACTAGTATGTTCTCCATTATCCCTCTAGGATATTTTATTGATCTATCGGCTAGTTTTATGCTTATTCTGGTTGGTTTCAATTCTCCAAGGTCTAGTTTAGCGTATAGTGAATACGACATTAGATTTATACTAGCACCTAGTCTGCCAATGCTTCTATTGAACTAAGACTACCCAGAAAACATGGAATTGTGAAACTTTCTGGATCAGATAATTTTTCTTGTATCTTATTCAACAGCACTGCTGAACAATTAGCATTCAAGGTAACAGCCGAGAGTTCTTCCATTTTCTTTGTATTTGAGATTAGATCTTTCAAGAATTTAGCATATCTAGGCATTCCTGAAATCACATCAATGAAAGGAAGATTTACATTTATCTGTTTAAACATATCCAAGAATTTGGATTGCTCGGCTTCAAGTTTCTCTTTCTTCATTTTACTCGGGTAAGGAAGTGGTGGTTGGTATGGTTTAACATAAGGTTTATCCTTAACTTTGTTATCTTCATTAACCTTCTCAACTACCGGTTCTTTTTCCTTATCTTGATCAGGTTATGGTTCTTGTGGAGTAGGAATAGCTTCATCAGAAGTTACAGGTATTTCAGGTGGTTTAAGTGTTGTACCACTTCTTGTGGTAATGGCTTTAGCTGTTTCATTTCGGGGGTTAGCATTTGTATCACTAGGTAGACTTCCCGGTTTTCTTTCACCTATTATGAAATGTCCCGTTCTTATTGATTAAAAACGTTCCATATTAATTGATTTCGTTGCGAGGTTTTGACCTCTATATGAGACGTTTTTCAAAGACTGCATTCATTTTAAAACAAACCATAGCCTTTATTTCATCAATAAAGGTTTAAAAAGCTTTACGTAGATTATCAAATAATGATAATCTAAAATATCTTGTTTACACACGACCATTACATAATGGTTTACAATACAAATATGTTACAACAAAATAAGTTTCTTGAATGCAGTTTTTACACAATATCATATAAGCATGGACTCCAAATCTCGTCCTTATTTAAGTATGCGACAGCGGAAGCTTTTAATAATCACCTGAGAATAAACATGCTTAAAACGTCAACAAAAATGTTGGTGAGTTATAGGTTTAACCTATATATATCAAATCATAATAATAGACCACAAGATTTCATATTTCAATACACATCCCATACATAGAGATAAAAATTCATTCATATGGTGAACACCTGGTAACCGACATTAACAAGATGCATATATAAGAATATCCCCATCATTCCGGGACACCCTTCGGATATGATATAAAATTTCGAAGTACTAAAGCATCCGGTACTTTGGATGGAGTTTGTTAGGCCCAATAGATCTATCTTTAGGATTCGCGTCAATTAGGGTGTCTGTTCCCTAATTCTTAGATTACCAGACTTAATAAAAAGGGGCATATTCGATTTCGATAATTCAGCCATAGAATGTAGTTTCACGTACTTGTGTCTATTTTGTAAATCATTTATAAAACCTGCATGTATTCTCATCCCAAAAATATTAGATTTTAAAAGTGGGACTATAACTCACTTTCACAGATTTTTACTTCGTCGGGAAGTAAGACTTGGCCACTGTTGATTCACTAACCTATAACAATATATACATATATATTAAAGTATGTTCAAAATATATTTACAACACTTTTAATATATTTTGATGTTTTAAGTTTATTAAGTCAGCTGTCCTCGTTAGTAACCTATAACTAGTTGTCCACAGTTAGATGTACAGAAATAAATCGATAAATATTATCTTGAATCAATCCACGACCCAGTGTATACGTATCTCAGTATTGATCACAACTCAAACTATATATATTTTGGAATCAACCTCAACCCTGTATAGCTAACTCCAACATTCACATATAGAGTGTGTATGGTTGTTCCGAAATATATATAGATGTGACGACATGATAGGTCGAAACATTGTATACGTGTCTATGGTATCTCAAGATTACATAATATACAATACAAGTTGATTAAGTTATGGTTGGAATAGATTTGTTACCAATTTTCACGTAGCTAAAATGAGAAAAATTATCCAATCTTGTTTTACCCATAACTTCTTCATTTTAAATCCGTTTTGAGTGAATCAAATTGCTATGGTTTCATATTGAACTCTATTTTATGAATCTAAACAGAAAAAGTATAGGTTTATAGTCGGAAAAATAAGTTACAAGTCGTTTTTGTAAAGGTAGTCATTTCAGTCGAAAGAACGACGTCTAGATGACCATTTTAGAAAACATACTTCCACTTTGAGTTTAACCATAATTTTTGGATATAGTTTCATGTTCATAATAAAAATCATTTTCTCAGAATAACAACTTTTAAATCAAAGTTTATCATAGTTTTTAATTAACTAACCCAAAACAGCCCGCGGTGTTACTACGACGGCGTAAATCCGGTTTTACGTTGTTTTTCGTGTTTCCAGGTTTTAAATCATTAAGTTAGCATATCATATAGATATTGAACATGTGTTTAGTTGATTTTAAAAGTCAAGTTAGAAGGATTAACTTTTGTTTGCGAACAAGTTTAGAATTAACTAAACTATGTTCTAGTGATTACAAGTTTAAACCTTCGAATAAGATAGCTTTATATGTATGAATCGAATGATGTTATGAACATCATTACTACCTTAATTTCCTTGGATAAACCTACTGGAAAAGAGAAAAATGGATCTAGCTTCAATGGATCCTTGGATGGCTCGAAGTTCTTGAAGCAGAATCATGACACGAAAACAAGTTCAAGTAAGATCATCACTTGAAATAAGATTGTTATAGTTATAGAAATTGAACCAAAGTTTGAATATGATTATTACCTTGTATTAGAATGATAACATACTGTAAGAAACAAAGATTTCTTGAGGTTGGATGATCACCTTACAAGATTGGAAGTGAGCTAGCAAACTTGAAAGTATTCTTGATTTTATGAAACTAGAACTTGTAGAATATATGAAGAACACTTAGAACTTGAAGATAGAACTTGAGAGAGATCAATTAGATGAAGAAAATTGAAGAATGAAAGTGTTTGTAGGTGTTTTTGGTCGTTGGTGTATGGATTAGATATAAAGGATATGTAATTTTGTTTTCATGTAAATAAGTCATGAATGATTACTCATATTTTTGTAATTTTATGAGATATTTCATGCTAGTTGCCAAATGATGGTTCCCACATGTGTTAGGTGACTCACATGGGCTGCTAAGAGCTGATCATTGGAGTGTATATACCAATAGTACATACATCTAAAAGCTGTGTATTGTACGAGTACGAATACGGGTGCATACGAGTAGAATTGTTGATGAAACTGAACGAGGATGTAATTGTAAGCATTTTTGTTAAGTAGAAGTATTTTGATAAGTGTATTGAAGTCTTTCAAAAGTGTATAAATACATATTAAAACACTACATGTATATACATTTTAACTGAGTCGTTAAGTCATCGTTAGTCGTTACATGTAAGTGTTGTTTTGAAACCTTTAGGTTAACGATCTTGTTAAATGTTGTTAACCCAATGTTTATAATATCAAATGAGATTTTAAATTATTATATTATCATGATATTATCATGTATGAATATCTCTTAATATGATATATATACATTAAATGTCTTTACAACGATAATCGTTACATATATGTCTCGTTTAAAAATCATTAAGTTAGTAGTCTTGTTTTTACATATGTAGTTCATTGTTAATATACTTAATGATATGTTTACTTATCATAGTATCATGTTAACTATATATATATCCATATATATGTCATCATATAGTTTTTACAAGTTTTAACGTTCGTGAATCACCGGTCAACTTGGGTGGTCAATTGTCTATATGAAACATATTTCAATTAATCAAGTCTTAACAAGTTTGATTGCTTAACATGTTGGAAACATTTAATCATGTAAATATCAATCTCAATTAATATATATAAACATGGAAAAGTTCGGGTCACTACAGTACCTACCCGTTAAATAAATTTCGTCCCGAAATTTTAAGCTGTTGAAGGTGTTGACGAATCTTCTGGAAATAGATGCGGGTATTTCTTCTTCATCTAATCTTCACGCTCCCAGGTGAACTCGGGTCCTCTACGAGCATTCCATCGAACCTTAACAATTGGTATCTTGTTTTGCTTAAGTCTTTTAACCTCACGATCCATTATTTCGACGGGTTCTTCGATGAATTGAAGTTTTTCGTTAATTTGGATTTCATCTAACGGAATAGTGAGATCTTCTTTAGCAAAACATTTCTTTAAATTCGAGACGTGGAAAGTGTTATGTACAGCCGCGAGTTGTTGAGGTAACTCTAGTCGGTAAGCTACTGGTCCGACACGATCAATAATCTTGAATGGTCCAATATACCTTGGATTTAATTTCCCTCGTTTACCAAATCGAACAACGCCTTTCCAAGGTGCAACTTTAAGCATGACCATCTCTCCAATTTCAAATTCTATATCTTTTCTTTTAATGTCAGCGTAGCTCTTTTGTCGACTTTGGGCGGTTTTCAACCGTTGTTGAATTTGGATGATCTTCTCGGTAGTTTCTTGTATAATCTCCGGACCCGTAATCTGTCTATCCCCCACTTCACTCCAACAAATAGGAGACCTGCACTTTCTACCATAAAGTGCTTCAAACGGCGCCATCTCAATGCTTGAATGGTAGCTGTTGTTGTAGGAAAATTCTGCTAACGGTAGATGTCGATCCCAACTGTTTCCGAAATCAATAACACATGCTCGTAGCATGTCTTCAAGCGTTTGTATCGTCCTTTCGCTCTGCCCATCAGTTTGTGGATGATAGGCAGTACTCATGTCTAGACGAGTTCCTAATGCTTGCTGTAATGTCTGCCAGAATCTTGAAATAAATCTGCCATCCCTATCAGAGATAATAGAGATTGGTATTCCATGTCTGGAGACGACTTCCTTCAAATACAGTCGTGCTAACTTCTCCATCTTGTCATCTTCTCTTATTGGTAGGAAGTGTGCTGATTTGGTGAGACGATCAACTATTACCCAAATAGTATCAAAACCACTTGCAGTCCTTGGCAATTTAGTGATGAAATCCATGGTAATGTTTTCCCATTTCCATTCCGGGATTTCGGGTTGTTGAAGTAGACCTGATGGTTTCTGATGCTCAGCTTTGACCTTAGAACACGTCAAACATTCTCCTACGTATTTAGCAACATTGGCTTTCATACCTGGCCACCAAAAATGTTTCTTGAGATCCTTGTACATCTTCCCCGTTCCAGGATGTATTGAGTATCTGGTTTTATGAGCTTCTCTAAGTACCATTTCTCTCATATCTCCAAATTTTGGTACCCAAATCCTTTCAGCCCTATACCGGGTTCCGTCTTCCCGAATATTAAGATGCTTCTCTGATCCTTTGGGTATTTCATCCTTTAAATTTCCCTCTTTTAAAACTCCTTGATGCGCCTCCTTTATTTGAGTAGTAATGTTATTATGAATCATTATATTCATAGATTTTACTCGAATGGGTTCTCTGTCCTTCCTGCTCAAGGCATCGGCTACCACATTTGCCTTCCCCGGGTGGTAACGAATCTCAAAGTCGTAATCATTCAATAATTCAATCCACCTACGCTGCCTCATATTCAGTTGTTTCTGATTAAATATGTGTTGAAGACTTTTGTGGTCGGTATATATAATACTTTTGACCCCATATAAGTAGTGCCTCCAAGTCTTTAATGCAAAAACAACCGCGCCTAATTCCAAATCATGCGTCGTATAATTTTGTTCGTGAATCTTCAATTGTCTAGACGCATAAGCAATCACCTTCGTTCGTTGCATTAATACACAACCGAGACCTTGCTTTGATGCATCACAATAAATCACAAAATCATCATTCCCTTCAGGCAATGACAATATAGGTGCCGTAGTTAGCTTTTTCTTCAATAACTGAAACGCTTTCTCTTGTTCATCATTCCATTCAAATTTCTTCCCTTTATGCGTTAATGCAGTCAAGGGTTTTGCTATTCTGGAAAAGTCTTGGATGAACCTTCTGTAGTAACCAGCTAGTCCTAAAAACTGGCGTATGTGTTTCGGAGTTTTCGGGGATTCCCACTTTTCAACAGTTTCTATCTTTGCCGGATCCACCTTAATACCTTCTTTGTTCACTATGTGACCGAGGAATTGAACTTCTTCCAACCAAAATGCACACTTTGAAAACTTAGCGTACAATTCTTCCTTCCTCAATACTTCTAACACCTTTCTCAAATGTTAACCGTGTTCTTGGTCATTCTTTGAGTAAATAAGTATGTCATCAATGAAAACAATGACAAACTTGTCAAGGTATGGTCCACACACTCGGTTCATAAGGTCCATGAACACAGCTGGTGCATTAGTTAAACCAAACGGCATGACCATAAACTCGTAATGACCGTAACGTGTTCTGAAAGCAGTCTTTGGAATATCATCTTCTTTCACCCGCATTTGATGATACCCGGAACGTAAGTCAATCTTTGAATAAACAGACGAGCCTTGTAGTTGATCAAATAAGTCGTCGATTCTCGGTAGTGGGTAGCGGTTCTTGATGGTAAGTTTGTTCAACTCTCGGTAGTCGATACACAACCTGAATGTACCATCTTTCTTCTTGACAAACAAAACAGGAGCTCCCCACGGTGATGTGCTTGGTCGAATGAAACCACGCTCTAAAAGTTCTTGTAATTGGCTTTGCAGTTCTTTCATCTCGCTGGGTGCGAGTCTGTAAGGAGCACGAGCTATTGGTGCAGCTCTTGGTACAAGATCTATTTGAAATTCAATGGTTCGATGTGGGGGTAATCCCGGTAATTCTTTCGGAAATACATCGGGAAATTCTTTTGCAATGGGAACATCATTGATGCTCTTTTCTTCAGTTTGTACTTTCTCGACGTGTGCTAGAACAGCATAGCAACCTTTTCTTATTAGTTTTTGTGCCTTCAAATTACTAATAAGATGTAGCTTCGTGTTGCCCTTTTCTCCGTACACCATTAAGGGTTTTCCTTTTTCTCGTATAATGCGAATTGCATTTTTGTAACAAACGATCTCCGCTTTCACTTCTTTCAACCAGTCCATACCGATTATCACATCAAAACTCCCTAACTCTACTGGTATCAAATCAATCTTAAATGTTTCGATAACCAGTTTAATTTCTCGATTCCGACATATATTATCTGCTGAAATTAATTTACCATTTGCTAATTCGAGTAAAAATTTACTATCCAAAGGCGTCAATGGACAACTTAATTTAGCACAAAAATCTCTACTCATATAGCTTCTATCCGCACCCGAATCAAATAAAACGTAAGCAGATTTATTGTCAATAAGAAACGTACCCGTAACAAGCTACGGGTCTTCCTGTGTCTCTACCGCATTAATATTGAAAACTCTTCCACGGCCTTGTCCATTCGTGTTCTCCTGGTTCGGGCAATTTCTAATAATGTGGCCTGGTTTTCCACATTTATAACAAACTACATTGGCATAACTTGCTCCGACACTACTTGCTCCGCCATTACTCGTTCCGACACCATTTGTTCCTTTCGTTCTATTAACCCCTGGTCCGTAGACCTCACACTTCGCCGCGCTATGACCATTTCTTTTACACTTGTTGCAAAATTTGGTGCAGAACCCCGAGTGATTCTTTTCACACCTTTGGCATAGCTGCTTCTGATTGTTGTTGTTGTTGCGGTTATTATTGTTGTTGGGATGATTGTTGTAGTTGCTGTTGTTGTTGTTGTTGTTGTTGGGCCGTTTATTGTAGTTGCGATTGATGTTGCGATTGTTGGGATAATTGTTGCGATTATTGTTGTAATTGCTGTTGTTGTTGTATTGGTGATTCTTATCACCGTTTTCCTCCCACTTTCTTTTGACTTGCTTCACATTGGCCTCTTCAGCAGTCTGTTCTTTAATTCTTTCTTCAATCTGGTTCACTAGTTTGTGAGCCATTCTACATGCCTGTTGTATGGAGGCGGGCTCGTGTGAACTTATATCTTCTTGGATTCTTTCCGGTAATCCTTTCACAAACGCGTCGTTCTTCTCTTCCTCATCTTCGAATGCTCCCGGACACAATAGGCACAATTCTATGAATCGTCTTTCGTACGTGGTAATATCAAATCCTTGGGTTCGTAACCCTCTAAGTTCTGTCTTGAGCTTATTGACCTCGGTTCTGGGACGGTACTTCTCGTTCATCAAGTGCTTGAATGCTGACCACGGTAGTGCGTACGCATCATCTTGTCCCACTTGCTCTAGATAGGTATTCCACCATGTTAACGCAGAACTTGTGAAGGTATGCGTAGCGTACTTCACTTTGTCCTCTTCAGTACACTTACTTATGGCAAACACCGATTCAACCTTCTCGGTCCACCGTTTTAATCCGATCGGTCCTTCGGTTCCATCAAATTCCAAAGGTTTGCAGGCAGTGAATTCTTTGTAGGTGCATCCTACACGATTTCCTGTACTGCTAGATCCAAGGTTATTGTTGGTATGTAGCGCAGCCTGTACTGCGGCTATGTTTGAAGCTAGAAAAGTACGGAATTCCTCTTCATTCATATTCACGGTGTGTCGAGTAGTCGGTGCCATTTCCTTCAAAATAGTTAAATGGAACAAGTTAATCATACAGAATATTAAGAGTAGTTAATAGTATTTCGTAGCATAATATGAACTCATTTATAAAAGCTTTTTCTTCATATTAGCGTTTTATAAGTTTAAATTCGGGTAGTACCTACCCGTTAAGTTCATACTTAGTAGCTAATATACAATTCAACTACTACAATTCTATATGAAAAACTGATTATAATAATATTTCGCGTTCAAACTTTTATACAATATTTTACAAACTTACAATACCGCTTATTTTACATAAAGCATGAAATATAGCACACAATAACTTTGATACAAGATAGTTGTGAAGACAATTCTAGCTAGTACACAAGTCGTTCAGCAAAGGCAATAAAGACACGTAATTCATACGTCCAGAAACAAGTCATGCATTCTGGTTTTACTAGGACTACTTCCCATCCTTGGTCTTGTGCAACATAACCGTTATGGCCGTTGATAAGACAGCGTGTTGTAACGTCATCAAAGGGACGAGGGTTACGTAATGTCCAACAGTCCCGTAATAATCTAAAAACCTCATTTCTTACCCCAATTACCGACTCCGTCACTTGTGGAAACGTTTTGTTTAATAGTTGTAGCCTGATGTTCTTGTTCTCACTTTGGTGAGAAGCGAACATTACTAATCCGTAAGCATAACATGCTTCTTTATGTTGCATGTTAGCCGCTTTTTCTAAATCACGAAGTCCAATATTCGGATATATTGAGTCAAAATAATTTCTTAACCCGTTGCGTAAAATAGCATTTGGGTTCCCCGCAATATATGCGTCAAAGTAAACACATCGTAACTTATGGGTTTCCCAATGTGATATCCCCCATCTTTCAAACGAAAGTCTCTTATAAACCAAGACATTCTTGGAACGTTCTTCGAATGTCTTACAAACTGATCTCGCCTTAAATAGTTGTGCCGAAGAATTCTGGCCGACTCTAGACAAGATTTCATCAATCATGTCTCCGGGTAGGTCTCTTAAAATATTGGGTTGTCTATCCATTTTGTGTTTTTATACTGTAAAATAGACAAGAGTTAGCTTCATAAAAAAAAATACTTATTTAATACAAGCAATTTTTACATATATCATAAAGCATAAGCACACTATATTACATATATTACACCACACGAATACAACTATCTTATTCCGACTCGCTTGTTTCTTCTTCTTCGGTTTTGGTTCGTTTTGCCAAGTTTCTAGGGATATATGATGTTCCCCTAATACGAGCCGTAATTTTCCACATTGGTTTAGAAAAACCTGGTGGTTTAGAGGTTCCCGGGTCATTGTTACAACTTAAGGACTTCGGGGGTTGACGATACATATAAAGTTCATCGGGGTTGGAATTAGATTTCTCTATTTTTATGCCCTTTCCCTTATTATTTTCTTTTGCCTTTTTAAATTCAGTTGGGGTAATTTCTATAACATCATCGGAATTCTCGTCGGAATCCGATTCATCAGAGAATTGGTAATCCTCCCAATATTTTGCTTCCTTGGCGGAAACACCATTGACCATAATTAACCTTGGTCGGTTGGTTGAGGATTTTCTTTTACTTAACCATTTTATTATTTCCCCCGCCGGTTCTATTTCTTCTTCCGGTTCCGATTCTTCTTCCGGTTCCGACTCTTCTTCCGGTTCCGACTCTTCTTCCGGTTCCTCTTCGGGAACTTGTGAATCAGTCCACGAATCATTCCAATTTACATTTGACTCTTCATTATTATTAGGTGAGTCAATGGGACTTGTTCTAGAAGTAGACATCTATCACATAATATCAAACGCGTTAAGAGATTAATATATCACATAATATTCATATGTTAAAAATATATAGTTTCCAACAAAATTTGTTAAGCAATCATTTTTCAAGTAAACACGGTCGAAGTCCAGACTCACTAATGCATCCTAACAAACTCGATAAAACACACTAATGCAAAATTCTGGTTCTCTAAGACCAACGCTCGGATACCAACTGAAATGTCCCGTTCTTATTGATTAAAAACGTTCCATATTAATTGATTTCGTTGCGAGGTTTTGACCTCTATATGAGACGTTTTTCAAAGACTGCATTCATTTTAAAACAAACCATAGCCTTTATTTCATCAATAAAGGTTTAAAAAGCTTTACGTAGATTATCAAATAATGATAATCTAAAATATCTTGTTTACACACGACCATTACATAATGGTTTACAATACAAATATGTTACAACAAAATAAGTTTCTTGAATGCAGTTTTTACACAATATCATATAAGCATGGACTCCAAATCTCGTCCTTATTTAAGTATGCGACAGCGGAAGCTCTTAATAATCACCTGAAAATAAACATGCTTAAAACGTCAACAAAAATGTTGGTGAGTTATAGGTTTAACCTATATATATATCAAATCATAATAATAGACCACAAGATTTCATATTTCAATACACATCCCATACATAGAGATAAAAATTCATTCATATGGTGAACACCTGGTAACCGACATTAACAAGATGCATATATAAGAATATCCCCATCATTCTGGGACACCCTTCGGATATGATATAAAATTTCGAAGTACTAAAGCATCCGGTACTTTGGATGGGGTTTGTTAGGCCCAATAGATCTATCTTTAGGATTCGCGTCAATTAGGGTGTCTGTTCCCTAATTCTTAGATTACCAGACTTAATAAAAAGGGGCATATTCGATTTCGATAATTCAACCATAGAATGTAGTTTCACGTACTTGTGTCTATTTTGTAAATCATTTATAAAACCTGCATGTATTCTCATCCCAAAAATATTAGATTTTAAAAGTGGGACTATAACTCACTTTCACAGATTTTTACTTCGTCGGGAAGTAAGACTTGGCCACTGTTGATTCACGAACCTATAACAATATATACATATATATTAAAGTATGTTCAAAATATATTTACAACACTTTTAATATATTTTGATGTTTTAAGTTTATTAAGTCAGCTGTCCTCGTTAGTAACCTATAACTAGTTGTCCACAGTTAGATGTACAGAAATAAATCGATAAATATTATCTTGAATCAATCCACGACCCAGTGTATACGTATCTCAGTATTGATCACAACTCAAACTATATATATTTTGGAATCAACCTCAACCCTGTATAGCTAACTCCAACATTCACATATAGAGTGTCTATGGTTGTTCCGAAATATATATAGATGTGTCGACATGATAGGTTGAAACATTGTATACGTGTCTATGGTATCTCAAGATTACATAATATACAATACAAGTTGATTAAGTTATGGTTGGAATAGATTTGTTACCAATTTTCACGTAGCTAAAATGAGAAAAATTATCCAATCTTGTTTTACCCATAACTTCTTCATTTTAAATCCGTTTTGAGTGAATCAAATTGCTATGGTTTCATATTGAACTCTATTTTATGAATCTAAACAGAAAAAGTATAGGTTTATAGTCGGAAAAATAAGTTACAAGTCGTTTTTGTAAAGGTAGTCATTTCAGTCGAAAGAACGACGTCTAGATGACCATTTTAGAAAACATACTTCCACTTTGAGTTTAACCATAATTTTTGGATATAGTTTCATGTTCATAATAAAAATCATTTTCTCAGAATAACAACTTTTAAATCAAAGTTTATCATAGTTTTTAATTAACTAACCCAAAACAGCCCGCGGTGTTACTACGACGGCGTAAATCCGGTTTTACGTTGTTTTTCGTGTTTCCAGGTTTTAAATTATTAAGTTAGCATATCATATAGATATAGAAGATGTGTTTAGTTGATTTTAAAAGTCAAGTTAGAAGGATTAACTTTTGTTTGCGAACAAGTTTAGAATTAACTAAACTATGTTCTAGTGATTACAAGTTTAAACCTTCGAATAAGATAGCTTTATATGTATGAATCGAATGATGTTATGAACATCATTACTACCTTAATTTCCTTGGATAAACCTACTGGAAAAGAGAAAAATGGATCTAGCTTCAATGGATCCTTGGATGGCTCGAAGTTCTTGAAGCAGAATCATGACACGAAAACAAGTTCAAGTAAGATCATCACTTGAAATAAGATTGTTATAGTTATAGAAATTGAACCAAAGTTTGAATATGATTATTACCTTGTATTAGAATGATAACATACTGTAAGAAACAAAGATTTCTTGAGGTTGGATGATCACCTTACAAGATTGGAAGTGAGCTAGCAAACTTGAAAGTATTCTTGATTTTATGAAACTAGAACTTGTAGAATATATGAAGAACACTTAGAACTTGAAGATAGAACTTGAGAGAGATCAATTAGATGAAGAAAATTGAAGAATGAAAGTGTTTGTAGGTGTTTTTGGTCGTTGGTGTATGGATTAGATATAAAGGATATGTAATTTTGTTTTCATGTAAATAAGTCATGAATGATTACTCATATTTTTGTAATTTTATGAGATATTTCATGCTAGTTGCCAAATGATGGTTCCCACATGTGTTAGGTGACTCACATGGGCTGCTAAGAGCTGATCATTGGAGTGTATATACCAATAGTACATACATCTAAAAGCTGTGTATTGTACGAGTACGAATACGGGTGCATACGAGTAGAATTGTTGATGAAACTGAACGAGGATGTAATTGTAAGCATTTTTGTTAAGTAGAAGTATTTTGATAAGTGTATTGAAGTCTTTCAAAAGTGTATAAATACATATTAAAACACTACATGTATATACATTTTAACTGAGTCGTTAAGTCATCGTTAGTCGTTACATGTAAGTGTTGTTTTGAAACCTTTAGGTTAACGATCTTGTTAAATGTTGTTAACCCAATGTTTATAATATCAAATGAGATTTTAAATTATTATATTATCATGATATTATCATGTATGAATATCTCTTAATATGATATATATACATTAAATGTCTTTACAACGATAATCGTTACATATATGTCTCGTTTAAAAATCATTAAGTTAGTAGTCTTGTTTTTACATATGTAGTTCATTGTTAATATACTTAATGATATGTTTACTTATCATAGTATCATGTTAACTATATATATATCCATATATATGTCATCATATAGTTTTTACAAGTTTTAACGTTCGTGAATCACCGGTCAACTTGGGTGGTCAATTGTCTATATGAAACATATTTCAATTAATCAAGTCTTAACAAGTTTGATTGCTTAACATGTTGGAAACATTTAATCATGTAAATATCAATCTCAATTAATATATATAAACATGGAAAAGTTCGGGTCACTACATATTAACCTTGCTAGGTTACTTACTTCTTGTTCCAGATTTTGAATAGAAGCTTGTTGATTTCTAAATGCTTGAGCATTTTGTTCATTAGTTTGTTTCTGAGATGTGAAAAACTGCGTTTGAGTTTCAACTAGCTTCGTCATCATATCTTCTAAATTCGGCTTTTTATCATCGGTTTGTTGTGGTGGTTTATTTTGAAAATTAGGTCTTTGCTGATTGTAATTATTATTGGATACTTGTTGATTGCTAGGACCTTGTTGGTTGTTGTATGGAATGTTTCTGTTATAGTTCTGGTTTTGATTGTAAATAGGTCTTGGCGGTTGATAATTATTCTGATAATTATTTCCAGGCCTTTGGTTTATGTATGAAATGTTCTCTCTTTGTTCCATTGTTAGTTCAATACTGAGACAATCTTTTGTCAAATGTGGTCCTCCACACTGCTCACAACTAAATCGTATTGAGTGAATATCTTTAGTCATCTTTTCCATTCGTCTCTCGACAGCATCTATCTTTGCGGAAATGGAATCTAAGTCATGGCTAGAATCGGTTCTAGCTGCTTTAGATGATCTAACGATATCTTTTTCTTGGTGCCACTCATGTGAGTGGGAAGCAGTGTTATTAATAATTTTGTAAGCATCAGTTTCGGTTTTCTTCATAATAGAACCACCAGCTGCTATATCTATGTCTTTCCTTGTAGTGATGTCGCATCCTTGGTAGAATATTTGTATTATTTGACAGGTGTCTAAACCATGTTGCGGACATCCTCTTAATAACTTTCCAAATCTTGTCCACGCCTCATATAGAGTTTCATTTGGCTTTTGTGTAAACGTAACAATTTCTCCTTGAAGTCTTACGGCTTTAGATGCCGGAAAGAATTGTTTAAGAAAATTTTCAACTAAAACATCCCATGTATCAATCGCCCCTTCAGGTAACGATTCCAACCAATCTTTGGCTTCTCCCTTTAAAGTCCAGGGAAATAACATGAGATATATCTGTTCATCCTCCACTTCTCGGATTTTAAATAGTGTGCAGATCCTATTAAAGGTACGAAGATGTTCATTTGGATCTTCCTTCGGCGCACCACTAAATTGGCATTGATTAGTCACCATGTGTAGTATTTGTCCTTTGATTTCATAATCTGGCGCATTAATGTCTGGATGAGTAATTGCGTGACCTTGGCCAGTGCGTTTAGCTCTCATTCGGTCTTCCATACTTAATGGTTCTGTTACTTCCATAATTGAATTTGTTGAATCGGAATCACTAGAGGATTCTGATTTAATGGTTTGTTCCTCAACAATCTCTGTTTGAATGATTGGTGGTTCCGGAGGAAAATTTAGTGGTTCAGGATCTATGAATCGTCCCTGAATATTCTCCGGATTCTCAATTGTGAGGTCGGGTTCAAAAAATGGATTATCGGAAATTTGAACTGGAGTACTTGGTCGACTGGATGACGATTCTAAAGAAAAATCAACGGCAGTAATATTTGCTAAATTTCTTGATCTAGTTACAGGTGGTGAACGTACAAAAGGTGGTGAACGTCTTGCTCGGTGCATTCACTGAATATCCTATTAGTTTTTAAAAGGAAAGAAAAATTATAATAAGTTATCCAATCAATAGACTTTTCTGATTTTGCCCACGTTTCGAATAGCCAAAAGATGCAGCAGAGGGGCAGGATTCGTTTGGTCTCAATATAATTGAGGACTGTTTGGCTCCAATAACCCGGTCCACGTACAAATCCAACTATTACTACGAACCAGAAAATTTTGATGTCTATCAATTTAACCACTTAAAATAAATTTTCGTAATTTTAAGAAATTTAGATAAGAAGTAGAATAAAAATCTATGTCCTAAAACTAGAATAGCGAGAAATAAGAAAGAAAAAGAGTTCGTAGAAAAAGGTCGAAAAAGAAAAATGGTTGAAAAATAAAAGGTGACGGAAAAATAAAAGAAACTTATAACACTTAAAAACACTTGACTAACCTAACCTTATTACTACAACTAACTTAAAATTATAATCGCAAATTGAGATTACTAATTGGAATGATAATTGATACATAGGTAAAAGTCGTCTAAAAATATTAAAGCTTACAGGAAAAACTAAATCCCAAATGGAAATAACTTAAAAAGAAACTAAAACTTAAAAAGGCGTCGCAAAATTCTAAAGTACCTAAATCTTAGTCTAAAGAAAAAGCACTTAAGGAATTCTACGACAAAGCCTAAAAATCTAGAAGTAAAAATAACTATGGCAACAACTAAGTTTAAAACTAAATATGAGCTAAAAATACAAATATTACGCTAAAACGATTAAAAAGGGGCAAAATATAAAAATAAACTAAAAGTTGTAAAAAGTACAATTTTTATAAAAATATTTATATTATTTATTTTATAAAACTATTAATTTTATATATAATAAAACTAATTAAAATTTAAAATACAATTTAATTTAAAAACTTAAACTAATTATATTAATAATTAAGTAATTAGGGTTTATTAATAATAATAATTAACAATTACCCGTAATAAATGCTGATTAGGGTTTCTGTTGGTGTCAGGGTGGCTCCGCGAGTCGCGGTATTCGAGGCTGCAAACTACGCGAGTCGCGGGGTTCCAATTTTCAACTCAGGTACAGTTTAAAATTTGACGCGTTTTTTTTATATGTTCTAAATAAACACAAAATATTTAAATAAAACTTATATTTTTTATAAAATAAAAAAAAAGAAACTTTATAAAACTTAAATATTTAACAAACTCTTAAAAATATTTATATTTTTGTTTTCTTTTTATATTTTTGAATAATTAAAAACGTATTTTTTTTTACAAAAACGTATTTTTATAAAAGTAAACTAAAAATAAAAATCTTTTTTTTTATATTAGCGTTGCGCTTCCGGCTTTTAAGCGATTCCCCGGCAGCGGCAACAAAAATACTTGATAGTTAAAGCTAAGGGGTATAAAATACTATTAATTTTAGCAGGAAATACTATTAAATACGATACAATTTTACACAAGATATTTATTTATTTAGAGAATGGATATACTTAAACCTTGCTACAACACTTATAGGCAGTGTACCTAATCGTACAGTAGTGTAGTTTTTAGTAAGTCCGGTTCGTTCCACAGGGAAAATCTTTAAACAAAGCTTAACGCTATATTAGTTTACTTTTATAAAAATACAAATATATATATAAGTAATATTATTATTATAAAGGGGGGGTTTTTTACCGTTTAATGACCGGTTTGTCAATTTTAAAACTTTAGTCGCAGTAAAAACCAAATGTAAAATAATAAATAAATACAAGACTTAATTTAAAGCGTAAAGTAAATAACGATAATGAAATTGCGAATAATAAAAGTGCGATAAAATAAACTTGCGATAATTAAAAAGTACGATAATTAAAAGTGCAATTAAATATAATAACAATAAATAAAAGTGCTATAATTAGAAGTGCAATTAAATATAAAATAAAGGAAATAAAATATGAAATAAAAGAATTATGCTTATTTAAACTTCCGTAACCATGATGTTTGACGTGTTGATTTTAGTTTTATGCCCATGGGTTAATTGTCCTTTGTCCTGGATTATTTAATATGTCCGTCTGGTTTTTGTCCATAACAGTCCATCAGTCATAAATATAAAGTGCGAGTGTCCTCGTCAAATTATCCTTATACCCGAAGTTAAATATTCCAACTAATTGGGGATTCGAATTGTAACAAGGTTTTAATACTTTGTTTAATGAATACACCAGGTTATCGACTGCGTGTAAACCAAGGTTTTACTACTTTGTTAACAATTACACCAATTACCCTTGAATGTAATTCACCCCTGTTTCAACAATTCTAGTGGCTATTAATCCATTCCCGTGTCCGGTTAAATGAACGATTATTTGTACATATAAATACCTCGCCCATCGTGTCCGATCGAGTGTATATGGTAATTTATAGGGACGCCCAATTGTAAATCTTTATATTAACATTAACAAACTATCATTTAGTTAAACAAATATAAAGCCCATTAATAGCCCATAGTCTAATTTCCACAAGTGTCGTTCTTTTGTCCAAACCCCAATTATGGTACAAAGTCCAATTACCCAATTTTAGTAATTAGCCCAACATCATGATTACTTCGGATTAAATAAGCATAATAATAACTTAGCTACGAGACATTAAATTAAAAAGGTTGAACATAACTTACAATGATTAAAAATAGCGTAGCATTACACGGACAGAATTTCGACTTACACCCTTACAACATTTGCTAACATACCCTTATTATTAGGATTAAAATTAAAATTAAAATATAAATTATAAATATAAATATTACGTATATAGATAGAGAGATTGATGGATATTGAATGAAAAATTGATCAGAATTCGTTGGGCTTTATAGGGAGTTTCAGTTTTTGGGGCTCCGCGACTCGCGGCCCATTCCTTCTTCAAACTCCGCGTGTCGCGGAGTTTGTAAATACAGCTCACTCCATTTTGGCTCTTTGTTTACCGACGGTTTATTATATAAATATAATATATATATAATTTATATAATTAATTATATATTATATTATATTTATATACATAGTTAACTTGTAATTTTTAGTCCGTTGCGTCGAGCGTTGAGAGTTGACTCTGGTCCCGGTTCCGGATTTTCGAACGTCCTTGCGTACAATTTAATATCTTGTACTTTGCGTTTTGAATCTTGTACTCTTGTAATTTCGAGACGTTTCTTATCAATAATTGGAACCTCTTTGATCGTCTTTTGTACTTTTGAGCTTTTTGGTCGTTTGCGTCTTCAATTCGTCGAATCTGTCTTTTGTCTTTACTTTTTATTATTTAAACGAATATCACTTGTAAATAGAACAATTGCAACTAAAAGCTTATCTTTCTTGAGGAATAATGCTATGAAATATATGTTCATTTTTAGCATTATCAGGTTGCGACCTAGGTTTGATCTTGTGGAAGCAAGTACAATTAAGGTTAGAATTGTACTTGTTTGGATGGGTTAAAATTACCACCCGTAGTGGTAATTTGATTGTGTCCATTTAGGGGTCTAAATGGGCGGGTTTTTGGTGAGCAAGGTGAAAACCCTAGATTAAGGGTTGATGGTGTTGGATTATCGTATAGAGAATGTATGTTTATGCATTTGTATGCCTATGTGTTATATAGGCGTTTACTTGCTCAGCTACGATGGCGGTGGTTATACATACATGGCTTAGGCGTGCATACCAAGGTGAGTAGAATATTTATGCATGTATCTATATAATTTATTTTCTTGCGGTGGATGTGGTTTAGTGATTTCCGTGTGTCAGATTCACTAGAGTGTTCTCCTTGTGTTTGGTTCACTCAAGTTCATGTGCTCGATACCACATCGGGTGAGGTGGTGAAAATTTTGTGTTCGTATCACCACGGGTGTTATGGCGAAAGTATCGCCATAACATGTGCGGAGGTGGATTTTAAAGTTCGTATGTTCGATACCTACCGTGAGGATAGTGAAAATCGTGTGTTCGTATCACTAATGGTTGTGAACAACTGATGGTTCGTTCACGAGAACCGTTCCCGTGCTTATGGTTAACCATGAAGTGTTGATATTATTGTTATGTTTAGCATGCTACTTTGGTGACTTGTACTATATTTGTTACAGTGCTTTATATATGTTGGATTGTATGGCAATGCGGGTGGGTAAGATGTATGCATAGATGTATATTTATTCTTCTCACTAAGCATTGCTTATCCCTCTCGTTGGTTACCTTTTTGTAGATACCAGTTGTTAAGGCTAAGGGTTCTAGTTGTTAGACTAGACTACTTGAGTGCTTGAGCTTGGCGGGATCGCTTTTAGATATTTGCCTTTGGTTTGTAATGGATAGTCCCCTGGATCATGCTCATGGTATCGGGTTGCGATGTTAACCTTAACCCTTATGTTGTGTAATTGGGTCAACATTGTTATTTTGGGTAAGTGATGGGTCGTGGCTCAAGTGGTTGTATATTTTGTGTATCACTTAAACAATTTTTTAAGTTGTCTTATAAATGTTAAATATGAATGGACATTTTGGGTTGTATTTGAATATATTGACATTTTTGAAATGGGTCAATACTTAACTTAAACTTCAGGTCCGATTTGTGTGTTACTGCACATCGCGCAGATCCTGGCGCGTCGCGCAGTATAACTGAGTATGGCATAAGTTTTTGAATAAAGCTTCGACATTGAAATCCCCTTGTGGCTTGTGCCACCCTACCATTTAGTGCCGCACAAAGGTACTGTAACTGGGAGTGTTTAATTTTTTTTTTCTTGCCATTTTTGTTAAACGGGTTAGAGTTGTTTCAGGTGGTATCAGAGCATGGTCTAAGGGATCTAGGTTACTTGTGAGATAGGTGTCTAACTTAGACTATTTTTGTGCATCCGTTGTTGCAGGTCCTGTAGTTATATCGGCCGGGTTATAAATTGTTGAAACGACTCGTCCATATTACTATAAACGCAGTACGTAATTAATTGGTCCCATAGCGAGGAATTTGACCTCTATATGATACGTTTTAGAAAAATATTGCTTTCGTTTCATAAAAAGCACACCATTATTACACATAATGCATGTTTTAAACAAGTGGGCGATTATTTAAGAAATAATCCCCATGATACATTGGTTACCAAATACTACACACATGACATAACAGTCGAATATAATACATGACAAAGGTTTTATTGAATGCAACACTTCATTTAAACAAAAGCATGAGACTCCATGCACAGCTTGTTCAGATAATGCAACAGCGGAAGACTTTCTTAAGGACCTGAGAATAAACATGCTTAAACAGTCAACACAAAGGTTGGTGAGATATATAGGTTTAGCATCGATGTAAATATAGACCACAAGATTTCATAGTTATAAATATATGTACACTCGCAAGTGTATAAAAGTATTCTATAAGTTGTTGAGCGCTTCGGTAACCATACTTAACAATTAATGTAGCATATTCCCTTTATTATGAAATCTCCCTACACTGTACCAAGTGTAGTAAAAACGAAGTACTATGCAACCGTTTACGATACTAGAGCGACTAGCCCGGTTGGGGTTGTCAAACCCGATAGATCTATCAATAGGATTCGCGCTTACATGTTCTTACAACATTTAAATATTAGTTACCAAGCTATTAGGGAAGATATGCAATGTGGTACAACTCAACGTAGAATATATTTTAAGTACTTGTGTCCATGGCGTAAAACATAAAATGCATGTATTCTCATCCCAAAATATTTTTAGAGTTTAAAAATGGGACTATATACTCACGGTAGTAGAAGTATATTAATAATAAGTTTTCAGCTTATTAAAAATATGGCCGTCGTCCTTGGATTCACGAACCTATAACAATAATAATGATTCAGATAATAATACGACATGTGAATAAAATAAAACAAGTTCATAGAATACTTATATATTAATTTTTAACATTTTTATGTTAGTAGTCCATTGTTAGTAGTCCAAAATAGTCTGAAATGTCCAACAGTCCAATAATCGGTATATATATAATCTTAGAATTACCCCATGACGTATTGTATACGTATTGTCTTTGAATCAACCTAGAGACGTATTGTATACATATTGTCTTAGAATTTATCAAAATGTATTGTATACTTATTGTCTTAGGATTTATCAAAACGTATTATATACTTATTGTCATGGAATGTACCAAGATTATTATATATATATATATATACAATCTCGGAATTAACTAAGATTATAATATTTTGTTATACTAATGATAACATGTCCAAATATATACAGGATATAGGAAAAGTTAGCAAGGATATTGTTAATATAGTTTTTACAATATAAATTTTGTCCATACAACGTTAATTTTAGCAGATTTTATTTTACTCGCCAAATATTCATTACAACTCCGTTTAAAGTGAATCAAATTGCTATGGATTCCTTAAGAAGTTAATTTTTCAAAAACAATTCTAAAAGTTCAGCCCATGTATTAATATCCAGAGTGTTACCCTTTTTTATGCCTGTGGACAGATTTAGAAGAATCCCGGCACCCACCCAATATATGATTTTTGATAAAATACTTCCACTTTGTCTAAAATCATGAAAAAAATACTGGAAGTCTTATTTACATATATTAACATATTTTTCCAAAGTCTTAGCCTCGAACTCAAAGTCTAAGATAGGTTTTTAATTCTCAACTCAAAACAGCCCGCTTTTTACCGAATGGAGATTAAATGATATATGTTAAGTTTCAAGGTGTTCTTCATATGTACAAGTTATAAGTTCTTATATTAACTTAATATAACATCATAATACATATAAATAAGTGTTATTAGAGTTAAGTTAGAAAGATTATATTAGTTCTTCAAACAAGTTTAGAATCAACTAAACTATGTTCTAGTTTATAAACTCTTATATAGATAGCTATAAACATATGAATTGAACAAGAGTTGAAGTAGAGTTTTTACCTCAAGTTTAGAATGTAAAATTGCTAGAAAGAAGTAGTAGAACAAAACTTGAGAGAGTTCTTGCAAGTGTATGTGAGAATTGGAAGTAAAATTTGGAAAATGAATGTGTAAAAATGAGTTAGAAATGGTGCTTATTTATAGGCTTGAAAATTTTGTTTTTAGTGAAAATATCTAAGATAAGTTAAAATGTAATATGTCATGGATGACATATTAAATTGATTAGGTCATGGATGACATATTACACAAATAATTGCAGATTTCTATTGGTATATACCAATAGTAAATACTTCTAGAATCTGTGTATAATACGGGTAAAAATACCGTATGAATGCGAGTAGAATTCTTTGAGGAAATTGGACGAAAATATGAGTATAGCTATCCTTTATATGTATTGATATATTATAAGGTGTATTCAATACTCGTAAGGATGTATTTACACTCGTAATACATTATATGTAAATACATTTTAACATAAGTTAATTACGTCGTTTAAATAGTAATATATATATATATATATATATATTGTTTGAAAAACTCTTTAAATTAGTAGTATGAAAATATATATATAATACTTTGTTAATATACTTAATGAGATATTTAATTATCATATTTTCAAGTTAAATATATACAAATCCATATATATATATACAATAATTAAACAATTAAATAATTAAATCAAGTTATGACGTTTGTGAATCGGCGGAATAAAAGGGTGACCAAAAGCTTGTGTAAAACTCTTTTTGGAGGTTCAAGATTTATTAAAATTCATTGCTTATCAAGTCAGAATTATATAAAGATTAAGTTTAAATTTGGTCGGAAATTTCCGGGTCATCACAGTACCTATCCGTTAAAGAAATTTCGTCCCGAAATTTGATCGAGGTCGTCATGGCTAACAATAAGAATGTTATTATGACGAATATAAGTTGATTCATAGGGTTTTATCATGATTGAGAAATATGGATAAAATAATTCGATTACTCGAAACGTATGAGTGAAGCTATCGTAAAAGAGTGAAATGAGAAAATAGGGATTCGTCTTATCTTTTGACGTCATCACGGTTGATCTCCAGATTAAAGAAAATCCTTGTAATCTATATAAGATTTGATTCTTCGGCGATTAAGGAAATTATGATCCTCTTCGATTTAATGCAATAATCTGTCTCGATTTCTCTGTCGGATATTTTACTATAAATCAACCTCCTACGTTTCCTTATTTCCACATCTCCCATCTTTTATACTTTCTTCCTTTCTTCGTACTTCCAAAACATTCGTCAATATGCTCCATCCAGTTTTAATTCTTGATATATTCTTGACTATCACATCTGTCATTCTTCTTTTTCATCTTCCACCGGAGGAATTCGTTAATTTCTTCTATGGTCTTGGGTTTATAGTGTTCTTAGTTTTCCTGTGTCTTTATATTGCTATACGCATCGATATACATGGTTTGTAATTTCTGCGTTGTCTTCATGCTTATATTTTTCCTTATATTTTGGAGTTTCATGCTTCCGTCTTTTTTTCCCGAATCCAAGTCAAGCGAATAATGGTCTAGAATTCATAGATATGAAATTCGGAATGAACATAGCTAATGCTCTAAGAGAGAAATTGTAATAGCACAATTTGACTTGTGAAATTACTAGAATCCAAAGAAAAACATAGAACTATCAATAGAATATGTTTTTGATATGTTTAGAGATTAGATTGAATGTAAGAGTCATGTAACATGGCACATGATGACGTTATGGTCTGTGAATCATTACGTTCCATTTAAAAACTCAGCATGACTTACTGTAATATAATTACGTTGATCAAGTGTCATTATATTATACTAAATCATGCTTCAGTTCCCTACATTACTTCAAAAATATTCATACTTTACACTCAGAGGTTTCAGATATTTAGAAACTAAAACAGTTTTCTTTATGATGTGATACAGATAACGTGAAGGAATAAATGATTTAAGATAAGAATGGTTATGAAAATATCTTCATAAATATGAAGGATATTTAT
This sequence comes from Rutidosis leptorrhynchoides, assembly GCF_046630445.1. NCBI lineage: Eukaryota > Viridiplantae > Streptophyta > Magnoliopsida > Asterales > Asteraceae > Rutidosis > Rutidosis leptorrhynchoides. The sequence goes on along the minus strand of NC_092338.1, from coordinate 179,253,897 downwards.
AATGGAAGATACGATGATATCTTAGAATATTTAAGATAAGAGGATGATGAAGAATATTGTCCGCAAGGGTTTTAGAGTAAGGAGCAAGGTATTTGCTAAGGATTTTAGCAGACATCGAATCATTTGGATTCTTTGAAGGTAGATTTCGTCCTTGTGATTTGTCCACAGCCTCCTTCAGGGTTTGCTCAATCCGTTTTCCAGTTCCAAACCTTCTCTTTTCTGTACTTTGCTAATACAATATTCTTTATCATCAACTTTTGACTGTTACGGTTGTCTACAGTTTCTGCTGCTTCATTCATCTTTTTCAAAACTTCATAGTACTGATTCGTAGGCTGAAGTGCTATTCTGGATTTCGGAATTATAATTCCAGGAAATAACGTTATATGTATATGCAGAAATGATGTGAGATTCAAGAATAATTATTGATGCTTCTTGGGGTTTGGTATGACAATTATTGTTACAAGATGTAGATGGGTACATGACAAGGTTTTATAGTGATCTTTCAAAGAGATTTAAGTCAAAGAGCAATAAAGTTGCTGGTAAGCTTACTACTAATGTGGTGGAATATAAAAGGTTCCCTAGTAACGATGGCGAAAAGACAACGTATATATCAAGGTTATAATAACGCTACTCCGGATGAAAAGTCGAAGTTGTCTTTTTGGAGCTGTGATAAAATTCGCTATTTTGAAAAGGGATTGTAAAGTTATTTTGGGTAATAATAATGCTAAAGGATCTGACACGGATACGTGTTGAACCTTTGCTTAGGTTCAAGTGTCCTCCGAATGCATATCTATATGCATATATTCTTTGTATGTATCGTGTGATTGGTTCATTCTCTCAATTGTTCCTTAGTTGAGATGTTTTCAAGAATTTTGAAGGGTTTAGGCACAGGTTGTCATTGTCAATATCCGTATAATGAATTCTTCATGAATCTTGAATGATACGAATATCTTTATGAGTTATGTGAATGAAAGTGATGTTCTAGTATAGTTTGAATTTAAAGTATGATTTTGAAGGATGTAGAAATTTAAGATTGATGGCACTTCTTAAATCTTAACTTGGATTTTGATCAGTCAAAATCAGAATATGTAATTAAATTGGTATGGAAAATGGTTGTCTTGAATTTTGTGAAATGATGTATATTGCTATGAAAGGAGAGAGTATAATTAACGATTGTCGAAACATCATTGAAAATGTACAGTGTAACATATTAATGTGAACTTAAGTATTTCTCGGGTATTACCTACCCGTTAAAATAAAATTTCACAAATAATATTTTGTACAAAGGAATTTTTATTACAATCTTTATGAAAATATATGTATGTATATTTTCTTCAGATGTAATATGGATTTAATGAGTTAATATTATATTAATCTCATTTGATTTACGGCCGGATCTAGAAATGAATAATCCCTAAAACTTTAGAGATTACATAATTGTCGCGGAATATTTCTTCAATGTAAATGAAATAATGAATTAATACTTCATCACTCATTATTGTTGGTATCCCTCAGTGCCTGCGGTGCGTATGATGTTGATGCTCGTAATGCGGCTTGCGATGTTGAGGCTTGTGATGTTATTGGTAATGCTGGTGCTGGTGCTGGTAGTGGTTTGATGTGAGTATAGATGATGAGAATTTATTTTGTTTTGTATTGTGAAAGAAGATGTTTAAAGTTTCTTGAATATAAAGAGAGGTCAAGAGCTTTATAAAGGGAATGAAGTGATATAGGATGCACTTGCTAATGAAGTTTTGCTTTTCATGACAGTAATTTTTTTTTTACTAAATAATTCACCATGCAAGATACGGAGTAAAGGTCGGATAGCCTCAATAATATTAGTAATATTATACTCGTTGCGGCATATCCTGGAAAGGAGAGAGAAAATGGTGTTACGAACGGGTTCGCCGATAAGTGCCTCATGTTCTTCACCAAGAGGGCAATATTGTGGATGGAAGGGATCATCTTCTTCTTGTCTCTAATGATTAAGTAGACTACGAACCCATCCTCAATTCATCCAAAATAGATGATGGCTAATTGGTTGATCCATTCTGGTTACAATGCTTTCAGAGCTCGAGTGAAATTCCATATCAGAATTCGAGGGACTTGAACTAGTGGAGAGTTCCATTTTGTATGATTGAATAAAGGATTTTTCGATATGAAATGATTTCCGGTTATCGAATGGTATTCTAATTACATAGAATATCTACATATATATATAGAACAAAATATTTCGTAGATTACGGAGGAATTTACGAAATATGTCAGGCAAAGTTTACAGTAACAGATACGCTAAGATATGATTCAGCAGATATACTAAGATATAAATTTTATCTATACACTATCTATGCAATAATTGCAGTAAGACACGTCAAGACTTAAGATGATAAACAGGTAATTTCCGACAAGAAATGATAAGCAAAACATTTGACATGTAGACATGGCCGAAGTCCAGACTCACTAATGCATCCTAACAACTATCAATTAGACACACTAATGCAAGACCTGGTTCGCTAAGACCACCGCTCTGATACTAACTGAAACGACTCGTCCATATTACTATAAACGCAGTACGTTATTCATTGGTCACATAGCGAGGTATTTGACCTCTATATGATACGTTTTAGAAAAATATTGCATTCGTTTCATAAAAAGCACACCATTATTACACATAATGCATGTTTTAAACAAGTGGGTGATTATTTAAGAAATAATCCCCATGATACACCGGTTACCAAATACTACACACATGACATAACAGTCGAATATAATACGTGACAAAGGTTTTATTGAATGCAACACTTCATTTAAACAAAAGCATGAGACTCCTTGCACAGCTTGCTCAGATAATGCAACAACAGATGACTTTCTTAAGGACCTGAGAATAAACATGCTTAAACAGTCAACACAAAGGTTGGTGAGATATATAGGTTTAGCATCGATGTAAATATAGACCACAAGATTTCATAGTTATAAATATATGTACACTCGCAAGTGTATAAAAGTATTCTATAAGTTGTTGAGCGCTTCGGAAAGCATACTTAACAATTAATGTAGCATATTTCCTTTATTATGAAATCTCCCTACACTGTACTAAGTGTAGTAAAAATGAAGTACTATGCAACCGTTTACGATACTAGAGCGACTAGCCCGGTTGGGGTTGTCAAACCCGATAGATCTATCAATAGGATTCGCACTTACATGTTCTTACAACATTTAAATATTAGTTACCAAGCTATTAGGGAAGATATGCAATGTGGTACAACTCAATGTAGAATATATTTTAAGTACTTATGTCCATGGCGTAAAACATAAAATGCATGTATTCTCATCCCAAAATATTTTTAGAGTTTAAAAATGGGACTATATACTCACGGTAGTAAAAGTATATTAATAATAAGTTTTCAGCTTATTAAAAATATGGCCGTCGTCCTTGGATTCACGAACCTATAACAATAATAATGATTCAGATAATAATACGACATGTGAATAAAATAAAACAAGTTCATAGAATACTTATATATTAATTTTTAACATTTTTATGTTAGTAGTCCTTTGTTAGTAGTCCAAAATAGTCCGAAATGTCCAACAGTCCAATAATCGGTATATATATAATCTTAGAATTACCCCATGACGTATTGTATACGTATTGTCTTTGCATCAACCCAGAAACGTATTGTATACGTATTGTCTTAGAATTTATCAAAATGTATTGTATACTTATTGTCTTTGGATTTATCAAAACGTATTATATATTTATTGTCATGGAATGTACCAAGATTATTATATATATATATACAATCTCGGAATTAACTAAGATTATAATATTTTGTTATACTAATGATAACATATCCAAATATATATAGGATATAGGAAAAGTTAGCAAGGATATGGTTAATATAGTTTTTACAATATAAATTTCATCCATACAACGTTAATTTTAGCAGATTTTATTTTACTCGCCAAATATTCATTACAACTCCGTTTACAGTGAATCAAATTGCTATGGATTCCTTAAGAAGTTAATTTTTTAAAAACAATTGTAAAAGTTCAGCCCATGTATTAATATTCAGAGTTTTACCCTCTTTTTGTGCCGGTGGACAGATTTGGAAGAATCCCGGCACCCACCCAATATATGATTTTTGATAAAATACTTCCACTTTGTCTAAAATCATGAAAAAAATACTGGAAGTCTTATTTACATATATTAACATATTTTTTTAAAGTCTTAGCCTCGAACTCAAATTCTAAGATTGGTTTTTAATTCCCAACCCAAAACAGCCCGCTTTTTACCGAATGGAGATTAAACGATATATGTTAAGTTTCAAGGTGTTCTTCATATGTACAAGTTATAAGTTCTTATATTAACTTAATATAACATCATAATACATATAAATAAGTGTTATTAGAGTTAAGTTAGAAAGATTAGATTAGTCCTTCAAACAAGTTTAGAATCAACTAAACTATATTCTAGTTTATAAAATCTTATATAGATATCTATAAACATATGAATTGAACAAGAGTTGAAATAGAGTTTTTACCTCAAGTTTAGAATGTAAAATTTCTAGAAAGAAGTAGTAGAAAAAAACTTGAGAGAGTTCTTGCAAGTGTATGTGAGAATTGGAAGTAAAATTTGGAAAATGAATGTGTAAAAATGAGTTAGAAATGGTGCTTATTTATAGGCTTGAAAATTTTGTTTTTAGTGAAAATATCTAAGATAAGTTAAAATGTAATATGTCATGGATGAGATATTAAATTGATTAGGTCATGGATGACATATTACACAAATAATTGCAGATTTCTATTGGTATATACCAATAGTAAATATTTCTAGAAGCTGTGTATAATACGGGTAAAAATACCGTATGAATGCGAGTAGAATTCTTTGAGGAAATTGAATGGAAATACGAGTATAGCTATCCTTTATATGTATTGGTATATTATAAGGTGTATTCAATACTTGTAAGGATGTATTTACACTCGTAATACATTATATGTAAATACATTTTAACATAAGTTAATTACGTCGTTTAAATAGTAATATATATATATATATATATATATATATATATATATATATATATATATATATATATATATATATATATATATATATATATATAATACTTTGTTAATATACTTAATGAGATATTTAATTATCATATTTTCAAGTTAAATATATATAAATCCATATATATACACAATAATTAAACAATTAAACAATTAAATCAAGTTATGACGTTTGTGAATCGTCGGAATAAAAGGGTGACCAAAAGCTTGTGTAAAACTCTTTTCGGAGGTTCAAGATTTATTAAAATTCATTGCTTATCAAGTCGGAATTTGATGTTATGCTAGGTGTATATAAAATATCTTTATATTTTAGCAGGAAATACTATTAAATACGATACAATTTTACACAAGATATTTATTTATTTAGAGAATGGATATACTTAAACTTTGCTACAACACTTATAGGCAATGTACCTAATCGTACAGTAGTTTAGTTTTTAGTAAGTCCGGTTCGTTCCACAGGGAAAATCTTTAAACAAAGCTTAACGCTATATTAGTTTACTTTTATAAAAATACAAATATATATATAAGTAATATTATTATTATAAAGGGGGGTTTTACCGTTTAATGACCGGTTTGTCGATTTTAAAACTTTAGTCGCAGTTAAAACCAAATGTAAAATAATAAATAAATACAAGACTTAATTTAAAGCGTAAAGTAAATAACGATAATGAAATTGCGAATAATAAAAGTGCGATAATATAAACTTGCGATAATTAAAAAGTACGATAATTAAAAGTGCAATTAAATACAATAACAATAAAAATGCGATAATTAGAAGTGCAATTAAATATAAAATAAAGGAAATTAAATATGAAATAAAAGAATTATGCTTATTTAAACTTCCGTAACCATGATGTTTGACGTGTTGATTTTAGTTTTATGTCCATGGGTTAATTGTCCTTTGTCCTGGATTATTTAATATGTCCGTCTGGTTTTTGTCCATAACAGTCCATCAGTCATAAATATAAAGTGCGAGTGTCCTAGTCAAATTATCCTTATACCAGAAGTTAAATATTCCAACTAATTGGGGACTTAAACTGTAACAAGATTTTAATACTTTGTTTAATAATTACACTAGGATGTCGACTGAGTGTAACCCAAGGTTTTAATATTTTGTTATCAATTATACCAAGTGTCCTTGTACATAATTTCACCCCTGTTTTAATTATTCTAGTGGCTATTAATCCATTCCCGTGTCCGGGTAAATGAACGATTATTCGTACATATAAATACCCCGCCCATCGTGTCCGATCGAGTGTATATGGTAATTTATAGGGACGCCCAATTGTAAATCTTTATATTAACATTAACAAACTATCATTTAGTTAAACAAATATAAAGCCCATTAATAGCCCATAGTCTAATTTCCACAAGTGACGTTCTTTTGTCCAAACCCCAATTATGGTACAAAGCCCAATTACCCAATTTTAGTAATTAGCCCAACATCATGATTACTTCGGATTAAATAAGCATAATAATAACTTAGCTACGAGACATTAAATTAAAAAGGTTGAACATAACTTACAATGATTAAAAATAGCGTAGCGTTACACGGACAGAATTTCGACTTACACCCTTACAACATTTGCTAACATACCCTTATTATTAGGATTAAAATTAAAATTAAAATTAAAATATAAATTATAAATATAAATATTACGTATATAGATAGAGAGATTGATGGATATTGGATGAAAAATTGATCAGAATTCGTTGGGCTTTATAGGGAGTTTCAGTTTTTGGGGCTCCGCGACTCGCAGCCCATTCCTTCTTCAAACTCCGCGAGTCGCGGAGTTTGTAATTACAGCTCACTCCATTTTGGCTCTTTGTTTACCGATGGTTTATTATATAAATATAATATATATATAATTTATATAATTAGTTATATATTATATTATATTTATATACATAGTTAACTTGTAATTTTTAGTCCGTTGCGTCGAGCGTTGAGAGTTGACTCTGGTCCCGGTTCCGGATTTTCGAACGTCCTTGCGTACAATTTAATATCTTGTACTTTGCGTTTTAAATCTTGTACTCTTGTAATTTCGAGACGTTTCTTATCAATAATTGGAACCTCTTTGATTGTCTTTTGTACTTTTGAGCTTTTTGGTCGTTTGCGTCTTCAATTCGTCGAATCTGTCTTTTGTCTTCACCTTTTATTATTTAAACGAATATCACTTTTAAATAGAACAATTGCAACTAAAAGCTTGTCTTTCTTGAGGAATAATGCTATGAAATATATGTTCGTTTTTAGCATTATCAAATATTCCCACACTTGAGCGTTGCTTGTCTTCAAGCAATATCGTCTTGAAATACTAGAATCACTTCTTTATTCTTCACACTTTGTACATCAGTGATTTCTATACGGCGGTATAAACAATGGTAGTAACGATATGGTTTACAGTCCCACATGACTATAAAAATTTAGATCCATTAAGGAAATTGGATCTTTATGAAAACATTTGATCTTTTGAAAATTAAATCTAGTTTTTACCCTAGATAAGTTTTCCGGAATAACCCTTCACCGGTGTTTGCAAAATATTTTTGTGGGTTTGGTGGGTTTCAGATTTGAAAATTTTAGCTCAAAACTTATGGTTTTCTGTCACCCACTTGCTAACCTTGTATTTGGAAAGCAACACGTCCAGTTTACTTGTCCCGTATATTACCTTTCGGTAAACTACCGTCCGGTTGTAAAGGAAAGCGTTGAACAAGCAACTGTTAAGGCAAAGTCCCCTGACATGCTTTTAATTATGGTCTATAACGTGTCAGACGCAATTACTATCCTTGGTAGGAGCAATAGTAAAGCTCACCCTTATAATTTGTAGGTTTAGCACAAGGTCCTATCTTTGACCACTATGCAACCACCGTTCTTACGGTTGACACCCGATTTGGTTTGTAAGACCCTATTTCTGTTTCTGGCATTTTAGTTATTCGGGACGCCGTCCAAACATTCGGGACGCTGTCCAAGCAAAGAAGGATGGGACGCCGTCCAAGAAGTGGGACGCCGTCCAGAAATAAAGGACGGGACGCCGTCCAAAGTGTCTGTCGAGCCAGCTGTTTTAATTAATTAAAAAGGGGTAATATTGTAAATTCACTTGGGTGCCGGTTTGGATCCTTCAAGGCTGATTCATTGATCACTTTGGATCATTTCTCACCAACCAAAAACACTCTCAACCTTATCTAGAGAGAGAAGAGAGGTTTTAGAGAGAGAGGTGGATTTGGAGAAGGAGGAGTCGGATTCTCGCAAAAGCTCGGGTTCTAAAGTTGTTCATCTCGCTCCTAGCTACGTTGTGGTGGTATTGGTAAGCTCAAACTCCGAATTTCATTTGTTAAATTTGATGTTCAAGTTAGGGTTTTGAGCTAGATTATTGTGAAACCCTTTTAGATGATGAAGTAGGTTCATGGTGACTTGTTAATCTTGTCACTTGAAGGGTTTTGGGTTGGTTGACGTTTTAGCCTTGATTAGGGTTTGATCTTGAGTTTAATCACTAGGTTTAGTGATTATGGAAGTGTTGGAACACTTTTGGGTGTGTTTGGTTGCCTAATTTTGAAATGGGTCAAATTAGGGTTTTGGTGTCAAAATGGGTATGACACGTGTTTAACACTTGTGTTCGGGCTTAATCGGTGTGTTAGGACCATTTTCACTCGTGTTAGTGGATATTGGTTATTTTGGACGCATTTTGTGCTTGGAAGTGCAAATGGGTCGAATTTGCACTAAGGGTCAATTGGGTTGGTTTGTAAGTCAACCCTAATTGTGTTGTTTGTATTGTGATGATGGAATAGGTACGTTCCATTGACGAGTTGCGGTTTATTTGGAAGCATTCATCAAGGCGACAAGGTGAGTGTTAATATCCTATATGCATATGTATGTGTAGGATGGGTGCGGGTCGGGTGAAGTGATTCTCGGTTATAGAGCTCACTTCACATATAGGTGGATTTGATGGACTTGTGTATAGGTCCAATTGGCACGGTTGTGCGTTTTGGTTGTTTACCTTTGGCGAGGTACACGTTGCGTATACGCTATCACACGTGGTTGTGATTTGGATGTTATAACCCCAAAGGCGAAGGGTTGATATTGTTGTGATGTGGATAACCCCGATGTGGTGGATTTTATAATCCCGTGACCGTGGGTTTGATTTTGAGAAGTGAATCTCGGGTAGTGCGGATTCATGATGACTCGGGTTGTTCGGTCATCTTGTGATGAGGTAGTGAATCTCGGGTTGTGCGAATTCACTAAGGCTCGGGTAGTTCGGCCAACCTCGGTTGTTGAATTGGTGAAGAAGTGAATATCGGGTTGTGCGAATTCACTAAGGCTCGGGTTGTTCGGCCAATCTTCATTGTGATGTTTGTATTCGGTAATGGGTTAAGGGGTTAACCTTATTCGTTTATATATTGTTATATATATATTGTTTTGTTGTCGTGATGTAGCTAACCCTTCGGGTGTAGCTTCTTGGCATTGTTCACATCGTCGTTGGTGAACTTATATTTGTTGATGTATCTATAGCTTGTTTCTTAGTGACTACAGTATGCTTAGCTTAGCTTGCCTTATACTTGGATGCTACGGTATGCGGTATTTGATATTTGTGTGGCGTGTCTATTTTATACATATATATGTATGTAGTATATTATCATTCACTAAGCGTTAGCTTACCCTCTCGTTGTTTACATTTTTATTGATTTCATGGATGCGGTGGCACGGGTAAGCGCGGGGACTAGTGGACTTGCGTAGTTTGCTTTAGAAGACTTGCTTTTGGATTTGATTAGGATTGGGTAGCGTGTCCCCAATCCCATGCTCGGTCTATGTTTTTGTATAAACTAATGGGTCGAAATAGTCACTTGTGGTATTTTGGGTCGATGTGGGCTCGGTGTCGTAAAACTCGGTTTTTATTGTGAAAAACTCTTAGTTTGAACTATTGTAATATATTGTGAAAGTGTTTTGATTTAAAAGTGTTGGGAAGCGGGTTTTCGCCCGCGTGAGTTCGAAAAACTGATCAGAATGTTTTAGTACATCTGGACGCCGTCCCAGATGTCTGGACGCCGTCCCAGTCTTAAGAGCTGGACGCTGTCCAAGCTTTTGGACGCCGTCCAGATCAACTGTTCCAGAAATTTATTTTTGTGTGGCACATTTTCGGAAGGTTAACGGGTTGGGTTGTTACAAGTGGTATCAGAGCATGGTCTAAGGAATTTAGGTGACTTGAGATAGGTGCCTAGACTTAGACTTTTGTGTGTGCTTATTTGTTGCGGGACTTGTAGGATTACGGGTCGGAATGAATTTGGTTAGTGCCTTGATTGATAGGTGGACTAACGTGTATATTAATATGTGGATATTATTAATATACGATTGTGTTACATTTATGTTTATGTTGCGTTGCGAATATCATCGAGCAAGATGGTCGTTGTACTAACGAGGGGATACGATGTGTGTGCGTAATAAGGACTTGCAAACCTTATTACGGGTGCAAATCGTGTTTAACAAGTGATGTACGACGAGTGTTGAGCAAGATGGGGCGGTGTTATGCGTGTTGTTTTATACGTTCGTGGACTAATCGTTTTGCATTCTTTAGAATGACAACGCGAAACGAGATCGAGACGAATGACGAGGAATTTAACTCTAGAGTTGCAGCCGCCGTTGCGGAGCAAATGAGTGCGTTTCAAGAAGAAATGGATAGGAAGTATTCCAAATTTCGGGGTAGTAGTGAAATGGAGCGTTGTCTTAAGAGCTTCATGAGGACTAAACCCCCGATGTATGACGGGAAACCGGATCCTTTGGTGAGCACAACTTGGATTTCGGATGTTGAAGGGTGTTTTCGTACTATTGATTGCCCTCCCGAGAAAAAGACGAGACTCGCTACTAGTCTGTTGCGGGGCAGGGCAAGGGATTGGTTGGATGGTAAGATCAATCTTGTCGGTGGCGAAACGTTTATGGCCTTATCGTGGAACGAGTTTAAGGAGGAATTCTTCGAGGATTTCCGGACTTCGGCCGATTTGTGGGAATTGCGTAATGAGTTGCGAAATTTACGACAAGGATCTATGGATTTGAGTACTCTCAAGACGACCTTTATGGCAAAGGCTCGTTTTTGTCCGGAGTATTTGGGGAATGATCGTTTGTTGATGGGAGATTTCTATCGGACCTTGAATGATGACTTGAAAAGTAAAATTAGCCGGGGTCAAGCGAAATCGTTTGTGGAATTATTCAACTTGGCTAGAGGTTTCGAGTCGTATACGCGATCAAAGATGCGTGAACCTTCAAGTAAGAGGAGGGTTGATTCGTACGGCGCCCCGGGTAAGAAAAATAAGGGTGCAAGTGCGAGTACGGGTAATGTGGGAAAAGGCACGGTGGATTCTCGTGCACCTAGATGTTTCAATTGTGGTATTAGGGGCCACAAGTTGTGGGAGTGCACAATGCCGAGAAGTGATGACGGGATGTGCTACTATTGTCATAAGGAGGGGCATCGCAAGCCGGATTGTCCCGAGTTGGCGGCGAATGCCGCAAGGAGACGTTGAGGTACGTTTCATTTTAATAAATATGTCATTTGAATATTTATTTATGTGGCGTTTAGGTTCGGATTTGTTATTGCATTGTGTTGTGCATGTTATTGTTAATGGTGACGTTCCTAATGGAAGTACCCTATGGTAATGACTGATTTTTGGACGAAGGGCGTAAGACTTGGTGTAACCAAGCATTCCTTAGTATTTGGGAAATGTTTCTACCAAACCATGGAAATGGGTTTTGGTGTTCGGTTGATAAGCGCATGTACGCTTTTGTGTTGAGATTGGTGAACCGTGAGGTTCGTCGGGTGGTTGGAACCCTTGAGATCGAGTTTTTTGAATCTCGATGTATGTTGGTAAAGGAGTCTACGTGACGCGAAATTAGGTGCCTCTTTCATACCTACTAGCGTGTTGTTCGACTCCGATTGTGTTGTGGTTACATTGTACTTAGGGTACCGAAGTGAAACCCTTAGGTACATGAGTGACTAGGTGGAAATTGACAAACTAGAGCAATTGGATGATTGCGAGGGTGTGGTTTGTGTAATTGTAGTACACTTTTCGTTCGAAGTGTTTGAGGATTGATTTAAATCCTTCGTGTGCTCTCGGTTGGAGCAAGCTGTGGTGATGGGTCGTGAGAGCCCAATTGTTGGTAAAGTCTACCTTTGGTAGCATGGTACGGTTGTAAGAAATGAGGTTATGTGATGTAGTTCCAAGTGGGGGAGTTACACTCCCGCCCGAGGACATTTAAGTAAGATCCAAAAATTGTGTTGGGACCTAGTTTGGTCGATTTGTGGTAGATTACAATTTCGGATAAATTGTATTAATGGTTTCGATTCGAATTATCACCGAGGTGGTAATGTGGTAAACCTCGTTGAGAGATAATGGACGCGTTTGGTGAGCAAGGTGAAATCCTTCGGTTAAGGGAGGTGTGTGTCGGATTCTCTTCTAGAGAATTATTGTCTTGTGCCTATGTTTGATATAGGTGGTTCTTGCTCGAGTGTGTGAATGGTTAGTGGTATCCGTTAGGATTCACTATGGCGTAGCAGAGCGCGATGTTACGCTACTCGTTGTTCGAGGCCAAAAGGGCGTTGATTGATGAAGCATGACCTTCGAGGTCCGCTGACTTCATCATGGTAGTATGCGATTGGTGAAGCATGACCTTCGGGGTCCGCTGACTTCATTATGAGCGAGGTGTGATATCGGTGAAGCATGACCTTCGGGGTCCGCTGACTTCATCCGGTGTTGAGATTGGTGGAGCATGACCATTGGGGTCCGCTGACTTCATCAAGGGAGTAGTGTTATGTCGTATGGTGTAACATTATCGGGAAATGCGAGTACCGGTGGGAAATGCGAGTACCATTCCTGAGTTGTGTTGCGGGACGTGAATATCGGGTTGTTCGTATTCACAATATTTCGGGTAGTACGATTGTCCCTGTTGGTTGGACTCATAGTTTGAGGTAGTGAATGTCGGGTAGTTCGAATTCACTAAGGCTCGGGTTGTACGGCCATCCTCGGTTATACTATGTGGCGTTGGTGGTGAATATCGGTTTGTGCGTATTCACGATGACTCGGGTTGTGCGGTCATTTTGTTGTGAGATATATGGATTGGGTAGGTGAATTTCGGGTTGTGCGAATTCACTAAGGTTCGGGTTGTTTCGACCATCCTCCATATGTGTTCAGGCTCGGGTTGTTTCAGCCATGTTGAGTTGTGATCTATCGGTTGTTTTATATGCCGATGGTGGGGTCGTAAGGATCGTTCGGGTTGAACTATCGGTTGATTTATACACCGATGGTGGGGTCGTGAGAACTATGTTGTAGGATTAGTGATGCGATAGCCGTGCTTCGCTCACATGTTGTTACAGGTGTGACGAATTGTCGATTTTGGTACACCTTTGGATTAGCATTGCCATAGTCGTTTTGGGCGCTATCGGTTTTAACCGTTTGTTATGATGTTACGATAGTTGCGTATGGGTCGTATTGCGCACTACAAGGGATGTTTAGTGATTGGTGTTATCCGTAAGGATTCGTTTGGTTCGATCTCCATCGTTTCGTGTTGTTGACCTTAGGTTGACTTGGTCACTTTTATAGCATTGTACTCGGTAAGGATACGCTAGGGGATTGATATCTCGGTTCGAGATTTGGTTTAGTTTTCCCGATGTTAGGGAATGAGCATGGCTTTAGTGCTCAGATAAGTGAATTTGATAAATCGCGGGCGACGATTTAGTTGTTAAAGGCGATTCATTGGGAAGGATTGCTTAGGAAAGTCGGATTGGGGCTATGTTTGAGGACCGTTGAGTGAGGTCTGTTCGGTTACGTGTTGCAGATCACGAGGACGCGATCGTGTTTAAGTGGGGGAGAGTTGTAAGACCCTATTTCTGTTTCTGGCATTTTAGTTATTCGGGACGCCGTCCAAGCAAAGAAGGACGGGACGCCGTCCAAGAAGTGGGACGCCGTCCAGAAATAAAGGACGGGACGCCGTCCAAGATTCGGGACGCCGTCCAAAGTGTCTGTCGAGCCAGCTGTTTTAATTAATTAAAAAGGGGTAAAATTGTAAATTCACTTGGGTGCCGGTTTGGAGCCTTCAAGGCTGATTCATTGATCACTTTGGATCATTTCTCACCAACCAAAAACACTCTCAACCTTATCTAGAGAGAGAAGAGAGGTTTTAGAGAGAGAGGTGGATTTGGAGAAGGAGGAGTCGGATTCTCGCAAAGGCTCGGGTTCTAAAGTTGTTCATCTCGCTCCTAGATACATTGTGGTGGTATTGGTAAGCTCAAACTCCGAATTTCATTTGTTAGATTTGATGTTCAAGTTAGGGTTTTGAGCTAGATTGTTGTGAAACCCTTTTAGATGATGAAGTAGGTTCATGGTGACTTGTTAATCTTGTCACTTGGCGGGTTTTGGGTTGGTTGATGTTTTAGCCTTGATTAGGGTTTGATCTTGAGTTTAATCACTAGGTTTAGTGATTATGGAAGTGTTGGAACACTTTTGGGTGTGTTTGGTTGCCTAATTTTGAAATGGGTCAAATTAGGGTTTTGGTGTCAAAATGGGTATGACACGTGTTTAACACTTGTGTTCGGGCTTAATCGATATGTTAGGACCATTTTCACTCTTGTTAGTGGATATTGGTTATTTTGGGCGCGTTTTGTGCTTGGAAGTGCAAATGGGTCGAATTTGCACTAAGGGTCAATTGGGTTGGTTTGTAAGTCAACCCTAATTGTGTTGTTTGTATTGTGATGATGGAATAGGTACGTTCCATTGACGAGTTACGGTTTATTTGGAAGCATTCATCAAGGCGACAAGGTGAGTGTTAATATCCTATATGCATATGTATGTGTAGGATGGGTGTGGGTCGGGTGAAGTGATTCTCGGTTATAGAGCTCACTTCACATATAGGTGGATTTGATGGACTTGTGTATAGGTCCAATTGGCACGGTTGTGCATTTTGGTTGTTTACCTTTGGCGAGGTACACGTTGCGTGTACGTTATCACACGTGGTTGTGATTTGGATGTTATAACCCCAAAGGCGAAGGGTTGATATTGTTGTGATGTGGATAACCCCGATGTGGTGGATTTTATAATCCCGTGACCGTGGGTTTGATGTTGAGAAGTGAATCTCGGGTAGTGCGGATTCATGATGACTCGGGTTGTCCGGTCATCTTGTGATGAGGTAGTGAATCTCGGGTTGTGCGAATTCACTAAGGCTCGGGTAGTTCGGCCAACCTCGGTTGTTGAATTGGTGAAGAAGTGAATATCGGGTTGTGCGAATTCACTAAGGCTCGGGTTGTTCGGCCAATCTTCATTGTGGTGTTTGTATTCGGTAATGGGTTAAGGGGTTAACCTTATTCGTTTATATATTGTTATATATATATTATGTTTTGTTGTCGTGATGTAGCTAACCCTCCGGGTGTAGCTTCTTGGCGTTGTTCACATCGTCGTTGGTGAACTTATATTTGTTGATGTATCTATAGCTTGTTGCTTAGTGACTACGGTATGCTTAGCTTAGCTTGCCTTATACTTGGATGCTACGGTATGCGGTATTTGATATTTGTGTGGCGTGTCTATTTTATACATATATATGTATGTAGTATATTATCATTCACTAAGCGTTAGCTTACCCTCTCGTTGTTTACATTTTTATAGATTGCATGGATGCGGTGGCACGGGTAAGCGCGGGGACTAGTGGACTTGCGTAGTTTGCTTTAGAAGACTTGCTTTTGGATTTGATTAGGATTGGGTAGCGTGTCCCCAATCCCATGCTCGGTCTATGTTTTTGTATAAACTAATGGGTCGAAATAGTCACTTGTGGTATTTTGGGTCGATGTGGGCTCGGTGTCGTAAAACTCGGTTTTTATTGTGAAAAACTCTTAGTTTAAACTATTGTAATATATTGGGAAAGTGTTTTGGTTTAAAAGTGTCGGGAAGCAGGTTTTCGCCCGCGTGAGTTCGAAAAACTGATCAGAATGTTTTAGTACATCTGGACGCCGTCCCAGATGTCTGGACGCCGTCCCAGTCTTAAGAGCTAGATGCCGTCCAAGCTTTTGGACGCCGTCCAGATCAACTGTTCCAGAAATTTTTTTTTTGTGTGGCACATTTTCGGACGGTTAACGGGTTGGGTTGTTACATGGTTCAGGTGACCTAATGAATTCCAGGTGAATTCCTAGGATTTTACGTTCAATGGTAATGAACGCATTGAAAATGGGTTTTTAGAAAACAAATCGGTTTGTAATTTTGATCAAAATATTTTCTCGTTCAGGCTCGAGTTTAGATATCATTGAATTCCATGAGTTTGTAATTCTCAATCTTTAAGGTCAATCTCAAGGATTGAGTAATATCAGGCTTAAAAGCTGATTTTTGATCTTTTAAGGAGATTATCCTTTCTAGGGATTTGATTCATTAGTCTTATCCAGCTAATTTGCATGGTGCCCCCCATTGTACGAGATAAATCCTTCTCATGGTTAGGATAAATCTGACCACTTGGCGACCCTGTTTAATGCTGAGGTCCGTGGATTTCTTGCTGATTTTAGTGATGACTTTTCTAGGTTTTTCGTCAACTTACAGTTGGTCTGGACGACAACTTCCTGACCTAAATCAAGAAGCGCGTTTCTTTTTCGGAAGACTTTACTTCCTTTTAATGATGGAATTGATTCATCGTGTAGATCCATCTCTTCTTTTCTTTCATCGGGTAAAACAGTTTAGTTTGGTCCAAAGCAAAAGTATTTTCAGTTATTTGTACAAAAATATGTGACATATGTTTTGAATAACTTGGAGAATTTTCCCACACTTGGCTTTTATTTTCCTTTTTATTGTCCTCTATTCCATTTTAAATGAATTTTAACATTTTGGTTTGTTTATCAATTTATGTCCTTTCCGAGGTAACAATAATTTCGGTGTTAAAACCTAGTTTTATCATTCATAAATATGTATAAACATGATTTTGAGTTCATTTAATTGAAAATTTTGAAAATTTTTACTAGAATTGGGTAGTCAGTATATAAGACTAGGGTTGTTCTTTATTATCAGAGAGCACTAGATTCTAATACAACTACTACTTTACTAGTATTTCTAATGGTAACCAAGTGTATAAAGTAAAAATTTTAAAATCTGAAAGAATTTAACCCCTTCCCATACTTAAGATCTTGCAATGCCCTCATTTGCAAGAAATCAGTAACAATTTAAATTATTGAGGGTGATTTGTGTGAAAATGATTAAATTTTATAAAAGTTTCCAAACATATTTGTGTTTGCTTGCTGAATGATAAATGGTGCATATCATTTGTTCATTCCGTCTTGTTGTTATTTCACATATATTTTGCATCTTGTCGTCAAAATTAGTTGCTTTTGCTGAACTTAATGCCAGTCTTTGAAAATGCGTTGTTTTACCCTGTTGTGTACATAAGATAAACTGCAAACATATATACATATTTTTGAAGTTTGGTATATTACCCCACATTCAAAAATTATTAAAATTTAAGAATAAAAGTTAGAAAATTATAAAAACTATTACAATATTAACATAAGTATTAAACGTATCAACATTACAAATTACAAAATAAATAAAACTAAGTAGACTAGGGATGATACTGATACCAGTAGGGGTTCCATGCATAACCATAGGTGCTATAAAATGCTTCGGGTGGGTTATACGTAGGATACGGTGGTTGAATCTCTATAGACCAGGGAAGGAATATGGGCTTTGGAGTAGGAATATAGTTTCTACCTATATGTTGGCAATAAGCTATGATTTGGTTTTGAGTTCATTTAATCTTCAAATGCTCTATGTCTAGCATTTTCGTACTCCTGTGAAGCTATAAACCTTTGCATTTCTTGCATTTCATTTCCCCCTCCTACATTACCTTGCTGTTGGTTTCTCTCAACCTGTGGATGTCTACCATGGTATTGTACTGCAGCGTTATTTTGCCTCTTCAAAACTTTCGCACCATGGTATACATTTAAACCTATTGTATCGCGGGGTTCTGGTTCTTCGACTAATAATCCCCCCCGACTTATATCCACACCGAGATATTCAGCAATCAAAGTAATAAATATACCACCTCCTATTATGCTATGCGGTCTCATCCCCCTAACCATAGCTGATAAATAATAACCCACACAATAAGGTATACTTACAGCGCTTTGTGGGTCTCGAATACACATATGGTAAAACAAATCCTGTTCATTTACCTTTTCCTTGTTCTTACCTCTTTGTGTAATCGAATTAGCTAAAAACCTATGAATTACTCTTAATTCAGCTCTATCTATATCCAAATAAGAGTAATTTCCCCCTTTGAATCAGTGATGGCTTGTCATTTGACTCCATACACCATGTGTATCAAAATTTTCATCTATCTTTCTACCATTTAGTATCAACCCTCTACAATCGGCAGATGCTAACTCCTCAGGCGTATATATACGTAAAGCCTGAGCCATGTCTAGTAAAGACATGTGGCGCATCGAACCTCCTAACAAAAATCTAATAAAAGATCGATCGGTTAAACTAGCTACCCGATCATTTAATTCTATACTACACAACAATTCTTCACACCATAATTTATATACAGGTCTACGCATGGTGAATAAACGTACCCAGTCGTTAAAAGTAGAATTACCATACCTCTGTGCAAGTAATTCCCTAATTGGCCCGGCCAATTCTACAGCTTCTAATGGTCCCCATTCTATGACCCTAGGTACCTCAACAACTTTAGAATGAAGAGTATGCAAACCCCTTTGGTATTTTGGATAATCTATCCAAAGTCTGTCAAATCTCTGGTTCGGGTGCAAATCTTCCAAGTGCATATCAGAAAATGTCATGACTGGATGAGGTATATCTTGTTTGTAGTAGTTATCCACCTCCTGTTGTTCCGCATTCTCAGCAGGAGCATTGCGAGCTTGGGATGAAGATTCACCCCTTTCAGTCTGCAAAACACATCAAACACAATTTTTGTGCATCCAAATATGCATTAGTGTCAGCAAAATCACCAATCAAAATAATTACAATGACATGATCAATTTATATCAAACTTAAGCTCATTTTCATATTTTTATCAAATCTACACTTTTTCAAATAAGCATATACGAAAATGTTCGCCAAGTTCATAAGCATTTAACTCAAATAACATATCAAAACAATCATTACTAGCAATTAAACAAGTTTCAAATGGCATTATCTTTCAAAAATCAAGTTCATGAATTTTAGACTTGAAAAAGTCCACTTTAATTCTCAAAATCATGTTTAGGCTCAAAGTTTGGATCATTTAACTACCTAAACATGTTACACTACTTAATTTAGCAACAATTCATGACAAAAATCGGCCATAACCTGTTTATATCAAAAAGCCCCAAATTTGCTCAAGAACACAAACCCTAGATTACTCAAAATTTGAAGTTTAAGGCTTCTAATCATGTTAAATAGCATCAATCTAGGTTATACAAGCATAATACATAAACAATTTAAGCATAATTACACTAAAAAGCATCAAAATCAAATTGGGGAAAAAATTGCTCAAGAACACTAATTTTCGGATTAAATGGTGTTTAGGTGTAGAAATTTACCGTTTTTCTTGAGTAATTCCTTGATAGCATCCTTCTCAACATGATTTTAGTAAAAGATTTGATGATTAAAGGTCAAAAATTGTGAATTTGGGGGGGTTTTTTTTTCGGGTTTTTGCGGTTTGTTTTCGCAGTATTTTCTGTGTTGTGGTGTGCAACTGAGCTGTTCTGGCATTTTATTTTTTTTCTGTATTTCGGTCCCTCCGCGAGTCGCGGTGTTTGACCCATCAAACTCCGCGAGTCGCGGAGTTTGTATTTTTTTTATATATCTTATACTAATTAAAACAATTAAGTAATTAATTTTAAAATTTTGTTTCCCTTGTTATTTAGGACGAGGTCGTTTCGGATCGATGTCCTAGTCCGTCCTTCGACAAAATTTTAAAATTTGTCTTTTTCAAGCGATTGTTTTAAAAGCTTAGATTTTTTTTAGTTTTTTAATGTTTTTGGGATACTTTAATTCAATAAGATTAAAAATAATGATAATAAAAGTTCTCGTTCCTCCCTCGGGTAAAGCAATTTCGGTTCAACGACCTAGTCTTCAACTTACGACGAATTTTAAAAATCATATTTTTAACTTAATGAGATAAAGTAAATTTTTGTTTTTAAATTCACACAACTTAAATATAAAATTCAAAATTAATATTAAAAATTCACACCAAACTTAAAATTTGAAATGCATAAAATAAAAAATTCATATTTTAAAAATTAAAAATTCACACCAAACTTAATTTAAAAATTCATATTATAAATTCATACCAAACTTATATTAATTTTTCAAATATTTACAATTTTAAATATATTGATTTTACAAAGTTTACAATATTAATTTAAGATTTATATATTAATTTTAAAAACATGGTAAAAATAAAATTAAAAATCTTTTTGGCTTTTTATCCCACTTTAATCAATCAAATATTATCAAAAATATGCGCCCCTCTTTTCGGTAAAGTAATTTCGGTTCCAAGACCTAATTTAACTCATGACGAATTTTTGAAATATTTTGGGTTGATTGATTAAAGATATTTATACCTTAAGAATAAACGTTAAATTTCGTAGTGATGTAATAAATTTTTGAATGATATCAATAATTTCGGTCGCCAAACCTAATTTTATTCAATACCAATTTAATACTTTATAGCGAACAAATTAGCGTTTATTATCAAAAGGTTAAAAAAAAAATAAAAAAAAAATAAAAACTGTACAAACATACCTGTGAAATAGATTTCTTAGTTATATGATCTATCCCATTCATAAGATAGTCGGTTTAATTGGTTTTCCATGGCTACATAGGCGTAACCTCGAGCATTCAGTGTTTTTTCTTCTAAACATATGAACGGTCCGTCTCTGCATAAAGTAACAAATTCGGTGTTTGAATAGGTTTGATTATTTGAACATTTACCTCCATGTGACCATTTTCCGCATTTGTGACATCTTTCTAGGTGTCGTGCTCTTCTTTTCGCTGCGGATTTTGATTTTCCTTTATCAAATTGTAACTTATTATCTTCGCATCTGGATTCTTTTCTAACTCCGTCCAATCTTTCTCTGATTACTGATACTATTTCACTCGGAAGTGTGTCATTATTACATTTAGTGATCAAAGCGTGTAGCATTAGACCATGGTTTAGTTCACAGGCAGTCTTCATTTCCTAAAAAAAATAACAATTTAGAATGGGGGGAGAAGACTAGTTCTTTAGGGTCTGCTAGGGAAAGACCGTTCGGGTTCTATTTTCGAGAACTACATGAAAACAGACAATCTAACTCTAACAGAAATACATAAAACCCCTATACTTAGTTAGCTGTGGTATCGAAATTATGATTAACTTCATTGTCTTCTTCCATCGGACCATGTATGTAATGTTTAACTCTGTGACCATTAACTTTAAATTCAATCCCATTTGAATTTATTAATTCTATCATTCCGTATGGGAAAACTCTTTTGACTATGAATGGTCCAGACCATCTTGATTTCAATTTTCCAGGAAATAGCTTGAATCGTGAATTGAAAAGAAGAACTCTGTCTCCTTCTTTAAATTCTTTTGAACTTCTGATTCTTTTATCATGCCATTTCTTCGTTCTTTCTTTATAGATTAACGAATTTTTGTATGCTTCATGTCTTAATTCTTCTAATTCGTTTAGTTGACTTAATCGTAGACGTCCGGCTTCATGTAAATCAAGATTACATGTCTTCAAAGCTCAAAATGCTTTGTGTTCAATTTCTGCTGGAAGATGAAATGCTTTTCCATAAACAAGTCTAAAAGGTGTGGTTCCAATTGGAGTTTTGTAGGCTGTTCTAAAAGCCCAGAGTGCATCCTCCAATTTAATGGACCATTCCTTCGGATTTGATCCTACGGTTTTCTTTAGAATACGTTTTAAAGCTCGGTTGGTATTTTCAACTTGTCCACTTGTTTGTGGATGATATGCGGTGGAGATTTTATGAGTTACTCCATATCTTTTAAGAATTTTCTCAAGTTGATTATTACAGAAATGAGTACCCCGATCACTTATTAAAGCTTTCGGTGTTCCAAACTTTGCAAAAAGAAGTTTTAAAAAGTTGACTACAACTCGTGCATCGTTAGTTGGGAGAGCTTGTGCTTCCGCCCATTTAGATACATAATCAATGGCTACGAGAATATAGAGATTATTATGAGATTTTGGAAATGGACCCATAAAGTCAATACCCCAAATGTCAAATACTTCACATACTTGTATGACATTTTGTGGCATTTCATCACGTTGACTTATTTTTCCGGCCCTTTGACAAGCATCACAGGATTTGCAAAGAAGGTGTGAGTCTTTGTAAATTGTAGGCCAATAGAATCCAGCATCATAAACTTTTCTTGCTGTTAGTTGAGGCCCATAATGCCCTCCTCTTGGTCCTGTGTGACAATGGTTTAATATTTTACTGGCTTCATCTCCGAATACATATCGGCGTATTATTCCATCTGGACAACTTTTAAACAAATGTGGATCTTCCCAAAAATAGTGTTTTATATCACTGAAGATTTTCTTTCGTCTTTGGTACGATTATCCTTTTTCAAGGAATCCACAAACTAAGTAGTTTACATAGTCTACAAACCATGGAATTTCATTATAATCTATCTTCAATAGATATTCATCAGGAAAGTTGTCTTGTATGGCCGATTCATTTAGAACTTCTAATTCGGGATTTTCAAGATGAGAAAGATGATCAGCGGCGAGATTTTCTGCTCCTCGTTTATCTCGGATTTCAATATCAAACACTTGTAAGAGTAAGATCCAACGGATTAATCTTGGTTTAGCATCTTGTTTCGAAAATAGGTATCTAAGAGCAGAATGGTCGGTATAAACCACCGTTTTTGCTAGAACGAGATATGATCGAAATTTGTCAAAAGCAAAGACAATAGCAAGGAGTTCTTTTTCAGTAGTTGTATAGTTCGTTTGTGCTCCTTGTAATGTCTTACTAGAATAATATATAGGTTGAAATCGTTTTTCAATCCTTTGTCCTAAAACGGCTCCCATTGCAAAATCACTTGCATCGCACATTAGTTCAAATGGTAGATTCCAATTTGGTGTTATCATGATCGGCGCATTAGTGAGTTTCTCTTTAAGAATATTAAAAGATTTGATACACTCATCTGAAAAGATGAATGGAGCATCCTTTTCTAGGAGTTTATTCATAGGAGTGGCAATTTTAGAAAAATCTTTTATGAACGTCGGTAAAAACCGGCATGCCCTAGAAAACTCCTAACTCCTCTAACATTGGTGGGATGTGGAAGTTTAGCAATTACATCTACTTTAGCTCTATCCACTTCAATTCCTTCTTTTGAAATTTTATGTCCAAGAACGATGCCCTCTTTAACCATGAAATGGCATTTCTCCCAATTAAGTACTAGATTTGATTGTTCACATCTAATAAGCATTCGTTCAAGATTAGATAGACATGTTTCAAATGTATCACCGAAGACTGAAAAGTCATCCATGAAAACTTTCATGCATTCTTCTATCATGTCATGAAAAATTGCCATCATACACCTTTGAAAGTTTGCAGGGGCGTTGCAAAGTCCAAATGGCATGCGTTTGTAAGCAAAAGTACCATAAGGGCACGTGAATGTGGTTTTCTCTTGATCTTCGGGTGCTATTGGAATTTGAAAATATCCAGAAAATCCGTCTAGAAAACAATAGTAACTATTTCCGGCTAATCTTTCCAACATTTGATCAATGAAAGGTAAGGGAAAGTGATCTTTTCGAGTGGTGTCATTTAATTTTCTATAATCAATACATACACGCCATCTTGTTACAGTCCTAGTAGGAATAAGCTCATTTTTCTCATTTGTAATGACAGTCATGCCACCCTTCTTAGGTACGCATTGAACTAGGCTTACCCATGGACTATCAGAAATTGGATAAATTAAACCTGCATCTAGCAGTTTAATAATCTCTTTCTTAACTACATCTTGCATATTAGGATTTAGTCTTCGTTGGCGTTGCACATACGTTTTATGACCTTCTTCCATAAGGATTTTATGTGTGCAATACGAAGGACTTATTCCTTTAATATCATGAATCTTCCATGCAATGGCTGGTTTATGAGCTTTTAACACAGAAATGAGTTGTGATTTCTCATTTTCAGTAAGAGAAGACGATATTATTATAGGTAATTCAGATTCACCATGTAAATAAGCGTATTCCAAATGGTTTGGAAGTGGCTTTAATTCTAATTTCGGTGGTTCTTCTTTTAGCATTTGAATTTCTTCTGTTGTTGGTTCATATCCATTAGATATAAGTGTAGCTAACATTTCAACTTCATCAATTGGTTCATTAACTTCTCCTAAAGAACATTCTCCTGTTCCTTGTAATTCTAGAAATTCTTCTAATAATTCTGCATGTGCATCTATAGTTTGAATATAATAACATGTATCATCTGCAGATTGTGGTTGTTGCATTGCTCTATCAACTGAAAAGGTAACACTCTCATCCTCTATACTTAGGGTCAATTTCTTACCGAACACGTCTATCATTGCTTTTGCCGTGTTTAAGAATGGTCTTCCTAATATGAGAGGAACTTGAGAATCTTCTTCCATGTCCAGAACAACAAAATCTACTGGAAATACTAAAGTACCAACTTTAACTAGCATGTTCTCCATTATCCCTCTAGGATATTTTATTGATCTATCGGCTAGTTGTATGCTTATTCTGGTTGGTTTCAATTCTCCAAGGTCTAGTTTAGTGTATAGTGAATACGGCATTAGATTTATACTAGCACCTAAGTCTGCCAATGCTTCTATTGAACTAAGACTACCCAGAAAACATAGAATTGTGAAACTTCCTGGATCAGATAGTTTTTCTGGTATCTTATTCAACAGCACTGCTAAACAATTAGCATTCATGGTAACAGCCGAGAGTTCTTCTATTTTCTTTCTATTTGAGATTATATCTTTCAAGAATTTAGCATATCTAGGCATTCCTGAAATCACATCAATGAAAGGAAGATTTACATTTACCTGTTTAAACATATCCAAGAAGTTAGATTGCTCGGCTTCAAGTTTCTCTTTCTTCATTTTACTCGGGTAAGGAAGTGGTGGTTGGTATGGTTTAACATAAGGTTTATCCATAATTGTGTTATCTTCATTAACCTTTTCAACTACCGGTTCTGTTTCCTTATCTTGATTAGGTTGTGGTTCTTGTGGAGTAGGAATAGCTTCATCAGAAGTTACAGGTATTTCAGGTTGTTTAAGTGTTGTACCACTTCTTGTGGTAATGGCTTTAGCTGTTTCATTCCGGGGGTTAGTATTTGTATCACTAGGTAAACTTCCCGGTTTTCTTTCACCTATTAACCTTGCTAGGTTACTTACTTCTTGTTCCAGATTTTGAATAGAAGCTTGTTGATTTCTAAATGCTTGAGCATTTTGTTCATTAGTTTGTTTCTGAGATGTGAAAAACTGCGTTTGAGTTTCAACTAGCTTCGTCATCATATCTCCTAAATTCGGCTTTTTATCATCGGTTTGTTGTGGTGGTTTGTTTTGAAAATTAGGTCTTTGCTGATTGTAATTATTATTGGATACTTTTTGATTGCTAGGACCTTGTTGGTTGTTGTATGGAATATTTCGGTTATAATTCTGGTTTTGATTGTAAATCGGTCTTGGCGGTTGATAATTATTCTGATAATTATTTCCAGGCCTTTGGTTTATGTATGAAATATTCTCTCTTTGTTCCATTGTTAATTCAATACTGAGACAATCTTTTGTCAAATGTGGTCCTCCACACTGCTCACAACTAATTCGTATTGAGTGAATATCCTTAGTCATCTTTTCCATTCGTCTCTCGACAGCATCTATCTTTGCGGAAATGGAATCTAAGTCATGGCTAGAATCGGCTCTAGCTGCTTTAGATGATCTAACGATATCTTTTTCTTGGTGCCACTCATGTGAGTGGGAAGCAGTGTTATCAATAATTTTGTAAGCATCAGTTTTGGTTTTCTTCATAATAGAACCCCCAGCTGCTATATCTATGTCTTTCCTTGTAGTGATGTCGCATCCTTGGTAGAATATTTGTACTATTTGACAGGTGTGTAAACCATGTTGCGGACATCCTCTTAACAACTTTCCAAATTTAGTCCACGCCTCATATAGAGTTTCATTCAGCTTCTGTGTGAATGTAACAATTTCTCCTTGAAGTCTTACGGCTTTAGATGCAGGAAAGAATTGTTTAAGAAATTTTTCAACTAAAACGTCCCATGTATCAATCGCCCATTCATGTAACGATTCCAACCAATCTTTGGCTTCTCCCTTTAAAGTCCAGGGAAATAACATGAGATATATCTGTTCATCCTCCACTTCTCGGATTTTAAATAGTGTGCAGATCCTATTAAAGGTACGTAGATGTTCATTTGGATCTTCCTTCGGCGCACCACTAAATTGGCATTGATTAGTCACCATGTGTAGAATTTGTCCTTTGATTTCATAATCTGGCACATTAATGTCTGAATGAGTAATTGCGTGACCTTGGCCAGTGCGTTTAGCTCTCATTCGGTCTTCCATACATAATGGTTTTGTTACTTCCATAATTGAATTTGTTGAATCGGAATCACTAGAGGATTCTGATTTAATGGTTCGTTCCTCAACAATCTCTGTTTGAATGATTGGTGGTTCCGGAGGAAAGTTTAGTGGTTCAGGATCTACGAATCGTCCCTGAATATTCTCCGGATTCTCAATTGTGAGGTCGGGTTCAAAAAATGGATTATCGGAAATTTGAACTGGAGTACTTGCTCGACTGGATGACAATTCTAAAGAAAAATCAACGGTAGTAATATTTGCTAAATGTCTTGATCTAGTTACAGGTGGTGAACGTACAAAAGGTGGTGAACGTCTTGCTCGGTGCATTCACTGAATATCCTATTAGTTTTTAAAAGGAAAGAAAAATTATAATAAGTTATCCAATCAATAGACTTTTCTGATTTTGCCCACGTTTCGAATAGCCAAAAGATGCAGCAGAGGGGCAGGATTCGTTTGGTCTCAATATAATTGAGGACTGTTTGGCTCCAATAACCCGGTCCACATACAAATCCAACTATTACTAAGAACCAGAAAATTTTGATGTCTATCAATTTAACCACTTAAAATAAATTTTCGTAATTTTAAGAAATTTAGATAAGAAGTAGAATAAAAATCTATTTCCTAAAACTAGAATAGCGAGAAATAAGAAAGAAAAAAAAATTCGTCGAAAAAGGTCGAAAAAGAAAAATTGTTGAAAAATAAAAGGTGACGGAAAAATAAATGAAACTTATAACACTTAAAAACACTTGACTAACCTAACCTTATTACTACAACTAACTTACAATTATAATCGCAAATTGAGATTACTAATTGAAATGATAATTGATACATAGGTAAAAGTCGTCTAAAAATATTAAAGCTTACAGGAAAAACTAAATCCCAAATGGAAATAACTTAAAAAGAAACTAAAACTTAAAAAGGCGTCGCAAAATTCTAAAGTACCTAAATCTTAGTCTAAAGAAAAAGCACTTAAGGAATTCTACGGCAAAGCCTAAAAATCTAGAAGTAAAAATAACTATGGCAAAAACTAAGTTTAAAACTAAATATGAGCTAAAAATACAAATATTACGCTAAAACGATTAAAAAGGGACAAAATATAAAAATAAACTAAAAGTTATAAAAAGTACAATTTTTATAAAAATATTTATATTATTTATTTTATAAAACTATTAATTTTATATATAATAAAACTAATTAAAATTTAAAATACAATTCAATTTAAAAACTTAAACTAATTATATTAATAATTAAGTAATTAGGGTTTATTAATAATAATAATTAATAATTACCCGTAATAAATGCTGATTAGGGTTTCTGTCGGTGTCAGGGTGTCTCCGCGAGTCGCGGTATTCGAGGCTGCAAACTCCGCGAGTCGCGGGGTTCCAATTTTCAACTCAGGTACAGTTTAAAATTTGAAGCGTTTTTTTTTGTTTTTTGTTTTTTTTGTTTTTTGTTTTAAAATCTAAAATATTTATATAATAAAAACTTATATTTTTATAAAATAAAAATAAAGAAACTTTATAAAACTTAAATATTTAATAAAATCTTAAAAATATATAAATTTTTTGTTTTTCTTTTTATATTTTCGAATAATTAAAAACGTATTTTTACAAAAGTGAATTTTAATAAAAGTAAACTAAAAATAAAAATCTTTTTTTTATGTAGCGTTGCGCTTTCGGCGTTTAAGAGTTCCCCGGCAGCGGCGCCAAAAATAACTTGATGTTATGCTAGGTGTATATAAAATAGCTTTATATTTTAGCAGGAAATACTATTAAATACGATACAATTTTACAAAGATATTTATTTATTTAGAGAATGGATATACTTAAACCTTGCTACAACACTTATAGGCAGTGTACCTAATCGTACAGTAGTGTAGTTTTTAGTAAGTCCGGTTCGTTCCACAGGGAAAATCTTTAAATAAAGCTTAACGCTATATTAGTTTACTTTTATAAAAATACAAATATATATATAAGTAATATTATTATTATATAGGGGGGTTTTTACCGTTTAATGACCGGTTTGTCGATTTTAAAACTTTAGTCGCAGTTAAAACCAAATGTAAAATAATAAATAAATACAAGACTTAATTTAAAGCGTAAAGTAAATAACGATAATGAAATTGCGAATAATAAAAGTGCGATAAAATAAACTTGCGATAATTAAAAAGTACGATAATTAAAAGTGCAATTAAATACAATAACAATAAAAATGCGATAATTAGAAGTGCAATTAAATATAAAATAAAGGAAATTAAATATGAAATAAAAGAATTATGCTTATTTAAACTTCCGTAACCATGATGTTTGACGTGTTGATTTTAGTTTTATGCCCATGGGTTAATTGTCCTTTGTCCTGGATTATTTAATATGTCCGTCTGGTTTTTATCCATAACAGTCCATCAGTCATAAATATAAAGTGCGAGTGTCCTCGTCAAATTATCCTTATACCCGAAGTTAAATATTCCAACTAATTGGGGACTTAAACTGTAACAAGATTTTAATACTTTGTTTAATAATTACACCAGGATGTCGACTGAGTGTAACCCAAGGTTTTAATATTTTGTTATCAATTATACCAAGTGTCCTTGTACATAATTTCACCACTGTTTTAATTATTCTAGTGGCTATTAATCCATTCCCGTGTTCGCTTAAATGAACGATTATTCGTACATATAAATACCCCGCCCATCGTGTCCGATCGAGTGTATATGGTAATTTATAGGGACGCCCAATTGTAAATCTTTATATTAACATTAACAAACTATCATTTAGTTAAACAAATATAAAGCCCATTAATAGCCCATAGTCTAATTTCCACAAGTGTCGTTCTTTTGTCCAAACCCCAATTATGGTACAAAGCCCAATTACCCAATTTTAGTAATTAGCCCAACATCATGATTACTTCGGATTAAATAAGCATAATAATAACTTAGCTACGAGACATTAAATTAAAAAGGTTGAACATAACTTACAATGATTAAAAATAGCGTAGCGTTACACGGACAGAATTTCGACTTACACCCTTACAACATTTGCTAACATACCCTTATTATTAGGATTAAAATTAAAATTAAAATTAAAATATAAATTATAAATATAAATATTACGTATATAGATAGAGAGATTGATGGATATTGGATGAAAAATTGATCAGAATTCGTTGGGCTTTATAGGGAGTTTCAGTTTTTGGGGCTCCGCGACTCGCGGCCCATTCCTTCTTCAAACTCCGCGAGTCGCGGAGTTTGTAATTACAGCTCACTCCATTTTGGCTCTTTGTTTACCGACGGTTTATTATATAAATATAATATATATATAATTTATATAATTAATTATATATTATATTATATTTATATACATAGTTAACTTGTAATTTTTAGTCCGTTGTGTCGAGCGTTGAGAGTTGACTCTGGTCCCGGTTCTGGATTTTCGAACGTCCTTGCGTACAATTTAATATCTTGTACTTTGCGTTTTGAATCTTGTACTCTTGTAATTTCGAGACGTTTCTTATCAATAATTGGAACCTCTTTGATTGTCTTTTGTACTTTTGAGCTTTTTGGTCGTTTGCGTCTTCAATTCGTCGAATCTGTCTTTTGTCTTCACCTTTTATTATTTAAACGAATATCACTTTTAAATAGAACAATTGCAACTAAAAGCTTGTCTTTCTTGAGGAATAATGCTATGAAATATATGTTCGTTTTTAGCATTATCAGAATTATCTAAAGATTAAGTTTAAATTTGGTCGAAAATTTCCGGGTCATCACAATTGTTGGTGCCTTAGTGTAGGCGGGCTATCTAGGGACTTGTATTTGTCCAATGTGTATTGAGATGAGGCCTTAACTTGTGCGTAATATTGTGCCTTAGTTAGATAGTTGGCTAAGGTTGACATGCCGACTAGGTGTTATTGTTGATGCTAGATCCTTATGTTGTAGGATGGCTTGCGGTTGTGTTATGCATGTTAAATAATAATATATGTGCAAATATACTAACATAATGCATATGTGCATACGGTGTTTGAAGATAAGAATCCATTTTCAGGATTCAGTCATTTGGTGTTCTGAAGGTTCAAGTCCATTGGTGGGATTTTGATCATTTAGATGTACTAATGTTTCGTGTGTCTTGTTTCGTGTGAATGTCGTGCTAGTCCGGGTAAAGTACTTTACACGGCCATGTGGAAATGGTAAGGTACATAATTGTAATAATGCCTAATCACCATCATTATAATCGTGTATTTTGGCACCAAGAATGACATCTGGGGTACCGAGCAGATGAACGTTACATCGTTGGGGTAGATTTGGGCACGCTTTAGGAATCAGGTAATGGTTCCTAGGTTGTAGTGGTCTCGAGTGATGTGCTGATTGTCACACCGGGTGCGTTATGGGTTGAGGAGAGTTACGATGAGTGTTGCCACCTAAGGTAAGTTGGTGGAATCATGAGGTTATTGAATTGTAGCCACCTTAAGTAGTGGATACATGATCGAGATTGTATGGTTGTGGTCTTCGATCGAACTAGGATGACCGACATGAGTGAGTGGCGGAGACTTGGATCCCGTTATGGGTCGTAATATGTCTAGTGGTGAGTCACCTTTGTTGATGGTGTGTCGGTGAGTATTTGGGGTCATTAAACTCGCTGGAGTGAGACCCTTATGACGATGGTTCAAGTAAGTGTGTTTATGGAATGATAGGGTAAGTTCCTTATAGAATTTCCCCTATATTGATAGGTTAATCGGTGTGCTGAAGGGCATAAGACTTAATGTTCCCAGGTATTCTTTAGTGTTGAGCGAAGGGTTTTACCAAGCAACATGGGTTGGCTTTGGTATATTGTGAGTGACGTTTGCTCATTAAGAAGATGGTAAGTTAACGGACTGTATGGTTCATCGGGTAGGTATGACTTTTGTAACATCCTGAGAAGGGGCCTTGTAGGAAATGACCAAATTGCCCTTGTGTGACGTAATTAGTGGTTTTAATATTTGTATGTTTATGATTTATTGATGGTTTAGTTGAGACTAGTTCGTGACAAGGGTCACCGAACATGTTTGTTTGTTAAATATTGGAAGCCTTTAGGGCCTCCTAATGAAGTACGAAAGATATTAACTGATAAATACCCGTGTGTTGTGGGGTATGAGATTTTAACCCATTTTATGTGTTGCAACAACTTCTTTTCTTCATTCCATTTCCAGAAACTTCATCTCACTCTCTCTCACGCCTAACCTTTAACCTCTTGAAACCATAGAATCTCCAAATCTTGTTCTTGATCCTTGATTGTGTTTGGAATCAGTAACTAGTGTTTTTCAGTCTGTCAAACAGGTAAGAATCGTTCGTTGTCTTGTCAAAATCTATGTTAAATTTGGGTTTATGTTAGGTTTTGTCAAAAAGTGGGTTTTGGTGTAAATTTGTCCAAATTTGATGTTGTTTATGAGTAAATATTATGGGTTTATGTCCCAAAACATTTAGTGTACAAGATGTATTTAGTTTTGAGGTCAATAACGAGTCCAGGATCAAGATTTCATGGATTTTGGTTGTAACCCATCACTTTGCTACTGATGCAGCTAATGAACAACAGTCGACCGATGGTCTTTGACCATCAACCGATAGTGGGTGCCGATCGGTTGATGGACTAGACCATCGATCGATGGTGTAAGTCCTTCCACTAGTGGACCTTAATTTAGTCGATCGAACGACGGACTATACCATCGATCGATGGTGTCTGACCATCGACTGATGGTGTGTTGATGGTCGACCGTCTATCTCTGACAGTCGACCGATGGTCGTTGATAGCGGTAATTCATACTAAGTGTTGTGTACTAGCCATTTTTCTGTATGTGTGTCTAGTTTTGATTACAGCACTATACTAAGTTGTTTTATACTGTTCTCAGGAAATAAGAACAAAGAAGACGCTCATAATTAGATAGCTGAGTTGTTGCTGGTATTTGGTGAGTGGGATTATATTCGGGTAGTATTGCATTATTAACTATATAACGAAGGATTACCATCTGTTAGTCACTTCTTAACCCCCATATTTAGCCCTAAAACATTAAAGATATAAACTTTATCTTTGGATTAAGCATTTATTTACTTTATTTGATAGATTAAGTGATTACAAACACGATGCATGAAGAATCGACAAAAACAGGCTTAAAACGAAAAATCTAGAGCAAAAACGGTGAAAGACAAGTTACAACCTCGGAAACCAAGTTACAATCTAAGAAATCAACAAAAACGACCAAGGAAGTCTGGCCACACGGGCTGCCCATTGATCACACAGCTTGCCCAAGATGACCAGCACACGGCTTCCTCACCCGGGCATTGCACCTACACGGCTTAATCACACCGCCAGGGCACACGGCCTGCCCATTTGGCATTGCCATGTACACGGCTTGCCTACTAGGGATTTTTGGCTATAAATAGGCCACTTGTTTTCCATTTACAACACACACTTCCCACTTCCCACTTCTTACTAAATACTTCACTCTAGACACTTTCTGTAGTGACCCGAACTTTTCCATGTTTATATATATTAATTGAGATTGATATTTACATGATTAAATGTTTCCAACATGTTAAGCAATCAAACTAGTTAAGACTTGATTAATTGAAATATGTTTCATATAGACAATTGACCACCCAAGTTGACCGGTGATTCACGAACGTTAAAACTTGTAAAAACTATATGATGACATATATATGGATATATATATATATATAGTTAACATGATACTATGATAAGTAAACATATCATTAAGTATATTAACAATGAACTACTTATGTAAAAACAAGACTACTAACTTAATGATTTTTAAACGAGACATATGTAACGATTATAGTTGTAAAGACATTTAATGTATATATATCATATTAAGAGATATTCATACATGATAATATCATGATAATATAATAATTTAAAATCTCATTTGATATTATAAACATTGGGTTAACAACATTTAACAAGATCGTTAACCTAAAGGTTTCAAAACAACACTTACATATAACGACTAACGATGACTTAACGACTCAGTTAAAATGTATATACATGTAGTGTTTTAATATGTATTTATACACTTTTAAAAGACTTCAATACACTTATCAAAATACTTCTACTTAACAAAAATGCTTACAATTACATCCTCATTTAGTTTATCAACAATTCTACTCGTATGCACCCGTATTCGTACTCGTACAATACACAGCTTTTAGATGTATGTACTATTGGTATATACACTCCAATGATCAGCTCTTAGCAGCCCATGTGAGTCACCTAACACATGTGGGAACCATCATTTGGCAACTAGCATGAAATATCTCATAAAATTACAAAAATATGAGTAATCATTCATGACTTATTTACATGAAAACAAAATTACATATCCTTTATATCTAATCCATACACCAACGACCAAAAACACCTACAAAAACTTTCATTCTTCAATTTTATTCATCTAATTGATCTCTCTCAAGTTCTATCTTCAAGTTCTAAGTGTTCTTCATATATTCTACAAGTTCTAGTTACATAAAATCAAGAATACTTTCAAGTTTGCTAGCTCACTTCCAATCTTGTAAGGTGATCATCCAACCTCAAGAAATCTTTGTTTCTCACAGTAGGTTATCATTCTAATACAAGGTAATAATCATATTCAAACTTTAGTTCAATTTCTATAACTATAACAATCTTATTTCAAGTGATGATCTTACTTGAACTTGTTTTCGTGTCATGATTCTGCTTCAAGAACTTCGAGCCATCCAAGGATCCGTTGAAGCTAGATCCATTTTTCTCTTTTCCAATAGGTTTATCCAAGGAACTTAAGGTAGTAATGATGTTCATAACATCATTCGATTTATATATATAAAGTTATCTTATTCGAAGGTTTAAACTTGTAATCACTAGAACATAGTTTAGTTAATTCTAAACTTGTTCGCAAACAAAAGTTAATCCTTCTAACTTGACTTTTAAAATCAACTAAACACATGTTCTATATCTATATGATATGCTAACTTAATGATTTAAAACCTGGAAACACGAAAAACACCGTAAAACTGGATTTACGCCGTCGTAGTAACACCGCGGGCTGTTTTGGGTTAGTTAATTAAAAACTATGATAAACTTTGATTTAAAAGTTGTTATTCTGAGAAAATGATTTCTATTATGAACATGAAACTATATCCAAAAATTATGGTTAAACTCAAAGTGGAAGTATGTTTTATAAAATGGTCATCTAGACGTCGTTCTTTCGACTGAAATGACTACCTTTACAAAAACGACTTGTAACTTATTTTTCCGACTATAAACCTATACTTTTTCTATTTAGATTCATAAAATAGAGTTCAATATGAAACCATAGCAATTTTATTCACTCAAAACGGATTTAAAATGAAGAAGTTATGGGTAAAACAAGATTGGATAATTTTTCTCATTTTAGCTACGTGAAAATTGGTAACAAATCTATTCTAACCATAACTTAATCAACTTGTATTGTATATTATGTAATCTTGAGATACCATAGACACGTATACAATGTTTCAACCTATCATGTCGACACATCTATATATATTTCAGAACAACCATAGACACTCTATATGTGAATGTTGGAGTTAGCTATACAGGGTTGAGGTTGATTCCAAAATATATATAGTTTGAGTTGTGATCAATACTGAGATACGTATACACTGGGTCGTGGATTGATTCAAGATAATATTTATCGATTTATTTCTGTACATCTAACTGTGGACAACTAGTTGTAGGTTACTAACGAGGACAGCTGACTTAATAAACTTAAAACATCAAAATATATTAAAAGTGTTGTAAATATATTTTGAACATACTTTGATATATATGTATATATTGTTATAGGTTCGTGAATCAACCAGTGGCCAAGTCTTACTTCCCGACGAAGTAAAAATCTGTGAAAGTGAGTTATAGTCCCACTTTTAAAATCTAATATTTTTGGGATGAGAATACATGCAGGTTTTATAAATGATTTACAAAATAGACACAAGTACGTGAAACTACATTCTATGGTTGAATTATCGAAATCGAATATGCCCCTTTTTATTAAGTCTGGTAATCTAAGAATTAGGGAACAGACACCCTAATTGACGCGAATCCTAAAGATAGATCTATTGGGTCTAACAAACCCCATCCAAAGTACCGGATGCTTTAGTACTTCGAAATTTATATCATATCCGAAGGGTGTCCCGGAATGATGGGGATATTCTTATATATGCATCTTGTTAATGTCGGTTACCAGGTGTTCACCATATGAATGATTTTTATATCTATGTATGGGATGTGTATTGAAATATGAAATCTTGTGGTCTATTATTATGATTTGATATATATAGGTTAAACCTATAACTCACCAACATTTTTGTTGACGTTTTAAGCATGTTTATTCTCAGGTGATTATTAAGAGCTTCCGCTATCGCATACTTAAATAAGGACGAGATTTGGAGTCCATGCTTGTATGATATTGTGTAAAAACTGCATTCAAGAAACTTATTTTGTTGTAACATATTTGTATTGTAAACTATTATGTAATGGTCGTGTGTAAACAGGATATTTTAGATTATCAGTATTTGATAATCTACGTAAAGCTTTTTAAACCTTTATTGATGAAATAAAGGTTATGGTTTGTTTTAAAATGAATGCAGTCTTTGAAAAACGTCTCATATAGAGGTCAAAACCTCGCAACGAAATCAATTAATATGGAACGTTTTTAATCAATAAGAACGGGACATTTCAGTTGGTATCAGAGCGTTGGTCTTAGAGAACTAGAATTTTACATTAGTGTGTCTTATCGAGTTTGTTAGGATGCATTAGTGAGTCTGGACTTCGACCGTGTTTACTTGAAAAATGATTGCTTAACAAATTTTGTTGGAAACTATATATTGTGAACATGTGAATATTATGTGATATATTAATCTCTTAACGCGTTTGATATTATGTGATAGATGTCTACCTCTAGAACAAGTCCCATTGACTCACCTAATAATAATGAAGAGTCAAATGTAAATTGGAATGATTCGTGGACTGATTCACAAGTTCCCGAAGAGGAACCGGAAGAAGAGTCGGAACAGGAAGAAGAGTCGAAACCGAAAGAAGAATCGGAACCGGAAGAAGAATCGGAACCGGTGGGGGAAATAATAAAACGGTTAAGTAAAAGAAAATCATCAACCAACCGACCAAGCTTAATTATGGTCAATGGTGTTTCCGCCAAGGAAGCAAAATATTGGGAGGATTACCAATTCTCCGATGAATCGGATTCCGACGAGAATTCCAATGATGTTATAGAAATTACCCCAACTGAATTTAAAAAGGCAAAAGAAAATAATAAGGGAAAAGGCATAAAAATAGAGAAATCTAATTCCAACCCCGATGAACTTTATATGTATCGTCAACCCCCGAAGTCCTTAAGTTGTAACAATGACCCGGGAACCTCTAAACCACTAGGTTTTTCTAAACCAATGTGGAAAACGACGGATCGTATTAGGGGAACATCATATATCCCTAGAAACTTGGCAAAACGAACCAAAACCGAAGAAGAAGAAACAAGCGAGTCGAAATAAGATAGTTGTATTCGTGTGGTGTAATATATGTAATATAGTGTGCTTATGCTTTATGATATATGTAAAAATTGCTTGTATTAATAAGTATTTTTTTATGAATCTAACTCTTGTCTATTTTACAGTATAAAAACACAAAATGGATAGACAACCCAATATTTTAAGAGACTTACCCGGATACATGATTGATGAAATCTTGTCTAGAGTCGGTTAGAATTCTTCGGCACAACTATTTAAGGCGAGATCAGTTTGTAAGACATTCGAAGAACGTTCCAAGAATGCCTTGGTTTATAAAAGGCTTTCGTTCAAAAGATGGGGGATATCACATTGGGAAATCCATAAGTTACGATGTGTTTACTTTGACGCATATATTGCGAGGAACCCAAATGCTATTTTACGCAATGGGTTAAGAAATTATTTTGACTCAATATATCTGAATATTGGACTTCGTGATTTAGAAAAAGCGGCTAACATGCAACATAAAGAAGCATGTTATGCTTACGGATTAGTAATGTTCGCTTCTCACCAAAGTGAGAACAAGAACATCGGGCTACAACTATTAAACAAAACTTTCCCGTAGGTGACGGAGTCGGTAATTGGGGTAAGAAATGAGGTTTTTAGATTGTTACGAGACTGTTGGACATTACGTAACCCTCGTCCCTTTGATGACGTTACAACACGCTGTCTTATCAACGGCCATAACGGTTATGTTCCACAAGACCAAGGATGGGAAGTAATCCTAGTAAAACCAGAATGCATGACTTGTTTCTGGATGTATGAATTACGTGTCTTTATTGCCTTTGCTGAACAACTTGTGTACTAGCTAGAATTATCTTCACAACCATCTTGTATCAAATTTATTTTGTGCTATATTTCATGCTATATGTAAAATAAGCGGTATTGTAAGTTTGTAAAATATTGTGTAAAAGTTTGAACGCGAAATATTATTATAATCAGTTTTTCATATAGAATTGTAGTAGTTGAATTGTATATTAGCTACTAAGTATGAACTTAACGGGTAGGTACTACCCGAATTTAAACTTATAAACGCTAATATGAAGAAAAAGCTTTTATAAATGAGTTCATATTATGCTACGAAATACTATTAACTACTCTTAATATTCTGTATGATTAACTTGGTCCATTTGACTATTTTGAAGGAAATGGCACCGACTACTCGACACACCGTGAATATGAATGAAGAGGAATTCTGTACTTTTCTAGCTTCAAACATAGCCGCAGTACAGGCTGCGCTACATACCAACAATAACCTTGGATCTAGCAGTACAGGAAATCATGTAGGATGCACCTACAAAGAATTCACTGCCTGCAAACCTTTGGAATTTGATGGAACCGAAGGACCGATCGGATTGAAACGGTGGGCCGAGAAGGTCGAATCGGTGTTTGCCATAAGTAAATGTACTGAAGAGGACAAAGTGAAGTACGCTACGCATACCTTCACAGGTTCTGTGTTAACATGGTGGAATACCTATCTAGAGCAAGTGGGACAAGACGATGCGTACGCACTACCGTGGTCAGCATTCAAGCACTTGATGAACGAGAAGTACCGTCCCAGAATCGAGGTTAATAAGCTCAAGACAGAACTTAGAGGGTTACGAACCTAAGGATTTGATATTACCACGTACGAAAGACGATTCACAGAATTGTGCCTATTGTGTCCGGGAGCATTCGAAGATGAGGAAGAGAAGATCGACGCGTTTGAGAAAGGATTACAGGAAAGAATCCAAGAAGATATAAGTTCACACGAGCCCGCCTCCATACAACAGGCATGTAGAATGGCTCACAAACTAGTGAACCAGATTGAAGAAAGAATTAAAGAACAGACTGCTGAAGAGGCCAATGTGAAGCAAGTCAAAAGAAAGTGGGAGGAAAACGGTGATAAGAATCACCAATACAACAACAACAGCAATTACAACAATAATCGCAACAATTATCCCAACAATTGCAACATCAATCGCAACTGCAACAAACGGCCCAACAACAACAACAACAACAACAACAACAACAATAACAACAACAGCAACTACAATAATCATGCCAACAACAATAATAACCGCAACAACAACAATCAGAAGCAGCTATGCCAAAGGTGTGAAAAGTATCACTCGGGGTTTTGCACCAAATTTTGCAACAAGTGTAAAAGAAATGGTCATAGCGCGGTGAAGTGTGAGGCCTACGGACCAGGGGTTAATAGAACGAAAGGAACAAATGGTGTCGGAACGAGTAATGGTGGAGCAAGTAGTGTCGGAGCAAGTTATGCCAATGTAGTTTGTTATAAATGTGGAAAACCGGGCCACATTATTAGAAATTGCCCGAACCAGGAGAACACGAATGGACAAGGCCGTGAAAGAGTTTTCAATATTAATGCAGCAGAGGCACAGGAAGACCCGGAGCTTGTTACGGGTACGTTTCTTATTGACAATAAATCTGCTTACGTTTTATTTGATTCGGGTGCGGATAGAAGCTATATGAGTAGAGATTTTTGTGCTAAATTAAGTTGTCCATTGACGCCTTTGGATAGTAAATTTTTACTCGAATTAGCAAATGGTAAATTAATTTCAGCAGATAATATATGTCGGAATCGAGAAATTAAACTGGTTAGCGAAACATTTAAGATTGATTTGATACCAGTAGAGTTAGGGAGTTTTGATGTGATAATCGGTATGGACTGGTTGAAAGAAGTGAAAGCAGAGATCGTTTGTTACAAAAATGCAATTTGCATTATACGAGAAAAAGGAAAACCCTTAATGGTGTACGGAGAAAAGGGCAACACGAAGCTACATCTTATTAGTAATTTGAAGGCACAAAAACTAATAAGAAAAGGTTGCTATGCTGTTCTAGCACACGTCAACAAAGTACAAACTGAAGAAAAGAGCATCAATGATGTTCCCATTGCAAAAGAATTTCCCGATGTATTTCCGAAAGAATTACCGGGATTACACCCACATCGATCCGTTGAATTTCAAATAGATCTTGTACCAGGAGCTGCACCAATAGCTCATGCTCCTTACAGACTCGCACCCAGCGAGATGAAAGAACTGCAAAGCCAATTACAAGAACTTTTAGAGCGTGGTTTCATTCGACCAAGCACATCACCGTGGGGAGCTCCTGTTTTGTTTGTCAAGAAGAAATATGGTACATTCAGGTTGTGTATCGACTACCGAGAGTTGAACAAACTTACCATCAAGAACCGCTACCCAATACCGAGAATCGACGAGTTATTTGATCAACTACAAGGCTCGTCTGTTTATTCAAAGATTGACTTACGTTCCGGGTATCATCAAATGCGGGTGAAAGAAGATGATATTCCAAAGACTGCTTTCAGAACACGTTACGGTCATTACGAGTTTATGGTCATGCCGTTTGGTTTAACTAATGCACCAGCTGTGTTCATGGACCTTATGAACCGAGTGTGTGGACCATACCTTGACAAATTTGTCATTATTTTCATTGATGACATACTTATTTACTCAAAGAATGACCAAGAACACGGTGAACATTTGAGAAAGGTGTTAGAAGTATTGAGGAAGGAAGAATTGTACGCTAAGTTTTCAAAGTGTGCATTTTGGTTGGAAGAAGTTCAATTCCTCGGTCACATAGTGAACAAAAAAGGTATTAAGGTGGATCCGACAAAGATAGAAACTGTTGAAAAGTGGGAAATGCCAAAAACTCCGAAACACATACGCCAGTTTTTAGGACTAGCTGGTTACAACAGAAGGTTCATCCAAGACTTTTCCAGAATAGCAAAACCCTTGACTGCATTAACGCATAAAGGGAAGAAATTTGAATGGAATGATGAACAAGAGAAAGCGTTTCAGTTATTGAAGAAAAAGCTAACTACGGCACCTATATTGTCATTGCCTGAAGGGAATGATGATTTTGTGATTTATTGTGACGCATCAAAGCAAGGTCTCGGTTGTGTATTAATGCAACGAACGAAGGTGATTGCTTATGCGTCTAGACAATTGAAGATTCACGAACAAAATTATACGACGCATGATTTGGAATTAGGCGCGGTTGTTTTTGCATTAAAGACTTGGAGGCACTACTTATATGGGGTCAAAAGTATTATATATACCGACCACAAAAGTCTTCAACACATATTTAATCAGAAACAACTGAATATGAGGCAGCGTAGGTGGATTGAATTATTGAATGATTACGACTTTAAGATTTGTTACCACCCGCGGAAGGCAAATGTGGTAGCCGATGCCTTGAGCAGGAAGGAGAGAGAACCCATTCGAGTAAAATCTATGAATATAATGATTCATAATAACCTTACTACTCAAATAAAGGAGACGCAACAAGGAGTTTTAAAAGAGGGAAATTTAAAGGATGAAATACCCAAAGGATCGGAGAAGCATCTTAATATTCGGGAAGACGGAACCCGGTATAGGGCTGAAAGGATTTGGGTACCAAAATTTGGAGATATGAGAGAAATGGTACTTAGAGAAGCTCATAAAACCAGATACTCAATACATCCTGGAACGGGGAAGATGTACAAGGATCTCAAGAAACATTTTTGGTGGTCGGGTATGAAATCCGATGTTGCTAAATATGTAGGAGAATGTTTGACGTGTTCTAAGGTCAAAGCTGAGCATCAGAAACCATCAGGTCTACTTCAACAACCCGAAATCCCGGAATGGAAATGGGAAAACATTACCATGGATTTCATCACTAAATTGCCAAGGACTGTAAGTGGTTTTGATACTATTTGGGTAATAGTTGATCGTCTCACCAAATCAGCACACTTCGTACCAATAAAAGAAGATGACAAGATGGAGAAGTTAGCACCACTGTATTTGAAGGAAGGCGTCTCCAGACATGGAATATCAATCTCTATTATCTCTGATAGGGATGGCAGATTTATTTCAAGATTCTGGCAGACATTACAGCAAGCATTAGGAACTCGCCTAGACATGAGTACTGCCTATCATCCACAAACTGATGGGCAGAGTGAAAGGATGATACAAACGCTTGAAGACATGCTACGAGCATGTGTTATTGATTTCGGAAACAGTTGGGATCGACATCTACCGTTAGCAGAATTTTCCTACAACAACAGCTACCATTCAAGCATTGAGATGGCGCCGTTTGAAGCACTTTATGGTAGAAAGTGCAGGTCTCTGATTTGTTGGAGTGAAGTGGGGGATAGACAGATTACGGGTTCGGAGATTATACAAGAAACTACCGAGAAGATCATCCAAATTCAACAACGGTTGAAAACCGCCCAAAGTCGACAAAAGAGCTACGCTGCCATTAAAAGAAAAGATATAGAATTTGAAATTGGAGAGATGGTCATGCTTAAAGTTGCACCTTGGAAAGGCGTTGTTCGATTTGATAAACGAGGGAAATTAAATCCAAGGTATATTGGACCATTCAAGATTATTGATCGTGTCGGACCAGTAGCTTACCGACTTGAGTTACCTCAACAACTCGCGGCTGTACATAACACTTTCCACGTCTCGAATTTGAAGAAATGTTTTGCTAAAGAAGATCTCACTATTCCGTTAGATGAAATCCAAATCAACGAAAAACTTCAATTCATCGAAGAACCCGTCGAAATAATGGATCGTGAGGTTAAAAGACTTAAGCAAAACAAGATACCAATTTTTAAGGTTCGATGGAATGCTCGTAGAGGACTCGAGTTCACCTGGGAGCGTGAAGATCAGATGAAGAAGAAATACCCGCATCTATTTCCAGAAGATTCGTCAACACCTTCAACAGCTTAAAATTTCGGGACGAAATTTATTTAACGGGTAGGTACTGTAGTGACCCGAACTTTTCCATGTTTATATATATTAATTGAGATTGATATTTACATGATTAAATGTTTCCAACATGTTAAGCAATCAAACTTGTTAAGACTTGATTAATTGAAATATGTTTCATATAGACAATTGACCACCCAGGTTGACCGGTGATTCACGAACGTTAAAACTTGTAAAAACTATATGATGACATATATATGGATATATATATATATATATAGTTAACATGATACTATGATAAGTAAACATATCATTAAGTATATTAACAATGAACTACATATGTAAAAACAAGACTACTAACTTAATGATTTTTAAACGAGACATATATGTAACGATTATAGTTGTAAAGACATTTAATGTATATATATCATATTAAGAGATATTCATACATGATAATATCATGATAATATAATAATTTAAAATCTCATTTGATATTATAAACATTGGGTTAACAACATTTAACAAGATCGTTAACCTAAAGGTTTCAAAACAACACTTACATGTAACGACTAACGATGACTTAACGACTCAGTTAAAATGTATATACATGTAGTGTTTTAATATGTATTTATACACTTTTGAAAGACTTCAATACACTTATCAAAATACTTCTACTTAACAAAAATGCTTACAATTACATCCTCGTTCAGTTTCATCAACAATTCTACTCGTATGCACCCGTATTCGTACTCGTACAATACACAGCTTTTAGATGTATGTACTATTGGTATATACACTCCAATGATCAGCTCTTATCAGCCCATGTGAGTCACCTAACACATGTGGGAACCATCATTTGGCAATTAGCATGAAATATCTCATAAAATTACAAAAATATGAGTAATCATTCATGACTTATTTACATGAAAACAAAATTACATATCCTTTATATCTAATCCATACACCAACGACCAAAAACACCTACAAACACTTTCATTCTTTAATTTTCTTCATCTAATTTATCTCTCTCAAGTTCTATCTTCAAGTTCTAAGTGTTCTTCATATATTCTACAAGTTCTAGTTACATAAAATCAAGAATACTTTCAAGTTTGCTAGCTCACTTCCAATCTTGTAAGGTGATCATCCAACCTCAAGAAATCTTTGTTTCTTACAGTAGGTTATCATTCTAATACAAGGTAATAATCATATTCAAACTTTGGTTCAATTTCTATAA
Source organism: Rutidosis leptorrhynchoides (assembly GCF_046630445.1). Classification (NCBI taxonomy): domain Eukaryota; kingdom Viridiplantae; phylum Streptophyta; class Magnoliopsida; order Asterales; family Asteraceae; genus Rutidosis; species Rutidosis leptorrhynchoides. Next base: position 179,209,738 of record NC_092338.1, on the reverse strand, counting down.
CTATAACAATCTTATTTCAAGTGATGATCTTACTTGAACTTGTTTTCGTGTCATGATTCTGCTTCAAGAACTTCGAGCCATCCAAGGATCCGTTGAAGCTAGATCCATTTTTCTATTTTCCAGTAGGTTTATCCAAGGAACTTAAGGTAGTAATGATGTTCATAACATCATTTGATTCATATATATAAAGCTATCTTATTCGAAGGTTTAAACTTGTAATCACTAGAACATAGTTTAGTTAATTCTAAACTTGTTCGCAAACAAAAGTTAATCCTTCTAAATTGACTTTTAAAATCAATTAAACACATGTTCTATATCTATATGATATGCTAACTTAATGATTTAAAACCTGGAAACAAGAAAAACACCGTAAAACCGGATTTACGCCGTCGTAGTAACACCGAGGGCTGTTTTGGGTTAGTTAATTAAAAACTATGATAAACTTTGATTTAAAAGTTGTTATTCTGAGAAAATGATTTTTATTATGAACATGAAACTATATCCAAAAATTATGGTTAAACTCAAAGTGGAAGTATGTTTTCTAAAATGGTCATCTAGACGTCGTTCTTTCGACTGAAATGACTACCTTTACAAAAACGACTTGTAACTTATTTTTCCGACTGTAAACCTATACTTTTTCTATTTAGATTCATAAAATAGAGTTCAATATGAAACCATAGCAATTTGATTCACTCAAAACGGATTTAAAATGAAGAAGTTATGGGTAAAACAAGATTGGATAATTTTTCTCATTTTAGCTACGTGAAAATTGGTAACAAATCTATTCCAACCATAACTTAATCAACTTGTATTGTATATTATATAATCTTGAGATACCATAGACACGTATACAATGTTTCGACCTATCATGTCGACACATCTATATATATTTCGGAACAACCATAGACACTCTATATGTGAATGTTGGAGTTAGCTATACAGGGTTGAGGTTGATTCCAAAATATATATAGTTTGAGTTATGATCAATACTGAGATACGTATACACTGGGTCGTGGATTGATTCAAGATAATATTTATCGATTTATTTCTGTACATCTAACTGTGGACAACTAGTTGTAGGTTACTAACGAGGACAGCTGACTTAATAAACTTAAAACATCAAAATATATTAAAAGTGTTGTAAATATATTTTGAACATACTTTGATATATATGTATATATTGTTATAGGTTCGTGAATCAACCAGTGGCCAAGTCTTACTTCCCGACGAAGTAAAAATCTGTGAAAGTGAGTTATAGTCCCACTTTTAAAATGTAATATTTTTGGGATGAGAATACATGCAGGTTTTATAAATAATTTACAAAATAGACACAAGTACGTGAAACTACATTCTATGGTTGAATTATCGAAATCGAATATGCCCCTTTTTATTAAGTCTGGTAATCTAAGAATTATCGAACAGACACCCTAATTGACGCGAATCCTAAAGATAGATCTATTGGGCCTAACAAACCCCATCCAAAGTACCGGATGCTTTAGTACTTCGAAATTTATATCATATCCGAAGGGTGTCCCGGAATGATGGGGATATTCTTATATATGCATCTTGTTAATGTCGGTTACCAGGTGTTCACCATATGAATGATTTTTATCTCTATGTATGGGATGTGTATTGAAATATGAAATCTTGTGGTCTATTATTATGATTTGATATATATAGGTTAAACCTATAACTCACCAACATTTTTGTTGACGTTTTAAGCATGTTTATTCTCAGGTGATTATTAAGAGCTTCCGCTATCGCATACTTAAATAAGGACGAGATTTGGAGTCCATGCTTGTATGATATTGTGTAAAAACTGCATTCAAGAAACTTATTTTGTTGTAACATATTTGTATTGTAAACCATTATGTAATGGTCGTGTGTAAATAGGATATTTTAGATTATCATTATTTGATAATCTACGTAAAGCTTTTTAAACCTTTATTGATGAAATAAAGGTTATGGTTTGTTTTAAAATGAATGCAGTCTTTGAAAAACGTCTCATATAGAGGTCAAAACCTCGCAACAAAATCAATTAATATGGAACGTTTTTAATCAATAAGAACGGGACATTTCACTTTCGAGGCCTTCTCACCTCCGAGCGGGAAAATTAGTACTCGGAGGCGAAGTTGTCACTTTTGTACTTTCAGAACTCGCTTAATCTATTGGTACTTTTATCCCCTTTTCTATCTGTTATAATGCTTTCTTTTGATGTGTTGATAGATGATATTGCTGCCATGATTAGCGAGTATTATCTTTAAGTGCTTGTTATGATGTAGTTAGTTATGATGCTAAAATAATAAATGTATAAGCGTGATGTCATTGAGATGTATTCCGATTATGATTTAAACTCAATCACTTTTTGAACGAATAGAACGTGGTTATTGGTTATGTTATTGAGAACTCGCGAACCCCAATTCAGGGTACACTATCTGTGTATCCCTTGGTAAGAAACGCGGCCGAATACATAGTGCATTTGTGAGAGGCACAATGGTTGTGGTTAGGAAACCTACGCTATGGATTTCGACAGTCGATATTTCGAAATGGAAACTCTGACTTAGATACTGGTTGGCCCTGAGCTATGCCTGTGTAGTCACTAGCATTTATAAACGATAAGCATATGACGAGCCGCAATGGTTGTAGTACTCTATGCCTTTGCCGTGTATGGCCATGGAAGCTAATCTTCACTGTGGATACAGTATGTTGCACCATAACGCGGTCTCAAGCATTTCACCCCGCATGAGGGATTCTTGGTTAATTAAGGAACTATTTATTTAAAACCCATAAAAGATTGGACCGTTAGGATAACCGAACGTGTATATGGAGGTTACTTTGTAACTTGTCCATGGTGTTCTTTATGGTTCTTCTCTTTTAATTATGGGTCTAAGTGATTTAATAAGTCCAATCATTAAAGAAAACATTAGAAACACATCATGTCTCTCGAATCAGGGATGCTGTAACGACCCTGGATTTTCCAACTATATTTATTAATAATAATTATTATTAATACGTGTGATTAAACGAATGTATGTTATTACATTTACATGTTTCCATGATTGCCCGAACTTGACTTTAATTGCCCGAAACGTCTTTGTGACACCCGGAACTTTCACAAATAATATTTTTAGAATATTATTTACATTCATGATTAAATTTATTAATCATTTTAATTAACTAAGATTATTAGTTAGTTACTTGGGCTTTAATTGGTTTAACTTGTGATTTATTGAACTTGGACTTTGATTAATGTTGTGGACTCTTGATATTGGGCTTCCAAGCCCACCCTACCTTTTAAATGGACTTAGCCCACTCTTTCATGTGTAAGTACCAAATTTATTGTGAACTAGTTAGTTAGAATGCTTAGGAATCTTGTTACTTCTCCTCCCCATGCAAACACCTCTTGTAACCACACTTTTAAGCTTTATCATGCAAGTGTTTTGTGGACAAATCCCTCCCCCTCTCTTGGACTGCTGACCGACGGCTTCCCATGGGGAGATGGGATTCAAAATCTTTTTTTTTACATCACTTATTCACTTGTATTCCCTCATTCAAACACACACACACACACACACACACTTACTTGCAATTCTCTCAAGTTTTCTCTCATTTTGCTCTCTTTCTTGTAAATGATTTGAGCTCTCTTTTCTCTTCCTTCTTTGTCCCAAAACCGTGGCCTTTCACCCTCAATCATCATCATCTTTTGTTACTTGTAGTTTGATTACTTGTTGTTGTTAGTTTGTTACATGTAATTGTTAGTTGTTCTTTACTAGTTACAAGATCAAACTTACTAGTTTGATTCTTCATAATATCTTGTATTTATCAAGAACACAAGAACATAAACTTACTAGTTTATGATTCTACTTTTATTGTTTCAAAGAAAGAAAGTTCTTGTGTTGTAACTCATACTTGTAGTTCTTGAAGTAAACTTAAAGTTTACTTTACTTAAAGATCAAACATTGGTTTAATCTTTAAAAGTATGAACAACCCATGAACTTATTTACTTGTTTATTTAGTTACTTGCACTTTAATTTTATGTTTGTTGGTTATTATTGGTCAAGTGTTACTAGTTAACCTTGATCTCATTAATCTTGAACCTAAAGTTAACTTTAAAAGTTCAAGAACATGTAAATGAAACTTTTTAATTATAACTTTGTACACTTATATTGGATCTAGACTTTTGAGTCTTGGATCTTCAAGATCTAACTAAGAACTATGTTCTACTACTTAAGATCTTGATTTCATAAGTTTACTTCGAGTTTGTAACTTGTTTTTACTTTTAAAGTTCATGTAAGTGTTAGATCTAAGACCTTGATGTAACTTTGGTTCATCAAAACACTTGCAACACTTAAGTGAGTTGTGCTTCATGTCTTAGACTTGCACATGGGTTATGATGGTCAAACCTTGGTGAAAATGATGCAAACACATCAATGAGTTGTACACTTGAAGCTATATGCATCAAGGATGAGAACCGTGATAAGCATCGAGCACCGGAACCCATTATTTTACTGCTTTCTGTCTTCTACCTACTGTTTTGCTGTTTCTGTAACATACCAGTAGACCTGGGCTGTTGTGATTATGAGTTTCAAATAGCTCTGTTCGAGTAGATAACTTTTCATATAGGACTCATCTTAATCCGAGTTACGGTTTAGGATTTATGGCCCTCCGATCGTCACTATGTCCTTTTAACGTTGTGCAGAAATTTCTGACCTACTCGCACTTAGACCTTCACCACGGTCAAACGAAGATGAGTTTGCTTCTGTAAACTTTACCACATTTAAAGGACTCATATACGGAGCCATGGCGACTGGTCTCACCTTAATTCAGTAACGGTAGAGGCCGTGGTGACAGACTGAAGTCAGCCTTTGTTTTAAATTACTTTCATGAAAGAAACCTACTTTACACCTTTTGTTAAATGATGAATGATGATGACCCTTAAGACCTTATTTACATACTTTTAAACTTTTTTGGACAATTTACTGACTTAGTACTATTTGACTTAGGTTGAGGACTTTTGGACCGATTACTTGCACACTTTTCCCGACTCGACTTTACGACTACTTTATCATTGTGAGTTATAGCATTCCCTTTTTACTTTAACTTATTTTGGGAACTTAGAATACATGCGGATTTTATGTTTTACATACTAGGCACGAGTACTTAAACTTATATATGTGTGGGTTATACAACGGCAGAAACATTCCCTTTAGGTCGGTAACGTTTAGTCATTGGTTTTTGAACCGGTGAACACGAATCTTAGATATGGATCCATAGGGTTTGACATCCCCACTCGGGTTAGTAGCGCTAGCATTTAACGGGTGTTTAATACTTCGTAGACATACGCACTTGCCAAGTGTACTTTCAGGGGGGTATAAACGTTAAGTTAGTTACCAAGTGCCCACGGTTAACATATACTTTATCTTACTGTTTTGAAACGCTCTTTGTAGCACTGAAATCTCGTGGCCTACCTTACTTACTGTTATTCCTAAACTATAGCTCACCAACCTTTGTGTTGATGTTTTTAAGCATGTTTTTCTCAGGTGCTTGAGGTTAGATTCCGCTGTGTACTAGTCGTGCTGTAGACACCCGCTGCTTAGAGTTGTCATCGCATGAACTACTTTACCTTGCATTCAAACTTTAGTACTTTTGAACCATGACTTGTAATGACCATTGTGGTCACATACACTTATTATTTGCTTCTACTTAGTGAAGCATGCTTTTGGATTGTAAAACATTCGATGTTGGTTTAGACATCACTTTATTTATGAATGCAAACTCTTTTTGGACGCGCATATAGTACTTAACCTTGTAATGATCCTGTTGTTGATGATTCGTACACGATGGTTTTGTACGGGGCATCACATTTGGTATCAGAGCATTGGTTGTAGGGAATTAGGTTGCATTAGTGAGTCTAAGACCGACCCGAGTAGGATTCACTAATAGGACTAATCTACAACTTGCTAGTTTACTTGTTTCCGCTGAACTTACTGCATGCTGCTGCTTACTTTTACTGCTATATGCCGTATGATATTACATGATTTCACTACTGTATGATATTACTTGCTTTCAATTGCATGCTACTTCTGTACGATTCGTTATTATTGCCATGCTACTTATTGTTATACATGATTTAAACTGTTGGCCTAATACGTGCTTGCTTTATGACTTACTGACATGGAAAATTTATTTTTCCTTGTTCAGATGTCGGATGTACCACCTGCTATCGTTTTGGGCAGTTTAGACTCTTCAGCTACTCCACCTACCACCGTTGCCGATCCACCGATCCTGATACGCACGAGTGACCCCGGCGCTTCATCTTCCGGGACTAGCATCCAGCTGCCTGCACCAGTGGCTACTATTGACGGACATGTGGACCCTGCGGAGATTCCAGCTCCGTCTGCTCCCGGATCCTCGGAGTCACAGCCCCGCATCGGTGGTGTTGTGATCTCTGCGGAGTTCGGGGAAGGGCCATTCCGTAACCATATGCGCATGCCGTACCGACGCGCTCCAGATGAACGTTTAGTGTCGATTCCACCATTCAGATACAGACAGATGATGGCCGCTCATGGATGACCAGTTCAGCCACCCGTGTCACCTCCACATGATTCTGATGATCCTTCATTCGAGGACTCTTCCTCAGACAACTCCAGTGATGATGAGGACCCTGCTGATGTACCTATACAGGCACCCTCCACCCCGCCGAAGAAGCGATACCGTCCTGATGGCACCGTTATTCTAGGGGTGAATGGAGGTCGTGCTTTCACTGACGCTTTTGGTCGGCGTCGGAGGGTTACTGCCCGTAAGCGGCTTGTGCCGTACCCTGCCGACCCACTCATACGTAAGGTACCTCGTTACGTGCTGACTATTTCTGAAGCCGGGACATCTGCACCCCGTTTCGTGCGGTCTGCACCACCTGCTCCACCAGCACCATCCGCTCCACCGGCCCCACCTGCACCACCAGCACCGCCTGCCCCACCATCTCCCACAGTCGAGGAATTGACAAGGGAGGTAGAGATCCTTCGAGCTCGGGTAGCTGAGCTTGAGGAGCAGATGTCTCAGGTTTTGGACATCCTACACCCACCTTCACCGTAGGGCTTTTGTATTTAGATTTCGTTATGTAATCTAGTTGTAGTTTATTGTATTACCCATGTATTGTACGGACTTATTCAGATGTATGAAACTTATTATTATTAATGAATGGAACTTTGCGTTATTTAATTCTTGCACGATGTTCTATTTACATTACTGTACGATGATTCTATGGTATTTATACCTAGATGCGTTATTTAATAACATGTGATGTTTTGATTCCATGTTGGTTACTATATACTGTATTATTACTATATTGAATACTGGATTTTGACTTGAGGCAAAATTTTTGTTTAGAACATCATGGCTAACGGTTGATCCACACCTACTGCTGCCCAAATTGAAGAGATGATCCAAGAACGTGTAGCCGTAGCCCTAGCAGAAAGAAACCTCCAAGCTCCACCGCCACCACCACCGGTTATCCCACCCGTTCGGAATGGGTGTACTTACAAGGAATTCCAGAGCTGTAAACCACATAACTTCAGTGGAACCGAGGGACCGGTTGGTCTCACCAGATGGTTCGAGAAACTTGAATCAGTATTCCGAGTTAGCAACTGTTTGGAGGACAACAAGACCAAGTTTGCTTCGTGCACGCTATCTGACGGCGCGCTAACGTGGTGGAACACGTTAGCTCAAGCGAAAGGCATTGATGAGGCGTATGCTACGCCATGGGAGGAATTCAAAGCGGTAATGATTGATGAGTATTGTCCGAGAACCGAAATACAAAAGATGGAGATGGAATTCATGCAGCTAAAGGCCGTTGGAAATGACCTTGATGGTTACAAGAGGAGATTTTTGGAACTAGATCTTATGTGTCCGACAATGGTCACCCCGGAATTCAAGCGTATGGAGAGATACTTCTGGGGACTCCCTAAGTCTATCAAAGGAAACGTCACATCGTCCAAACCACCGAATGTTCCCGAAGCAATGCGCATAGCGCATACCCTCATGAATCAGATTCTTATTGATGAGCAGGAGAAGGCTAAGTTTGAGGCTGGTAGTAGCGAAAAGCGAAAGTGAGATAACAACAACAACAACAACAACAATAACAACAACAACAACAACAACAACAACAACAACAACAACAACAACAACAACAACAACAACAACAACAACAACAACCACCACAACAACAGGGGGAGAACCTATGACCAGACCCCCGCCAAGAAGCACAACAATGGTTGAAACCCCAACCCTAACAACAACACCAACTCCAACCCGAACTACAAGGGAACCTTACCACAATGCAAGAGGTGTTACAAACACCACACTGGGTATTGCAATGTTGTCTGCGAGAAGTGCCAACGGTCTGAGCATGTTGGAAAAGACTGCAAGGTCACCACTTTGAATGGGAAGCCGAACACCAACGGGCCGAAGAAGTGTTACGAATGCGGGCAGACGGGCCATTTTAGAAATGCGTGTCAAAATAAGCGAAAAGATGGCGGACCACCCCGCGCTAGAGCTTTCAATGTTAATGCAAGGGACGCACGCAAAAACCCCGACTTGGTGACAGGTATATTCAAAATCAACAATCTTTTAGCTTCTGTCTTGTTTGATACTGGTGCGGATAGAAGTTATGTATGTAGACATTTTTGCGATAAGATTAATTGGTCATTAGTCCCGTTAAAAGAAAGTATGCTTGTCGAGGTCGCCAACGGTAAACTTGAAAAAGTTGACCATATTAGTCGTGGAGCTATTATCAACATAGCTGGTGCAGATTTCGAAATTGATTTGATACCTGTCAAACTGGGAAGCTTTGACGTGATCGTTGGTATGGATTGGTTGAGCAAGATAAAGGCCGATATTATCTGTAGAGATAAAGCACTTCGCATACCACAAGGAGATGGCGAGCCACTAGTTATCTATGGAGAGAGATGTTCCTCGAAGTTGAACCTCATTAGTTGCGTGAAAGCGCAAAAGATTATGAAGAAGGGACGTTTTGCTGTCCTAGCACATGTGAAAGCGGTAGAAACTGAGGTGAAGAGCGTGAACGACGTTCAAATTGTGAACGAATTTTCCGATGTCTTCCCGGAGGAATTGCCTGGATTGCCGCCGCAGAGAGCAGTAGAGTTTCAGATTGATTTAGTGCCAGGAGCTGCACCTGTAGCTCGCGCACCTTATAGACTCACACCTTCCGAGATGCAAGAATTACAGAGCCAACTACAAGAACTACTTGACCGTGGATTTATCCAACCATGTTTCTCGCCTTGGGGCGCACCTGTGTTGTTTGTAAAGAAGAAGGATGGATCCTTCCGTATGTGTATCGACTACTGTGAACTCAAAAAATTGACAATCAAGAATCGATATCCTCTTCCACGAATTGACGATCTTTTTGACCAACTACAAGGATCGAGCGTTTACTCAAAGATCGATTTGCGATCCGGATATCACCAGCTGAGGGTGAAGGAAAGTGACGTGATGAAAACTGCATTCAGGACCCGTTATGGTCACTATGAGTTTCTCGTGATGCCATTCGGTTTGACAAATGCACCTGCCGTGTTCATGGACCTCATGAATCGTGTCTGCAAGCCGTACTTGGATAATTTTGTTATCGTCTTCATAGATGATATCCTCATCTACTCTAAGAGCGAAGAAGAGCATGAGCAACACCTCTGACTAGTGCTTGAACTCTTGAGACAAGAGCAACTTTACGCCAAATTCTCCAAGTGTGAATTTTGGTTGAAGGAAGTACAATTTCTGGGTCATGTTGTGAGCGACCAGGGTATCAAAGTTGATCCTGCCAAGATTGAAGCCATCAGCAAGTGGGAGACCCCCACTACTCCGACTCATATTCGCCAATTCCTAGGTCTCGCCGGTTACTACCGAAGGTTCATTGAAGGATTTTCTCTGATTGCTCGTCCTTTGACTGCGCTGACTCACAAGGGCAAGAAGTTCATTTGGGAACCTGCACATGAATCAGCATTCCAAACTTTGAAGAATAAGTTAACCACCGCACCTATCCTATAACTTCCTGAGGGCAGTGACGACTTTGTTGTTTATTGCGATGCTTCAAAAAGTGGTTTTGGTTGTGTACTGATGCAACGATCAAAAGTTATTGCCTATGCCTCCCGTCAATTGAAGATTCACGAGCGGAATTACACTACTCACGATCTTGAACTTGGAGCCGTTGTCTTTGCACTCAAATTGTGGAGACATTATTTGTATGGAACTAATAGCACTATCTTCACCGATCACAAGAGTCTCCAGCACATCTTCGATCAGAAGCAACTGAATATGAGACAGCGTCAATGGATCGAGACGCTCAACGACTACGATTGTGAACTCCGTTATCACCCTGGCAAGGCCAATGTTGTAGCTGACGCTTTAAGCCGAAAGGAGAGGACGACACCTCTTCGTGTTAGGGCTCTGAACATCACCATCCATTCGAACCTCAACAGCCAGATCAGAGTAGCCCAAGATGAGGCTCTCAAGGAGGAGAATATATCTCATGAACATTTGAACATACTTGTCTCTCGATTCAAGGTTAGGGAGTCTGGACTCCGATGTTATGCCGGAAGAATTTGGGTACCTCTTTATGGAGATCTACATAACCTTATACTTGATGAAGCACACAAATCGAGATATTCGATTCATCCTGGAGTGGGCAAAATGTACCACGACCTTAAAGAACAATATTGGTGGCCGAATCTTAAGAAGGACGTTGCGACTTATGTTAGTAAGTATTTGACTTGCTCGAAGGTTAAATTCGAGCATCAGAGACCTTCTGGTTTACTTCAACAGCGGGAGATCCCACAATGGAAGTTTGAACGGATAACAATGGATTTCATCACCAAGCTACCAAAGACGGTGGGCGGATACGATACCATCTGGGTTATTGTTGACCGCCTCACCAAATCTGCACACTTTCTAGCGATGAAGGAAACAGATACAATGGAAAGACTTGCTCAATTATACATCAAAGAGGTTGTATCTCGTCACGGTGTACCTTTATCGATCATCTCCGATCGCGATCCCCGTTTTGCTTCTAGATTTTGGCGTTCTTTACAAGAAGCCATGGGAACCCGTCTCGACATGAGTACTGCGTATCACCCTCAGACTGACGGGCAAAGTGAATGAATGATTCAGACCTTGGAGGACATGTTGCGTGCATGTGTCATTGATTTCGAAAAGGCCTGGGAAAGGCATTTTCCATTAGACGAATTCTCGTACAACAACAGTTATCACTCTAGCATTAATGCTGCACCTTTTGAAGCATTGTATGGCCGTAAGTTCCGATCTCCTATTTGTTGGGCCGAAGTAGGCGAAAAGCAAATCACCGGCCCCGAGGTAGTCCACGAAATGACGGAGAAGATTGCTCAGATTCAAGCTAGACTTAAGACTGCTCGCGATCGTCAAAAGAGTTATGCCGATCTTAAACGTAAAGACTTTGAATTCAACGTTGGTGATCGTGTAATGTTAAAGGTTGCACCTTGGAAAGGTGTGATCCATTTTGGAAAACGTGGAAAGTTAAACCCACGATACATTGGTCCTTTTGAGATCTTGGAACGTGTTGGACCCGTTGCTTATCGATTAGATCTACCAGCACAATTGAGCTCAGTTCATCCTACCTTCCATGTGTCAAACTTGAAGAAGTGTCTTGCTTCACCTGAACTTATCATACCATTGGAAGAACTTACAATTGACGACAAACTCCACTTTGTGGAAGAACCAGTTGAGATTATGGATCGTGAGATCAAAATATTGAAATGCAACAAGATTCCGATCGTCCGAGTACGATGGAATGCCAAACGAGGACCTGAGTTTACTTGGGAGCGAGAGGATCAAATGATGCGGAAGTATCCTCACCTTTTCCCGACTCCTCCATCTACCTCAGCTTAAAATTTCAGGACGAAATTTTCTTTAACAGGTGGGTAATGTAACGACCCTGGATTTTCCAACTTTATTTATTAATAATTATTATTATTAATACGTGTGATTAAACGAATGTATGTTATTACATTTACATGTTGCCATGCTTGCCCGAACTTGACTTTAATTGCCCGAAACGTCTTTGTGACACCCGAAACTTTCACGAATAATATTTTTAGAATATTATTTACATTCATGATTAAATTTATTAATCATTTTAATTAACTAAGACTATTAGTTAGTTACTTGGGCTTTAATTGGTTTAACTTGTGATTTATTGAACTTGGGCTTTGATTAATGTTGTGGACTATTGATATTGGGCTTCCAAGCCCACCCTACCTTTTAAATGGACTTAGCCCACTCTTTCATGTGTAAGTACCAAATTTATTGTGAACTAGTTAGTTAGAATGCTTAGGAATCTTGTTACTACTCCTCCCCATGCAAACACCTCTTGTAACCACACTTTTAAGCTTTATCATGCAAGTGTTTTGTGGACAAATCCCTCCCCCTCTCTTGGACTGCTGACCGACGGCTTCCCATGGGGAGATGGGATTCAAAATCTTTTTTTTTTACATCACTTATTCACTTGTATTCCCTCATTCAAACACACACATACACTTACTTGCAATTCTCTCAAGTTTTCTCTCATTTTGCTCTCTTTCTTGTAAGTGATTTGAGCTCTCTTTTCTCTTCCTTCTTTGTCCCAAAACCGTGGCCTTTCACCCTCAATCATCATCATCTTTTGTTACTTGTAGTTTGATTACTTGTTGTTGTTAGTTTGTTACATGTAATTGTTAGTTTTTCTTTACTAGTTACAAGATCAAACTTACTAGTTTGATTCTTCATAATATCTTGTATTTATCAAGAACACAAGAACATAAACTTACTAGTTTATGATTCTACTTTTATTGTTTCAAAGAAAGAAAGTTCTTGTGTTGTAACTCATACTTGTAGTTCTTGAAGTAAACTTAAAGTTTACTTTACTTAAAGATCAAACCTTGGTTGAATCTTTAAAAGTATGAACAACCCATGAACTTATTTACTTGTTTATTTAGTTACTTGCACTTTAATTTTATGTTTGTTGGTTATTATTGGTCAAGTGTTACTAGTTAACCTTGATCTCATTAATCTTGAACTTAAAGTTAACTTTAAAAGTTCAAGAACATGTAAATGAAACTTTTTAATTATAACTTTGTACACTTATGTTAGATCTAGACTTTTGAGTCTTGGATCTTCAAGATCTAACTAAGAACTATGTTTTACTACTTAAGATCTTGATTTCATAAGTTTACTTCGAGTTTGTAACTTGTTTTTACTTTTAAAGTTCATGTAAGTGTTAGATCTAAGACCTTGATGTAACTTTGGTTCATCAAAACACTTGCAACACTTAAGTGAGTTGTGCTTTATGTCTTAGACTTGCACATGGGTTATGATGGTCAAACCTTGGTGAAAATGATGCAAACACATCAACGAGTTGTACACTTGAAGCTATATGCATCAAGGATGAGAACCGTGATAAGCATCGAGCACCGGAACCCATTATTTTACTGCTTTCTGTCTTCTACCTACTGTTTTGCTGTTTCTGTAACAGACCAGTAGACCTGGGCTGTTGTGATTATGATTTTAAAATATCTCTGTTCGAGTAGATAACTTTTCATATAGGACTCGTCTTAATCCGAGTTACAGTTTAAGATTTATGGCCCTCCGATCGTCACTATGTCCTTTTAACGTTGTGCAGAAATTTCTGACCTACTCGCACTTAGACCGTCTCCACGATCAAACGAAGACGAGTTTGCTTCTGTAAATTTTACCACACTTAAAGGACTCATATACGGAGCCATGGCCACTGGTCTCACCTTAATTCAGTAAGGGTAGAGGCCGTGGAGACTGACTGAAGTCAGCCTTTGTTTTAAACTACTTTCATGAACGAAACCTACTTTACACCTTTTGTTAAATGATGAATGATGATGACCCTTAAGACCTTATTTACATACTTTTAAACCTTTTCAGATGATTTACTGACTTAGTACTATTTGACTTTGGTTGAGGACTTTCGGACCGATTACTTGCACACTTTTCCTGACTCGACTTTACGACTACTTTATCATTGTGAGTTATAGCATTCCCTTTTTACTTTAACTTATTTTGGGAACTTAGAATACATGCAGATTTTAGGTTTTACATACTAGGCACGAGTACTTAAACTTATATATGTGTGGGTTATACAACGGCAGAAACATTCCCTTTAGCTCGGTAACGTTTAGTCATTGGTTTTTGAACCGGTGAACGCGAATCTTCGATATGGATCCATAGGGTTTGACATCCCCACTCGGGCTAGTAGCGCTAGCATTTAACGGGTGTTTAATACTTCGTAAACATACGCACTTGCCAAGTGTACTTTCAGGGGGTATAAACATTAAGTTAGTTACTAAGTGCCCACGGTTAACATATACTTTATCTTACTGTTTTGAAACTCTCTTTGTAGCACTGAAATCTCGTGGCCTACCTTACTTACTGTTAAACTTAAACTATAGCTCACCAACCTTTGTGTTGACGTTTTTAAGCATGTTTTTCTCAGGTGCTTGAGGTTAGCTTCCGCTGTGTACTAGTCGTGCTGTAGACACCCGCTGCTTAGAGTTGTCATCGCATGAACTACTTTACCTTGCATTCAAACTTTAGTACTTTTAAACCATGACTTGTAACGACCATTGTGGTCACATACACTTATTATTTGCTTCTACTTAGTGAAGCATGCTTTTGGATTGTAAAACATTCGATGTTGGTTTAGACATCACTTTATTTATGAATGCAAACTCTTTTTGAACACGCATATAGTACTTAACCTTGTAATGATCTTGTTATTGATGATTCATACACGATGGTTTTGTACGGGGCATCACAGATGCCTTCTATCTTTGCTTATACTTAAGAAAGATTAGACCTTAAGGATCGTTAATATGTCACCTCACCGGGTCGCTCTTATTATTGAGCCGTCAGTGTTTGTATGTAGTTCATGTTTCTCGGGCGTCGGGGGTATGGGACATTGCTGTCTATTCAGAATCTTCAAACCTAACATATTTATCTAGTGACATGTCAGTGTTCTGACAGGGGCGGTAGGACTAGTATAACGGGTTTAAGGTCATCACCTATTCATGAGCCGACGCCATACATTTTCAGCTAAGTAACTAACGAAATCATATCATGCACTTACCTTTAACCTTATCTGAATTACAAATTTTATCTTTATCACTTTCTTTTATTTATCTGTCTTAGAAAATTGAAAAACACAAAATACACCCAACAGTACTCCTTAGAAATTATAAGTCTAAAAGTGTTTACTACTACAAAAGGTTCGATTCTGTTATCTTCTTTAAAACGAACAACCTTAGTTCATACTTCTCTTACTCATTCCTAGGTAGGAGTAGTAGCTTTCAACCCTGCATAGTATAGATTTAAAAACACCGCTCCTCCTGTGACGAACCTTAATAAACGGGTGGCGACCTAACGACACCGCCGCAAATCAAATCGTCCACTTTGGCCACATCATAGGAGGAGAGAGTTCTTAGCGCCATTGCCAGAGAACTGATATTAGACTATACGGTTTCATATCAAACTTATTTATCGAGCTTTTGGTGGTTTCTAAGAAAGACATTTATACACGGACTTGGTTTTTAGATTTTATGAACAGTCTTCAATTATATTGGAACCTAAAGTATCCTGCATCTCCGTAGTCAATCTGGCCACTTGGTTTGTTGAATAGTTCGTGCGAGACTTTGTTGCCGAAATATTAGGGAAACAGTAGTAAGAACCAAATCTTTGTTTTAGTATACCTCTTAGATTAATACAATCCCCTAGGATTCCCTAAAAATAACTAATTAGGCATACCTAGTGTATGACCGAAACTCAATCCATACCAGGACCACTGATATTCGTACCTGATCTGGAATCGATAATATCTAAAGCACACAAGGAAAAAAGACTTAGAGCTCACATGGCGCTACGTGTTACCCTTTCTGAAAATACCAAACCCTCGATTGATGGTCGAGGAGGAGCAATCAGATATCCAGAGATACAAGGACAATGGTTCGAGTTGAAACATCATATTGGGCAACTTATCGAAAATAGCTGTCAATTTCATGGATTACCAGATGACGACCCCAAATCTCACTTTGACTAGTTCATCTCTCTATCAAACTCTTATAAACAAAATAGGGTAGGCCAAGATATAGTTTGGCTATACTTGTTCCCTACTCTCTCATTCATTATGCGCAGACGTGGTTTGAGGGATTGGAAAATGATTCCATTACTTCATGGAGGGAGATGGCTACGAAGATTCTAACCAAGTACTTCCCCCTTCTAAGCAAACCAAGCTAAAAAATAACATAATTAACTTTAAACAAAGTTATAGTGAAACTCTTTACACTGCATGGGAGCGATTCAAAACCTTACTGAAGAAATGCTCGAATCACCAATTTGAACGGTCAGTTCAAATCTGTACCTTCTACAATGGTCTTACGGTGAATCATAGGACGACGATTGACACCACAGATCAACGGAATAATATGAATCAAACCACAGAAGAAGCATGGGATTTGCTCGAAAATATGACTATGCATCATCATGACTGGAACAGTGGTGAACAACACTCATCATCCGCTCCACTTTCCGCACTTAACAAACAAATAAAGCCCATCAAAACCCTTACGAACAAGATGGACTCTCTTGCAAAACAACTTGAAGACATTAAAATCGCAATCACATTAGGTTAATCAGGTGCAACCCTGTAACAACCCACCAACCCGCAACCATTAGAAGAATATCAAGTTGAGTATGAAAACCCTAACGGATTAGTCTATTACGTTCAATACCCTGCCCGTCAGTAGAACCCTAGATTTAATCAGCAATCCATACTTGCTCAGTTTCAAAGAAATAACCATCCTTTTCAACTTCATTATTGTTACCCACCTTATCCTCAAACATCACAATTAAATTATGGCCAACCACTCATACTCACTGGACCTGCATAAGACAACCCTCCTGTTAACCATATTACAAAAGCGATAACCTCAGTTCTCGTGACTGAAGAACAACTAAACCAGTTCATTCAAGGACATCAATAGCTAAATCAGACAACTACATCTAAACAAGATCAGCAGAGGTGCTCATGAGAAATTAGTTGGCACTACTCAAAATTCTAGAGAAGAAGCTCAGAGAGTTATCACAACGATTTGAAACCAGAATACAAAGGAGATTGCCTACTAACGCCATTCAAAATCCCCTCATAGAAGAAGCTAAACAAATAAGTTCCATTATCTAGAAGGAAGAACCTACCCCTCAGAGGAGATTAGCTAGACTAAAGAAGAAGTCAGCTGATGTACCTAAACTGCTTCAACAGAATCTAGTTCGTGTACCCTATCATGGAAGACTCAAGAATAGTCCGGAGAAACTTGGAACTTTCAAGATCGATGGAAAGTTCTTGGAATCTATTTCCAAATCATCTAGCCAGAATAGATATATACGAAGACTTCTCTCTACAAAGGAAAGGATGGCATACTCCAACAAAATTCCACTGGGTGCAGAAAGCTCAGAATTACTCAGAAACTCTCTGCCCAAGAAGTTAGAAGATACGTGATGATTTACATTCCCATGTTCGATCTATCAATCTGGAACCATTCAAGCTTTGGCTGATTTAGGAACAAGCATCAACCTTATGCCCTACTCTCTTTTTAAGAGTTTAGAGCTGGGTGACGTAACACCAACCAGAATGATAATCCAACTTACCGATCACACCATTCGATATCCTAAGGGCATAGTTGAGAACGTCTTGTGAAAGTCAACCGATTCTTGTATCCTACGGATTTCATCATAGGAATACCATTCATGAAGACAGTCAGGACCGTCATCGATGTTTACAATCAAAAATTGGTGTTACGATTCCATGGGGAGTGCGTAACATTTAGAATTGACCGACCTACTTATTTATCTGAACAGGAAGATATGTTTCCTATTTCCACTAGACATATCATTTCCAATGATGAATCCCCGCTACTAGTCGAAGATTCAAAAATAGAGAAGAGGATCTCAAAGAAGAAATAGAGGAAGTGAAGGAATCTGAAGAAGAGATAGAAGTGTAAGAAGAAATAGAAGAGGAAGAAAATATGGAGGAAGAGGAAGAATTGGTAAAAGAAACTGAAATGTCTCCACTTAGCTCAGAACCTTAGCAACGTCATGAACAAATCATGCAGCTAGAAGTGGAAGATCAAAGTAATAGTATGGTCATTCGTCTTCACACAAAATTCAAAGAACCATCCAATTTATGAGATATTTTAAATGATCCCGCCAGTAGAGTTATCAGACCTCAGGATACTATAGAATCCCATTCTTATACCGAAGTAGTAGAAATTCCCGACTATTCAGATACTGAAGATCAAGCTACAGAGGATAGGAATGTGGAGGAAGATCCATATAACAACATTCATGTTGATACTCGCTCTATTCTGCGGATATCAATCTAAGAAGAGTCGAACTCTTCTCCATAACATGTCACGGTTCCCACCGTATCGAATCTTGCCGATATGATCTCATTCATCAACAACAATGATGAATTCGAGGAAATATGAGAAGCCATCCACATTCCGACCATGGATTTCACACCTCGATTAAAGGATCGTATAGAGGCTATTGATGAAGAATAGAGGAGACGGCGACATAGAGCTACTGGAAGAATGCATTCAAGATTTCATCACAGCGCTTCACGAACACATCTACAGAGAAGAGAGAGAACGAGAACACAACCCAGTAGTTCGCACTATTCAAGAACAAAGGTTTTGCAGAGATTAGAAAATTATCTACGCCAAGGTGTATAACGCCTTAGTAGGATCTGAGCTTCCCTTCTCAGTAAGCCAAAAAATGCTACTAACTCGTATCCGTAGATATATGGACAGTCCACCAGATGTCCATCATATTACACTGATTCAAAGATGATCGATAATCTTCATAGTCTATTCGCTATCTTGGCAATGGATGATTGCACACTAACAAAGTTAGTGATCTACGTAACGCTCGATCACCACGCCGATCTGATTATAAAATAATTAAGATCTGTAGTATTGGAAGAGCAAAGAAGAAATAATCCTTTCTCTCATTTGGATCCTACTCGAGTCAACTTAACCACATTCGTGACTAACCAACTCTGGTGTATATTTAATGAATCCATAGATCCAAGCTTCACATTCAAATTCGGATCCCGAGAACTCTACGAAAAATCAGCCACTTTACTGCTCGAGTCAGGAATCATATTCACCTCTCACCAACTACGACTCTTATGCAATCTGTGCAAGACAACAAACTCCTTTTGTGGAGATCCAGAATCTGGAGGATTAGAGATTATGAAGATCCAATTTTTGTCATTCTTTGAAGATCTCCGTAATGAGCACCCAAGACGAGAAACAATTACGATAAGCACCTTTTCTATAGTAGAGCAGTTGATTCTATTCTCCTTGGACTTCAAGATTTTTCATGAGCAACAACCGCCCATTTTATCGCTTTTGGAAAACCATCAAGAGAAATCCCAGATCTACTCGATGTACTAATCTGACACTTTTTAAGGATCTACCCACTAAGATATGTTCACTCTCTACTTCACGAAGACATTTACCGGAAGGACTTGTTTATCCCACCGTGGTAAACGAGACTACGGTCGAGCTAATGACCTTAAACAAAAGCGTTTCTCTGGAGGCAACTCATACAACAAAGTAGAATAGAAATGAATAAGTGATGATAATGAGCCTATGAATAAAGGACGGAACTTACGATTCTTCCAAAATCACATGTCTTCTTCAGCCAGAACATTTCATCAACCACATTCTCGCCATTCTGTAGGTAAGTACTCGTTTCTTTCTACTCGTTGTTAGCTCTAAATTTATGCATTATATAAACTGCATCCTAGCTTATCACTAAGTATGGGATTACAACCCAATAGACACTAGTCAATATTCCCAAACCTTTACTAAAAATCCTAAGTGTGGGATACCACATTAGGAACATTAGGGACAATGTTTGTCTAAGTGTGGGATAGCGGTATATACCTTTTAAATGTCATATCATAATAAGCATGTTACATAGATTTTTCTGTCCTTAAGCTAAATTTAGAAATTTTTAAACAAAAGAAAGCCTTCTAATTAAGTACTTTAGAAAATCTAAAACGTTTGTAATAAAAAGTAAGGCTTAATTAAGGTAGGAATTTTGTTGGGATGAAACGATTCTCTAAATGAGCATTTCATGACTACGCGAATTCAACCTAATCTGATTGTGGTGAGGCACCCAGATAAGGCCGTGAAAAGTATTCATTTTTAATGCTTCATTATTTTCCGTTGAGTGTGCCGATCTTTGTACTCGGAATTAGAACTTGTTCTTGATCTTCATTTTCGAGTAGCGAAATATAACATAGGTATAACTAGAAGAGCTAGGAATTTTTCGAAAACTTATCTTCCCTACACCATCATCATCCATTCCATCATCATCACCTATTCACCACCTACATTCATCATCCACCCAAGATAGAATTCCAACAATCCTAAAACCACCATACATGGATAAAACCTCAGAAAATGAGATCACTTCAAAAGAAAATTCTTGAAGATAGTACCTACAAGCATAATGGAAGAAACTTGGAAGTCTAACAAAGCGGAAATTCCTAGAGATGATATCCAAAAACAAAACGAGAGCAAAGACTCTAGATGATATCAAGATACATCTCTTCAAGGTTCTAAGCAAATGAGTAGAACTTATAAAGTCGAAAATCAAAGACCGCTGGAGATCGAGAAACCACCAAAATGATGCTTGTTTCATCAAGAAAGAAAATTCCCGATGAAAATTTATCGAAACCCCACGAGTGCTTCACAAAAATATTAGCACTCTTATCAATCCATTTTCGATATCACCAAATAAAGTCTTCAAAAAGACTATTTCACCCTTTCTGAAATAAACAACTTCAACACCACTCCACAAAACACCCTTTTCATTATCACCATTGAACAAATGACCTGGAAGCTATGGTTATCACCATCTTTGCACTAGTAACAAGAATTTTAATCTTGACCAAGCCTATGACGAAGAGTGCAACATGATTGGCTTTGAGCGATTTTAATTCTTAGATCTACTGAAACGACTCGTCCATATTATTATAAACGTGATACGCTATTCATTGGTCCCATAGCGAGGTATTTGACCGCTATATGATACGTTTTAGAAAATATTGCATTTGTTTCACAAAAAGGACACTATTATTATACATAATGCATGTTTTAAAGAAGTGGGAGATTATTTAAGAAATAATCCCCATAATACATCGGTTTTCAAATACTACACAAGTGACATACACTCGAATATAATACATGACAAATGTTTTATTGAATGCAACACTTCATTTAAACAAAAGCATGAGACTCCATGCACAACTTGCCCAGATAATGCAACAGCAGAAGACTTTCTTAAGGACCTGAGAATAAACATGCTTAAACAGTCAACACAAAGGTTGGTGAGATATATAGGTTTAAAGCTAGCATCGATATAAATATAGACCACAAGATTTCATAGTTACAAACATTTCAATAAAGATATTCTATAAGTTGTTGAGCGCTTCGGTAACCATACTTAACCATTAATGTTGCATATTCCCTTTATTATGAAATCTCCCTACACTGTACCAAATATAGTAAAAATGAAGTACTATGCAACCATTTACGATACTAGAGAGACTAGCCCGGTTGGGGTTGTCAAACCCGATAGATCTATCAATAGGATTCGCGTATACATGTTCTTACAATATGTAAATATTAGTTACCAAGCTATTAGGGAAGATATGCAAAGTGGTACAACTCAATGTAGAATATATTTTAAGTACTTGTGTCTATGGCGTAAAACATAAAATGCATGTATTCTCATCCCAAAATATTTGTGGAGTTTAAAAATGGGACTATATACTCACGGTAGTAAAAGTATATTAATAATAAGTTTTCAGCTTATTAAAAATATGGCCGTCGTCCTTGGATTCACGAACCTATAACAATAATAATGATTCAGATAATAATACGACATGTGAATAAAATAAAACAAGTTCATAGAATACTTATATATTAATTTTTAACATTTTTATGTTAGTAGTCCTTTGTTAGTAGTCCAAAATAGTCCGAAATGTCCAACAGTCCAATAATTGGTATATATATATAATCTTAGAATTACCCCATGACGTATTGTATACGTATTGTCTTTGCATCAACCCAGAGACGTATTGTATACGTATTGTCTTAGAATTTATCAAAACGTATTGTATACTTATTGTCTTAAGATTTATCAAAACGTATTGTATACTTATTGTCACGGAATGTACCAAGATTATTATATATATATATATATATATATATATATATATATACAATCTAGGAATTAACTAAGATTATAATATTTTGTTATACTAATAATATCATGTCCAAATATATATATAGGATATAGGAAAAGTTAGCAAGGATGGTTAATATAGTTTTTACAATATAAATTTCTTTCATACAACGTTAATTTTAGCAGATTTTGTTTTGCTCGCCAGATATTCATTAAAACTCCGTTTAAAGTGAATCAAATTGCTATGGATTCCTTAAGAAGTTATTTTTTCAAAAACAATTCAAAAAGTTCAGCCCATATATTAATATTCAGAGTTTTACCCTCTTTTTGTGCCGGTGGACAGATTTGGAAGAATCCCGGCACCCACCCAATATATGATTTTTGATAAAATACTTCCACTTTGTCTAAAATCATGAAAAAATACTGGAAGTCTTATTTACATATATTAACATATTTTCAAAGTCATAGCCTCGAACTCAAAGTCTAAGATAGGTTTTTAATTCCCAACCCAAAACAGCCCGCTTTTTACTGAATGGAGATTAAACAATACATGTTAAGTTTCAAGGTGTTCTTCATATGTACAAGTTATAAGTTTTTATATTAACTTAATATAAAATCATAATACATATATATAAGTTTTATTAGAGTTAAGTTAGAAAGATTAGATTAGTTCTTCAAACAAGTTTAGAATCAACTAAACTATGTTCTAGTTTATAAACTCTTATATAGATAGCTATAAACATATGAATTGAACAAGAGTTGAAGTAGAGTTTTTACCTCAAGTTTAGATTGTAAAGTTGCTGGAAAGAAGTAGTAGAACAAAACTTGAGAGAGTTCTTGTAAGTGTGTGTGAAAATTAGAAGTAAAATTTGGAAAATGAATGTGTAAAAATGAGTTAGAAATTGTGCTTATTTATAGGCTTGAAAATTTGGTTTTTAGTGAAAATATCTAAGATAAGTTAAAATGTATTATGTCATGGATGACATATTAAATTGATTAGGTCATGGATGATATATTACACAAATAATTGCATATTTCTATTGGTATATACCAATAGTAAATACTTCTAGAAGCTATGTATAATACGGGTAAAAAAATACCGTATGAATACGAGTTGAATTCTTGAGGAAATTGAACAAAAATACAAGTATAGCTATCCTTTATATGTATTGGTATATTATAAAGTGTATTCAATACTTGTAAGGATGTATTTACACTCGTAATACATTATATGTAAATACATTTTAACATAAGTTAATTACGTCGTTTAAATAGTAACATATATATTGTTCAAAAACTCTTTAAATTAGTAGTATGAAAATATATATATAATACTTTGTTAATATACTTAATGAGATATTTAACTATCATATTTTTAAGTTAAATCTCTATACACACACACACACACACACACACACACACACACACACATATATAATTAATACAAGTTATGACGTTCGTGAATCTTAAGAATATAAGGGTGGTCAACTACTTATGTAAAATTCTTTCCGGAGGTTCAAGACTTATTATAATTCATTTCTTATCAAGTGAAAATTATTAAATCATGCAAATAGTATAATCAAGTAGTCGAAAAAATCTGGGTCATCACATCTATAGGGAACCCTAAACACTTGTGTGATTGAGTGACCCGTGTGAGAAAGCCTAAACTTCATGTAACCTTCTCTCATGCTTGCAGAGATAATTACTACCTAATCATAGAAGACTGGTCCTTATTTTAAGCTCTTATAATAAAAATCAAACCGCTTAGACATATAGAACAGAAACATCAAAATATTTCTTGAAGATAAAATGAGAAATTTGATTGAGGACAAGCAAAGTGTGGGATATTTGATATCGGCTAAAAGTCACGTTTTTACCCCCGATATTTAGTCCTAAAAAATTATAGATATAATATATATCTCTGGAATTTGCTTTATTTTATAGGTCAAGTGATTACAAAGGCGATGCAAGAAGAATCGGCGAAAATGGGCTTAAAACAAAGAATCTAGAGCAAAAACGTTGAAAGACAAGTTACGACCTCAGAAACGAAGTTACGATCCAAGAAATCAGCAAAAACGACCAAGAAAGTCTTGCCACACGGCCTGCCCACACGGCCGGCCCATTGATAACACGGCTTGTCCAAGATGACCAGCATACGACTGCCTCACCTGGGCATGGCACCCATACGGCTTAATCACACGGCTGGGGCACACGGCCTGCCCATTTGGTATGGCGGTGTACACGGCTTGCCTACCAGGGATTTTTGGCTATAAATAAGCCACTTGTTTTCCATTTTTAACACAAACTTCCCACTTCACACTTCTTACTAAATACTTCATCTTAAACACTTTTGAGGCCTTCCCACCTTCGAACGGTAAATTTAGTACCCGAAGGCGAACGCCGAAGATCATGGTCAGGAGCTCTTTAGAGGTCGAAGTTGTCACTTTTGTACTTTTGAAATGCGCTTAAGCTACTGGCACTTTTATCCTCTTTTCTATCCGTTATAATGCTTTCTATTCCTATGATGATGGATGATATTGTTGCCAAGATTAGCGAGTAGTTATCTTTAAGTACTTGTTATGATGTAGTTAGTTACGATGCTGAAATAATAACTATATAAGCATCATGTCGTTGAGATGTTTTCCGATTATCATTTAAACTCAATCACTTTTACAACTAATAGAATGTGGTTATTGGCTCTGTTATTGAGAAGTCGCGAACCCCGATTCAGAGTACACTATATGTGTTACCCCTTGGTAAGAAACGCTGCCGGATACATTCAATCTTTCGTAATGGAAATTCTAACTGAGATACGTAGTACATGGTTGGCCCTAACCTATGCACTATGTAGTCACTAACATTTTAACACTGTAAGCATATGAGGAGGTACAATGGTTGTAGTACTCTATTCCTCTGCCGTGTATGGCCATGGAAGCTAATCTTCAGTGCAGATACAGTACATTACACCATACCCCGGTCTCAAGCATTGCACCCCGCTTGAGGGATTCTTGGTTAATTAAGGAACTGTTTGTTTAAAACCCATAAAGGATTGGACCGTTAGGATAACAGAACGTGTCTATAGAGGTTATTGTGTAACTTGGCCATGGTAATCTTTATGGTTCTTCTCTTTTAATTAAGGGCTTAATTGATTTAATAAGTCTAATCATTCACAAAAACATCAGAAACACATCATGTCTCTCACATCATGGCTTCTATCTTTACTCATACTTAAGAAAGTTTAGATCTTAAGGATCGCTAATATGTCACCTCACCGGGTTGCTTCTATTGATGAGCCGTCAGTGTTTGCATGTAGTTCATGTTTCTCGGGTGTCGGAGGTATGGGAGATTATTATCTATTCAGAATATTGAAGCCTAACGTATTTAAATAGTGACATGTTAGTGTTCTGAGAGGGGCGGTAGGACTAGTATAATGGGTTTAAGGTCATCACCTATTCATGAGCCGATGATATAGCTAAAACGGACGGTTTTGTTCGTACGGTGTCGTTAGGTCGCAGGGCGTCAAATTTGGTATAGCACAGAGAAGTTGTCGTTTAATTTATATTTTGTGGGGCCTAAATTTACTTTTAACTTTCTAATGTAGAAGGTGTAAGTTAACCTAGGGTCATGCTTTTGATTGGTTTAACGAATTGAAGATCAAGTGAATAATTGTCTTTTATTTAAATTACCTGGATAAAAGATAGTATTTGGTTTAAGTAAAAATCCTAATTGCAGAAAAGTAAATAAAGTGGGAGGATGTTCGGAGTGTGCAGATCAGGGAAATGTTGACCAAGATATCAGTTTGGGTTAGGGAAAGGTAATTATGTTGATATTAAAGCTTATGATTGAAATGGTGTAGATATGGTTGGATGAGCCAATTACACAGACCTACTTATCTCTAAACTCTCAGAGTTCTCGTCGAGCAGTGAAAAGTATGTCACGTGGTTGTATAATTGAAACGTGACAATACCTCGGAGGTTACCCTTAGTAAAGCACTAGGTTTATTAGTGAGTTGAGTTCTAATCCTAACCCTCGTTATCAGTTTGGTTAACTAAATAACAACGTGCCGTGTTGATTGAACACTGATCACAAACGAAAGGAGTCCGTCGGGTTAAGTTGATAAAACCTTAAATGAAAACTAACAACCATTTCATCATACTAATGAGATTAAACCAATACAAACGTTATACAGCATTAAAGTTGATATACTGAAAGTAAAGCAGATAGAAATCTAACAGGTACCTAGACAGTTGGTATGACTTAATCCTAGGGCAACAATCAAACAAGAACATGCAATAGGTTTGGATCATACAGTCAGGGCACTGGCTAGATCTTAATAGCTCCTAAGTGGTCTCTTTGGAACATTCAATAGGCATACTAGGTCATTCATGTCTCAATTCCTAGGTTCTGTGTCCTAAAAGCGCATTAAATGCCTCTCAGGAACTCCGGCCATACCGAGTTCATAGAATCTTCAGATACAGTATAACCAGGGGTCTTAATCCTATGAAGTAGCTAAGTTCATATAGGTAGACAAGTCCTGATCAGAACCTAGGTTGGTCAATCCTTAAGATACTAGCATACAAATCTATCAGACTTCCTAGTTCAGCATAATAACAATAATCGTAATAATTTAACATAATTACGCTAACCCAAACTTCTATCATGGCAACATACAGATTACTTAAGCTATCATGGTAATATCAGAACGCATTATTAAACATAAAAGGTAAGGATACATCTTTAATACAAAAGACAAGCGTTTCGGATAAAAACCTGAAAAGGCCGAAGAAATATGCCCGAGATCGCTGGGACTCGCCGGGATACCCTCCGAAAAATAAAAGCTAAGATAGCTACTACTAAAAACTAACCTAAAACTTG
Source organism: Rutidosis leptorrhynchoides (assembly GCF_046630445.1). Lineage (NCBI taxonomy): Eukaryota > Viridiplantae > Streptophyta > Magnoliopsida > Asterales > Asteraceae > Rutidosis > Rutidosis leptorrhynchoides. The sequence goes on along the minus strand of NC_092338.1, from coordinate 179,182,507 downwards.
AAAATATAAAATAAATTGTAAATTGAGTGTGTCTTGAAATGGATGGAGAAGGCCCTTTAAATAGACTAGATTTTTTTGCCTGCAAACGGCTGGCAGGCCGTTTGGCAGGCCATTTGCCAAGCCAGGCCATTTGCTTGGGCCGTTTGGCAGGCCATTTTTGAGCCAGGCAAGCCGTTTGGCAGGCTGTTTGGCTTGCCTGGTCAGCCTGATTTCCTGGATCGTAACTCGTCTTCTTGTCTTTCACCATTTTTGGTCTAGATTCTTCATTTTAGCTCCGTTTTACTTGATTCTTTTTGCATCGCCTTTGTAATTACTTAATCTACAAAATCAACTGACAAAGTGATTATTTTTGCGATAAAGTTTGGAACTTTATGGGTTTTGGAGCCTAATATCGGGGGTAGAAACGTGACTTTTTAGCCGATATCAAATACCCCACACTTAGCTTTGTTTGTCCTCAAGCAAATAGCGGGAATATAAGGATCTTTCTAATAGATTCTCCCTCGCCTATCCTTGGATCTTTTATTATGCCTTCATCAGAAGTCGTCACATCTTTCGAAAGTATTAGAAAAAGTTTCGAACTTCGATGGTTTTAGTCGCTAGGTTTCAATCGCGTCCATAATGAAAAAGGCGTACTTTCCAACTCTCAGATATAGAGTATACATGACCAGGCTTCTCACTAGCGCATCACTCATATCACTCAAGTGTTTAGGGTGCCCTAATCTGGTTGTGTTGTCGCTCAGAAACCAGTCGTGTAATAGTTCTCATCATAGGCTTGGTAAAGTATTGATATCTCCACCGGTTAAGTAAGGACCTCACTGATCTTCTTCCGAGGCATTCTTTCAAGAGGAAGAGGGGTTATAGGGTATGGAAATTTTATGGATGGGTGAAAGGTATCCAGATCTTTTGTTTTTCAGAGAGAATTGATAGATTTTGATTCTTCAGAGTATCCATTTTTTGGATAGAGAACGGCTTAAATTCCGTGAGAGTTTTCCTTGGAAGATGCGGATTTTGCTAAGACTTTGTCTAGAATTTTCTCGGCTCTTCTGGTAATTCTCCTCTGGAAACTTTTCGGGTTTTCTTGCCTTTATTAGAGACTTTGCTCTTTCATTCATCATCAATTTTTTTTTTTAGCATACCCTTTCTTCATAACTTTTGTCTTTCGTTCCTGGTGCCCAGAGAGGAAGTGATATTTCACGAAAATAGGTCTTTGACCTATCAAAAACAATCAGGGGTTTGGAATCTTTTAACAAGTGCTTTTGAAGCGAATTTTGATCGATCTATCTCTTCATCAATCTTTGGATCTTTTGATGAATGGAAAGGGGAGTGAAGGTGAATGGGTAGTGTATTTTTGGGAGTAAATTTGGGGTGAATATTTCTGATTCATCAACTCTTTGTGTGAGTTGGTCGGGTTTAATTTGCGTGGAGTGAAAACGGAAACGCATGGCTTTTTATCTTCTCTATTCAGAATGATTTTGGAAGGAGTATCGCACCTACACCACGTATGGCTCTTACTAACCATTGGCCTCGAAACGAATGTCAAAACCAAGTTCTAACTTGAACCATACACCGGCACGCTCATCAATTGAATTGACAAAGTACTGTAGATTTGATGGATCGTACACATACTTTAGGTCCAAAAGTCCTCACTTTTTGGGAGTAGGGGTCGTGCTTGGTCATATGTAGCCTTTAACATATTTTGTCGAAAGAAATCTTTTGATGTAAACCATGAGTTTTTAGCTTAATCGTTCCGTTCTAGTAAATGTTTCGAAAACTGATTTCTAGCAATTTTTATAGAATCTTTCGGGTAAAACGAGGTAAGAATTTTTTTTCGAAATTACCTATATATTCCTTGCTAGTTACTTTTAGACAAAAGAATTTTTAAAACTTTAGCGTTTTCACGGTTACTTGTCCTTAAACTTTTACCCAGTACCCCACACTTAGAGGAACATTGTCCCTAATGTTCTCTGAAATAGAATATTTTATATTTAATAAATTAAGGACAGTGCCTCTAGAAATCTCTGAGTTTGGTGCAGGGATGACCCAACACTTAGAGATTTTAGAGCGTGATAATTGAAAGAGATTTGAGGAAAGATTACTTCCCGACGTTTGTGCTTTCTACGGTCAGGGTCTCCTAATGCTGGAAAGAACCAGTCTTTTCAATAAAATTCTGCATGAAGAACAAAAGAGAAAGTCAACATTTCCACTATATATAACTTTTTCATACAATGCTTTAAAAAGATAAAATTAAAATTTAAATAAAGTAAAGTAGTCTACGGAATACTTTCCTGGCCAATGTGCTGAGCGGTGTCTGTGAAGTATCCAAAGAGATCATCATCCTCCTCAAGGGTCGGCAAATACTCTAACGGTTGCCCTATATCCAATTCGGGGCTTAGAAGCGTGTCTAGACAAAGGTTCGATGGCAACTCCAGATGCGATAAGCTCGAAAATGGCTCTTCCTCGGGGATGTTCCCGGTAATCTCAAAAACTTGAGCCGTGGGTGGCTCTACTGAGATGGGTACTATCACTAAGTAGCAGCCCTCTGGTGGCTTATGAATAGGGACCGTCTCCGTGACTGGGGGAGGTGAAATGGCTAGCACAGGTGGCGTAGTGGGAGCAGCGTGAGTCGGAACGGTGGCTATGGTGACTGAACAAACTGAGACTGGAGTGGAGTTCCTGGGGGTAGCTTGTCATGTCAGAGGGACACGACGTGCTAGTCTATATGACGAAGGGCCCAGTGTACCCTTGGGCATTCCTTCTCGATGAAGGTACGCTCTAAAAGTTCGGTAAAGTCTCTGCTGATCTCTAAGTACTACCCAAGTAACATCTGGATCGTTCAAGGTGGCTCCATAATGAATCACAGTTTGTGGCTCACGTGTCTCTGGTAACTCTGGAAACTCAGCTGGTCTCGATGCTAGATGTCGAGAGCGTCGCACTGGAGGGGCTGGTGGTGCCGTACTAGTGTCCCCCTCAACACTCTCAAGGATCATACGTTTTGGACCTAATTGTCCTGTGGATGGCCTAAACTGATCTGCAATGCTTCCTAAAGAGTAAACTCGGGGAGTTCTTCTCCTGCGAACTAGAATGCAATAAGAAGCTCCTGAACTTGGCATTTTTGCCTAAATACATTCAACAAACTTGTCAGTACTAAGTGCAAGTATGACGCTCAGGGTTAGTGCACAGAGATAGTATATTTGTAGACTGAAAATAATTTTGAAAATAAAATAAATAAAAAGGATAAGCAAGGGGTGCCTCCCAAGAGCGCTTTGTTTATCAAGTCTTTAGAGCTCGACTTTTCCAGCTAGATCTTCAAAATGGGTCGAAGGAGAAAAGGTGCTCCTCCATTTCGTGGTCTTCTAGATAAGCCTTTAACCGGTGGCCGTTGACTTTGAATTTGCCAGTGGGTCCTTCTAGTTCCACGGCTCCATGTAGAAAAGCGTGAATAACTTTTTATGGGCCACTCCATCTTGATCTGAATATTCCAGCGAACTTCTTGAATCGGGAATTAATGAGTAGAACTTTATCTCAAGGGGTGAACTTTGTAGGAATCAGTTTTGCATCATGCGTAAGCTTCGTTCGTTCCTTGTAGATATATGATGTCTCGTAAGCTTGGTCTCTTAATTCAGCGAGTTCATTCATTTGCATTTTTCGATGTCTAACGGTTACTGAAGGATCGAGGTTACAGGTTTTCAGTGCCCAGAGAGCTTTATACTCTATTTCCAGCGGAAGATGAAAAGCTTTTCCATATATCATTCGGTAGGGTGTAGTTCCTAGGGGATTCTTATAGGCAGTCCGGAATGCGCACAGAGCATCATCTAGTTTCGCGGCCTACTTATTCCCATGATGGCCGACGGTGCGTTCTAGAATTCTCTTGAGTGCTCTGTTAGTGACCTCTGCTTGACCGTTTGGCTGCGGATGATCGGCAGTGGACATGTTGTGGGTAACTCCGTATTGTTGCATCACTTTCATAAAATGGGTGTTACAAAAGTGCGTGCCTCTATCACTTATTATAGTGCGGGGAGCTCCGAATCGGCAGAAGAGTCTCTTCAGGAAGTTGGTGACGACTTTGGCATCATTAGTTGGAAATGCTTGGGCTTCGACCCATCTGGAGACGTAATCTACTGCTACGAGGACATATTCTTTCCCATTAGACTTAGCGAATGGCCCCATAAAGTCTAATACCCATATATCGAAGATCTCACAAGCTTGGATATTAGTCCGAGGCATCTCATTCTTCATAGAGATAATACCTTGCCTTTGGCATGCGTCGCAACGCTTTACAAGCTCTTGCGCATCTTGGAATATAAATGGCCAATAAAATCCTGATTCGTAGACTTTTCTTGTGGTTAAGTTTGCTCCATGATGACCTCATGTTGGTCCATGGTGACATTGGTGAAGAATCCCTGCTGCTTGTTTCTCATCTACGCACCTCCTGATTATTTGATCAGGGTAAATTCTAAACAGGTATGGATCTTCCCAGTAGTAGTACTTGGCATCCCTGAAGAACTTCCTTCTTCGGGATGTGCTCATTCCCTTTTGTACTACTCCAGCAACTAGGTAGTTGGCTATGTCAGCATACCAAGGGGTATCTGTAAATTGCGATCCTATGTTAGCTTCTCCTAAGCTCATAAGCTGTTCTTCCGGAAATTTGTCTCTGATATCTTGTTCAGCAAGTTGTTCCATTGTTGGGTTCTCCAAATGACTGAGATGGTCTGCTGCGACGTTCTCTGCTCCTTTATTATCTTTAATCTCAGTATCGAATTCTTGTAGGAGTACGATCCATCGTAGGAGTCTCGGTTTAGCGTCTTGCTTATTGAATAGATATTTAAGGGCTGAGTGATCTGTGTAAACCGTAGTTTTGGACAGGATGAGATAGGCACGGAATTTGTCGAAGGCAAATACTACAGCTTGCAGCTCCTTTTCCATGGTGGTATAATTCTATTGAGCTCCGGTTAAGGTTTTGCTGGCGTAATAGATTGGATGAAAGTGCTTATCTGTCCATTGTCCTAGTACAGATCCAACTGCGAAGTCACTTACATCACACATGATTTCGAATGGTAAACTCCAATCGGGAGCGATCATGATGGGCGCATGCGTGAGCTGTTCCTTCAGATAGTTGAATACTTTTCTGCATTCTTCATCGAAGATAAACGGAACTTCCTTTCCGAGGAGATGAGTGAGAGGTCGAGTGACCTTCGAAAAGTCTTTAATGAAATGTCGGTAAAAACCGGCGTGTCCAAGGAATCTCCTTACTGCTTTTATAGTGGTAGGCTCTGGAAGTTTTGTAATAGTCTCAATCTTAGCCTTATCAACTTCTATTCCTGCTTTTAAAATCTTATGTCCTAAAACTATACCTTCTTTAACCATGAAGTGACATTTTTCCCAATTCAGAACTAAATTTAAATCCTCACACCGGGTGAGCATCTTGTCAAGGTTAGAAAGACACGAATCAAAGGTACTACAAAAAGCTAAAAAGTCATCCATGAAGACTTCCATACAACATTCAATCATGTCGTGGAATATTGCTACCATGCATCGCTGAAATGTAGCTGGTGTATTGCATAACCCAAAGGGCATGATAGGCGAATGTTCCATAAGGATAGGTGAAGGTTGTCTTTTCTTAGTCCTTTGGATCGAGAGGAATTTGAAAGTAGCCCGAAAAACCCTCAAGGAAACAATAGAATTCATTTCTTGATAGACGTTCCAACATTTGATCGATGAAAGGTAACGGAAAATGATCCTTCCGGGTTGCATCATTAAGTTTACGATAATCTACGCAAACCCTCTAACCGCTGACCTCCCGTGTTGGAATAAGTTCATTATTCTCATTTTGGATTACAGTCATTCCTCCTTTCTTGGGTACGACTTGAATAGGACTGACCCATAGTGAATCGAAAATGGGATTGATCAGACCGGCGTCCAGAAGTTTGATTACTTCTTTCTTGACGACTTCTTGAATTATAGGATTGACCCTTCTTTGCCTCTGAACTGATTGTCTGAAATCATCTTCCATGAAGATCTTGTGGGTGCAATAGTTGGGACTGATTCCTTTAATGTCGGAAATCTTCCAAGCAATTGCTTTCTTATGTGATATCAGAACTTGAATCAATTTCGCCTTCTCATGTGGCGTGAGGTCTTTTGCGATGATTACAGGGAGTTGCGATTCTCCTTCTAAGAATGCATACTCCAGATGTTCGAGTTACTTTTTCAATTCTAATTCCGGAGGTTCCTCGATAGATGGCTTCATTCCAGCTATTTCTGCTCTGTCTAATGAGTCATACCTCTCTTGGAATTCTAATTCTTCCTCCTTAATAACGTTCACTGATGCGATCTTTTCTTTAGTTCTGGAAATTGTCCTTCTTAAATCTTATTCTTCAGAAACGTCTTCTTTAGTTTTGAAGATGGGTTCAGGACTCTCTGCACAGTCTTCTTTTGATTGGGGTTCCTGAAATGAAATCTGTTTCTTCATTCGGTCTTCTCCGTAATAGAGGTAGGGGAATGCTTTGACCTAGTTGTAACAACCCTGATTTTTCCGTTACTTTCGTTAACCTTCCGTTAGTTTATTTAACGGCGATTATTTAACTTTTATGTGTTTACGTGTATTAAATGCGTACTTGACCTTTGGAGGGTTTCAATAATTGATATGGGTTGATATTAATTCAAATAAATATTTCGGATAATGAAAAACGATAAAAACGATACGATTTTGATAATAGCTTTTTGAGCAACGAAACGCTCGGGTTTATATTAATAATTAATTTAATTAATTATTAACTTTTAAAAATATTTAATTTATTGGGTTTTAATAAATTAAGCGATTGGTTGCGTTTAAAGATCGGATTAGCGTTCCGGGCCTTCGGTACGACTAAACGACACTTAAAACGGACCACGAATACACGGAATTGCAAAACGAGAGCCCGGGAACCCCATGTGGGCCATATTCGGCCGAACCCCCCTCCCCACCCCCTTATTTGTTAATTTTAATTTAATGGAGGGACTTAATTGCAATTAGGGGTATTTTGTCCATGTATAAATTAACTAGTAACTTGCATTCTTTCCCAAAACCTAAAAATACAGTCGATCTCTCCCTCCCTGGCTCCTTTGGCCGTCGACATCATTACCATCACCATCACCATACCATCAATTTTCAATTTTTAGATAAAACCTTGAACACGAAAGTTGCAATTCTCGATCTCCTCTACGCGTTGGTGTATTTAATTTAGCTATCAAAGGTATAATTGCATGAACCCTAATTCTTAAGAATCTGATTTTCATGTGAGTTTCATAGTTATGTTGTCAATTGCTCAAGTCTATACGCGTAAGTGTTAATTGTAATCGTTATTTTGATTGTTTGATGCGCTAGGGTTTAAAAACGAATTTGTATTTGTTTGATCAGAAAAATTAAGTTTTTCAAATGTTAATTATTATCTTATAATCAGATTCCTTACAAAAAACTATTGAGTTTAGGCTTTGGATTCGCTTGATTTCGTTTCCGTATGATTAAGTTATGTCGATTTGAATTATCGTTGTGTTTTTGTTGCTTGATCAGAAATCTGGTATTGATAGAAAATGAATTGGCATGTGAGACTTATACCACTAGAAATATAATTTAAAAACACTCAAGTTAGACTAGGATATCATGTCATTTGCTTATGTATAGCCAGAGATATGCTAGAATTAGTGTAAATATAGTTTTATACAGCACTTGCATGAAAATAATGTTGTATGATAAAATGTGTTAACTTCTGTGATTGAAGCTTTGCATATTTGAAAATTAGACAAAAATTAATTCATCTTTCATGTAGATATCATAGTCTAATTGTATCTAGATCTTCGGATAATCGTATGCGAATGTGACTAACTAAAAGAGAATCGAATCTGTAAACTGAACACGGTTTTATACTTTGTGAATTTTGTGTATTGATTGAGAATGTATGCTTCTGGAAAATGAAACTTAACATGATATGTGACTTATTCTTAGTTTATGTCAATCTCTGAAACCTTATGCATTGGGCACAATAGAGCCATACTTTATGTGAATTCTGATTTGAACTGAAAACTGAATGATCAACTTGCACGAATAAACTGTACGAATTGGCTACACAAAAGTGGCTAGATTTTTTATATGTGTTACTTTGATTTGTCCTTGAACTATGTCCACTAGTCTTGTATCAATTGCATGTTTCTAAATCCAGTTATAGCCAAAATGAAATCAGTGCGCGGTCAGAAACTGACTGGGCAAACCCCAAATGTATTCCTTCTGATTCCTAACATTTAATTGTCGTATGAGTCCCTGGCTGGACTTTTTGGAATCGATTTTGAGTCTAATTATGATCTGGAGTTTTTCATATTTAATTAAATTTTGTACTATGAGATAATATGCTAAGTATGCTACGTGTTCATAAATTTTATGCATAACGATAAACTGAAATTGTGAAAATGATTATTCATGACCTAAAACATATTGTTTGACTTAGGTTTGACTTATTGACCAATATTTGACATGAACCGACTGATTTTGAGTTTAGTTGACCACATTGACCAAGTTTGACTTTCGGTTTGACTTCGGTTGACTTTGTTTGACTTGCATGATATAGTTGACTTTTACTTTAAATTGCGTCGAGTCAAGCAATAAGACAACGTACACTATGAAACCACACTTATATAAGATACATATATTGACCAACCTACATACGTATACTTAGGTTACATTACTCGGATCTAAACCGTACAAGTCATTTGTCTTTCATTCCGAGCTTATTCAAAGGTGAGTCTACAGTCCCGCTTTTTACACGTTTTCAGGGATGAGAATACACGCTGTTATATTTAAATTTTCAATTACTTTTATATTGACATGAGTACTACACATATACATAATGAGTTTGTTCAAAAAGCCTCTAGCTTGAATATTTTTAATACCATCGGTGTAAGCACAATTTAGATGGACGGATCAGTTAGGTTGACAACCTCAACCTCTATAAAAGCAATGGTGCATTTATTTTGAACATTAAATACATTTGAACAAGTGTATAACATTTTATGAGGTAAGGTCAGGTGTAGTGGTTTCTATACTCAGGTTAATGCTAGTATTCAGGTGCTCGGTTTATGCAAGCGATAGAATCTCGTGGTCAAGGAAACTAAATTATTTTTCTGATAACTGTTTTTCAGATACTGTTACATTATTTTAAACCTGTAGATTCACCAACATTATTTGTTGACCTGTTTTTGCGTGTTGTTATTCTCAGGTCCTTAAGAGGTATGCTTCCGCTGTGTTTGCTGCATGTCTGGCCGTGGAGTCAGCATTTGATTTTAAAGAACATTATTTACTTTCGCATTTAAAACTTTTATACTGTTTAAATACTGTTAGCTTGTGGTTATGATCACAACAGTGTTTCTATTTTGGGATTTCTGACTTTTGTTTTTGAAAGTTATTAATTTAAATAAAATTAAATGCGATTGCTTTAAACGTCTCATATAGAGGGCGTAACTGTTAACTGTAGGACCGGAATTAACACGCCGTCAGATGGTATTTTGGCGGGGTGTTATAGTTGGTATCAGAGCTGATTTAACTGCGTCTAAAGCATGACCGGTTAACGTTCCGAGGATTCGGTTTTGGTTAACGGCAACGATTTTGGGCGGGTTAATCGTAGAGGGGGTTCTCACAGTGTAACCTGTGACAAAGCATTGGCTCTTACCCCTTGCGATCCCTTGCAGTTAAGGGTTGGCCGGCTTGGCAGAGATGCGGGCTGTAAAATCAGTGTCTGAGGTACGCTCAGTGGTCACCCTGTTAACAGGAAAGGCACTAGGTGGGTTTCTACCCCAACTATAATGTTATTATAGTTGGTATCAGAGCTGACGGTTCATAGGGAAACTAGGACTTGCATTAGTGTGTCTGATTTGGTCATTAGGATGCCTTGATGAGTCTAGACTACGACCGGGACTTAGTCATTACATGAGTACTTTGTGACTAAAATTATTTACTTGACTAATCTGTTTTGTTTGTGTTCTTGTACTATGAGTTAGATGTCACAGGATTCAGGAAGCAGTGACAGCGACTCCAGTGTGGCTGAGGTGAATGCTTCAGCCCCAGCACCAGCACCTGCTCCGCATCGGATACCTAACCATCCCGTGAACCTTTATGCATTGGATTTGGTTCATACCAACCGCAACAGGGATATTGTTGATCGTGTTAATGCTTTGAGCGATATTACTAGGACATATCCGCACCCCGATGATCTAGAGAGGATGGAGGAAAGAGTCACATGTATAAATACTTATACATACGAGGCTGAAGCAAGGTTCGTTGAGATGGCGAGATTGATAGCAGCCTTAACTGCCAGGGTTACTGCGTTAGATGTGACGTCCTCCAGATAGGGCCTGGGAGAATAACGTCACTAAATATATCAAATCACAGTTGTATAAACGAGAACGACTCTATATGAGACGTTTTATTGATTTTTACAGCGGAAGATAAATAGATTACATTGTATTTAATGAACAATGCATTAAATGTCTTTAATTGGTATGATATGTAATGAAGACTCCAAGCATGGCAAGCAATCATCATCAAAACAGCAGATATACAGCGGAAGCAATATTTAAGTACCTGAGAATAAACATGCTTAAAAAGTCAACACGAAGTTGAGTGAGTTCATAGGTTTGTCATAAACAATAATTTCAGTAATAGATATAGACCACAAGATTTAGTTTGTAAAGTTGATCTCCCGCAGGATCAAAAGTTATGTCAGTGCGTGATATTTAGACTAAACGTTGTTTGCCCCGTGACAAGTTGTTCTGTCCTTGTCGTTTTAATTTCATTATTAAGTAATACAAAGACTTAGTCAAATGTATCGGGGACGTTACTCCCGATAGGCCTATCCCCAATAATTAAGAATGCCGCAGCAATTAAAAATATCACTGTAGGGACTTAGTCGGACATAGCCGGGTATAGCATAGTTTAATAGTTGGTACTGATATTTAGACTAGACTTTCAAGTTTTCCTCGTAATAAGTTATCGTTTATACTTGTCGGTTGGGGACTTGCTGGTCATAGCCCAACATATCACAGTTTAATAGTTGGTACTTGTATTTAGACCAGACTTTCAAGTTTACCCCGTAACAAGTTATCGTTTATACTTGTCGGTTGGGGACTTGCTGGTCATAGCCCAACATATCACAGTTTAATAGTTGATACGTGTAAAACAGTTATAAAAGTTGTGCATGTATTTTCAGCCCAAAAATGTAAAGAGTAAAAGGGATCATATGAAACTCACATTAAATAGCAGTTGAAGTATTCTACACAAGAAGGAAAGTAAAGCAAGTAAGTGATCTGGATATCAACCTTGAGGTATAACGTTTGATTAGTTAATGTCTAACTTGACATAAAGTACATTTATTAATATAGTAACTATATTGCCAGTGACGATTTTCGAGAAAAGTTCCTATTTCTCAAAAGTTTCTATTTTTGAAAACCTACTATTTATGAAAAACTTCCACTTATAGTAAGCTTCTAGTTTAAGAATGTTCGAGTTATAATTCTTAACAAAGATGTTGTACAATCTCGCCCAAACTTCGTCGCTAACATGCAAGTCACTCGAATGATCTATTGTTACCGAGCGGCCCAGGATCTCTTGATCAGAATCTAAGTCTTGGCATTCGAGATCCACAAGCGTCCCATAATGGTAACAAGGATCACCCTAGGCCACAAGTAGCGGTGATGTTTGTAGTCTTTGTACGCTATCTTTAATTATAACCTTCACGTTAGGTGCGTATATACATATATATTCATTAATTCGATTTTAATTATAACTCCTATATATTAATTCATAAAAAAGTACTTTTATAATTTTTAGTAACATATATTACTAATTATAACATGTTATTTATTTTAATTTTAATTGCATATAATTTATAACATTATTTACATGTTTTGGTAAAAAAATAATAAAAAAGTAAATAGTAAAAAGTAAAAAGTAAAATGTAAAATGTAAAAAGTAAAAAGTAAAAAGTAAAAAGTAAGAAAAGAATACTTACTAGTAGTAATTCTTCAAAGAGAGAATGAGAGAAATTTTAGTGTGAGTTTGAATGAGAAATGAGGGGTATTTATACTTGAAAAAATTAGGTAAAAAGAATAAAATAATTAAAAGAAAAAGAAATATTTTAATTTTTAATGGGATTTTAAAATTCAAAAATATTAAATGTTAGGTCATGGGATAATGCACAAAATAAAATAATAAAATTAGTTTTCCATTATAATTTTTAATTAAAAAGTAATTTGTTTATTTATTTTATTAAAAAAATCATTTATTTTAAGGATTTTTTATATATTTTTTTAAAATAAACAAATTGATTTACTACCTTTCCAAGAATATTTGTCAATATTTTTTTTATTCATAATAGCAATACAGATAATAAAGATATTAATTATTGATATCTTATTTAAAAAGGATATTAATAATAATAATATTAATATATCAAATTAATGCGTAATTATTTACAAATAATTGTTCGTGAATCGTCGGAATTAGTCGAGGTTAAATGAAATCATATAAAGATTTTTGTTTAAATTTTGTCGGAAATTTACGGGTTGTCACAGTATCCCCCTGTTAATAGAAATTTCGTCCCGAAATTTAGTTGTTGCCATCAGTCGGTGTTGTTTGTAAACAGGTGAGGATATTTTTTGTTTTATTTGGTCTTCACGTTCCCAGGTATGCTCGGGACCTTTCGTGAATTCCAACTAATAGGATATTGTTTTGTTTCTAGCGTTTAAATCTTACGATCCATAAATTCTACGAAGTGCATTTTATTATTAATGCGGAGATTATCTAAAGGATTTAACAAGAGTGTCATTGATTAGGTTTTCCTCAGAAATAGATGATGACGTTATACAAGCATTTCAATATACATGAAATGTGTGATGAATAATAGTGAGCTTATTTATTCTTGAGCGTTTATGCCACAATATTAGGGTAGACAAAATAGAGAGGAGTTCATGAAAATCATAATCATGAAATTTGATAGAGATCGTCATTCTTTACAACAAGAATGATGAATATGAGTTGAAAAATAGAGTTTTATCGACAATAAATAATATGGATAAAACGATTCGATTATAGAAAGAGTATAAATGAAACTATCACAAAAGAGTGAAATGAGGAAATTAAATGTTCACCTTAACTTTTGATATGGTTAAAGTTGATTTCTGGAATTCAAGGGATTTAAAGAAATCTTCATAATCTTTATAAGATTTGATTCTCCGGTAATTAAGAAAATTAGGATTTTCTTTAATTAAATGCGGTGAATTGTCTCGATTGCTGTGTCTAGAATTTGGCTATAAATTAGCTTCTTTCGTTTAATTATCTTCACTACTTCTATATTTTCTTCCTCAATTCATACTTCCAAAAGATTTCTTAATATGCTCAATCCAGTTCTTGTTCTTGACCTTATATTGGTTATCGCCACAATCTTCCTTCTTTTCCAACTCCCACCAGAGGAGTGTGTTTACTTCTATTATGCTCTAGGATTTATCGTGTTTTTAGTTCTCCCGTGTCTTTATATTGCTATATGCATTGATATACACAGTTTGTAATTTTGGTATTGTTATCGGGCTTTATATTTTCCCTTATTTGTCGAAGCTCTTTGCCTTTTTATTCTCCTCTCGACTCTAAGTAAAGCGAGTAATGGTCCAGAATTTGTAGGTATGAAGTTTCGAATGAACATAATGTTCTAAGCAGGAAGGAACATAATATCATGATTTAATTTGTTATATTACAATAATTACTGAGGATAGAACTATCAAGAATATATGTTCTTGATATGTTTAGAGATTAAGTAGAATGTAAGAGTCATGTAACATGGCAAATGATGATTAATAAGTCTATGAATCATCATCTTCCATTAAAAATTTAGCATGACTTACTGTAATATAATCGCGTTGGCCTGACGTCATTATATTATACTAACTCATGCTTCAATTCCCAACACTTCTTCAAAACATTTATAATTTAAACTTGAATTTTACATAATATAGAAACTAAAACAGTTTCCTTTATTATGTAACAAAGATATCGCAAAGAGATAATTTATTGCGGACAAGAATAGTTATGAAGATATCTTCAGAAACATCGAGGATATTTATGATGAAAGATACGATGATATCTTAGAATTTTCTAAGATCAAATGATAATGAGGAAAGTTCTTCTGTAAGGATTTAAGATAAGTAAGGAGCAGGGTAATTGCTAATGATTTCAGCAGATACTGAATCATCTAGATTCTTTGAATACAGGTTTAGTCCTTGAGATTTATCCACAGCTTCCTTCATGTTTTGCTCAATCCGTCTTTCAATACCAGATTTTCTTTTGAGCTTTTCCAACGCACAATTATTTATTATCAAGCTTCTGGTCATTAAGACCATCTACGGCCTTTGCTGCTTCATCAGCATTATTAGGGTTAACGAATCTGAATCGTTAGTTATAGTTCTAAGGTGTTTTCAAGAATTTTGAAGAATGTACAATGTAACATATTAATGTGAGATATAAATATTTCTTGGGTATTACCTACCCGTTAAAATATTTTCACCATCAACAGTTTGTACAACAGAATATTTAATTACAATCTTTATGATAATTTTCCTTCAGATGTAATCATGGATTTAATGAGTTAATATAATATTAAACTCATTTGATTTGAGGTTGGAACAAGAATAAATAATCTCCAAAAACTTTTAGAAACTACATATTCTCTGCAGAGTATTTCTTCAATGTAGTTATGAATCAATACTTCTTCGTTTGTTGTTACTGGTATTCCTTGGTATCTATGGTGCGTATGATGTTGATGCTCGTGGCATAGACTGTGATGTTGAGGCTTGTGATGCGGATGTTGTTGTTGATGAAGCTGATGGTGCTGATGTTGTTGCTGATACTGATGCAACTGCTGATGCTTATAATGCTTGCTGTGTTGATGATGTTGGCGGTACTGTTGAGGCTGTTGCTGATTCTGGTAGTGCCGTCGGTGCTGGTGATGTTGACGATACCGCTGGTGGTGTTGCGGTTGCTGTTGGTATTGCTTGTGGTGTTGATGATGTTGGTGATGTTGGTGGTACTGATGGTTGCTGGTGTTGCTTGTGGTATTTGGGTAGTAGGTGTGAGCCTAGCTTCAAAATCGTGCACTGTTTCCTCCAGGGTTTCTACTTTACGCTCGAGTCTATGGATTTGTTCTACCCATTCCTCCATAAGGTTTGTCAATTCTTGATATTTAGTTCGAAGTCTTCTAACTTCTTCTAATAACCCTATCTGATTACAATTTGGGAGTAAAGGATGAATACTATCTTTGACTACGGTAAGACAACCTTCGAGGCAGAAAATCCTTGCGAAAAGAGTGAAAACGGTATTGCGAACAGGTTCATCGTTAAGCGGATCGAGTACTCCGACGTTTGGTGGTAAGTTTGGCTCGTGATAAGGAGTACCTTCTTCATTTCTCCATAGGGTGACTATTTCGCGAACCCATCCCCATTTTCTGAAGAAATCACGGTAATTGATCGGTGGGTGTGCTCCCGTTACGCTATCTTCGGTGCTAGAGGAACTTGAGGAATCGGGTGAGAAATCCATATTATGTGTTTGGAATAAGGGTTTGATTTGAAATGGGTGTTGAATATTAAATGATATATTCGTCTCCTTGAATACATATATATAGCAAAAAGGTTTCCATAATTTACGGAGAGAATTTAGGAAAAGCGTTAGACAAAGTCTATCGGGATAGATATGATAAGATATGATTTGTCTATACTCCATTTATATAATAATGGCGGTATGATGTGTCGAGATTAAAATGATAAATATGTAATCAGATCAACTTTCAATTAAAGACATTTTAATCCGATCTTCTCGTTTTCACTCAAAATAAACAACAAAAAACGTTAGGGGCTTGAGCTATAGGATCCTTTAAATCGGTAATCCAAACACTTCCATTCTAGAGTTTCGTAGACGTCACCCGTCAAGAAAATTCAATGATAAAAAATAATGAGAAATCAAAGATTTTTAAAGTAATGAATATGAATAGTAGAGATTTCAAGAATCATGGTTAATGTTTCATGTAATACACAAAAACCATGATAAATGACAAGGAATGTCGATAATTTCGGAAATCATGGTGTCGTATTTAAATGTGATGGCGAGATTTGATAGTACTTAGAAAAGTGATTAGAGTTCTTAGATTGGCTTGGCATTCTAAGATAAGTAAAGTTTCTAAAGTATAGGGTAGCATTTAACAGTTAAAGGCAACAATTAAAGGCACTATGGTCAAGGATAGTTGTAGCCCTACATTGCTAAGGTATCTAATTGTATAAGGTACACATAAAATGCAATCCTGGTACTCTACAACAACCTGCTCTGATACCAATCTGTGACGTCCTCCAAATAGGGCCTGGGAGAATAACGTCACTAAATATATCAAATCACAGTTGTATAAACGAGAACGACTCTATATGAGATGTTTTATTGAGTTTTGCAGCGGAAGATAAATAGATTACATTGTATTTAATGAACAATGCATTAAATGTCTTTAATTGGTATGATATGTAATGAAGACTCCAAGCATGGCAAGCAATCATCATCAAAACAGCAGATATACAGCGGAAGCAATATTTAAGTACCTGAGAATAAACATGCTTAAAAAGTCAACACGAAGTTGAGTGAGTTCATAGGTTTGTCATAAACAATAATTTCAGTAATAGATATAGACCACAAGATTTAGTTTGTAAAGTTGATCTCCCCCAGGATCAAAAGTTATGTCAGTGCGTGATATTTAGACTAAACGTTGTTTGCCCCGTGACAAGTTGTTCTGTCCTTGTCGTTTTAATTTTATTATTAAGTAATACAAAGACTTAGTCAAATGTATCTGGGACGTTACTCCCGATAGGCCTGTCCTCAATAATTAAGAATGCCGCAGCAATTAAAAATATCACTGTAGGGACTTAGTGACATAGCCGGGTATAGTATAGTTTAATAGTTGGTACTGATATTTAGACTAGACTTTCAAGTTTTCCCCGTAATAAGTTATCGTTTATACTTGTCGGTTGGGGACTTGCTGGTCATAGCCCAACATATCACAGTTTAATAGTTGGTACTTGTATTTAGACTAGACTTTCAAGTTTGCCCCGTAACAAGTTATCGTTTATACTTGTCGGTTGGGGACTTTTTGGTCATAGCCCAACATATCACAGTTTAATAGTTGATACGTGTAAAACAGTTATAAAAGTTGTGCATGTATTCTCAGCCCAAAAATGTAAAGAGTAAAAGGGATCATATGAAACTCACATTAAATAGCAGTTGAAGTATTCCACGCAAGAAGGAAAGTAAAGCAAGTAAGTGATCTGGATATCAACCTTGAGGTATAACGTTTGATTAGTTAATGTCTAACTTGACATAAAGTATGTTTATTAATATAGTAACTATATTGACAGTGACGGTTTTCGAGAAAAGTTCCTATTTCTCAAAAGTTTCTATTTTTGAAAACCTACTATTTATGAAAAACTTCCACTTATAGTAAGCTTCTAGTTTAAGAATGTTCGGGTTATAATTCTTAACAAAGATATTGTACAATCTCGCCCAAACTTCATCGCTAACATGCAAGTCACTCGAATGATCTATTGTTACCGAGCGGCCCAGGATCTCTTGACCAGAATCTAAGTCTTGGCATTCGAGATCCACAAGCGTCCCATAATGGTAACAAGGATCACCCTAGGCCACAAGTAGCGGTGATATTTGTAGTCTTTGTACGCTATCTTTAATTATAACCTTCACGTTAGGTGCGTATATACATATATATACATTAATTCAATTTTAATTATAACTCCTATATATTAATTCATAAAAATACTTTTATAATTTTTAGTAACATATATTACTAATTATAACATGTTATTTATTTTAATTTTAATTGCATATAATTTATAACATTATTTACATGTTTCGGTAAAAAAATAATAAACTGAAGTAAATAGTAAAAAGTAAAAAGTAAAAAGTAAAAAGTAAAAATTAAAAAGTAAAAAGTAAGAAAAGAATACTTACTAGTAGTAATTCTTCAAAGAGAGAATGAGAGAAATTTTAGTGTGAGTTTGAATGAGAAATGAGGGGTATTTATACTTGAAAAAATTAGGTAAAAAGAATAAAATAATTAAAAGAAAAAGAAATATTTTTATTTTTAATGGGATTTTAAAATTCAAAAGTAGTTTTCCATTATAATTTTTAATTAAAAAGTAATTTATTTATTTATTTTATTAAAAAAATCATTTATTTTAAGGAATTTTTTATATATTTTTTTAAAATAAACAAATTGATTTACTACTTTTCCAAGAATATTTGTCAATATTTTTTTTATTCATAATAGCAATACTGATAATAAAGATATTAATTATTGATATCTTGTTTAAAAAGGATATTAATAATAATAATATTAATATATCAAATTAATGCGTAATTATTTACAAATAATTGTTCGTGAATCGTCGGAATTAGTCGAGGTTAAATGAAATCATATAAAGATTTTTGTTTAAATTTTGCCAGAAATTTACGGGTTGTCACATTAGAGGCGGAACGTAATAGGCCGAGGAATGATGGACCTGCCTTCGGTACCCGACAGAAGAGGAAGTGAAGGGTCGTTGACCATGAGCTTCTTTTCCTTTTCCATCCGCCATACTTTCTTTATATAAGACTTACCGGGTGTTATAAACCGGGCTATTAGCACATTATGTTTATTGTTTAGTTTACTACTTTGGAATTGGGTTTATCACTTCCGGATTTTTGTTTATATTAATGGTGGATTATGCTATTAGTAACTATTATCTTTTATTGCATTCGGTAATATTCTGTATTTAGTAACTTGTATGATCATAATACTTGTGTTATGTTATACTACTACTATTGCCATTAATGTTAC
The DNA here is from genome assembly GCF_046630445.1 of Rutidosis leptorrhynchoides. NCBI lineage: Eukaryota > Viridiplantae > Streptophyta > Magnoliopsida > Asterales > Asteraceae > Rutidosis > Rutidosis leptorrhynchoides. Next base: position 179,163,578 of record NC_092338.1, on the reverse strand, counting down.
TACTTAGTGTTACTACTATCACTACATAACACTAGTACCACTACTACTACCACTAGTGTTAATACTGACACTACTAACACTACTTACACTACTTCTCACTACTAGCGAATCTTTTCGTACTATTATTTACTAGTCTTCAACACTCGTTGCTAGTATATTTTTAATAACTCTATTTTTCATTGATCTTACCTCGATGTATCGTTTGTGTAGAAGGAGGCCATGTTTACTACTGAAATGCTCGAGGCTCAATTGGAAGAACTCATTCACCAGCGTGTGACGGAAGCTCTTATAGCTGCAGGTTTTGATTGCACGATTGAGAAATACTGTCCCCAACGAGAGCGGATAAGATGGGAAAATGAACTTCTGAACCTAAGGGTCATTGGAAACGACATTGCTAGTTACACTAACCAATTCCGGGAGCTATCGTTGCTTTGCCCACATTTGGTCTCATCAGTGGAAAGAGCAATCGAGAGGTACATGTCGGGATTGCCGATGGAAGTGTTTGGTTTTGTCCTTTCCCATCAACCAAAGACAATACTCGGAGTCGTGAACATGGCGATAAATAGAATGAAGCAAGTGAGCCGATTGGAAGGAAAAGAGATACCTGTTATAGGAAATGAAGTTAATGGGAAAAGGAAACGATGTGAAAATTATACTGGAAATCTCGCACAGAATCAAGGTGAGAAGCAAGAGATGCCCCGTAACTTTGAGAAGGGATCTTCATCCAACACGAATTACAAGGGAAAACTACCATTGTGTGGAAGATGTGGAAAGCACCATCGTGGGGAATACAAAGTGCTGGCCTGTACCAAGTGTAAGAAGTTTGGTCATTTGTCAAAAGATTGCAAGGTTAACCTCAACGGCAACACCAACAACAACAGCACTGCAAGCAACGTGAACAATGCTAATGGTGGTAAGAACTGTTATGGTTGTGGACAGCCGGGTCATTTCAAGAAGGACTGTCATAAGAACAACAATGGAAATGCTCGAGGAAGAGCGTTCAACATCAATTCTGCGGAAGCTCGTGATGATCCAAAGCTAGTCACGGGTACGTTTTCACTTGATGATCAACTTGTTTATGTTTTGTTTGATACTGGCGCTGATAGGAGTTTTATATCAAAGGATATTTGTCACAATGTTAAGAAACCTGTTTCTCCCCTAGATAATGTGTATTCCATAGAACTAGTGAATGGTAACTTGATGAGAGATGATAAAATTTATCATGATTGTACTTTGACGTTAGAAAGTAAGCCTTTTAGTATTGATGTGATACATATTAAACTGGGAAGTTTTGACTTTGTGGTTGGAATGGACTGGTTAGCTGGTAACAAAGCCGAGGTGGTCTGTGACCTAAAGGCTATTCGTATTCCTATTGCTGACGGTGAAACTATGATGATTTATGGTGAAAAGAATGGCTCACAATTACATCTCATTAACTACTTGAAAGTCCAAAAGTATGTGAGAAAGGGATGTATCGCGTTCTTGGCTCATGTAAGCCAAATTGTACCAGAAGAAAGGAGACCCGAAGACGTTCATATAGTTAAGGAATTTCTTGAAGTTTTTTCGGAGGAATTACCTGGTCTCCCACCGCATCGAGAAATTTAGTTTCAGATAGACTTAGTGCCAGGAGCGGCACCGGTGGCTCGCGCACTGTATAGACTTGCACCCCCAGAGCTTCAAGAGTTGTCTAGTCAATTGCAAGAGTTGTTAGACAAGGGATTTATTAGACCGAGTTCTTTGCCTTGGGGAGCTCCGGTCCTGTTTGTTAAGAAGAAGGATGGGTCGATGACGTTGTGTATCGACTACAGAGAATTGAACAAGCTGACAATCAAGAATCGGTATCCGCTACCGAGGATTGATGACTTATTTGATCGGTTGCAGGGATCCAGCTGTTATTCGAAGATTGATTTGAGATCCGGGTATCATCAATTGAGAGTCAAAGAAGCTGATGTCCCGAAGACAGCGTTTAGAACACGTTATGGACATTATGAGTTTACAGTGATGTCGTTTGGTTTGACGAACGCACCAGCAGTGTTCATGGACCTCATGAACCGTGTGTGTAAGCCATACCTAGATAAATTCGTCATTGTGTTCATTGATGATATATTGGTGTACTCCAAGAACAGAGAAGAGCACGAACAGCATCTACGTTCGATATTGACTATGCTTAGAGAAGAGCAGTTGTATGCAAAGTTCTCCAAGTGTGACTTTTGGTTACCAGAGGTACAATTCTTGGCCATGTTGTAGGGGCCAATGGGATACAGGTCGATCCAGCAAAGATTGAGTCGGTTAAGATTTGGGAAACTCCAAAGACGCCAACGCAGATTAGGCAATTTTTGGGTCTAGCTGGTTACTACCGGAGATTCATTGAAGGATTCTCTAAGGTCGCCCGACCCTTAACCGTATTGACTCAAAAGGGCAAGAAGTTTGAGTGGTCGGAACCGCAAGAGACATCATTTCAGTTGTTGAAAGAGAAGTTTACAACTGCACCAGTATTGTCTCTACCCGAGGGAAGTGAATATTTTGTTGTTTATTATGATGCCTCACGTCAAGGAATGGGTTGCGTGCTTATGCAACGAAACAAGGTTATTGCTTATGGATCACGTTAGTTAAAGATTCACGAGCAGAACTAAACTACGCATGACCTTGAGTTAGGAGCTATTGTCTTTGCACTCAAAATGTGGAACCACTACCTGTTTGGAACCAAGTTCACTATCTTCACTGACCATAAGAGTTTACAGCACATATTCGATCAGAAGCAACTCAACATGAGACAACGACGTTGGATGGAACTACTTAATGATTATAACTGCAAACTTCAATACCATTCGGGCAAGGCGAATGTTGTGGCAGATGCTTTAAGTAGAAAAGAGCGAGAGAGACCTCTTAGGGTTAAAGCACTTAACATAGTTGTCCGTACGAATCTCACATCATAAATCCGCGAAGCACAACAAGAAGCCATGAAACAGGAGAATGTTGATGTTGAATTTCTCAAAGGGGTGGATAAGAAGTTTGACATCAAGGAGGACGGAACACGGTACTTTACTAACCGAATTTGGGTACCAAAGTTTGGTGGATTGAGAGAACTAGTGTTGGAGGAAGCACACAAGTCGAGATACTCAATTCATCCAGGATCAGATAAGATGTACCAAGATTTGAAGGCATTTTATTGGTGGCCGAATTTGAAAGCTGACATTGCTACTTATGTCAGGAAGTGCTTGACTTGCGCCAAAGTCAAGGCTGAGCATCAGAAGCCATCAGGATTATTAATTCAACCAGAGATTCCCCAGTGGAAGTGGGAAGGAATTTCCATGGACTTCATTACGAAACTGCCGAGAATGGCGGGAGGTCACGATACCATTTGGGTTATAGTGGATCATCTCACTAAGTCCGCACACTTCTTACCGATAAGGGAAACTGATAAAATGGAGAAGTTGGCTCAAATCTACATTAAGGAAGTCGTCTCTAGGCATGGAGTGCCTATATCTATTATATCCGACCGTGACAGCAGATTTACTTCCAGGTTTTGGCAATCATTGCAGAAAGCAATGGGGACTTGTTTAGATATGAGTACTAAAAGGACCCATCCTAATCCATTCGGACGAAGTCCGTATCGATTATAAACGATTCACAATAGTTGATTACATCACGAGGTACTTGACCTCTATATGATACATTTTACAAACATTGCATTCATTTTTGAAAAGACAATATTTCATTTCATCGAAAGTTGACGGCATGCATACCACCTCATAATATATTTAACTATAATTGACTTAATATTAATATTGATGAACTCAACGACTCGAATGCAACATCTTTTGAAATATGTCATGAATGACTTCAAGTAATATCCCTAAAATGAGCAAATGCACAGCGGAAGATTTCTTTCATACCTGAGAATAAACATGCTTTCAAGTGTTAACCAAAAGGTTAGTGAGTTCATTAGTTTAACATAAATAATCATTTTCATCATTTTAATAGACCACAAGATTTCATATTTCCATTTCTCATAAACATATGTCCCATGCATAGAGACAAAAATATCATTCATATGGATTGAACACCTGGTAACCGACATTCACAATTAGTATATAAGAATATCCCCATCATTCCGGGATTCTCCTTCGGACATGATATAAATTTCGAAGTACTAAAGTATCCGGTACTTTGGATGGGGTTTGTTAGGCCCAATAGATCTATCTTTAGGATTCGCGTCAATTAGGGTGTCTGTTCCCTAATTCTTAGATTACCAGACTTAATAAAAAGGGGCATATTCGATTTTGATAATTCAACCATAGAATGTAGTTTCACGTACTTGTGTCTATTTTGTAAATCATTTATAAAACCTACATGTATTCTCATCCCAAAAATATTAGATTTTAAAAGTGGGACTATAACTCACTTTTTTAAAGATTTGTATTCTCAAATAACAAGACTAATAAATATTAATTGTTTTCAATAATAGAAAAAGAAATATATAATAAATAAAAATAAATAAAAATTTTGAGAAAGGCCTGATGGCCGTCGTCGGTTAATGAAGAAAAAAAAATTGATCTAACTTTCAGGAACATTTTAGACCAAGATCATAATACGAAATACATTTTAAATCAATCCTAGAAACATGTGGAATCATCAATTTAATCTAAACTGCAACAGATGTCTCGAATTTGATCCAAGAATAATGGTTGACTTTTTTTATTTGCAAACTTTGACTCGATAATTAAAACTCAATAAGAGGAATTAGAACTTAAGACTTTGCAGAAAGTTTAAGTGGGAGATTTGCAACATATCTGCATTGTTACATTTTCAAAATTCATTCTAATTCGAAATATGATAGAAAAGTTAAAGAACAGAGGTTATGGTTTTAAAAAAAAAATATCTGTTTAAATTTCAATCATAAAAAGTTATTACAGGCTTTTGTATTTGATAATTGATAATGTATAGTTGACTGACTTTCCAAATAATTTGAGTAATGTGATCGATTTATGGAACTGGAAGTCGACAGGAATTTTAATCAAGGAAATAAAAAAATAAAAAAATAAAAAGCAGATTAAGATATGCAACTGATTTTGGATGTTACTGATTATTGAAATCATCTTAGTACAGATTTTTAAAGACAGAAACAAAATCAAACACTGTATGATTTTGTCTTAAAACTGATTTTGATTCCTTGAAGCAATAATACGCATTTATATATATATATATATATATATATATATATATATATATATATATATATATATATATATATATATATATATATAAGTATAATCATGTTTATATATCTGATTCTTAAATTTATAATATAATTTGTATCAATAAATATATAAGTATATTAATACTAATAATCCTAATAATATTAGTTATATTAATAATAATAATTAATAATGATGATAATAATAACAATGATAATAGTAATAATATTTTTAATGATAATAGTATTGTTTGTAATAACAATATGATGTTATTAACAAAAATAATGATTTTTGTAAGTTTAGAAAAAAAAATGTTATTACTGATACCAATAACAATTCGTATAATAATACTAATGATACTTAATAATTATACCCAATAATAACTATAATGATATACCAAATTAAATGTATCAATTATAGTGTTATACTAATTTTAATATAACAGTTATATTTAAACTTATAATTATACATATATATCTATATATTTACATTCTAATAGTAACTTAGATATTCTATTTATTTATTTTATATTTTTAATTCATATTGATTTAAATATAGTTTTATTACTTCCAAATATTATTATATATATAATTACATTTATATTTACATATTTATTTACACATAATTGTTCGTGAATCGTCGAGAATAGTAATAGGTTACTGAATCTGTGTAAACAAATTCCAAAACTTTTGAGACTCAACTTTACAGACTTTGCTTATCGTATCAAAAACATATAAAGATTAAGTTTAAATTTGGTCAGAAATCTCCGGGTCGTCACAGTACCTACCCGTTAAAGAAATTTCGTCCCGAAATTTGAGTGAGGTCGTCATGGCTAACAATAAAAAATGTTTTCCTGGCGAATGTGGGTGTTAAATAGAGTTTTATCATTACCAAGTAATATAGATTAAACGATTCGGTTACTTGAAGCGTATGTGTGAAGTTATCGCAAAAGATTGAAATAGGAAAAGTAAAGATTCGTCTTAACTTTTGACAGAGTCGGGGTTGAATTTAAAAAACAAAGCGCGTCTTAACTTTTGACATTGCCTTTGTTGAATTTCGGAATTCAAGGGATTTAAAGAAAATCTTGAAGATCTATAAGATCTAATTCTTCGGGATTTATGGAAATTAAGATCTCTTTAATTAAATACGGTGATCTGCCCCGATTACTACGTCTGATATTTCCTTTATAAATTTACCTTTTCCGTTCCATTTATTTTCACCACTTCTATACTCAATTCCCAAATTCAAAAGATTTATGAAAATGCTTAACCCTGTTCTGATCCTTGTTCTTATTCTAACTATCGCAATGATCGTTCTTCTTTTCCAACTCCCACCTGAAGAATCTGTTTATTTCTATTATGCTCTAGGGATTATTGTATTTATAATCCTCCTGTGTCTTTATATTGCTATACGTACTGATATCCACGGTTTGTAATTTTGGTGTTGTCATTGGGCTTTATATTTTCTCTTATATTTTGGATCTCTTTGCCTTTTTATTATCCTCCCGACCTCTAGTAAAGCGAGTAACGGTCCAGAATTCGTAAGTATGGAATTTCGGATAAACATCATGTTCTAAATAAGAAAGAAGGTATTAGCACGATTTGATTTGTCAAATTATCAGAATCACTGAGTATAGAACTATCAAGAATATATATTTTTGATATGTTCAGAAGTTACGCAGAATGAAAGAGTTATGTAACATGGCACGTGATGACGTTATGATATGTGAATCATCACGTCTCATTAGAAACTCAGCATGACTTACTGTAATATAATCACGTTGATCAAGTGCCATTATATTATACTAACTCATGCATCAGTTCCCAACATTACTCCAATAACATTCATATTTTAAGCTCGAAAGTTTACAGAATATAGAAACTAACAGTTTCTATATGATGTAACACTGATATCATGATGAGATTAATGACTTCAGATAAGAATAGTTATGAAAATATCTTCAGAAATATGGAAGATATTTATAATGAAAGATGCGATGATATCTTGGAATTTCTAATATAGAAGAATGGTGAAGAAAATCTGTCCGCAAGAGTTTGGAGTCAGATGCAAGGTATTCGCTAAAGATTTCAGCAGACATTGAATCATTTAGATTCTTTGAAGTCAAACTTATTATTTGTGATTTGTCCACAGCTTCTTTCATAGTTTCGTATAATCCGATTTTCAGTACTAAATTTTCTATTGAATGTTTCCAATATAATGATACACAGGAAGCACGAAGAGGTATATAATTTCGGACGAGAATATTTATGAAAATATCCTCAGAAATATCGAAGATATTGATGATGATATTTTGGAATTTCTAAGTTCGATAGTTGATGGAGAAAAGTTTTCCGTAAGATTTTAACATGACTTCGGAGCAAGATATTCTCTAAGGATTTCAACGGATCGAGAATTATCTGGATTCTTTGAATATAGGGCATGGTCCTTGTATTTGTCCTTGGTCTCCTTCATGGTTAACTCTATCCGTTTTCCAGTTCCAACATTTCTGAGCTTTTCCAACATATTATTCTTTATTATCAAATTTCTGACGACTAAGGTCGTTTACAGTTGCTCGCAGTTTCTGCTGCTTCATTCAGCTTTTCAAAGTTCAATGTATTGATTCGTAGGCTGGGTGCTTTTCAAAATTTCAGAATTGAAGGTCGTAATTCTAGGAGATAATTGTTATATGTATACATATAACTATTGATGCAGAAATACTACGAAATTCGAAATACTGATTGCTGATTCTCGATAATTGGTATGGAAATTATTGTTACAGGGTATAGATGTATACATGATGGGGTTTCAATGAATATAATGATTTTTCGGAAAGTCCAAATTCATTGAAGTTGCTGGTAAGTTTACTGCTAATGTGGTGAAATATAAACGGTTCCCCGGTAACAATAAAAGAGCACGCATATACATCAAGGTTATAATAAGATTGTTTCGAACAAAAATTGAAGTTGATTTGCTGGAGCTGTGACAAAATTAGCTATCTCGAACAGGAGTTGCAAGATTATTTTCGGTAATTATAACGCCAAAGAAGCTAGCACAGATACGTGTTAAACGTTTACTCAGGTTTCAATTATTTTCAGGTGCATGACTATATGCATCAATCTTTTCTTCCGTAGATGAAATGCAGTTGGTTCATCCTCTCGATTGAGGTGTTTTCAAGAATCATGAAAGGTTTGAACGCAGATTGTAATCGTCAAGATACAAATGATGTTTAAGACGAAATCAAGTGGCAAACTTGAAGAATTGTTTAGTTTCATATGTTATAATCAATATTTTAATTCATTTTAATTGTCCAATGTCGGCAGTCCACAGTTGATAGTCCACAGTGACAGTCCAATAATTCATATATAGTTTAATATATAATATTCGAATTGATTAATATGTATCGTGACCCGTGTACATGTCTCAGACTCAATCACAACTCAAAGTATATATATTATTGTAGAATCAACCTCAACCCTGTATAGAGAACTCGATCATTACAGCATATAGAGTGTCTATGGTGATTCCAAATAATATATATAGATGCGTCGATATGATATGTCAAAACCTTGTATACGTGTCTCGATATTTAAAGTGCGTAAAATAAATAACAGAAAATTAAATAACGATAAATAAAGTGCGTAAAGTAAATAACAGAAATTTAATGACGATAAATAAAATTGCGAGAATGTAAATTGCGATAAAATAAATTGCGATAAACAAAATGTAATCAGTTAGCTAGGAACAGTTAGCTAGGATTTCGTTAGCGTGGATTCTTAACAAAATTTCTCATAGTTAATTTGTTTGTTTCTAACAAATTTTATTTTGTCTAATATTTTCTTCATTATGCCACTTGTCGGATTCTGATAGGTCAAAATCCAAATATGAAATTGAATGAAAATGGTTATTCTGTGATGAACGGATTCGTATAGCTGTGGTTGCAAGTAGGATAGTAAATGACTGTTGAATCAGATCCGAAGAATGTACAGTGTAACTTATTAATGTGAAATTTTAAATATTCCTCAGGTATTACCTACCCGTTAAAATATTTTCACCATTAACAGTTTGTACAATAATAATTTTAATTACAACCTTTATGAAAACATATATACATATATATTTTCTTCAGACGTGATCATGGATTTAATGAGTCAATGTGATATTAAACTCATCAGATTTGCGGCTAGAACTGGAGTACATAATCTCTAAAACATTAGAGATTACATAATCGCCATGAAGAACGAAGATAGTTTATGTAGAACGATTCGTAGAACGATGATTATACTTGAGGTATAGACTGCGAGGTTGAGGCGTGTGATGATGTTGTTGTGTTTGGTACTGGTCATGTTGCTGGTGCTGCTGATGGTGGTACTGTTGCTGTCGGTGCTACCAGTGTTGTTGGTGATGATATTGGTGTGGTAAGTATAGCTTGTAGATCACGCACCATTCTTGTCAGGGTTTCTATCCTACCTTCTATCATTTCTATCCATCCACTCATCTGATTCGATAGATCTTGATTATCAAATCGAAGTTCCCTAACTTCTTCTAATATTCCCCTTCGATTGGTATTCGGAAGTAGAGGTTGAATATTTTCTGAGATTGCAGTAATGCGACCTTCGAGGTGGAAAACTTTAGCAATAAGGGTGAATACAGTGTTGCGCATAGGTTCACCGGTGAGTACATCGTTTTCTCCGATGTTAGGAGGTAAGTTTGGTTCGTGGTAGGGCTCGCCTTCTTCATTTCTCCATCGAGTGAGTAAGTCTCAGACCCACCACCATCTCTTCTAGAAAGAAAAATAACTAAATGGTTGAGGCACTTCTGGTTCATTGACTTCGGAGTCTGCTTCAATATACATCTCAAAATCGCTTCCGGAACTAATGGAATCCAAGCTAGGTGTAGGATCCATCTCTCACGATCAATTAAAGGGTTTTAATATGAAATGATTTTCGGATATCGAATGATATTCTAATTTTATATAGAATATCTATACATGCTGCCAAAAATCCCGTGAATTACGGAGAAAATTAAGGAAACGTGTCGGATAAAGTCTACAGTAACAGATACACTATGATATGAATTTATCTATACACTGTCTATGCAATAGAGGCAGTAAGACATGTCTAGACTTTAAGGATGATAAGCAGGTAATTTCCTAAGGATGATAAGAAGATGATTTTCGACACAAAATGATAAGCAAAACTTTTGACATGCAGACCAGGTCGAAGTCCAGACTCACTAATGCATCCTAACGACTACTAGTTAGACACACTAATGCAAGACCTGGTTCGCCACGACCACCACTCTGATACCAACTGAAAGGACCCATCCTAATCCATCCGGACGAAGTCCGTATCGATTATAAACGATTCACAATAGTTGATTACATCACGAGGTACTTGACCTCTATATGATACATTTTACAAACATTGCATTCATTTTTGAAAAGACAATATTTCATTTCATCGAAAGTTGACGGTATGCATACCATCTCATAATATATTTAACTATAATTGACTTAATATTAATCTTGATGAACTCAATGACTCGAATGCAACGTCTTTTGAAATATGTCATGAATGACTTCAAGTAATATCCCTAAAATGAGCAAATGCACAGCGAAAGATTTCTTTCATACCTGAGAATAAACATGCTTTCAAGTGTCAATCAAAAGGTTGGTGAGTTCATTAGTTTAACATAAATAATCATTTCCATCATTTTAATAGACCACAAGATTTCATATTTCCATTTCTCATAAACATATGTCCCATGCATAGAGACAAAAATATCATTCATATGGATTGAACACCTGGTAACCGACATTCACAATTAGTATATAAGAATATCCCCATCATTTCGGGATCCTCCTTTGGACATGATATAAATTTCGAAGTACTAAATCATCCGGTACTTTGGATGGGGTTTGTTAGGCCCAATAGATCTATCTTTAGGATTCGCGTCAATTAGGGTGTCTGTTCCCTAATTCTTAGATTACCAGACTTAATAAAAAGGGGCATATTTGATTTCAATAATTCAACCATAGAATGTAGTTTCACGTACTTGTTTCTATTTTGTAAATCATTTATAAAACCTGCATGTATTCTCATCCCAAAAATATTAGATTTTAAAAGTGGGACTATAACTCACTTTTTCAAAGATTTGTATTCTCAAATAACTAGACTAATAAATATTAATTTTTTTTAATAACAGAAAAAGAAATATATAATAAATAAAAATAAATAAAAATTTTAAGAAAGGCCTGCTGGCCGTCGTCGGTTAATGAAGAAAAAAAAATTGATCTAGCTTTCAGGAACGTTTTAGACCAAGATCATAATACGAAATACATTTTAAATCAATCCTAGAAACATGTGGAATCATCAATTTAATCTAAAATGCAACAGATGTCTCGAATTTGATTCAAGAATAATGGTTGACTTTTTTTATTTGCAAACTTTGACTCGATAATTAAAACTCAATAAGAGGAATTAGAACTTAAGACTTTGCAGAAAGTTTAAGTGGGAGATTTGCAACATATCTGCATTGATATATTTTCAAAATTCATTCTAATTCGAAATATGATAGAAAAGTTAAAGAACAGAGGTTATGGTTTTAAAAAAAAATATCTGTTTAAATTTTAATCAGAAAAAGTTGTTACAGGCTTTTGTATTTGATAATTGATAATGTATAGTTGACTGACTTTCCAAATAATTTGAGTAATGTGATCGATTTATGGAACTGGAAGTCGACAGGAATTTTAATCAAGGAAATAAAAAAAAAATAAATAAATAAAAAGCAGATTAAGATATGCAACTGATTTTGGATGTTACTGATTATTGAAATCGTCTTAGTACAGATTTTTAAAGACAGAAACAAAATCAAACACTGTATGATTTTGTCTTGAAACTAATTTTGATTCCTTGAAGCAATAATACTCATTTATTTATTTATATATATATATATATATATATATATATATATATATATATATATATATATATATATATATATATATATATATATAAGTATAATCATGTTTATATATCTGATTCTTAAATTTATAATATAATTTGTATTAATAAATATATAAGTATATTAATACTAATAATCCTAATAATATTAGTTATATTAATAATAATAATTAATAATGATGATAATAATAACAATGATAATAGTAATAATATTTTTAATGATAATAGTATTGTTTGTAATAATAATATCATGTTATTAACAAAAATAATGATTTTTGTAAATTTAGAAAAAAAATGTTATTACTGATACCAATAACAATTCGTATAATAATACTAATGATACTTAATAATTATACCCAATAATAACTATAATGATATAACAAATTAAATGTATCAATTATAGTGTTATACTAATTTTAATATAACAGTTATATTTTAACTTATAATTATACATATATATCTATATATTTACATTCTAATAGTAACTTAGATATTCTATTTATTTATTTTATATTTTTAATTCATATTGATTTAAATGTATTTTTATTACTTCCAAATATTATTATATATATAATTACATTTATATTTACATATTTATTTACACATAATTGTTCGTGAATCATCGAGAATAGTAATAGGTTACTGAATCCGTGTAAACAAATTCCAAAACTTTTGAGACTCAACTTTACAGACTTTGCTTATCGTATCGAAAACATATAAAGATTAAGTTTAAATTTGGTCGGAAATCTCCGGGTCGTCACAAGTACAGCATATCACCCCCCAGACGGATGGCCAGAGCGAACGAACTGTTCAGACTTTTGAGGACATGTTGAGAGCGTGTGTCATTGATTTCGAAAACGGATGGGATAAGTATTTACCACTAGCTGAGTTCTCATACAATAACAGTTACCATGCGAGTATTAAAGCTGCACCATTTGAAGCATTGTATGGAAGGAAGTGTAGATCTCCCATTTGTTGGAGCGAGTTGGGAGATAGTCAGTTGACAGGTCTTGAGATTATTTAGGAGACAACTGAGAAAGTTTTACAGATTCAGGAACGATTGAGAACGGCTCGAAGTCGTCAAAAGAGTTATGTCAATGTTAGACGAAAGGACATAGAATTCCAAGTTGGAGACAAAGTAATGCTTAAAGTATCACCTTGGAAGGGTGTTGTACGATTTGGGAAACGAGGTAAACTGAGTCCTCGCTATGTTGGACCATTTGAGATAACTGAAAGAGTTGGACCAGTGGCTTACAGATTGGAACTGCCACAAGCACTCAGCGGTATTCATGACGTTTTCCATGTATCCAATCTAAAGAAGTGCCTAGCCGATGATAATTTGACTATTCCTCTAGAGGAACTACGTATCGATGACAAACTTCATTTCATCGAGGAACCAGTTGAAATCTTGGGCCGTGAGGTCAAACAGTTGAAGCAAAGCAGAATTCCTATCGTTAAAGTTCGGTGGAACGCGAGAAGAGGACCAGAGTTCACGTGGGAGAGTGAAGACTAGATGAGGCTGAAGTATCCGCAATTGTTTCCCGAGGAAACCACTTCAGCGGACGATCACTAAAATTTCGGGACGAAATTTTCAATAACAGGTGGGTAATGTAACAACCCTGATTTTTTCCGTTACTTTCGTTAACCTTCCGTTAGTTTATTTAACGGCGATTATTTAACTTTTATGTGTTTACGTGTATTAAATGCGTACTTGACCTTTGGAGGGTTTCAATAATTGATATGGGTTGATATTAATTCAAATAAATATTTCGGATAATGAAATACGATAAAAACGATACGATTTTGATAATAGCTTTTTGAGCAACAAAACGCTCGGGTTTATTTTAATAATTAATTTAATTAATTATTAACTTTTAAAAATATTTAATTTATTGGGTTTTAATAAATTAAGCGATTGGTTGCGTTTAACGATCGGATTAGCGTTCCGGGCCTTCGGTACGACTAAACGACACTTAAAACGGACCACGAATACACGGAATTGCAAAACGAGAGCCCGGGAACCCCATGTGGGCCATATTCGGCCGAACCCCCCTCCCCACCCCCTTATTTGTTAATTTTAATTTAATGGAGGGACTTAATTGCAATTAGGGGTATTTTGTCCATGTATAAATTAACTAGTAACTTGCATTCTTTCCCAAAACCTAAAAATACAGTCGATCTCTCCCTCCCTGGTTCCTTTGGCCATCAACATCATCACCATCACCATACCATCAATTTTCAATTTTTAGATAAAACCTTGAACACGAAAGTTGCAATTCTCGATCTCCTCTACGCGTTGGTGTATTTAATTTAGTGATCAAAGGTATAATTGCATGAACCCTAATTCTTAAGAATCTGATTTTCATGTGAGTTTCATAGTTATGTTGTCAATTGCTCAAGTCTATACGCGTACGTGTTAATTGTAATCGTTATTTTGATTGTTTGATGCGCTAGGGTTTAAAAACGAATTTGTATTTGTTTGATCAGAAAAATTAATTTTTTCAAATGTTAATTATTATCTTATAATCAGATTCCTAGCGAAAAACTATTGAGTTTAGGCTTTGGATTTGCTTGATTTCGTTTCCGTATGATTAAGTTATGTCGATTTGAATTATCGTTGTGTTTTTGTTGCTTGATCAGAAATCTGGTATTGATAGAAAACGAATTTGCATGTTAGACTTATACCACTGGAAAGATAATTTAAAAACACTCAAGTTAGACTAGGATATCATGTCGTTTGCTTATGTATAGCCCGAGATATGCTAGAATTAGTGTAAATGTAGTTTTATACAGCACTTGCATGAAAATAACCTTGTATGATAAAATTTGTTAACTTCTGTGATTGAATCTTTGCATATTTGGAAAGTAGACAAAAAGTACTTCATCTTTCATGTAGATATCATAGGCTAATTGTATCTAGATCTTCGGATAATCGTATGCGAATGTGACTAACTAAAAGAGAATCCAATCGGTAAATTGAACACTGTTTTGTACTTTGTGAATTTGTACTTTGTGAATTTGTACTTTGTACTTTGTGAATTTCGTATATTGATTGAGAATGTATGCTTCTGGAAAATGAAACTTAACATGATATGTGACTTATTTTTAGTTTATGTCAATCTCTGAAACCTTATGCATTGGGCACAATAGAGCCATACTTTATGTGAATTCTGATTTGAACTGAAAACTGAATGATCAACTTGCACGAATAAACTGTACAAATTGGCTAAACAAAAGTGGCTAGATTTTTTATATGTGTTACTTTGATTTGTCCTTGAACTATGGCCACTGGTCTTGTATCAATTGCATGTTTCTAACTCTAGTTATAGCCAAAATGAAATCAGTGCGCGGTCAGAAACTGACTGGGCAAACCCCAAATGTATTCCTTCTGATTCCTAATTTTTTAATTGTCGTATGAGTCCCTGGCCAGACTTTTTGGAATCAATTTTGAGTCTAATTATGATCTGGAGTTTGTCATATTTACTTGAATTATGTACAATGATATAATATGCTAAGTATGCTACGTGTTCATAAATTTTGTGCATAACGATAAACTGAAATTGTGAAAATGATTATTCATGACCTAAAACATATTGTTTGACTTAGGTTTGACTTATTGACCAATATTTGACATGAACCTACTGATGTTGACTTTATTTGACCACATTGACCAAGTTTGACTTTCGGTTTGACTTCGGTTGACTTTGTTTGACTTGCATGATATAGTTGACTTTTACTTTAAATCGCGTCGAGTCGAGCAATAAGACAACGTACACTATGAAACCACACTTATATAAGATACATATATTGACCAACCTACATATGTATACTTAGGTTACATTACTCGGGTCTAAACCGTACAAGTCATTTGTCTTTCATTTCGAGCTTATTCAAAGGTGAGTCTACAGTCCCGCTTTTTACATTTTTTCAGGGATGAGAATACACGCTGTTATATTTACATTTTCAATTACTTTTATATTGACATGAGTACTACACATATGCATAATGAGTTTGTTCAAAAAGCCTCTAGCTTGAATACTTTTAATACCATTGGTGTAAGCACAATTTAGATGGACGGATCCGTTAGGTTGACAACCTCACCCACTATAAAAGCAGTGGTGCATTTATTTTGAACATTAAATACATTTGAACAAGTGTATAACATTTTATGAGGTAAGGTCGGGTGTAGTAGTTTATATACTCAGGTTAATGCTAGTATTCAGGTGCTCGGTTTAAGCAAGCGATAGAATCTCGTGGTCAAGGAAACTAAACTATTTTTTTGATAACTATTTTTCAGTTACTGATACATTATTTTAAACCTGTAGATTCACCAACATTATTTGTTGACCTGTTTTTGCGTGTTGTTATTCTCAGGTCCTTAAGAGGTATGCTTCCGCTGTGTTTGCTGCATGTCTGGCCGTGGAGTCAGCATTTGATTTTAAAGAACATTATTTACTTTCGCATTTAAAACTTTTATACTGTTTAAATACTGTTGGCTTGTGGTTACGATCACAACAGTGTTTCTATTTTGGGATTTCTGACTTTTGTTTTTGAAAGTTATTAATTTAAATAAAATTAAATGCGATTGCTTTAAACGTCTCTTATAGAGGGCGTAACTGTTAACTGTGGGACCGGAATTAACACGCCGTCAGATGGTATTTTGGCGGGGTGTTATACTAGTGGTGCTATTTGGATAGTTTTGCCGAATAAGTTACTTTCAGAGAGGGGAGATTTATGTTGGCCAGGATCTTTGGCTAAATGGGTGTCGAGATTTCCTTCAGGAGGTGTAAAGAACAGATCCTTAGAAATTTTATCTTGACTGCATATAGCCATGGTATCATCTAGATATTCATTGACGAGTTCTTGAAAAGAATCAGTGAGATTGATATCTTCCTCGCGGGGGTGGCTCATGAGTCGGTCGACATTAAATGTGACTTCTTCACTTCCAACTCTTAGCTTCAACGATTTGTCGTGAACATCGATTACAGCCTTGGCAGTATTTAGGAATAGTATTTAGGAATGGTCTGCCAAGTATGAGGGGGACCTTCGTGTCTTCCTCAATATCCATAATGACGAAATCAACGGGGAATGAGAATTTATCCACTCTGAGTAGGACATCCTCAGCTATCCCTCGAGGAATCTTAACTGATCTGTCCGCGAGTTGGATAGTCATTCTGGTTAGTCGTAAGTCTTTAATTCTAGCTTTTGGAATAATGAATAGGGTATTAGGTTTACACTGGCTCCTAAGTCTGCTAAAGCATTATTAATCTGTACATCTTGCAGGTAGCAAGGTACCGTAAATCTTCATGTATCTTCTAACTTAGGGGGAATACCATGTTGTAACACTAATGAGCATTCTTCACTTAAGGACAAGCTAACTATCTCTCTTAATCTCTCTTTGTTCGAAAGCAGTTCTTTGAAAAATTTAGCGCAGTTTGGCATTTCAACTAAAGCATCTACCAGTCGCACATTCAAATGTAAATTCTTAATAATATTCCAGTACTTAGCAAATTGCGCTTCCTGTTTTTCCTTCCTAAGCCTACCTGGGAAAGGTATGCGGGGGCGTGGAATGATTTTCGGGGCCTTAGGAGAGATAGGTTTCGATGGATTGACAACTGGGTCAATTGACACAGGTTCCTTATCGGAAAAACTTGTATGTGTATATTAACAGTTGTTTCCTTCCCACCTCTAGTTACTACTAGGGCATCAAACTCACTACTCTCTAATTCAACTTTAGCGGTTAAACGTTTAAGTGTAAGCTGAAAATTGATTATTAACTCTTCAAAAGTCTTTATCAAGGTATCAAATTTGTTCTGGCATTCTATGACCTGAAGATTTATTGTGTATTGCTTTTTCATAAATTCAACTAAAGTTTCTTTAGAAAGGGTAGCAGATTGGTGTAGTGGGAGGAGTATATTAAAGTCCAAGCTATTCTGCTGTTTGTGTGCCCATCTAGGGTAAAGATACCTTAGATTGGTTTTAGTAGCATCAGAACTTTTAGGAATTGATAAACTTTGAAGAATGAGGGTGAGATCTTGTAACCTGGTTTCCAGCATTGGTACCGTACGAGCGAAGATGTCATCTTTCTCAGAAGCTTCTTTGTTCCAATCCTCCTGTTGTGCATCTATTGTATCCAAAAGATCCCATGCTTCGTCTGCTGTTCGAGACATGAAATTGCCTTACGAGGCCATGTCTAAGAGAGACTCATCAACCTTGGTCAAACCATTGTAAAGCTGATGTCGCAGCGTGGGGGTACGAAATAGTTTATATTTTTACTAGGAAATACTATTAAATATGCTACAATTTTGCACAAGTTTTAATTATTTATTTACAAATGAGATATACCTAAACCTTGCTACAACACTATAGGCAGTGTACCTAATCGTAGAGTAGTATAGTTTTTAGGAAGTCCGGATCGTTCCACAGGGAACGGGCTTATTGCACACTATATTTTTAAACAACTATATTTGTACAAAATATATATAATTATATATAATAATATATAAAAGGGGTTTACCGTTTAATGACCGGTTTGTCGATTTATATTTTAAGCAAAGCGTATAGTAAATGACGATATTTAAATAACAATATAAAATAAATAACAATAATTAAAATGACAATAAATAAAAGTACGAGGAAATATGAAATAAAATATATTATGCTTATTTAAACTTCCGTAACCTTGATGGTTGACGTGTTGATTTTAGTTTTATGCCCATGGGTTAATTGTCCTTTGTCCTGGATTATTTAATATGTCCGTCTAGTTTTTGTCCATAACAGTCCATCGGTCATAAATTTAAAGTGCGAGTGTCCTCGTCAAATTATTCTTATACCCGAAGTCAAATATTCCAACTAATTGGGGACTTAAACTGTAACAAGGTTTTAATACTTTGTTTAATAATTACACCAGGATATCGACTGCGTGTAACCCAAGGTTTTAATACTTTGTTATCAATTATGTCAAGTGTCCTTGTACATAATTTCACCCCTGTTTTAATAATTCCATAGACTATTAATCCATACTCGTGTCCGGTTAAATGAACGATTATTCGTACATATAAATACCCCGCCCATCGTGTCCGATTGAGTGTATATGGTTATTTATAGGTACATCCAATTGTAAATCTTTATATCAAAATTAACAAACTATCATTTAGTTAAACAAATATAAAGCCCATTAATAGCCCATAGTCTAATTTCCACAAGTGTCGTTCTTTTGTCCAAACCCCAATTATGGTACAAAGCCCAATTACCCAATTTTAATATTTTTAGCCCAACATCATGATTACTTCGTCTTAAATAAACATAATAATAACTTAAGTACGAGACATTAATTTAAAAAGGAGAACATAGCTTACATTGATTATTTATCACGTAGTGTTACACGGACAGAGCTCCGACTTTAAAACCAGTAAAATAACCTTTACATAACCCAAACTAATCTAATATAAAACTAAACTAATATATATATATATATATATATATATATATATATATATATATATATATATATATATATATATATATATATATATATATATATATATATATATATATATATATATATATATATATATATATATATATATATATATATATATATTATATATCAGAGAGAGATTGATATTGGGGATGGTTGAACTCGGCAGAAGCTCGTTCATTTTATAGGGAAATTCTGATTTTTCAAACTCCGCGAGTCGTGGAGCTTTAAGCCTACAAACTCCGCGAGTTGTGGAGTTTGAAAATCCAGCTCACACAATTTTGGAACCTTGCTTGTCGACATAATTTATATATAAATATAAAATATAAATAATTAATATAATTATTTATATATTATATTATATTCTTGTGCATAGTAGACTTGTAATTTTTAGTCCGTTGCGTCGGGCGTTGATAGTTGACTCATGTCCCGGTTCCGGATTTTCGAACATCCTTACGTACAATTTAATATCATGTACTTTGCGTTTTGTAACTTGTACTCTTGTCATTTTGAGACGTTTCTCATCAATAAATTGAACCACTTGGATTGTATCTTGTACATTTGAGCTTTTTGGACGTTTTTGTCTTCATATCTTCGTTTTCGCCTTTTGTCTTCGCACTTATTTATTTAAACAATTACAATGAAAATATAATACAATTACATATGAAAACCTATTATTTAGGAGGGATATTGCTATGAAATATATGTTCCTTTTTAGTCTTATCAAATATCCCCACACTTGAGCGTTGCTTGTCCTCAAGCAATACATAACTTGAAATAAAAACATACATGAATCACTTATTTATTCATCACACTTTGTACATTAGTGATTTTGATATGGTGGTATAAACAATGATAGTAACGATAGAACCATGGTTAAAGGTGGGTGTGTCATCCACAGTTGCCTCGGGTTTAGGTCAACGACACTTGCAATCAAATAGCCGATTTACTTTCGGTTTCCAAAGCAAAGTGCACATTTGAAAGGCGGTTTACAGTCCCACATAACTATGAAAATTTAGATCCGTTAGGAAATTGGATCTTTATGAAAACATCTGATCTTTTAAAAATTCAATCTAGCTTTTACCCTAAACAAGTTTTCCGGAATAACCCTTCACCGGTGTTGCAAAATATTTTTGTGGGTTGTGTGGGTTTCAGATTTGAAAATTTTAGCTCAACACTTGTGGTTTTGTGTTACCCACTTGCTAACCTTGTATTAGGAAAGCAACACGTCCAGTTCACTTGTTCCGTATATTACCTTTCGGCAAATTACCGTCCGGTTGTAAAGGAAACCGATGAACAAACAACTGTTAAGGCAATGTCTAATGACATGCATTTGATTATGGTCCAAAAACGTGTCAGATGCTATTACTATCCTTTGTAGGAGCAATAGTAAAGATCATCCTATGATTTTTCAGTCTGGCACAAGGTCCTGTCTTCGACCATGCTATGCAACCACCGTTCTTACGGTTGACACCCGATTTGGTTCAGGTGACCTAATGAATTCCAGGTGAATTCCTAGGATTTTACGTTCAATGGTAATGAACGCATTGAAAATAGGTTTTCAGAAAACAAATCGGTTTGTAATTTTGATCAAAATATTTTCTCGTTCAAGCTCGAGTTTAGATATCATCGAATTCCATGAGTTTGTAATTCTCAATCTTTAAGGTCAATCTCAAGGATTGAGTAATATCAGGCTTAAAAGCTGATTTTTAATCTTTAAGGAGATTATCCTTTCTGGGGGTCTGATTCATTAGTCTTATCAAGCTAATTTGCACGGCGCCCTCCCCATTTTACGAGACAGATCCTCTCATGGTTAGGATAAGTCTGACCACATGGCGACCCTGTTTGATGATGAGGTCCATGGATTTCCTGCTGATTTTAGAGATGACTTTTCTAGATTTTTCGTCAACCTACAGCTGGTCTGGACGACAACTTCTTGACCTAAATCAAGAAGCGCGTGTCTTTTTCGGAAGACTTTACTTCCTTTTAATGATGGAATTGATTCATCGTGTAGATCCATCTTTTCTTTTCTTTCATCGGGTAAAATAGTTAATTTAGTCCAAAACAAAAGCACCTGCAATAAACTTTACAGAAACATGTGCTAGATAGTTTTTAATTGAATAACTAGGTACATTCTCCCCACACTTAGTTTCTTTCTTTGCCTTTTTATTCTCCTTTATTCCATTTTAAATGAATTCAAGCGTTTTAGGGTGTTTCTCCATTTATGTCCTTTCCGAGGTAACGATAATTTTGGTATTAACACCTAATTTTCATCGTTCATAAATATGTATAAACATGATTTTGAATTCATTTAGTTTATAATTTTTCAAATTTTCACAAAATTTGGCAAATAAAACGAAGTGTAAACCCGAGAGAATTTATAATCCTTCCCCACACTTAAGATCATGCAATGCCCTCATTTGCATGAAATCAGACTCTAATTATAAATTCATGAGGGTGATTAGTGTAGAAAAGTGATTGAAAATACCCAGTTTGTAATTACAAAGCTCGTCGAATGATAGATGGTTCGCCTCATCATTCATTCCTTCTTGTTTTATCACACATGTTTTTCTTCAAAAACGGTTGCTTTTCTGAACTGTTATCTAAGTTTTGAAAATACGTCTTTTACCCTAACTCGTCATGCATTTTTATTAACGAGTTATGCACTAACCCGAACCCCTAATTTAACGTTAAGTGGGGTTAGACTTCCCCACACTTAGCTGACGACATGTGAAGTCGGTAGAATAAGTTCCACGAATTAAAATAGTGAGCCAGTTATTTACATCTCGGGTGGTATAAAATATATCAATGGGTTTAAAGTTTAGACCAACCCGAATATCACTACTTAATTCTTTTTTAAGTGTAGCTTTTAGTAAATGGATATGTCTCTTTTCTGGTTCTTGGTCAAATGGATCGATATACACCGACATACATATTTATATAGGGTGGACAATTCCTAACACTTCCTTTCGTTCATTCTCGGAATCAAAGTTTTCACCTCTATTACCCAATTGGGTGAAATTCGAGGTGTCAATATCTATTACAGCTTGTTGTTCATCTTTGGTAGATGACTCATCTATTGAGAATATTGGGTTGGAAGGTTGTGGCTGGATTGAAGCAAATTCTTCTTCATTAACGGTACTTATCGGTCCCACCATTTTGGTCTCGGGGGTAAAATTTTCAATGTTATCGTTTTCCCAAGAGTACCAATTTGTCATCCTTACTTCTTCTTCATCCGTAGATGGATCGATGATTTCTTCGGTTGAGGCTAATGTGTCGATATGTTGTGAAATTGCTAAAGCTGAATAAAAAGTATCATCGGGATAATTGGAGATTTCGGAGCTCTCGAATTCATCAAAATTCGATGATATGAGATTTTCTTGCACACGACTCCTCAGATCAACAGGTGTGAAATCTGATAGAGTTTCAGCTTGCCGATTTACCAACTCTCTCATTTGTTCATTTTGAGCATCAAGTTCTTCGAGTTTGATTTTCATATAATCTAAAGAATTTTCAGGCACATAATTTTCCTCGTCTTCTGGTTGTTGAGTTTGGATATATTCTTGGAAATAATCCCAATTAGAATTGTATTCCTCAAAATCGTTCCATTCAGGTTCCATGGGTGCATAATTTTCCATAGGAACGTAATAATAACATTCCCATGTTGAGTGATAATCTCCACAGATTTCACAACCAGTTATTGTTTCGTCATTCGTGATCCAAGATTGACCGAACGAATTGTAATCAACACCCGTTTGAGAGTATTGATTAAATTGATTTCGGATGTCATAAAGAGTTTCCAAGGCCTTGTTTTCAAAATTTTCCATTTTATTGCGATGGCCAAATTTTAGCTACAATGTGGTGCATTCACTAATTATCCTATTAGTTATAAAAAGATAAAAATTATTTAAAGTTATTAAATTAACAGACTTTTCTGCTTTTGCACACGTTTCGAATAGCCAAAAGATGTAGCAGGGAGCCAGAACCCTTTAAATCGAAAGCTCACAACTCAGCCACTAACAAATCCAACTATTACTACGAAGCAAAAAATTTGGATGTCTATCAATTTAACCGCTTAAAATAATTTTTCTTTTTAAATTATTAGAGAAGAAGTAGAGAAAATTTCTAAGTCCTAAAATTAGCGTGGCGAGAAATAAGAAAGAAAAAGAGTGCGCGTCGAAAAACGTCGAAAAATAAAAATAAGAAAGAAAAACGTCGAAACTTAAAAGTCTAAAAATTAAATCTAAAAGTTACGCCTAAAGGTATTAATGCTTACAAGAATTCTATATCCAAAACGGCAATAACTTAAAAGGCACTAAAATTTAAAACGGCGTCGTAAAATTCTAAAGCGCCTAAATCTTAATCTAAAGAAAAAGCACTTAAGGGATTTTACGACAAAGCCTAAAAATCTAGAAATAAAAATAAGCTACGGCAAAATACCAAATTTAAAACTAGCTACGAACAATAAAAATACAAATATTATGCTAAAAACAAATAAAAATAAACAAAAAAATAAAAATAAACTTAAAGTTGTAAAAAGTACAATTTTTATAAAAATATTATTTTTATATTTTTATTTTATAAAAGTATTAATTTTTATATATAATAAAACTAATTAAAAGTAATTATTACAAATTTAATTAAAACTAAAAATTAAATATTAAATTAATTAAACCTAATTAGGGTTTTAAAATAATAATAATTAATAATATTCCGTAATAAATACGAAGTAGGGTTCCTGGGTGCGCCAGTCACGGTGGCTCCGCGAGTCACGGTGCCACGTAGCAGAAAATCTCCGCAAGTCGCGGAGTTTGCAAGACGTTTTTTTTTTAAATTTTATATTATTTTTCTAAAATGATATATAAATATATTTATATAAAAATAAATTAAAAATATAGCGTTTCGCCGAAGTCCCCGGCAGCGGCACCAAAAACTTGATGTCGTAGCGTGGGGGTACGAAATAGTTTATATTTTTACTAGGAAATACTATTAAATATGCTACAATTTTACACAAGTTTTAATTATTTATTTACAAATGGGATATACCTAAACCTTGCTACAACACTATAGGCAGTGTACCTAATCGTAGAGTAGTATAGTTTTTAGGAAGTCCGGTTCGTTCCATAGGGAGCGGGCTTATTGCACACTATATTTTTAAACAACTATATTTGTACAAAATATATATAATTATATATAATAATATATAAAAGGGGGTTTACCTTTTAATGACCGGTTTGTCGATTTATATTTTAAGCGAAGCGTATAGTAAATGACGATATTTAAATAACAATATAAAATAAATAACAATAATTAAAATGACAATAAATAAAAGTACGAGGAAATATGAAATAAAATATATTATGCTTATTTAAACTTCCGTAACCTTGATGGTTGACGTGTTGATTTTAGTTTTATGCCCATGGGTTAATTGTCCTTTGTCCTGGATTATTTAATATGTCCGTCTGGTTTTTGTCCATAACAGTCCATCGGTCATAAATTTAAAGTGCGAGTGTCCTCGTCAAATTATTCTTATACCCGAAGTCAAATATTCCAACTAATTGGGGACTTAAACTGTAACAAGGTTTTAATACTTTGTTTAATAATTACACCAGGATATCGACTGCGTGTAACCCAAGGTTTTAATACTTTGTTATCAATTATGTCAAGTGTCCTTGTACATAATTTCACCCCTGTTTTAATAATTCCATAGACTATTAATCCATACTCGTGTCCGGTTAAATGAACGATTATTCTTACATATAAATACCCCGCCCATCGTGTCCGATCGAGTGTATATGGTTATTTATAGGTACATCCAATTGTAAATCTTTATATCAAAATTAACAAACTATCATTTAGTTAAACAAATATAAAGCCCATTAATAGCCCATAGTCTAATTTCCACAAGTGTCGTTCTTTTGTCCAAACCCCAATTATGGTACAAAGCCCAATTACCCAATTTTAATATTTTTAGCCCAACATCATGATTACTTCGTCTTAAATAAACATAATAATAACTTAAGTACGAGACATTAATTTAAAAAGGAGAACATAGCTTACATTGATTATTTATCGCGTAGTGTTACACGGACAGAGCTCCAACTTTAAAACCGGTAAAATAACCTTTACATAACCCAAACTAATCTAATATAAAACTAAACTAATTTATATTATATATATATATATATATATATATATATATATATATATATATATATCATAGAGAGATTGATATTGGGGATGGTTGAACTCGGCAGAAGCTCGTTCATTTTATAGGGAAATTCTGATTTTTCAAACTCCGCGAGTCGTGGAGTTTTAAGCCTGCAAACTCCGCGAGTCGTGGAGTTTGAAAATCCAGCTCACACAATTTTGGAACCTTGCTTGTCGACATAATTTATATATAAATATAAAATATAAATAATTAATATAATTATTTATATATTATATTATATTCATGTGCATAGTAGACTTGTAATTTTTAGTCCGTTGCGTCGGGCGTTGATAGTTGACTCATGTCCCGGTTCCGGATTTTCGAACGTCCTTGCGTACAATTTAATATCATGTACTTTACGTTTTGTAACTTGTACTCTTGTCATTTTGAGATGTTTCTCATCAATAAATTGAACCACTTAGATTGTATCTTGTACATTTGAGCTTTTTGGACGTTTTTGTCTTCAAATCTTCGTTTTCGCCTTTTGTCTTCGCACTTATTTATTTAAACAATTACAATGAAAATATAATACAATTACATATGAAAACCTATTATTTAGGAGGGATATTGCTATGAAATATATGTTCCTTTTTAGTCTTATCAAAAGCGTGCAGATTATGTCTGCCCGAATTAATGAATGTTTGGACATCTTTTAAGTATCACTTTTACTCTATTCCATGCTAGACACAATAAATCGTTTTCTTTTTGAGAAAAGTTGGTGATGTCACTTCTTAAACAGGTTTGCAGGGAAGGTGGATAAAATTTGTTCAAAAACTTAGTGGCTAATTCTTCCCCTTAAACAGGTTTGCAGGGAAGGTGGATAAAATTTGTTCAAAAACTTAGTGGCTAATTCTTCCCATGAGTGTATTGAATTCGGGTTAAGACCATCAAACCATGTTAAAGCGTGTGAAGATAGAGAATATTGGAAAAGGTGAAGTTTTAAAAGGTTTTTCTCGTTTTCTTCCTTCTTAAAAGAGTCAACCAGACTGATAAATTTATTTAAGTGAAAGTTTGGATCGTCAGTCGGTAATCCTTAAAATTTACAGATCATATTGACCAGCTTGATCATATGTGAACTGATTTCAGGAGTTCCTTCGGTTCCTAAGGTGATTGGTCATCATCTTTCCTCTAAGCATGATTTTTGCATAGAAGCAAGGGTGTTTTGTTGTTCTATTTTTATGATTTTCTATTTAAAAAGACTTAAAAGTAACTTTTAGAAAATATTAATTGACTAAAAGGATCGATAATTTAGTAAAAACAATTATTCTTGAAATTCGGTCGCTAACCTTATCGATATTCCAATTGATAGGATTTCTAACAGATTACTAGATATCTAGGTGGCCAGGCCGACTACGGAGAGGCTGGATCCTTTTGGTTCCAATATAATTGGAGACTGTTCGAAAAATCCAACAACCAAGTTCGTGTATAAATGTCTTTCTTAGACACCACCAAACAATACTTTTGTCTGCTTAAAATCTTTATCAATCAAAATATTCGATCCCCGGCAGTGGCGCCAAAAAGATGTACCTCCTATGATATAGCCAAAACACACGGTTTTGTTTGTGCGGTGTCGTTAGGTCGCAGGGCGTCAAATTTGGTATAGCACAGAGAAGTTGTCATTTAATTTATATTTTACGGGGCCTAAATTTACTTTTAACTTTCTAATGTAGAAGGTGTAAGTTAACCTAGGGTCGTGCTTTTGAATGGTTTAACGAATTGAAGATCGAGTGGATAATTTTCTTTTATTTAAATTACCTGGATAAAAGATAGTAGTTGGTTTAAGTTAAAATCCTAATTGCAGAAAAGTAAATAAAGTTGGAGGATGTCCAGAGTGTGCAGATCAGGGAAATATTGACCAAGATATCAGTTTGGGTTAGGGAAAGGTAATTATGTTGATATTAAAGCTTATGATTAAAATGGTGTGGATCGGGTTGGATGAGCCAATTACACATACATACTTATCTCTAAACTCTCAGAGTTCTCGTTGAGCAGTGAAAAGTATGTCACGTGGTTGTATAATTGAAACGTGAAAATACCTCGAAGGTTACCTTTAGTAAAGCACTAGGTTTATTAGTGAGTTGAGTTCTAATCCTAACCCTTATCAGTTTGGTTAACTGAATAACAACGTGCCGTGTTGATTGAGCACTGATCACAAACGGAAGGAGTCCATCGGGTTAAGTTGACAAAATCTTAAATGAAAACTAACAACCATTTCATCATACTAATGAGATCAAACCAAGACAAATGTTACACAGCATTAAAGTTGATACACTGAAAGTAAAGCAGATAGAAACCTAACAGGTACCTAGACAGTTGGTATGACTTAATCCTAGGGAAACAATCAAACAAGAAAATGCAATAGGTTTGGATCATACAGTCAGGGCACTGGCTAGATCTTAACAGCTCCTAAGTGGTCTCTTTGGAATAGTCAATAGGCATACTAGGTCATTCATGTCTCAATTCCTAGGTTCTGTGTCCTAAAAGTGCATTAAATGCCTCTCGCCTTTGGCTGGCCGTTTGGCTGGCCGTTTGGCAGGCCGTTTGCCAAGGGCATTTGCCAAGCCAGGCCGTTTGCTTAGGCTGTTTGCCTGGGCCGTTTGGCAGGTCGTTTCTGAGCCAGGCAAGCCATTTGGCAGGCCGTTTGGCAGGCCGTTTGGCTTGCCTGGTAAGCCTGATTTCCTGGATCGTAACTCGTTTTCTTGACTTTCACCGTTTTCGCTCTAGATTCTTCGTTTTAGCTCCGTTTTACTTGATTCTTTTTGCATCGCCTTTGTATTTACTTAATCTACAAAATTAACCAACAAAGCAATTATTTTTGCGATAAAGTTTGGAACTTTATGGGTTTTGGGGCTAAATATCGGGGGTAAACACGTGACTTTTTGGCCGATATCAGCCGACGCCATACATTTTCAGCTATGTAACTATAGAAATTATGTCATGCACTTGCCTTTAACCTTATCTGAATTACAAATTTTATCTTTACCGCTTTCCTTTATTTATCTGTCTTAGAAAATAGAAAAACCCAAAATCCACCCAACACTACTCCTTAGAAATTATAAGTCTAATAGTTTTTACTACTGTAAAAGGTTCGATTCTATTGTCTTCTTAAAATGAACGACCTTAGGTCATATTTCCCTTACTCATCCTTAGGTAGGAGTAGTAGATTTAGGCCCCACAAATTATAAATTTAAAAAAACCACTCATCATGTGACTAACCTCGATAGACGGGTGGCAACCTAACAACATCACCGCAAATCAAACCGTCCTTTTTGGCCACATTGATATGGCCAAAACAGACGGTTTTATTTGTGCGGTGTCGTTAGGTCGCAACATGTCAGAATCAGTCACCAGAAGGGAGTAATTGTTTTATTATTTATATTTAGCGGGGCCTAAATCGTACTACTCCTTATTATGAGTAAGGGAAGTATGACCTAGGGTCGTATTTTAAGATATCAGTAGAATCAAACCTATATTCAAAGCTTAAGATAGTTCTAAGGTGAAGGAGTAGTGGTTACCTAATTTTGGGTTTTTCTAGTTTATAAAACAGATAAAGTAAATACAATAAAATTTGTAATTTAGATAAGGTTAAGACAAGCGTATACTATACTTTCACCAGTTACTTTGCCGAGATTATGGAATACTGGCTCATGAATAGGTAGGGACCTTGTATTCATTACACTGGTCCTAAACGCCCCTGTCATAAGACATATCACTGGGTAATGCGATAGGCTTGAAGATTCTGATTAGACAGCAACGTCCCTTACCCCCGATGCCCGTGCAGTCTGACTACAGGCATACATGTTCAGACGGCTCATCCAATTGAGCGACTCGGTTGGCTGACGTATTAACATTCCACAAAGGTCTAAACTTTCTTAAGCATAATAGAATACAGGGTTTACCGTATTCGAGAGACTTGATGTGTTTCAATGCTTTCGTTAATGATTGGGTTTAAAAGATAGTTAGGCCCTTAAAAAGAGTTCAACAATAAAGAACACCATGCCCAAGTCAAGTTTGACTTCCATGAACACGTTCAGTTTTCCTAAAGGTCCAATCCTTTATGTGTTTAAACAAACAGTTCCTTAATTAACAAGAATCCCTTAAGCGGGGTGCAATGCTTGATACCGCATTATGGTGAAGTGTACTAATCAGCACTGATCGGGTTCCATGGCCTTACTTAGCAGAGGTATAGCTTACAACAATCGTTGTGCTTCAGCATGCACGTACGAAGTTTATATACTTGGTGACTACACTAGCACCGCGAATGTACTAGGGGTCTAGTTAGATGTTTCACTACAAAAGAATCCTCAGTCGGAATCCAAAGCTTGATAGACGTACTGCAACCGGTGTGCCTCGGTCGATCTCGCGTTGTGGCAGATAGACTTCTCTTACCAAGGGGTGACACAGATAGTGTACTCTGGAGCCAATAACTACGTTCTATTAGTTGGAAAAGCAATTGAGTTTAAAGCATAATCGAAAAGCATCTTGACAACATACACAAATCATAATATTATTCCGGCATTATAACTGATTACATCATAGCACACACTAAAGATAATTACTCGCTAATCATGGCAACAACATCAAAAAGCATAGTAATGGAAAACATTATATAAAGACAAAGGATAGAAGTACCAGTAGATTAAATGAGTTCTGAATACAATTGTGACAAATTCAAACTCCAGACCGGTCATAATACAATCTTCGGCGTTCTTCTCCGAGTACTGAATTTCTCGCACGGAGTCAAAGACCTTGAAAGTATGACTAATATTGTAGAAAGATAGATAAAGAATTGAATTGAAGTGTGTATTGAAATGGATGACAAAGACCCTTTAAATAAGAGTGTAATTTGCTTGCAAACGGCTGGCAGGCCATTTGGCAAGCCGTTTACAGAGCCCGTTTGCCTTGTTCGCCCGTTTACTGTGGCTGTTTGCTTGACCCGTGTGGCAAGCTGTTTGCCATAGAGGCAAGCCGTTTGGCAGCCCATTTGGCAGGCCGTTTGGCTTGCTGATTTGCTGAGTCGTAACTTGATTTCTTGTCTTTCACCATTTTCGCTCTAGAATCTTCGTTTTAGCTCCGATTCTCTTGATTCTTTTTGCGCCTTCTTCGTAATCACTTGATCTTCAATTTTAACCAATGAAGCAGGTAATTTTCCAATAAAGTTCGAAACTTTATTGTTTTTGGGCCTCAATACCGGGGTGAAAACGTGACTTTTTAGTCGATATTAAATATCTCACACTTAGACTTTGCTCATCCTCAAGCAAACTTCTTATTTTTACTTTAAGAAATCTTTTCAAAGTTTCTTTTCTAATAGCCTAAGCGGTTTGCTTTTTATTATAAGAGTGAAAGGTAAGGTGAGTCATCTACGTTAGGATTGAAACTATCTCTACAAGCATGCGAGGAGGTTACGTGACTTAGGCTAGCTTTCACGGGTCACTCAAATCACACAAGTGTTTAATGTTCCCTATAGATCTTAGAAATGAATTCACTCATAGCCAGACATGTTGCACCCATCGTCATAGGCTTGATAAAGGCTCAAATCCTTGCTACTAATGTGTGAATGGTAGTAACCATAGCTTCTAGGTCATTTGTCAAATGATAGAAAGGAATTTTGGAGTGGCGGTGAAGTTGTTTTAAGAGGTGAGAAAAAGGGTAATACAGTCTTTTTGAAGTCTTTTATTCGGAATTTAAGATAGATAGGAGTGCTGATATTTTTGGGAAGCGCTTTTGAACTTTTCTTCCTTTGGATTGATAGGCATTTGCTATCAAGTTCTTTTTCGTCGTTTCTCTTTATAAGTTTTGCTCCTTTTTCAGAACTAATATATATATATATATATATATATATATATATATATATATATATATATATATATATATATATATATATATATATATATATATATATATATATTCCTTTCTTTTGGAGATTTTATCTCGAGAAACTTTTTGCCGGTAAACTTTTTCAAGACCTTTGCCATGATACTTGAGAGGTTTATAACATTGGGTTTTTGGTAGGAATCTCATTTTCTTGATTTTTCGAGTGAGAGTAAAGATGATGTGGATGAGTTGGTAAAGTAGAGGTAGTGGAGGTGCGAAAGGCTTATTTTTGACAAATGGCTAGCTCTTCTAATTATAACCGAATCACATTTCGTTGCTTGGAAATGCATATCTAAAGCAAGTTCTGATTCTGAGCACAGACATCGGCACTCTCTATGGAAAATAGCGAAGCATTAAAGATGAATGATGGTCTTATTTGGGTGCCTCACCATAATCAATTTAGGTCGATAATACCTTTTCATGCAATGGTATTAGAGATTTGGTTCATCCCAACAAAATTTCCACCCTACTTAAGCCTTACTTTTATTTACCAACGTTTCAGGTTTTCAAAAATACTTTTTCAGAAAGGTTTTCTCTTGTTAAATTTTTTTGAAATTTAGCTTAAGAACGTGGAATCTTCATAATGGGTTATTTTAATATAGCATAAAAAGATTAAACCAACATCCCACACTTAGACGAACATTGTCCTCAATGTTCCTAGTGTATCCCACACTTAGGAGTTTTAGTTGAAGATTTGGGAACATTAGTCTAGTGTTTATTTGGGTTGGGATCCCACACTTAGTGATAAGCTAGGATGTGGCATAATTTAAAGTTTGAGCTAGTAACGAGAAGAAAGGAGTACCCCCAGCAGATGTGGTTGCTTGTAAAGAAACTGGCTGGCTTGCAATTTTAGAAGTTATGTCCTTTATTGATCGGCTCATTTGTCATCCTTTGTTCTTCTACTCTACTTTATTGCACGAGTTGCCTTTCGAGAAGTGCTTTTTTAAGGTCGTTGGCTCGACCGTAGTGATGCTTAGAAAGCAAACATTCCCCTCTGATAGCTGTGATCTTGATCTTCTTGAGGGAATGTGAGTCTCGGTGGATAAATCCTGAGAAAGTGTCGGACCAAAAGTGGTAGAAGATCCGGTACTTCCCTTGAAGATCTTCTAAAAGATAGGTGGTGTGCGGTTTCAGCTCGTGATAAATCTTGAAGTCCGATGAGAAAATGATCCACGAATCTGCTAGTTGACCCATGAATGTCAATCATTGAGGCAGTGCTGGTGGTGATTATCTCTCTTATAAGATGCTCATTTCGGAGGTCTTCAAATAGTCTTAGAAACTGTATCTTCAGTATCTCGAAATCTTCAGAATGGTGATCACCATAGTAAGAGTCTGTAGCTTTGCACAGATTGGTCAAAAGGCGAAGCTGAAAAGAAGTGAAAAGCAATCCTGACCCGGGCATTAATGTCACCGTCTTTGAGTATATACCCCGACATCCAGCTTTAAATATGAAACTTAGATCTGTGGATTCGTGAAAGATACATGATATCTGCTTCGTAACGTAGGTGGCAATGTTGACTCGGTCTGGTTCAATATGAGAAAATAGATTGTTGCATCTTACTTCTTCTGTGACTACGTCTCGTAACTCTTTGATAATTAGATCAGCATGGTGATCAATTGTTACATAAATCACTAGCCTGTTTGGTGTGCTTTCGAAATTATCTCTTTCCAAGAGAGCAAAAAAGTTGTGAATATCCTCGATCATTTGCAAATTAGAGTGATAAGTCGGGAGTCCGTTGGAAAGATCCAAATGCTTTCGGATGAGAGTCAGTAGTGCTCGTTGGTTTGCTGAGAAAGGAAGTGCAAATCCGGCTAAGGCATTGCAAACCTTAGAATAAATGATCTTCTGATCTCGACAAAATCTTGTCTCAAGAATAGTGTGAACCACTGAATTGTGCTCTCGTTGCCTTTCTTTTTGGTAGATATGATCGTGAAGGGTATTGATAAAGTCTTGAATGCGCGCTTCTAGGATTTCAACATTATTGTCTTCTCTTTAGAGATGGAAGTTGTATTCTTCTTGGATAGCCATGATTCGTTCCGTTAAACGTAGCGTGAAATAAATTGTTGATTTATGGATGGCTTTGAGAATATCTTTGAATTGATCAGTGTCATTGATGAAGGTTATCATGTCGGCGTGCGTAGATATGACTGGAATCCGATCTGAAGAAGAGTCCAGCTCCTCCCGATCTGGTTCGATTGGAGAATATGAGTTACCCAGAATATCTTCGTGTTGCTCTTCCTCGTCATTATTGGTATAATATTATTCTAAGGATTTGTCTGATGAACGGGCTTCTTCAGTATTCTGGTCTTCCACTTTGACACTTGCAGGGTCAATTTCTATATTCTTTACCTCAACCTTATCAGTTTTCTTCTTGAAACAGATGACTAAATTGTGATCTTCCATCTCAAGCCTCATTAATTCTTCATGACGCTTCATGCTTAGAGAAGGTATTATCGCAATTCCTTTTACGTCTCCCATTTCCTCTTCCTCCTCTGGTTCTTCCTCTTCCTCTATTTCTTCGCTGGGATCCTCTTCTTCCATTTCGGGTTCGTCTGCAGACTGTGATTCGACACCCATTTCGATATCAGCGGCTGGTGGTGAAGACTCATCATCGGAAGTGATCCGTCTGGTGGAAATAGCAAACATCCCTGCCTGTCCAGAAAGATCGGTAGGTCAGTCAATTTTAAAGGTAACACTCTCCCCATGTGATCGTAAGAACAAGGTTTGATTGTACACATCAATGACAGTCCTAGTCGTATTTATGAAAGGTTACTATTGGTGTGTGTAGGTCTTCCTTAATATCCATCACTACGAAATCTGTTGGATACAAAAATTTGCCGACTTTCACCAAGACGTTCTCAACTATGCCCTTAAGATATCGAATTGTGTGATAGGCAAGTTGGATTGTCATTTTAGTTGGTGACAAGTCTCCTAACTCTAATCTTTTGTAGAGAGAGTAAGGGATTAGGTTGATACTTACTCCTAAATATGCTAGCGCATGAATGGTTCCAGATTGGTAGATTGAACACGGGAAAATGAATCGGCCCGTATCTCATAGCTTTTGCGGTAGAGAGTTTCTGAGTAATGCCGAGCATTCTTCACTCAGTGGAATTTTGTTAGAATTCGGTATCCTTTCCTTTGTAGAGTGAAGCCTTTGGATGTATCTCTTCTCGTTGGGAACTTTGGACATGGTATCCAGGAATCTTCCATCAAGTTTGAAGGAATCAAGCTAGGATGGTTCCTCCTTTAGCCTTCCAGGGTAAGGTACATGAACTGGAGTTGTAGTGGGCAGCTTCTGAGTATATGTCAATTTGTTCTTGAGCCTAGATGACCTTCTCCGTGGTTCTTCCTCTGGGATTACAGAATCCATTTGCTTAGCTTCTTCTATGTGGGGGTTTTGGATAGTATTACTAGGTAACCTTCCTTATGGTCGGGTTTCAAGGCATTGTGATAACTGTCCGAGATGTGTTTCTATACTTTCGAGTAGAGCCAATTGATTTCTCATTAGTATCTTCGTTTGGTCTTTCCTAGATGTAGTTCTCTGATTTAGTTATTGTTGTCGTTGAATGAACTAAGTCAACTGATCATCAGCTCTAAGAGTAGGGTTGGTTACTTTGTAATTTAGGTGGTTGGGGGATTTTCCTCGACTGGTGGGCCAGTGAGTGGAAGTGGTGGGCCGAGAGTAGGACAATTGAGATTGTTGGGGTGGATAAGTTGGGTAGCGATAGCGAAAAGGCTGGTTGTTTCGTTGAAACTGGTTATCCCTAGGTTTTGAATGAATCTGAGATTTGGTTGACGAGCTGGGAATTGGACGTAACAGACTGAACTGTCAGGATTTTTGTACTAAACTTGATATTCTTCAGTGGGTTACGGGTTGGTGCAATTAACACAGGCCTGAGCCTGATTAACCTGTTGCGGCTGCGTCTTCAATTCTCCGAGTTGTTTGGCGAGAGATTCCATCTTATCTGTGAGGGATTTGATGGCCTCCGTTTGATTGTTAAGTGCAGAGAGTGGGGCAAATGATGAAATTGTTTCACCACTGTTCCAGTCATGATGATGCATTGTCATGTTCTCGAGTAACTCCCATGCTTCGTCTGTAGTTTGGTTCATCAGATTTCCTTGAGCTGCTGCGTCGATCATTGTCCTATGATTTACCGTAAGACCATTGTAGAAGGTACAGATCTGAGCTGACCGTTCTAACTGGTGATTAGGGCATTTCTTCAGCAGGGTTTTGAATCGCTCCCATGCAGTGTAAAGAGATTCATCATAACTTTGTTTGAAGTTAATGATGTCATTCTTGAGTTTGGTTTGTTTACAGGGAGGGAAATATTTGGTTACGAATTTAGTAGCCATCACCGTCCATGACGTGATGAAATCTTTTCCGAGTCCTTCGAACGATGTTTGTGCATGATGAGTGAGTGAATAGGGAAACAAGTATAGCCAGACTATATCTTGTCATATCTCTGGCTGTTTGTAGGAGTTCGAAAGAGATATGAATTTATCAAGGTGAGAGTTAGGATCGTCATTCGGTAATCCATGAAACTGACAGCTGTTTTGAATGAGCTGTATGATGTGATGTTTTAATGAAATGTCCCGTTCATATTGATTATAAACGTTCCATATTAATTGATTTCGTTGCGAGGTTTTGACCTCTATATGAGACGTTTTTCAAAGACTGCATTCGATTTTAAAACAAAACATAACCTTTATTTTATCGATAAAGGTTTAAAAATGATAATAAAAAATATAGCGTTTTCACACGACCATTACATAATGGTTTACAATAATATTACACAACAATATATGTCTTCGAATGCAGTTTTCAAACAATATTATACAAGCATGGACTCCAAATCTTGTCCTTAATTTAGTGTGCAACAGCGGAAGCTCTTAACAATTACCTGAGAATAAATATGCTTAAAACGTCAACAAAAATGTTGGTGAGTTATAGGTTTAACCTATATATTTATCAATCGTAATAATAGACCACAAGATTTCATATTTTAATTTTTCATAAACATCATCCCATACATATGATGGAATTCAACACAACAACAAGTTCATAATGTTTAAATAATCACAAAACCAATTTTATGAGTGTTAAGACAAGCGGAAGCATTATTTCATTTATGAACAAGTGTATATGTTAAACCAATTTTAATTGAATTCCATGTAGTCATCAAGTCTTGAAATAATACTTACAAATAAGAACAAGAAGAGAATATTCATACCTCCTCAAGCTAGTTGAGGGTTGTTGACAAGGTTGCAAGATGATGAAGAAGATGATGCAAAATGAGCTTCTAACTTGAAGCCTCAAGTGTGTAATACCCACAAGCAATAACCCCAACACCTTTGTAATTAGTTAGGATTTGAATGACACAAGTAATGAGCTTGTATAAACCAAATTAGGACTTCCCTTATGCCCAAAACAGGCCACGGCAGCCAGCACACTTCCAGCAGAATTTTGTGCAGTTTTTTTTAGCTCTTTTGATATGTTTGAATGCATGTGTGTTTGGAATACTAAGTCCCCTTGATCTTAGTTAAGCATGGGTAGCAAGTATTAAACAAATGCATGCTTATTCTAACTCCCATGCCACTCACATTGCCATAATATAATATACCTTTTATAAAAAAAAACTGCTTTTACAAAATCAGTTTTTATAAAACTTGATTTCATAAAATACATTTTATAAACTTGTATATATATTATTTGTTATGTATATTTTATAAAACCAATTTTATAAAATGTATCATAACTTGATTAATTATTTAACCTATAAATAATTAAATCCTTGTTATATAAGTTGTTTCATAACTTATATAAACATATCAAGTAATATTCTTTTAAGAAACCTTTTCCTTAAAATTCAAGTGTCGCGTATTTAATCAACGAACCAATCGTTAAGATCATATACGTATATGGTGTTGGTAAGCTTGTTATTGGGTATGACCCGACTTGGATCATAACACATTAGCCACATTAATTTAATATGTCTCTCGGGCATACGAAAAACCTACAATCTCCCACTTGCACGAGAAACATAAGAAATTAATGCAAGTGACGGATACCACCTAACGACCGTCCATCACCCCCAATATGTTATGACTTTGTGCCATTCAATAACATCATCCCTTTCGAGTCCCCATCTCGAATATGATTTAGGTGAATCTTTCATTATATCCTTTCGTCCTAGATGTCATGTTAAATCCAAGAGACATAGAGTGATCACTCTCTTATAGATTTAACTTTATCAGGCCTTAGACATCTGACTCTCAACGAATAAGAGGGACAAATTCCATCTTGGCTACATACGTCCTGGACACTACACTTTGTACCATACCTGAAGCCTCCCTTATGAGCTACCTTTTCAGAATAGCGAAGGAAAGAATCAAGGCACGATATTCGGTGAATATCTGAACCCAATATGTATCTCAGGTCAGAGGATACAATGATATTCTCCTTTACTCAAGATTACATGTGATCAACCACAAAGGCTCCATACAGTAAATCTTGAGAGCGGGTCCTCCAATATTTGTGTCCCACAAATATCTATGAACCTTGGTTGCAACCTTGCCCCACATTCTCCATTTGAATGTTAACCAATCCAAGTTCATAATAGTCTAGACCTCACACTTGTTCCCACAAATGTGATCAACTACGGAATTTAGAATAATAGTTTATTCATGGATAAAATATGCAAAATTGGAACATGACTCATAATTAAATTAATACCATAATTATATTAATGAGTTTGAATAATTTCGTTCCTATACAATACATAAAATAGATCATATCCAATCACTAGAATATCGAAGCCCTAATGCACAAACAT
Organism: Rutidosis leptorrhynchoides; assembly: GCF_046630445.1. Classification (NCBI taxonomy): domain Eukaryota; kingdom Viridiplantae; phylum Streptophyta; class Magnoliopsida; order Asterales; family Asteraceae; genus Rutidosis; species Rutidosis leptorrhynchoides. The sequence goes on along the minus strand of NC_092338.1, from coordinate 179,125,019 downwards.
GTCCCTCATGTTTTGGCCCATGTAAAAGCTTCGTGAGTGGATCCGCAACATTATGATCTGTATGAACTTTGCGAATACATATCTTTCCTTTTTCAACTTCATCCCTTATGTAGTTGAATCTCCGCTCAATGTGACGAGTCTTTTGATGGGCACGAGGTTCCTTGGTTTGAGCAATCGCACCCTCGTTGTCACAAAAGATCTCAAGAGGGTCCTGAATGGAAGGGACCACTCCTAAGTCGTCGATGAATTTCTTCATCCATGCAGCTTCCTGAGCTGCCAGTGAGGCGGCAATATACTCCGACTCTGTAGTGGATAACGCAACAACCTCCTGTTTCGAACTCTTCCAAGAGACCGCACCACCATTTAACATGAAGACATAACTGGATTGTGATCGAGAGTCATCTCGATCAGTTTGGAAACTCGCATCCACGTAACCTTTTACAGCGAGTTCCTCCTCACCAGACCCATATATTAGAAACATATCCTTAGTCCTCCTAAGGTATTTCAATATACTTTTAACAGCAACCCAATGACTGTTTCCTGGGTTATTCTGGTATCTACTTGTCAAGCTTAGAGCGCATGACACATCCGGTCTAGTACATATCATTGCATACATGATAGACCCAATAGCAGATGCGTATGGGACTTTCTTCATTTTCTCTTGTTCATCTTTCGTGGTGGGACACTGAGATGAACTGAGACTGGTTCCTCTTTGAATAGGTACCAAACCTTTCTTAGAGTTTTCCATCTTGAACCTTTTCAAGATTTTATCAATGTATGTACTTTGACTTAAACCTATCAATCTCTTGGATCTATTCCTATAGATCCCTATCCCCAATATGTATTGTGCATCTCCAAGATCCTTAATGGAGAAGCAACTCTTTAGCCAAGTTTTGACTCCTTGCATTGTGGTAATATCATTCCCAAATAATAATATATCATCCACATATAGTACAAGGAATATGATAGTGCTCCCACTAGCTTTCTTATATACACAAGCTTCATCACCATTTTTAATGAAGCCAAATTTCTCGGCTTCCTCATTAAAACGATGATTCCACATTCTAGATGCTTGTTTCAATCCGTAGATTGACTTCTTTAACTTGCATACCCTTTTAGGATATTTTGGATCAACAAAACCTTCAGGCTGGACCATATAGACATCTTCCATAAGATATCCATTTAGGAAAGCAGTTTTGACATCCATTTGCCATATTTCATAGTCGTAGTGAGCAGCAATGGCAAATAATATCCTAATAGACTTTAGCATTGCCACTGGCGAGAAAGTTTCATCATAATCAACCCCTTGAGTTTGAGTGAAACCTTTTGCTACAAGCCTAGCTTTATATGTATCCAAGTTTCCATGTATGTCGGTTTTCTTCTTGAAAAGCCATTTGCAATCAACTAGCTTAGAGCTAGGAGGTTGCTCAACAAGTTCCCACACTTGGTTTTCATGTTGAGTGCTAGTGTTAACCAATTGTGTATCATCTACTTGATCTTGAACCTCTTCAAGATCTATCTTCCTTTCACTATTTCCTTCCATTAGGAACTTAGTTTCAAGGAATTCCGCCTTCCGAGCAACAAATACATTCTGCTCGGATGGATCATAGAAATAATATCCCATATCATCCTTGGGATATCCTATGAAGATACACTTCGTGGATCGAGCATTCAACTTATTAGGGACGTAACGCTTAGGATAAGCTTCACATCCCCATACCTTTAAGTATGATAGAGATGGAGGTTTACCAAACCACATCTCGTGAGGAGTTCGTTCCACTTTCTTGGTTGGGGCCATATTTAAAATACGAGCCGCGGAGCTTAAACAATAACCCCAAAATGATAGAGGCAACGAGCTTCTTGCCATCATAGATCGAACCATATCCATTAGGGTTCGGTTCCTCCTTTCGGAAACTCCATTAAGTTGGGGTGTTCCGGGTGGAGTAAGTTGTGAGATAATCCCACAACTCCTAAGATGATCTTGGAAGGCATCGCTTAGGTATTCACCTCCTCTATCGGTACGAAGTACCTTAATTGTCCTATTGAGTTGATTTTGTACTTCGTTTTGATATTCTTTGAATGCTTCAAACGTTTCGTCCTTGTGTCTTAATAAGTAGACATATCCGAAACGACTAAAGTCATCAATGAAAGTAACAAAGTATCTTTCACCATTCCTAGTCATGGGTTTAAAGGGTCCACATACATCCGAATGTATTAATCCCAATAAATCTTTAGCCCTTTCATAAGTCCCTTTGAAAGGTGCTTTAGTCATCTTGCCTTGTAAACAAGATTCACATACATCAAACGAATCCATTTCATTTGATTTCAAAAGTCCATCCTTTTGAAGTGTATGCATTCGGTTCTTGTTTATGTGACCAAGGCGACAATGCCATAAATAGGAATCACTCAAATCCCTTTTGAGTTTCTTGGTGCTTGTATGGTACATTGAGCTACTAGATGATGTGTCATCATGAACCAATTCATAAATTCCATTTGAAGGTGAAGCCTTGAAATAGAATACATTATCTAAATAAATATGGATATCATCATTAACAAAATTAAGATAAAAACCACATTGTTTCAAACGGGAAATGGAAATAATGTTTCGACATAAATTGGGTGCATACAAAACATCTTTCAAAATAAGTTCCGAACCACTTGGAAGCTTCAACACAAAGTCTCCTTGAGCCTTCACTTGCACTTTGGCTCCATTACCCATGTAGAGACTTGATGTTCCCGTTTGCTTGCTACTTCTTTTGAACCCCTGCAATGAATTGCAAATGTGAGTTCCACATCCAGTGTCTAATACCCATGTATTAGAAGAAGTAATACTAAGCTCTATATATACCATATATATATTACCTGAGGTTTGCCCTGCATCCCTCTTGTCCTTCAACTCCTTAAGATAGACCGGACAGTTTCGTTTCCAATGACCCATTTCACCGCAACCGAAACATGGGTCTTCCTTGGGGTTTGCCTTCTCGGCTACCTTTTGCTTCTTAGCCTTGTTCTTGGTTGGGGTAACCATCTTCCCCTTCCCTTTGCCTTGATGGGCGGGTCCTTTCCTCTTAGCCACCTTTGGCTTAGAGGTGTTACCTTTGGATCCACCTTGATCGATTGCTAACACGGGTAAAGCCCTTTTACCCATGCTAGTTTCCGCCGTTCTAAGCATACCGTGAAGCTCACCTATGCTCTTATCCATCCCATTCATATTGTAATTAATTACAAATTGATCAAACCTTTTTGATAGGGAGTTAAGGATAAGATCGGTGGCTAATTCATTAGATATGTTTAGGTTAAGACGGTTAGCACGATCGATAAGGCTTTTCATCTTAAGTACATAAGATGAAACCGATTGGGTATCGTCCATACAACAAGCATGTAGCGCCCGAACCGTTTCGAAGCGTTCGACACGCGCTTGTTGGAGGAACATCTCCTTCAATTGCGTTATCATGTCGTATGCACTATGATGCTCGAAATCCTTTTGGAGTTCGGGTATCATAGTCCCAAGCATTAAGCATGAGACTTGAAGGGAGTCGTGGCAATACTTATCGTAAGAGGCCATTGCCTCCACATCATTCTCATCCGGTTGATCGGGAATGGGGTCCTCAAGTACATACGCTTTATCCTCTTGTTTGAGGACAATCCGAAGATTGCGGAACCAATCCATAAAGTTAGTATGGTTGAGTTTGTCTTTCTTGAGGAGAGACCTTAATGATAGGTGGTTTAGGTTAAGTGGTGCGTTTGGAATGTTGTTGTTGTTATTGGCGGCCATCTACAAAATTTAACAAAGTTCATTTAAGTATCGATTTTAAATTTAATAAACAATACCCTTTTATATTTCAATTGACTTATTAAATATTAGAATCCAACGGTAAACCAAATTTCGGTTAGGTGACCTTTATCCCGTCATTTGATTTAGCTAGGTAGTCATTATATGACAATTGCAATCCTTTTGCAACTTCTAAGTTATGGGATCATGCAATCCTTTTGCATGGCATATTTATCCCATCAACGCCTATTTGTTCCTCATGCTTCGGTGACCCTAAGTTCATGATTCCCAAATCAAGTCGTCCTACTTGTGTAAACATGTAAATTCAACATACAAGTGGTTAGGTGACCTTTATCCCACAAGTGTGCGAAATTTACCTTATTCATATTAGTCCGCTCATAACGGTTAGGTGACCTTTATCCCGTCAAGAGTTTCTTAATATGTCTAAGTGTTTTCACAAAAGGATGGCGTTAAACTTGTTTAGCTTGTTTGTTAAAGGGATTTTGAGTTTTCGTTATTTCTAGTTTAGGAAAACTTTTGCACCATACACCAACATGCATTTAGTGTATGGTTTATTTGAAAATCCATTTTCATGTTTTGTAATTAAGCCAATTACTTGATATAAACCATTTTATATGTATGATCCTTATCATGTTCTTAATAACCGTTTATTAATGTCCTTTACCATTTCATTTAACCATTTAAATTTTCGTTTTGCATGTTATTAATAACGTCTAATTTAACCAATTAAATTTTAGTTTTGTTTGTTGTTAACTTGTGTGATTAACTTGTAGCATACAAACATACAATCCACAATCATACAATAAACAACCAAGCATGCAAGACCATATGTTCACAATCAAGCCATTTTTGGTAGACATTTGTTTAGCCGAAAACAAATGCCACCGGTTAAGGGTAATAATACAAAGTAGGAGATTTTAAATCTCCCACTTAATCTTGCATCCAAATGCTTCTTCTTGTATTCTTCAAGTCTTCATCATCTTCATCATTTTACAAAATATATCCTAATACATTTTGTCTAAAAAAAAAAGAAAATACAACCTAATCTATTTTACATACCAAATATAAAATAAATTACATAACCAAATGAATTATTACATGCCAAATGAATAAATAATTTTACAAACCAAATTGAATGAATATTACAACCATTCAACCAAACAAATATCCATTCAAACACAAGGTCTTGGCTATGATTGTGAACATCAATATAACAACAAATATGAACCAAATGGCAAGTCCAAAACCACTTTTGGAACCCCTCCAAATTCGGCCTAAATGATAACCCACCCAAACCCGAACATTTTTACATTCTACCTTCATGCATGTTAATAGAATGCAAAGTTGGTGGGTTTTAAAGACCATAAATAAGAAGCATATTTCATAGACTTCGGCTCTAGATACCATTGATGGAATTCAACACAACAACAAGTTCATAATGTTTAAATAATCACAAAACCAATTTTATGAGTGTTAAGACAAGCGGAAGCATTATTTCATTTATGAACAAGTGTATATGTTAAACCAATTTTAATTGAATTCCATGTGGTCATCAAGTCTTGAAATAATACTTACAAATAAGAACAAGAAGAGAATATTCATACCTCCTCAAGCTAGTTGAGGGTTGTTGACAAGGTTGCAAGATGATGAAGAAGATGATTGAAAATGAGCTTCTAACTTGAAGCCTCAAGTGTGTAATACCCACAAGCAATAACCCCAACACCTTTGTAATTAGTTAGGATTTGAATGACACAAGTAATGAGCTTGTATAAACCAAATTAGGACTTCCCTTATGCCCAAAACAGGCCACGGCAGCCAGCACACTTCCAGCAGAATTTTGTGCAGTTTTTTTTAGCTCTTTTGATATGTTTGAATGCATGTGTGTTTGGAATACTAAGTCCCCTTGATCTTAGTTAAGCATGGGTAGCAAGTATTAAACAAATGCATGCTTATTCTAACTCCCATGCCACTCACATAGCCATAATATAATATACCTTTTATAAAAAAAAAAACTGATTTTACAAAATCAGTTTTTATAAAACTTGATTTCATAAAATACATTTTATAAACTTGTATATATATTATTTGTTATGTATATTTTATAAAATGTATCATAACTTGATTAATTATTTAACCTATAAATAATTAAATCCTTGTTATATAAGTTGTTTCATAACTTATATAAATATATCAAGTAATATTCTTTTAAGAAACCTTTTCCTTAAAATTCAAGTGTCGCGTATTTAATCAACGAACCAATCGTTAAGATCATATACGTATATGGTGTTGGTAAGCTTGTTATTGGGTATGACCCGACTTGGATCATAACACATTAGCCACATTAATTTAATATGTCTCTCGGGCATACGAAAAACCTACAACATAGAGATAAAAATCATTCATATGGTGAACACCTGGCAACCGACATTAACAAGATGCATATAAGAATATTCCCATCATTCTGGGACATCCATCAGACATGATATAAAAACTCAAAGTACTAAAGCATCCGCTACAACGGATGGGGTTTGTTGGGCCCAATAGATCTATCTTTAGGATTCGCGTCAATTAGTAGACTGGTTTACTAATTCTTAGGTTACCAAGAAAAAGGGGCATATTCGGCTTCGATCATTCAACCATAGAAAGTAGTTTCACGTACTTATGTCTATTTTGTAAAATATTTATAAAATTGCATGTATTCTCATCCCAAAAATATTAGATTTTTAAAATTGGGACTATAACTCACTTTCACAGATTTTTACTTCGTCGGGAAGTAAGACTTGGCCACGGGTTGATTCACGAACCTATAAAAAATATGTACATATATATCAAGTATGATCAAAATATATTTATAACATTTTTATTACGTTTTAATGATTTGAGTTTGTTAAGTCATCAGTCCTCGTTAGTAACATACAACTAGTTGTCCACAGTTAGATGTACATAAATAAATCAATATATAATATCTCGAATCAATCCACGACCCAGTGTATACAAGTCTCAGGCTAGATCACAACTCAAAGTATATATATTATTTTGGAATCAACCTCAACCCTGTATAGCTAACTCAAGCATTACTGCATATAGAGTGTCTATGGTTATTCCGAAATATATATATATAGATGGGTCGATATGATATGTCAAAACATTGTATTTGTGTCTATGGTATCCCAAGATTACATAATATATGTTAGAATACATGTATAATACAATATAAGTTAGTTAAGTTATGATTTGTATAGATTTGTTACAAATTTCACGTAGCTACAACAAGCAAAATTATCCAATCTTGTTTTACCCATAACTTCTTCGTTTTAAATCCGTTTTGAGTGATTCAAGTTGCTATGGTTTCATATTGAACTTAAGTTTATGAATCTAAATAGAAAATGTATAAGTTTATAGTCGGAAATATAGATTACAAGTCGTTTTTGTAAAGGTAGTCATTTCAGTCGAAAGAACGACGTCTAGATGACCATTTTGGAAAACATACTTCCACTTTGAGTTTAACCATGATTTTTGGATATAGTTTCATGTTCATAAGAAAAATCATTTTCCCAGAAGATTAGATTTTAAATCAAATTTTATCATAGTTTTTAATTAACTAACCCAAAACAGCCTGCTGTGTTACTACGACGGCGTATGTCCGCTTTTACGGTGTTTTTCGTGTTTTCAGGTTTTAAATCATTAAGTTAGCATATCATATAGATATACAACATGTGTCTAGTTGATTTTAAAAGTTAAGTTAGAAGGATTAACTTTATTTGCGAACAAGTTTAGAAATAACTAAACTATGTTCTAGTGATTACATGTTCAAATCTTCGAATAAGATAGTTATATATATATATGAATCGAATGATGTTATGAACATCATTACTACCTTAAGTTTAGTAGGTAAACCTACTGGAAGTGACAAAAATTGATCTAGCTTCAAAGGATTCTTGGATGGCTTGAAAGTTCTTGAAGTAGAATCATGACACGAAAACAAGTTCAAGTAAGATTATCAATCGAAATAAGATTGTTAGAGTTATAGAAATTGAACCAAAGTTTAAATATGAGTATTACCTTAAATTAGAAAGATATCTTACTGTAAATAAGAAAGAATTCTTGAGATTGGATAATCACTTGAAATGGATTAGAAAGCTTGGAAGTACACTTGTAAACTTGAGAGTATTCTTGATTTTATGAAACTAGAACTTATAGAATTTATGAAGAACACTTAGAACTTGAAGATAGAACTTGAGAGAGATCAATTAGATGAATAAAATTGAAGAATAAAAGTGTTTGTAGGTGTTTTTGGTCGTTGGTATATGGATTAGATATATAGGATGTGTAAGTTTGTTTTCATGTAAATAATTCATGAATGATTTATAATATTTTTTGTAATTTTGTGAGATATTTCATGCTAGTTGCCAAATAATGGTTCCCACATATTTAATGACTCACATGGGCTACTAAGGAGCTGATAATTGAAGTGTATATACCAATAGTATATACATCTAGAAGCTGTGTATTGTACGAGTACGAATACGGGTGCATACGAGTAGAATTGTTGATGAAAATGAATGAGGATGTAATTGTAAGTATTTTTGTTAAGTAGAAGTACCTTGATATGTGTCTTGAAGTCTTTTAAAAGTGTACAAATACATCTAAATATACTACATGTATATACATTTTAACTGAGTCGTTAAGTCATCGTTAGTCGTTACATGTAAGTGTTGTTTTCAAACCTTTAAGTTAACGATCTTGTTAAATGTAAATAATTCATTGTTATTATTCTTAAATGAGATGTTAAATTGTTATGTTAACATGATAACATGGTGTATGAATATATATATATATATATATATATATATATATATATATATATATATATATATATATATATATATATATATATATATATATATATATATATATATATATATATTAAAATACTATTACAACGATAATCGTTACATATATATATTGTTTCGAAATCCTTAAGTTAGTAGTCTCATCTTACTTGTATAGTTCATTGTTAATACACTCAATGATATACTTAATTATCATTTTATCATGTTAAATATAGTGTAAAAATATCTTAATATGATACATATGTACTGAGTAAGACGTTGTCATAACGATAATCGTTATATATATCGTTTCGAGTTTCTTAATTCAATAGTCTCATTTTATGTATATAACTCATTGTTAATATACCTAGTGAGATCCTTTCTTATCATAATTGCATGTTAACTATATATATGTCCATATATATATCACCATATAGTTTTTACAAGTTTTAACATTCGTGAATCGCCGGTCAATTTGGGTGGTCAATTGTCTACATGAAACTCATTTCAAATAATCAAGTCTTAACAAGTTTGATTGCTTAACATGTTGAAAATATTTAATCATGTAAATATACCTATTTCATTATATATATATAAACATAGAAAAGTTCGGGTCACTACAGTTAACTCGAACGAGTGTCCTTGAATCTCTGGGAATCTGATCGGTCCTCCTCGACCTTCAATCGAGGGTTTTTTGTTTTCTGCTAAAGTAACGCGTAACGCCATTTGATTTCTGATTCGTGCTTCCTTGCGTGCTTTAGACATTATTGAGTTTGGATCAGTTACGAACAACAACGGCCCTGGTCTAGATCAGGTTTGGGTCATACACTGGATATGTATATATATATATATATATATATATATATATATATATATATATATATATATATATATATATATATATATATATATATATATATTAAGTAGATAAACTAAATTTCTAAGGTAATCTAAGGTAATCCTAATGTAATCTAAATCTAAGGTAGTTTAATTTAAGGTAATCTAATTTAATTTAAGTTAATCTAATTATCCTAAGTTTAGAAATGTTTTTGGTTCTTGCTAGTGATTCCCTGGTATTTTGATAATAGAGCTTCGCACGAACTATTCAATAAACCAAGTGGCCAGGCCGATTACGGAGAGGCATGATCCTTTTGTTTCCAATATAATTGGAGACTGTTCGAAAAAACCAACAACCAAGTCCATGTATACTTGTCTTTCTTAGACCCCACTAAATGCTTATGAATAAGTTTGATAAAAAGAAGTATTATCTGATACCAAGTCCCTGGCAGCGGCGCCAAAAACTTGTCACTCTCTTGATATGGCCGAAGCAGACGGTTTATTTGTGTGGTGTCGTTACGTCGCAACACGTCAGAATCAGTCACCAGAAGGGGATAACGGTTTTATTATTTATATTTAGCGGGTCCTAAATCGTACTACTCCTTATTATGAGTAAGGGAAGTATGACCTAGGGTCGTATTTTAAGATATCAGTAGAATCAAACCTATATTTAAAGCTTAAGATAGTTCTAAGTTGAAGGAGTAGTGGTTACCTAATTTTGGGTTTTTCTAGTTTATAAGATAGATAAAGTTAATGAAATAAAATTTGTAATTCAGATAAGGTTAAAACAAGCGCATACTATCATTTCACCAGTTACTTTGCCGAGATTATGGAATGCTGGCTCATGAATAGGTAGGGACCTTGTATTCATTACACTGGTCCTAAACGCCGGCTGTTATAAGACAAGTTACTGGGTAATGCGATAGGCTTGATGATTCAGAATAGACAGCAACGTCCCTTACCCCCGACGCCCGTGCAGTCTGACTACAGGCATACACGTTCAGATGGCTCATCCAATTGAGCGACTCGGTTGGGTGAAGTATTAACATTCCACAAAAGTCTAAACTTTCTTAAGCATAATAGAATACAGGGTTTACCGTATCCGAGAGACGTGATGTGTTTCGATGCTTTCGTTAATGATTGGGTTTAAAAGATAGTTAGGCTCTTAAAAAGAGTTCAACCATAAAGAGCACCATGGCCAAGTCAAGTTTGACTTCCATGAACACGTTCGGTTATCCTAACGGTCCAATCCTTTATAAGTTTAAACAAACAGTTCCTTATTTAACCAAAAATCCCTCAAGCGGGGTGCAATGCTTGAGACCACATTATGGTGAAATGTACTAATCAGCACTGACCGGGTTCCATGGCCTTACTTAGTAGAGGTACAGCTTACAACAACCGTTGGGCTTCAGCATGCACGTACGAAGTTTATATGCTTGGCGACTACACTATCATGGTCTAGGACTAAGAATGTACTAGGGGTCTGGTTGGATGTTTCACTACAAAAGAGTCCTCAGTCGATCTCACGTTGTATCCGATAGACTTCTCTTACCAACGGGTGACACATATAGTGTACTCTGGATCGGGGTTCGCGACTTCCCAATAACAGAGCCAATAACTACGTTCTATTAGTTGGAAAAGCGATTGAGTTTAAAGCATAATCGGCAAGCATCTTGACAACATACACAAACCATAATATTATTTCGGCATTATAACTGATTACATCATAGCATACACTAAAGATAACTACTCACTAATCATGGAAACAACATCACAAAGCATAATAATGGAAAACATTATATAAAGACAAAGGATAGAAGTACCAGTTGATTAAACGAGTTCCGAATACAAAAGTGACAACTTCAAACTCCAGACCGCTCCTAATATAATCTTCGACGTTCTTCTCCGGGTACTAAATTTCTCGTACGGAGTTGAAGACCTTGAAAGTATGACTAGTATTGTAGAAAGAGAGAGAAAGAAGTGAATTGAAGTGTGTGTTGAAATGGCAGGACGTTTGGCAAGCCGTTTGCAGGGCCCGTTTGCCTTGGTCGCCCATTTGCTGTGCCCGTTTGCTTGACCCGTGTGGTAAGCTGTTTGTCATAGTGGCAAGCCATTTGGCAGCCCGTTTGGCCGGCCATTTGGCTTGCTGATTTGCTGGATCGTAACTTGATTTCTTGTCTTTCACCATTTTCACTCTAGAATCTTCGTTTTAGCTCCGATTCTTTTGATTCTTTTTGCACCGTCTTAGTAATCACCTGATCTTCAATTTTAACTAACGAAGGGGGTATTTTTCCGATAAAGTTCGAAACTTTATTATTTTTGGGCCTCAATACCGGGGTGAAAATGTGACTTTTTAGCCGATATCACACATCATACCCTTTGTTGTTAGAACCTCAATTTTCCAAGTTCCGCTCAAGAGGTGAATCTCGATTGGTTGGGTTTATCACAAAAAGGTCAACCTCGAATGGATGGTTTGGGTCCTGTGGACTACTGTCTGTTGAGTATAGTTCGAAATGATTCATTCGTTGTGTGAGGATGGCAATACTAGAGATTCTGTAGTTAGGACTATCGGTAGACTCTAGCCCGATCATCAAGTGGTCAATGGCTTGTACAATCCGCCAGTCCTCTAGTTAGAGCATTGTTGTTGTTGTTTTTTCCGGTTATATGCTGCTGCGAGTTTTCATTAGATACAAGTTGGTACTGTATGCTAGATCTATTAGATAGTTCCATTTAATTAGCTTCGTGCTAATCCCCCACATTTTCTCGCTTGCAGGTTTTGGTTCTTTTGCATGTTGGGTTGATGGGAGGAGGTTTCGTGAAGAAATGTTTGACTAAGCTAACTCTAATGTCCTGACTTATTTATGTAATTTGGTTTTAACGTAATACCAGTGGTTTTGTAATGATGCTATTAACGAATATTTTGCAATAACATTGTTTTGTAAATATAAGTGTGTATTTAAGTTATTTAGGTCTTCTGTTGTATTTAAAAAAAATGGTGGTGTTACAAGTTAGTATTAGAGCCTAGGTTTGGCCGCATGTACATTGTGTTGAACGTATGTTCCCAAATCTTGTGTTACATCAAACATATCTAAGGGGACATGTTAAGTGAATGTAGGGTTGATGTGTGTCAGTCGATAGTCACTAACCTGTTTTCCACTAAGAGGTAGTGTTAGATGTTGTGGTAGTGCATATATGGTAGATGATGCAGGAAACACACATGGCCCTTCGCCCTTGGAACATTCAGAGCTCCTGATGATGGGCATGTTTCAGGAGATAATGATCCTCGGGTATAAATCCTTAATTTGCAGAGTCAGTTACAGGAAGCCTTAAATAGAATCAAAGAATTGGAACAATAATAGGTTCAGGTGAACCGGAGTATCAATGATCGAATCAGGCTACTTCTTCTGTGATATGTGGTTACCCCGTTCCTCCCAGCACATACCAGTAAACCAGGAATACTTTGCAGTAATAGTGGTTACCACCTCAGTATCACTTTCCTCAATAATAATAGATACTGCCTCAGTACAATCGGTATTTTCTTAATCAAACGATGTACCCGTATCTGATTCCGATGTTTGAGACTCCGAGGAAGTGTACGTACAAACAATTTTTGAGTTGTCAACCTCCAGTGTATTTTAAGGCATACAAATCCTTCAATGACATTAATCTGGCTGTGAGAGGTAGAACGAGCTTTAGAAGCCTGCCAGTGTGAACCAGAGTTATGAGTGTTGTATGCTAGTCAGCTTCTTTAAGATCAGGGTTTGAGTTGGTAGGATTCCGTTACTAGCCATTTGTCGAAAGAACGGGTAAATTATATTACTTGGGAGCAATTTCATGCTAAGGTCTGTGAACAATACTGCTCTGAGTATGATTTGGAAAGGATGAAACTAAAGTTTCTTGGGATAAGGATGACGGATGAAATGTCGATAGATGATGTGATCTGTGAGTTCAATGACAAGTTGAGGTTCGTGCAACAGTGGGTTATGTATGAGAAGGACCGGGTATAACATATTATAAAGGTTATAAAACCATAGTATAGAATGGTTGCTAGATTTGTATCAACATTGTCACAAGCTTTCCAGTGGGCTAAAGCAACTGAAGGTGATGTGAAAGATGCTAGAAACATTATGATGGGGTATGTTGCGTCTCAACAAAATCTAGTGGTAAGTCAGTCGAGTTCATAGTCTAAGAAATCAGGTGGATCAAATCAAAAAGGACGGTCACAGCAGATTGGTTTGGTGTTAAGTCAAAACTCTTGGTGCTATGGTTGTAGAGCGTCACACATTGGTTCGTGTACGAATTTGACCAAAAGATGTCTGAGGTATGGAAATGTGGGACACGATGTTCAATCGTGTTCATTCAAAGAAGATGTGTGTTGGAGATGTCATCAAGTGTATGGTTGTAGAGCATCACACATTAGTTCGTGTACAAATTTGACCAAAAGATGTCTGAGGTGTGGAAATGTGGGACACGAAGTTCAACTGTGTTCATTCAAAGAAGATGTGTGTTGGAGATGTCATCAAGTAGGAGCGAGTTCTAGGGCAGGGCCAGGGGCATAATCGATGGGAGGACCTTCTAACTCTTCGGTGAGATGGAAGAGGAAAGCTGAGGCTAGAGCCTGTCAGATGGTTGCAGATGTAGATACTGTTAAAAATATAAGTACCAGCATGTTCTAAATACCTCTATGTTGTTCAGTGTATAACTTTGATTGTATTAGTTATTGTATGTTGGTATGAGATTCTATGCTGAGTAGGTTGCATGATAGATAGATCTTGACTGCATCGTTAGGCATATTACTAAACTTAGTAGGTTATGGCATGTGCTTAGATGTTACATTTAGGATGCTTTTAGAGTAGCGTCCTGTATGTTGACTTTCGAGACTAGAAAACCCTTGACCTAGGTTGGGGTTTGGATATTGTGTATGTATGAGATTTAGCGACATTTAACTATGTGGCTAGTATGACAGTGGGTTGGGATTGTGTGATGTATCAATGCCCGTGCTTTGAGGAAGATGTGATACCTTACTCGATGATCATTACTTCATAACATTTGATAGACAGTGTTTAGACGAGTGTGTTTGAACAGATACGAGCCAGTTATGTGACCATGTACGATGATTTCGAGATAGTTTGACCAGTTGATATCATTAAATTGACAATTGTAACTATGGGACACTTGACTATATATGTTGGACAGCTGTGATGTGACTAGTAGTAAATTGTGAGCTATGTTAGAAATTTCCCTTGTCGGCTGAACCATAATGAGGGTATTGTTTGGGATAATATACTTGTGTCTGGCCAACAGAAGTATATTACAAAAAACCGTACCGGAAATTCTGGAGAACCGAGGGAAATTTAGATGACATGAGACATACCTGGATCGTGAACTCAAAAGTAAATAGTGGGATAGCTGGATATGAGACTGATTAGCCATGTCTTTGTGGATGAGTCTAAGACATATTTTGACGTACATGAATACAAATCATGGTGGAATAGGCAAAAGCCAGTTTTTTGTGCTTGAAAATTTGAGGGGATTTAAATACATTAAGAAGTAAACTTACTGACGAACCGATAAATTTACTAACCAAGTGACAAATTGACTTGGGATAGATATTAATTCACGAGTAGACCGATGTTAATAAAGGGTTAGTGTGTGGTTTAAGATGATAAAGCGCATTATGATGACACGAAAGACCCTTAATCCTGGTAGAGGTTGGGGAATCGAACGGCTAAGTAGGAAAAATTTGACATTTTGACGATAATCGGTATGACAAATTCGATGGACTATATGAACTTTGGGAATGGGAGTTATTGCTCAGACTTATATTTGAACTAGTTGACCAAGGTTTGATGATCATGTGTGACTCTTGTGATCGGATTTGATCAGATTTCGAGGATAGAATCTCTTTAAGTGGGTAGATTTGTAACATCCTGAGACTGGGCCTGGTAGGAAATGACCCAATTGCCCTTGCGTGACGTAATTAGTGGTTTTAATAATTATATGTTTATGATTATTTGATTATTTAGTTGGGATCACTTCGTGATAAGGGTCACATAACAAGTTCTTTTGTTAAATTTGGAAGCCGTTAGGGCCGCCTAACGACCTACCAAAGATATCAAATACTGATAAATACCCGTATGTTGTGGGGTATGGGATTTTAACCTATTTTATGTGTTGAAACAGCTTCTTTTCTTCATTTCATTTCCAGAAACTTCATCGCACCCTCTCTCTCACCTAACCTTTAACCTCTTGAAACCCTAGAATCTCCAAATCTTGTCCTTGATCCTTGATTGTGTTTGAAATCTGTAACTAGTGTTTTCCAAGTGTCAAACAAGGTAAGAATCGTACGTTTTCTTGTCTAAATCTGTGTTAAATTTGGGTTTATGTTAGGTTTTGACAAAAAGTAGGTTTTGGTGTTAATTTGTCGAAATTTGATGTTGTTTGTGATTAAATCTTGTGGGTTTATGTCCCAAAATAATTAGTGTCAAGATGTATTCAGTTTTGAGGTAAATAATGAGTCCAGGATCAAGATTTAGTGGATTTTGGTTGAAACCCGTCACTTTGCTGCTGAGCAGCTGATGAACTACAGTCAGCCAATGGTCTCTGACCATCGACTGTTAGTGGGTGACGATCGGTTGATGGACTAGACGATCAACCGATGGAGTAAGTTCTTCGACCAGCGGATTTTAATTTAGTCGATCACCTGAAGGACTAGAAAATCGACCGTTGGTGTCTGACCATCCACCGATGGTGTGTTGACAAATGGTCGACTGTCTCGGACAGTTGACTGATTGTCGTTGACAGTGGTAATTCATACTAAGTGTTGTGTACTAGCCGTTTTGTTGTGTGTATCTAATTTAGATTAGAGCACTTTACTAACTTGTTTTATCCTGTTCTCAGGCAATAATAACAAAGAAGAAGCTCAGAAATAGATAGTTGAGTCGTTGCTGTTATTTGGTGAGTGAGATTATCTCCGGGTGTAGTTTATAGTAGAAAGTTGTGCTACTAGGTTATATTGTTCTTAGTTACTTATGTAGTATTAGTATTGCATGATTATTAGTATAATGTAGAATTTCCATCGGTTACTTATAGTAGTCGAGTGGCTGGTTGTCTGTTGCGTGTTGCCTGGTTATACCCTTTGTTGTTAGAACCTTGATTGGCCGGGTTCTGTTCAAGATGTGAATCTTGATTGGTTGGGTTTATCTCAAGGTGGACAAACTCAAATGGATGGGTTAGGTCCTGTGGACTACTGTCTATTGAGTATAGTTCGAATTGATGCATTCGTTGCATAAGGATGGCTATACTGTAGATTCAGTAGTTAGGACTATCAATAGAGTCTAGCCTGACCAGCTAGTGGTCAATGGCCCGTACATGCTGCCAGTCCTCTAGTTATATGCTACTGCTAGTTTTCGTTAGGTAGAAGTTGGTCATGTATGCTAGATCTGTTAGATACTTCCATTCCATTAGCTTTGTGCTAATCCCCTACATTTCCTCCTTTGCATGTTTTGGTTCATTTGCGTGTTGGATTGATGGGAGGAGGATTCGTGAAGAAATGTTTGACTAAGCAAACTCTGATGTCCTGACTTATTTATGTAAATTGGTTTTAACGTAACACCAGTGATTGTGTAATGATGTTATTAACAAATATTTTGCAATAACTATGTTTTGTATATATAAGTGTGTATTTAAGTTATTTAGGTCTTCCGCTGTATTTAAAAAAATTAAAAAGTGGCTGTATTAAAACTTCGGGTCATTTAGTTGCGTATTGGGTGACAACGGGCGTATGGGACCCTAATGATCGAGTATATAAACCTCAAAAAATGGTGGTGGGAGTTGGCATGCCACTGCAAAAGCTGCCTCTTATACCTGCTAATGTGATGTTCACCTCTGATGATGATAAACTCGTGTTGTGCTTAGGGAACCAGTGAGAGACCCTTAAGGGTTAATGGTGGATGGTCGTGTTGTACGACTGGTGTTAACGATTCGACAAATGTGATGGTTAAAATTTGTGAGCGTTGTAGCAAATACTTCGTATGAAGTGAAGAAGGATAATCTAAGATCCTTCGTATACTCAATGTTGGAGCAATTTTTGATGGTGTGTGTATGATGAGTTTACGAGATGGGTAATCCCATCTTTAACTTAAGTTAGGTGTATGAGGTTGCCCGGTGAGGCGGTAATGGGCTTAACGTGTAGGATAGGTCAATGGAAGTGTCGATAATGCGGGCGACACATTCATGATGCCGAAGTGATCACTCTTTCTCATGAGAGTGAGCAAATGTATGTTAGGAGTTGAAAGGTTGAGTGAGTGAAAGGTCGGGTGGACTCGACCGACGGGGACGATTGATGAAGCGAGGTAGCATATTCCTGGATTCAGGGACGTACGTTGGAATTTGATAAAGTCTACCTTGTGGGTAGCATGAGGTGGCGGATGTGATACACACTTTAGGGGTGTGATTTAATCACTTGTATGATGCAAGGGTGGATGTGATTGTTGGTCGTAATGACTTGAAGTGATTTTTCGAGAATCTAGGGTATTTGACCGCTAATGAGAATGACTGGTTTCAATGAGACACCCGAAATTCGTAAGATGCTATAATCTTGGTGTTGTGAATGTTGAAATGTCCCGTTCATATGGATTATAAACGTTTCATATTAATTGGTTTCATTGAGAGGTTTTGACCTCTATATGAGACGTTTTTCAAAGACTGCATTCGATTTTTAAAACAAACCATAACCTTTACTTTATCGATAAAGGTTTAAAAGACATAGCGTAGATTACCAAATAATGGTAATCTAAAGTACAACGTTTACACACGACCATTACATAATGGGTTACAATAATATATTACAACAATTTATTTTCCGAATGCAGTTTTTCTTTAAACATTAACATACAAGCATGCTGACTCCAAATCTTGTCCTTAATTTAGCATGCAACAGCAGAAGCTCTTAATAATCACCCGAGAATAACATGCTTAAAACGACAACAAAAATGTTGGTGAGTTATAGGTTATATATATATATATATATATATATATATATATATATATATATATATATATATATATATATATCAAATTGTAACAATAGACCACAAGATTTCATTTTTCAATAACGTGTAATCTGCATAAAATATCATTCATATGATGAACACCTGGTAACCGACCTTAACAAGATGCATATAGAATATCTCCATCATTCCGGGACTCTCATCGGACATGATAAATCGAAGTACTAAAGCATCCGTAACCCGGATGAGGCTTGTTGGGTCAAATAGATCTATCTTTAGGATTCGCGTCAATTGGTGGCAATTATAATAAACACCAATTCGTAGGCTACCAAGCTAAAAAGGGGCATATTCGGTTCGATAATTCAACATAGAATGTAGTTTCGATTACTTGTGTCTATTTTGTAAATCATTTAGAGAACTGCATGTATTCTCATCTCAAAAATATTAGATATTAAAAGTGGGACTATAACTCACTTTCACATATTTTTACTTCGTCGGAAATAAGACTTGGCCACGGGTCGATTCACGAACCTTTAACAAATATATACATATATATCAAAGTATGATAGAAATATATTCATATCATATTTTATTACGTGTTGATGATTTTAAGTTGTTAAGTTAGCAGTCCAATGTTAGTAGTCCACAATTAGTAGTACATAAATAAATCAATATATCATATTATCTTGAATCAATCCACGACCCAGTGTATACATGTCTTAGACTCGATCACAACTCAAGGAATATATATATTATTTTAGAATCAACATCGACCCATTATATGCTAACTCGAGCAGTATCGCATATAGTGTCTTACAGTTATTCCAAATAATATATATACATGATGTCAATATGATATGTCAAAACATTGTATACGTGTCTATGGTCTATCAAGGTATATTTTATATATATGTATATATATATATATATATATATATATATATATATATATATATATATATATATATATATATATATATATATATATATATATATATAAAATATAGAATATAGAATATAGAATAAGTTAGTTAGGATATGGTTAGTATAGATTTGTTATAAAATTTTCGTAGCTAAACTAGTAATTCTATCCAATTTTGTTTTACCCATAATTTCTTCATTTCAAATCTGTTTTGAGTGATTCAAAAGGCTATGGTTTCGTATCGAATCATAATTTATTAATATAAACAGAGAAAGTATAGGTTTATAGTCGGAAATACAGGTTACAAGTCTTTTTTGAAAGAGATAGTCATTTTCGTCGAAAGAACGACATCTTGATGACCATTTTGAAAAAGATACTTCCACTTTTAGCTTAACCATGATTTTTGGATATAGTTTCATGTTCATAAGAAATATTATTTTCACAGAAGGACAACTTTTAAATCAAAGGTTATCATAGTTTTTAATTATCCAACCCAAAACAGCCCCCGGTTTAACTACGATGTTCTTCGTGTTTCCAAGTTTTAAATAATTAAGTTAGCATATTATATAGATATAGAACATGTGCTAGGTTGTTTTTAAAAGTCAAGTTAGAAGGATTAACTTTGTTTGCGAACAAGTTTACAATCAACTAAACTATGTTCTAGTGATTACAAGTTTAAATCTTCGAATAAGATAGTTATAAATGTATGAATCGAACGATGTTATGAACATCATTACTACCTCAAGTATAGTAGGTAAACCTACTGGAAAATAACAAGAAATGATCTTGAGCTTTAAAGGATCTTTGATGGCTTGGAAGTTCTTGAAGTAGAATCATGACACGAAAACAATTTCAAGTAAGATTACTACTTGAATTAAGATAATTATAGTTATAGAAATCGAATCAAAGCTTGAATATGAATATTACCTTGAACAAGAAAGATAACCTACGGTAAATAACAAAGGTTTCTTGATATTAGATGATTACTTGGAGTGGATTTACGAGATTGAGAGTAATCTAGCAAACTTGAAAGGGTTTTCGAAGTGTTCTTGAGTGGTTATTTTTATGATGATTATAGATAATAACCAAAGCTTGTATTTGATGATTTCTTTCTGGAAAAATAGTAGTTTAGAAGTTCATGGAAGAGTGTGTGTGTTTTGAGAGAGAATTGGAAAGAAAATTTGAATGAATGGAGTGAATGATGAGTGGTAAGTGGTGAGTGGGGTTAAAAAGAGTTCTAGTTGGTTGACTAGTTCATTGTAGAAGTTAAACTTAATTAGTCATGCATGAAATAATCAAGAGTGGAATCCCATACTAGTTTCTATTGGTATATACCCATAGTAAGTACGTCTAGAAGCTGTGTATAATACGGGCATAAATACTGTATGACTAGAATTGTTGATGAAAATGAATGGGAATGCAATTTTATGCATTTTTGTTAAGTAGAAGTATTTTGATATATTTCTTGAAGTCTTTCAAAAGTGTATTAATACATCTTAATACACTACATATATATACATTTTAACTGAGTCGTTAAGTCATCGTTAGTCGTTACATGTAAGTGTTGTTTGGAAACCTTTAAGTTATCGATCTTGTTAAATGTAATTAATCCATTGTTACAATACTTAATGAGATGTTAAATTGTTATGTTATCATGATAACATAGTGTGTTAATATATCACAAGAAAAAGTGGCAAAAAGATCCACATCCACGTTGTGAGCTTAATGAAAAAGCGCAAACCAAGAAATAAGAGAAAAGTAGCACATGCAAGGGTAGAAAAATTACCCAATGCCAAAGAAGAGCAACTTGTGATGCAAAAGCAAAATGCATGGGTGTGCGCACATGTGACGACCCGGGAATTTCTGACTAAATTTAAACTTAATTTTTATATGATTTCGACACGATAAGCAAAGTCGATAATGAAATGTCCCGTTCTTATTGATTAAAAACGTTCCATATTAATTGATTTCGTTGCGAGGTTTTGACCTCTATATGAGACGTTTTTCAAAGACTGCATTCATTTTTTAAAACAAACCATAACCTTTATTTCATAAATAAAGGTTTAAAAAGCTTTACGTAGATTATCAAATAATGATAATCTAAAATATCCTGTTTATACACGACCATTACATAATGGTTTACAATACAAATATGTTACATCGAAATCAGTTTCTTGAATGCGGTTTTTAAACAATATCATACAAACATGGACTCCAAATCTTGTCCTTATTTTAGTATGCAACAGCGGAAGCTCTTAATATTCACCTGAGAATAAACATGCTTTAAACGTCAACAAAAATGTTGGTGAATTATAGGTTTAACCTATATATATATATCAAATCGTAACAATAGACCACAAGATTTCATATTTCAATACACATCCCATACATAGAGATAAAAATCATTCATATGGTGAACACCTGGTAACCAACATTAATAAGATGCATATATAAGAATATCCCCATCATTCCGGGACACCCTTCGGATATGATATAAATTTCGAAGTACTAAAGCATCCGATACTTTGGATGGGGTTTGTTAGGCCCAATAGATCTCTCTTTAGGATTCGGGTCAATTAGGGTGTCTGTTCACTAATTCTTAGATTACCAGACTTAATAAAAAGGGGCATATTCGATTTCGATAATTCAACCATAGAATGTAGTTTCACGTACTTGTGTCTATTTTGTAAATCATTTATAAAACCTGCATGTATTCTCATCCCAAAAATATTAGATTTTAAAAGTGGGACTATAACTCACTTTCACAGATTTTTTTTACTTCGCCGGGAAGTAAGACTTGGCCACTGGTTGATTCACGAACCTATAACAATATATACATATATACCAAAGTATGTTCAAAATATATTTACAACACTTTTAATATATTTTGATATTTTAAGTTTATTAAGTCAGTTGTCCTCGTTAGTAACCTACAACTAGTTGTCCACAGTTAGATGTACAGAAATAAATCGATAAATATTATCTTGAATCAATCCACGACCCAGTGTATACGTATCTCAGTATTGATCACAACTCAAACTATATATATTTTGGAATCAACCTCAACCCTGTATAGCTAACTCCAACATTCACATATAGAGTGTCTATGGTTGTTCCGAAATATATATAGATGTGTCGACATGATAGGTCGAAACATTGTATACGTGTCTATGGTATCTCAAGATTACATAATATACAATACAAGTTGATTAAGTTATGGTTGGAATAGATTTGTTACCAATTTTCACGTAGCTAAAATGAGAAAAATTATCCAATCTTGTTTTACCCATAACTTCTGCATTTTAAATCCGTTTTGAGTGAATCAAATTGCTATGGTTTCATATTGAACTCTATTTTATGAATCTAAACAGAAAAAGTATAGGTTTATTGTGGGAAAAATAAGTTACAAGTCGTTTTTGTAAAGGTAGTCATTTCAGTCGAAAGAACGACGTCTAGATGACCATTTTAGAAAACATACTTCCACTTTGAGTTTAACCATAATTTTTGGATATAGTTTCATGTTCATAATAATAATAATCATTTTCTCAGAATAATAACTTTTAAATCAAAGTTTATCATAGTTTTAATTAACTAACCCAAAACAGCCCGCGGTGTTACTACGATGGCGTAAATCCGGTTTTACGGTGTTTTTCGTGTTTCCAGGTTTTAAATCATTAAGTTAGCATATCATATAGATATATAACATGTGTTTAGTTAATTTTAAAAGTCAAGTTAGAAGGATTAACTTTTGTTTGCGAACAAGTTTAGAATTAACTAAACTATGTTCTAGTGATTACGAGTTTAAACCTTCGAATAAGATAGTTTTATATATATGAATCGAATGATGTTATGAACATCATTACTACCTCAAGTTTAGTAGGTAAACCTACTGGAAGTGACAAGAAATGATCTAGCTTCAAAGGATCTTGGATGGCTTGAAAGTTCTTGAAGTAGGATCATGACACAAAAACAAGTTCAAGTAAGATTTTTACTCGAATTAAGATAGTTTATAGTTATAGAAATTGAATCAAAGTTTGAATATGAATATTACCTTGAATAAGAAAGATAACCTACTGTATATAACAAAGGTTTCTTGATCTTAGATGATTACTTGGAATGGATTAGAAAGCTTGGAAGTAAATTAGTAAACTTGAAGGGATTTTTGAAGTGTTCTTCCTATGATGATTATAGCTTGATTCTTGAAGTGATTTTTGATGAAGATGATGATTAACTACTGGAAAAATACGTTCATAATAGTGTGTGTGTGTGTTGAGAGAGAATTAGAAAGAGAATTGGAAGTGAAATGGAGTGAATGATGAGTGGTAATTGGTGAGTAGTGAGTGGGGTTAAAAGGAGTTCTAGTTAGTTGACTAGCTCATGGTAGAAGTTAAAATTGATTAGTCATACATGACATAATCAAGAGTGGAATCCCATGCTAGTTCCTATTGGTATATACCCATAGTAAGTACGTTTTGAAGCTGTGTATAATACGGGTAAGAATACGACTAGAATTCTTGATGAAAGAAAAGAATGGGAAAGTAACTGTAACCATTTTCGTTAAGTATGAGTGTTTTGATATATGTCTTGAAGTCTTCCAAAAGTATTTTAATACATCTAAATACACTACATGTATATACATTTTAACTGAGTCGTTATGTCATCGTTAGTCGTTACATGTAAGTGTTGTTTTGAAACCTTTAAGTTAACGATCTCAATTAATGTTGTTAACCCATTGTTTATTATATCTAATGAGATGTTAAATTATTATATTATCATGATATTATGATAAATTAATATATCTTAATATGATATATATACATTTAAATGTCGTTACAACGATAATCGTTACATATATGTCTCGTTTCGAAATCCTTAAGTTAGTAGTCTTGTTTATATGTATATAACTCATTGTTAATATACTTATGGAGATACTTACTTATCATAATCTCATGTTAACCATATGTATATCCATATATATATCGTCATGTCGTTTTTACAAGTTTTAACGTTCGTGAATCGCCGGTCAACTTGGGTGGTCAATTGTCTATATGAAACATATTTCAATTAATCAAGTCTTAACAAGTTTGATTGCTTAACATGTTGGAAACATTTAATCATGTAAATATCAATCTCAATTAATATATATAAACATGGAAAAGTTCGGGTCACTACAGATAATGTTGAGTCTCAAAAAGTTTGAACTGTTTCATATTTTCAATACCCTTTGACTTTCCTGACGATTCACGAACATTCATTTATAAATAAATACGTACATATATATATATATATATATATATATATATATATATATATATATATATATATATTATTACTAATTTGAAATAATAAAATACAATTTAATCATTAGAACTAAAAATATAAAATAATTTACAAAATGATAAAGTGGTTATCAAAATAAATTATATAAATACATATATAAGATTTCAGTATGTAATTACATCGAACCTTAACAATTGGTATCTTGTTTTGCTTAAGTCTTTTAACCTCACAATCCATTATTTCGACGGGTTCTTCGATGAATTGAAGTTTTTCGTTGATTTGGATTTCATCTAACGGAATAGTGAGATCTTCTTTAGCAAAACATTTCTTCAAATTCGAGACGTGGAAAGTGTTATGTACATCCACGAGTTGTTGAGGTAACTCAAGTCGGTAAGCTACTGGTCCGACACGATCAATAATCTTGAATGGTCCAATATACCTTGGATTTAATTTCCCTCATTTACCAAATCGAACAACGCCTTTCCAAGGTGCAACTTTAAGCATGACCATCTCTCCAATTTCAAATTCTATATCTTTTCTTTTAATGTCAGCGTAGCTCTTTTGTCGACTTTGGGCGGTTTTCAACCGTTGTTGAATTTGGATGATCTTCTCGGTAGTTTCTTGTATAATCTCCGGACCCGTAATTTGTCTATCCCCCACTTCACTCCAACAAATCGGAGACCTGCACTTTCTACCATAAAGTGCTTCAAACGGCACCATCTCAATGCTTGAATGGTAGCTATTGTTGTAGGAAAATTCTGCGAACGGTAGCTGTCGATCCCAACTGTTTCCGAAATCAATAACACATGCTCGTAGCATGTCTTCAAGCGTTTGTATCGTCCTTTCGCTCTGCCCATCAGTTTGTGGATGATAGGCAGTACTCATGGCTAGACGAGTTCCTAATGCTTGCTGTAATGTCTGCCAGAATCTTGAAATAAATCTACCATCCCTATCAGAGATAATAGAGATTGGTATTCCATGTCTAGAGACGACTTCCTTCAAATACAGTCGTGCTAACTTCTCCATCTTGTCATCTTCTCTTATTGGTAGGAAGTGTGCTGATTTGGTGAGACAATCAACTATTACCCAAATAGTATCAAAACCACTTGCAGTCCTTGGCAATTTAGTGATGAAATCCATGGTAATATTTTCCCATTTCTATTCCGGGATTTTGGGTTATTGAAGTAGACCTGATGGTTTCTGATGCTCAGCTTTGACCTTAGAACACGTCAAACATTCTCCTACGTATTTAGCAACATCGACTTTCATACTCGGCCACCAAAAATGTTTCTTGAGATCCTTGTACATCTTCCCCGTTCCAGGATGTATTGAGTATCTAGTTTTATGAGCTTCTCTAAGTACCATTTCTCTCATATCTCCAAATTTTGGTACCCAAATCCTTTCAGCCCTATAGCGGGTTCCGTCTTCCCGAATATTAAGATGCTTCTCCGATCCTTTGGGTATTTCATCCTTTAAATTTCCCTCTTTTAAAACTCCTTGTTGCGCCTCCTTTATTTGAGTAGTAAGGTTATTATGAATCATTATATTCATAGATTTTACTCGAATGGGTTCTCTGTCCTTCCTGCTCAAGGCATCGGCTACCACATTTTCCTTTCCCGGGTGGTAACGAATCTCAAAGTCATAATCATTCAACAATTCAATCCACCTACGCTGCCTCATATTCAGTTTTTTCTGATTAAATATGTGTTGAAGACTTTTGTGGTCGGTATATATAATACTTTTGACCCCATATAAGTAGTGCCTCCAAGTCTTTAATGCAAAAACAACCGCGCCTAATTCCAAATCATGCGTCGTATAATTTTGTTCGTGAATCTTCAATTGTCTAGACGCATAAGCAATCACCTTCGTTCGTTGCATTAATACACAACCGAGACCTTGCTTTGATGCGTCACAATAAATCACAAAATCATCATTCCCTTCAGGCAATGACAATATAGGTGCCGTAGTTAGCTTTTTCTTCAATAACTGAAACGCTTTCTCTTGTTCATCATTCCATTCAAATTTATTCCCTTTATGCGTTAATGCAGTCAAGGGTTTTGCTATTCTGGAAAAGTCTTGGATGAACCTTCTGTAGTAACCAGCTAGTCCTAAAAACTGGCGTATGTGTTTCGGAGTTTTCGGGGTTTCCCACTTTTCAACAGTTTCTATCTTTGCCGGATCCACCTTAATACCTTCTTTGTTCACTATGTGACCGAGGAATTGAACTTCTTCCAACCAAAATGCACACTTTGAAAACTTAGCGTACAATTCTTCCTTCCTCAATACTTCTAACACCTTTCTCAAATGTTCACCGTGTTCTTGGTCATTCTTTGAGTAAATAAGTATGTCATCAATGAAAACAATGACAAACTTGTCAAGGTATGGTCCACACACTCGGTTCATGAGGTCCATGAACACAGCTGGTGCATTAGTTAAACCAAATGGCATGACCATAAACTCGTAATGACCGTAACGTGTTCTGAAAGCAGTCTTTGGAATATCATCTTCTTTCACCCGCATTTGATGATACCCAGAACGTAAGTCAATCTTTGAATAAACAGACGAGCCTTGTAGTTGATCAAATAAGTCGTCGATTCTCGGTAGTGGGTAGCGGTTCTTGATGGTAAGTTTGTTCAACTCTCGGTAGTCGATACACAACCTGAATGTACCATCTTTCTTCTTGAAAAACAAAACAGGAGCTCCCCACGGTGATGTGCTTGGTCGAATGAAACCACGCTCTAAAAGTTCTTGTAATTGGCTTTGCAGTTCTTTCATCTCGCTGGGTGCGAGTCTGTAAGGAGCACGAGCTATTGGTGCAGCTCCTGGTACAAGATCTATTTGAAATTCAACGGATCGATGTGGGGGTAATCCCGGTAATTCTTTCAGAAATACATCGGGAAATTCTTTTGCAATGGGAACATCATTGAGGCTCTTTTCTTCAGTTTGTACTTTCTCGACGTGTGCTAGAACAGCATAGCAACATTTTCTTATTAGTTTTTGTGCCTTCAAATTACTAATAAGATGTAGCTTCGTGTTGCCCTTTTCTCCGTACACCATTAAGGGTTTTCCTTTTTCTCGTATAATGCGAATTGCATTTTTGTAACAAACGATCTCTGCTTTCACTTCTTTCAACCAGTCCATACCGATTATCACATCAAAACTCCCTAACTCTACTGGTATCAAATCAATCTTAAATGTTTCGCTAACCAGTTTAATTTCTCGATTCCGACATATATTATCTGCTGAAATTAATTTACCATTTGCTAATTCGAGTAAAAATTTACTATCCAAAGGCGTCAATGGACAACTTAATTTAGCACAAAAATCTCTACTCATATAGCTTCTATCCGCACCCGAATCAAATAAAACGTAAGCAGATTTATTGTCAATAAGAAACGTACCCGTAACAAGCTCCGGGTCTTCCTGTGCCTCTGCCGCATTAATATTGAAAACTCTTCCGCGGCCTTGTCCATTCGTGTTCTCCTGGTTCGGGCAATTTCTAATAATGTGGCCCGGTTTTCCACATTTATAACAAACTACATTGGCATAACTTGCTCCGACACTACTTGCTCCGCCATTACTCGTTCCGACACCATTTGTTCCTTTCGTTCTATTAACCCCTGGTCCGTAGACCTCACACTTTGCTGCGCTATGACCATTTCTTTTACACTTGTTGCAAAATTTGGTGCAGAACCCCGAGTGATACTTTTCACACCTTTGGCATAGCTGCTTCTAATTGTTGTTGTTGTTGCGGTTATTATTGTTGTTGGGATGATTGTTGTAGTTGTTGTTGTTGTTGTTGTTGTTGTTGTTGTTGTTGTTGTTGGGCCGTTTGTTGTAGTTACGATTGATGTTGCGATTGTTGGGATAATTGTTGCGATTATTGTTGTAATTGCTGTTGTTGTTGTATTGGTGATTCTTATCACCGTTTTCCTCCCACTTTCTTTTGAGTTGCTTCACATTGGCCTCTTCAGCAGTCTGTTCTTTAATTCTTTCTTCAATCTGGTTCACTAGTTTGTGAGCCATTCTACATGTCTGTTGTATGGAGGCGGGCTCGTGTGAACTTATATCTTCTTAGATTCTTTCCGGTAATCCTTTCACAAACGTGTCGATCTTCTCTTCCTCATCTTCGAATGCTCCTAGACATAATAGGCACAATTCTGTGAATCGTCTTTCGTACGTGGTAATATCAAATCCTTGGGTTCGTAACCCTCTAAGTTCTGTCTTGAGCTTATTGACCTCGGTTCCGGGACGGTACTTCTTGTTCATCAAGTGCTTGAATGCTGACCACGGTAGTGCGTACGCATCGTCTTGTCCCACTTGCTCTAGATAGGTATTCCACCATGTTAACGCAGAACCTGTGAAGGTATGCGTAGCGTACTTCACTTTGTCCTCTTCAGTACACTTACTTATGGCAAACACCGATTCGACCTTCTCGGTCCACCATTTCAATCCGATCGGTCCTTCGGTTCCATCAAATTCCAATGGTTTACAGGCAGTGAATTCTTTGTAGGTGCATCCTACTCGATTTCCTGTACTGCTAGCTCCAAGGTTATTGTTGGTATGTAGCGCAGCCTGTACTGCGGCTATGTTTGAAACTAGAAAAGTACGGAATTCCTCTTCATTCATATTCACGGTGTGTCGAGTAGTCGGTGCCATTTCCTTCAAAATAGTCAAATGGAACAAGTTAATCATACAGAATATTAAGAGTAGTTAATAGTATTTCATAGCATAATATGAACTCATTTATAAAAGCTTTTTCTTCATATTAGCGTTTTATAAGTTTAAATTCGGGTAGTACCTACCCGTTAAGTTCATACTTAGTAGCTAATATACAATTCAACTACTACAATTCTATATGAAAAACTGATTATAATAATATTTCGCGTTCAAACTTTTATACAATATTTTACAAACTTACAATACCGCTTATTTTACATAAAGCATGAAATATATCACACAATAACTTTGATACAAGATAGTTGTGAAGATAATTCTAGCTAGTACACAAGTCGTTCAGCAAAGGCAATAAAGACACGTAATTCATACGTCCAGAAACAAGTCATGCATTCTGGTTTTACTAGGACTACTTCCCATCCTTGGTCTTGTGGAACATAACCGTTATGGCCGTTGATAAGACAGCGTGTTGTAACGTCGTCAAAGGGACGAGGGTTACGTAATGTCCAACAGTCCCGTAACAATCTAAAACCTCATTTCTTACCCCAATTACCGACTCTGTCACTTGTGGGAACGTTTTGTTTAATAGCTGTAGGCCGATGTTCTTGTTCTCACTTTGGTGAGAAGCGAACATTACTAATCCGTAAGTATAACATGCTTCTGTATGTTGCATGTTAGCCGCTTTTTCTAAATCACGAAGTCCAATATTCGGATATATTGAGTCAAAATAATTTCTTAACCCATTGCGTAAAATAGCATTTGGGTTCCCCGCAATATATGCGTCAAAGTAAACACATCGTAACTTATGGATTTCCCAATGTGATATCCCCCATCTTTCGAACGAAAGCCTTTTATAAACCAAGGCATTCTTGGAACGTTCTTCGAATGTTTTTCAAACTGATCTCGCCTTAAATAGTTGTGCCGAAGAATTCTGACCGACTCTAGACAAGATTTCATCAATCATGTCTCCGGGTAGGTCTCTTAAATTATTGGGTTGTCTATCCATTTTGTGTTTTTATACTGTAAAATAGACAAGAGTTAGATTCATAAAAAATACTTATTAATACAAGCAATTTTTACATATATCATAAAGCATAAGCACACTATATTACATATATTACACCACACGAATACAACTATCTTATTCTGACTCGCTTGTTTCTTCTTCTTCGGTTTTGGTTCGTTTTGCCAAGTTTCTAGGGATATATGATGTTCCCCTAATACGAGCCGTCGTTTTCCACATTGGTTTAGAAAAACCTGGTGGTTTAGAGGTTCCCGGGTCATTGTTACAACTTAAGGACTTCGGGGGTTGACGATACATATAAAGTTCATCGGGGTTGGAATTAGATTTCTCTATTTTTATGCCCTTTCCCTTATTATTTTCTTTTGCCTTTTTAAATTTAGTTAGGGTAATTTCTATAACATCATCGGAATTCTCGTCAGAATCCGATTCATCGGAGAATTGGTAATCCTCCCAATATTTTGCTTCCTTAGCGGAAACACCATTGACCATAATTAACCTTGGTCGGTTGGTTGAGGATTTTCTTTTACTTAACTGTTTTATTATTTCCCCCACCGGTTCTATTTCTTCATCCGGTTCCGATTCTTCTTCCGGTTTCGATTCTTCTTCTGGTTCCGACTCTTCTTCCGGTTCCTCTTCGGGAACTTGTGAATCAGTCCACGAATCATTCCAATTTAAATTTGACTCTTCATTATTATTAGGTGAGTCAATGGGACTTGTTCTAGAGGTAGACATCTATCACATAATATCAAACGCGTTAAGAGATTAATATATCACATAATATCCACATGTTAAAAATATATAGTTTCCAACAAAATTTGTTAAGCAATCATTTTTCAAGTAAACACGGTCGAAGTCCAGACTCACTAATGCATCCTAACAACTCGATAAGACACACTAATGCAAAATTCTGGTTCTCTAAGACCAACGCTCGGATACCAACTGAAATGTCCCGTTCTTATTGATTAAAAACGTTCCATATTAATTGATTTCGTTGCGAGGTTTTGACCTCTATATGAGACGTTTTTCAAAGACTGCATTCATTTTTTAAAACAAACCATAACCTTTATTTCATAAATAAAGGTTTAAAAAGCTTTACGTAGATTATCAAATAATGATAATCTAAAATATCCTGTTTACACACGACCATTACATAATGGTTTACAATACAAATATGTTACATCGAAATCAGTTTCTTGAATGCAGTTTTTACACAATATCATACAAACATGGACTCCAAATCTTGTCCTTATTTTAGTATGCAACAGCGGAAGCTCTTAATATTCACCTGAGAATAAACATGCTTTAAACGTCAACAAAAATGTTGGTGAGTTATAGGTTTAACCTATATATATCAAATCGTAACAATAGACCACAAGATTTCATATTTCAATACACATCCCATACATAGAGATAAAAATCATTCATATGGTGAACACCTGGTAACCGACATTAATAAGATGCATATATAAGAATATCCCCATCATTCCGGGACACCCTTCGGATATGATATAAATTTCGAAGTACTAAAGCATCCGATACTTTGGCTGGGGTTTGTTAGGCCCAATAGATCTATCTTTAGGATTCGCGTCAATTAGGGTGTCTGTTCCCTAATTCTTAGATTACCAGACTTAATAAAAAGGGGCATATTCGATTTCGATAATTCAACCATAGAATGTAGTTTCACGTACTTGTGTCTATTTTGTAAATCATTTACAAAACCTGCATGTATTCTCATCCCAAAAATATTAGATTTTAAAAGTGGGACTATAACTCACTTTCACAGATTTTTTTTACTTCGTCGGGAAGTAAGACTTGGCCACTGGTTGATTCACGAACCTATAACAATATATACATATATATCAAAGTATGTTCAAAATATATTTACAACACTTTTAATATATTTTGATGTTTTAAGTTTATTAAGTCAGCTGTCCTCGTTAGTAACCTACAACTAGTTGTCCACAGTTAGATGTACAGAAATAAATCGATAAATATTATCTTGAATCAATCCACGACCCAGTGTATACGTATCTCAGTATTGATCAGAACTCAAACTATATATATTTTGGAATCAACCTCAACCCTGTATAGCTAACTCCAACATTCACATATAGAGTGTCTATGGTTGTTCCGAAATATATATAGATGTGTCGACAAGATAGGTCGAAACATTGTATACGTATCTATGGTATCTCAAGATTACATAATATACAATAAAAGTTGATTAAGTTATGGTTGGAATAGATTTGTTACCAATTTTCACGTAGCTAAAATGAGAAAAATTATCCAATCTTGTTTTACCCATAACTTCTTCATTTTAAATCCATTTTGAATGAATCAAATTGCTATGGTTTCATATTGAACTCTATTTTATGAATCTAAACAGAAAAAGTATAGGTTTATAGTCAGAAAAATAAGTTACAAGTCATTTTTGTAAAGGTAGTCATTTTAGTCGAAAGAACGACGTCTAGATGACCATTTTAGAAAACATACTTCCACTTTGAGTTTAACCATAATTTTTGGATATAGTTTCATGTTCATAATAATAATCATTTTCTCAGAATAAAAACTTTTAAATCAAAGTTTATCATAGTTTTTAATTAACTAACCCAAAACAGCCCGCGGTGTTACTACGACGGCGTAAATCCGGTTTTACGGTGTTTTTCGTGTTTCCAGGTTTTAAATCATTAAGTTAGCATATCATATAGATAGAGAACATGTGTTTAGTTAATTTTAAAAGTCAAGTTAGAAGGATTAACTTTTTTTTGCGAACAAGTTTAGAATTAACTAAACTATGTTCTAGTGATTACGAGTTTAAACCTTTGAATAAGATAGTTTTATATATATGAATCGAATGATGTTATGAACATCATTACTACCTCAAGTTTAGTAGGTAAACCTACTGGAAGTGACAAGAAATGATCTAGCTTCAAAGGATCTTGGATGGCTTAAAAGTTCTTGAAGTAGGATCATGACACAAAAACAAGTTCAAGTAAGATTTTTACTCGAATTAAGATAGTTTATAGTTATAGAAATTGAATCAAAGTTTGAATATGAATTTTACCTTGAATAAGAAAGATAACCTACTGTATATAACAAAGGTTTCTTGATCTTAGATGATTACTTGGAATGGATTAGAAAGCTTGGAAGTAAATTAGTAAACTTGAAGGGATTTTTGAAGTGTTCTTGAAGTGTTCTTCCTATGATGATTATAGCTTGATTCTTGAAGTGATTTTTGATGAAGATGATGATTAACTAATGGTAAAATAAGTTCATAATAGTGTGTGTGTGTTGAGAGAGAATTAGAAAGAGAATTGGAAGTGAAATGGAGTGAATGATGAGTGGTAATTGGTGAGTGGTGAGTGGGGTTAAAAGGAGTTCTAGTTAGTTGACTAGCTCATGGTAGAAGTTAAAATTGATTAGTCATACATGACATAATCAAGAGTGGAATCCCATGCTAGTTCCTATTAGTATATACCCATAGTAAGTACGTTTTGAAGCTGTGTATAATACGGGTAAGAATACGACTAGAATTCTTGATGAAAGAAAAGAATGGGAAAGTAACTGTAACCATTTTCGTTAAGTATGAGTGTTTTGATATATGTCTTGAAGTCTTCCAAAAGTATTTTAATACATCTAAATACACTACATGTATATACATTTTAACTGAGTCGTTAAGTCATCGTTAGTCGTTACATGTAAGTGTTGTTTTGAAACCTTTAAGTTAACGATCTCAATTAATGTTGTTAACCCATTGTTTATTATATCTAATGAGATGTTAAATTATTATATTATCATGATATTATGATATATTAATATATCTTAATATGATATATATACATTTAAATGTCGTTACAACGATAATCGTTACATATATGTCTCGTTTCGAAATCCTTAAGTTAGTAGTCTTGTTTATATGTATATAACTCATTGTTAATATACTTATGGAGATACTTACTTATCATAATCTCATGTTAACCATATGTATATCCATATATATATCGTCATGTTGTTTTTACAAGTTTTAACGTTCGTGAATCGCCGGTCAACTTGGGTGGTCAATTGTCTATATGAAACATATTTCAATTAATCAAGTCTTAACAAGTTTGATTGCTTAACATGTTGGAAACATTTAATCATGTAAATATCAATCTCAATTAATATATATAAACATGGAAAAGTTCGGGTCACTACAGATAATGTTGAGTCTCAAAAAGTTTGAACTGTTTCATATATTCAATTACCCTTTGACTTTCCTGACGATTCACGAACATTCATTTATAAATAAATACGTACATATATATATATATATATATATATATATTATTACTAATTTGAAATAATAAAATACAATTTAATCATTAGAACTAAAAATATAAAATAATTTACAAAATGATAAAGTGGTTATCAAAATAAATTATATAAATACATATATAAGATTTCAGTATGTAATTACTATTAGATGTATAGTATATATATTAAAATGTATAAATATTAAATATTTAAAACATGATATTATATACACTATGTAATATTACATAATTAATAATATGTAATAGTAAGATATTAAATGACAAATTAAAATATAGTTGTTAGGGCAATATTATTGTTACTACTTTCATTATTATTGTTGATATTAAAATTAATATTAATATTAGTATTATTAATATTACAACATATAATAGATAGATATGAAATTTGATAAATTTAAATTTGTTATATTATCTTTAATATTAACAATATCATTATTATCTTTACTAATATCATTATTATTAAGTAAATTTATTAAAAATTAGCATTTTTGATTTGTATTAATATTATCATTATTTATCATTTATTATTACTAGTCTATTTAACAACAATATTATTAATATTAGTAATATTATTGCATTATTACTAGTATAAATATATCTATACTTGCAATTATCATGATTTACGAATTTTATACATTTAAACATATAAATATAAATTCAGATTTATATAAACACATATATATATATATAAAAAAATTTTAGTTATATATATATATATATATAGAAATACTCGTACAGGTATATAGATACATAAATACTGATTTAAATAATTTTAACTACAAATAATACGTATTCTATTTTTCATCACTATCAAACTATTTTGTAAATTATTTTTTTAACTACAATCTGGTACAACTCCTTCCAATTAGTCATATAAGCAGACGAATTCTGTTAGGGTCATTTGTCTTTATATTTTATATTCTTCTGATTGCTTTATTCGAATTGTACCAAACAAACTAGTAAAACAACTATTAATTAAATCATTATAGTTGTGATTGTATCCAATAACCTCAATATAGTCTTCTGATATCACGAATTGAAGGAAAACATGGAAATTCAATTTTTTTTTTTTTAAATATTTGTCGACTGCCCTGTTCTTGGGTAATTTTTCAAAGAACGCGATTTCTAAACAGATTTTAAAATCTAAAAATGCTATTATGTTGAGATTATCCTACTTCAACTAACTGGAGAGTCTCAGGTCTCGAATCGTTCTATCGTGATCCAATTTCAGAGTCAAAATTTAAGATAAAAAGTCAAACGTTTTGTTTTTCTGATGAAATTCGAATTCCAGTCGATATTTTAGAATCAATTAAGGGATCAGGAAGTTTCTAATAATGATTTGAAATATATTTCATGTTGAGACTGTGGTCTAAAATACCCTAGATTTCGAAATTGAGTTTTGGGTCATCGTGTTCTTCATAAAGTCTGATACAGCGAAGTTTTTTTTTTGTTGATTTTAATTAATTTCAAACACAGACATATGATTTCTGTTTCAATTTTATGATTTAAAAGTAATACGTTAGTTAATATTTGATTTGGTGATGGTTCAGGTCAACTTGAATGGAGAAGAAGAAATTAACAGAAAAAGGGCTTAAATGAATTTACATGGATTATGAGACATGAAAAACGACTTGGTTCTGTTGGTATGTTGGAGCAATAGGGTAGCGAGAGGTCGGGGTTTCAAACCTAGGCAGAGGCATTCTTTTTGTTTTAAAGCTATTTTGAGGTAGTTGTTATATCTTAATTATTATTACTTCCTTATTATTATTATTATTATTATTATTATTATTATTATTATTATTATTATTATTATTATTATTATTATTATTATTATTATTATTATTATTATTATTAATATTATTATTATTATTATTATTATTAATATTATTATTATTATTATTATTATTATTATTATTATTCTTATTATTATTATTATTATTATTATTATTCTTGTTATTAATATGCTAATCAAAGTTATTACTACCATTAATATTAAGATTAATGTTATCATTAATAAAGTTAGATATTGTTATCCTTATTATTAGTATTTAATAAGTATTATTATTAATATTATCATTATAATTATTATTATTAGTATCATCATTTAGGATATATTAGTTGTATTATTATGATTAAAACCAATATTATTTTTATTACTATTATTATTATTATAAATATCATCATCGCTAAAATTAGTATGAAAAGTATCATTTTTAGCAAAAGTACTATACTTACTAAAATTATTATCATTATTATTAAAAGTAACATTTCTACAAAAATTATCATTTTGATAAATATTAGGAGTATTATATTTTGTACTATTTTTAGAGACACCATTATTATTACTACTATAATAATTGTTATTACTAGTATTATTATTAATAATATTATTATAATCAAACACAACTTTTATTACTATTGATATAAAAATATATTTATAAGTAACATTACGTATGAATTAATTATATTAACAACCCTTATATAAATATTCATATATATAACCAATTAGATAATTTTAAAATATATAGATATAAAACTATACAAATAATAATCATTTTCAAATATATAAATACAAATTAAACATATAATATATTAGGTTATAATATATGAAATTGTTCGATTACGAGTATGTGTTTTAATATATATATGAATAATATAGGTTCGTGAATCCAAGGCCAACCCTACACTTGTTAAATGTCGTCATATGTATTTTTACTACAAAATACAGTATGGTGAGTTTCATTTGCTCCCTTTTTAAATGCTTTTGCAAATATATATTTTTGGGACTGAGAATACATGCGCTGCTTTTATAACTGTTTTACGAAATAGACACAAGTAATCGAAACTACATTATATGGTTGAATGATCGAAGCCGAATATGTCCCTTTTAGCTTGGTAGCATAAGAATTAGGGAACAGACCCCCTAATTGACGTGAATCCTAAAGATAGATCTATCGGGCCCAACAAGCCCCATTCTGGAATTTGGAATGCTTTAGTACTTCGATTTTATCATGTCCGATGGGTGTCCCGGAATGATGGGGATATTCTATATGCATCTTGTTAATGTCGGTTACCTTCAATCCATATGAATGATTATTTTTGTCTCTATGCATGGGACGTATGTTTATGAGAAATGAAAAATCTTGTGGTCTATTAAAATGATGGAAATTAATATTTATGATAAACTAATGAACTCACCAACCTTTTGGTTGACACTTGAAAGCATGTTTATTCTCAGGTATGAAAGAAATCTTCCGCTGTGCATTTGCTCATATTAGAGATAATACTTGGAGTCATTCATGACATATTTCAAAAGACGTTGCATTCGAGTCGTTGAGTTCATCAAGATTATTATTAAGTCAATTATAGTTGGATATATTATGAAATGGTATGTATGTCATCGACTTTCGATGTAATGAAAGATTGTCTTTTCAAAAACGAATGCAATGTTTGTAAAATGTATCATATAGAGGTCAAGTACCTCGCGATGTAACCAAATGTAATGTATTCGTCCAGATGGATTAGGACGGGTTGTTTCAGTTGGTATCAGAGTGGTAGTCTTAGCGAACCAGGTCTTGTATTAGTGTGTCTAACTGATAGTTGTTTAGATGCATTAGTGGGTCTGGACTTCGACCGTGTCTGCATGTCAAAAGTTTTGCTTATCATTTCGTGTCTGAAATTACCTGCTCATTATTCTTAGTCTAGACACGTTTTACTGCATTGACTGCATGAATAGTGTATAGACAAAATTCATATCTTAGCGTATCTGTTACTCTAGACCTTGCCTGATATCTCTCGTAAATTTCTCCGTAATTTAAGGGATCCTGGTACTATATATATCTATGCATATTATGCATTGAGAATACATCTAACTATCAATTGCTGTCACTAAACTCTTCATATCAAAAATCTTTTCTGTGATCGCGTAAGATGGCCTCTACGAATTGACCACGTTCCTCTGACTCCGAAGACAGCGTGACAGGAGCACACCAACCAATCAACTACCGTGATTACTGGATAAAATGGGGGTGGGTTCGCGACATACTCACCCTATGGAGAAGGGAAGAAGGTACTCCATATCATGAACCGAATCTACCACCTAACCTTGGAGTACTCGACCTACTCACCGGCGAACCTGTTCGCAACACCGTTTATACCCTTTTTGCAAGAATTTTTCGTCTTGAGGCTACCATTAATGGAACTAGAGAAGATATCTTACCTCTACCTCACACTGATAACCAACCAGGGTTAGTAGAAGAAGTTAAAGAACTCCGAGCTCGAGTGTTAACTTTAGAGAGCACGGTACACAATTTGCAAGAACTAGTAGTATCACCAACACCAGTAACATCGCCAGCCTCAGCACCAACAGCACTAGTACCACCAACAACAACATCCGCATCACCAGCTTTGACATCTCATTCTGTACCTCGAGTATAATCATCGTTCTACATCATTTATCTTCGTTCGACAAAGCAATTATGTAATCTCTAATGTTTTAGAGATTATATATTCTTGTTCTAACGGTAAATCAAATGAGTTTAATATCATATTGACTCATTAAATCCATGATTACATCTGAAGAAAATATATAGGTATATATATTTTTTCATAAAGATTGTAATTAAAAATTTCTTTCGTACAAACTGTTAATGGTTAAAATATTTTAACGGGTAGGTAATACCCGAGGAATATTTAGATTTCACATTAATAAGTACACTGTACATTCTTTCAAATCTAATTCAACGGTCATTTACTATCTTATTTACAACCATCGATATACGTATCCGTTCATCGCAGAATAACCATTGTAATTCAATTTCATATTTGAATTTTGATCTATCAGAATCCAACAAGTGGCATAATGAAGAAAACATTGGACAAAAATAAAATTTGTTAGGAACAAACAAATTAACCATGAGAAAATTTTGTTAAGAATCCACGCTAACAAAATCCTAGCTAACTGTTCCTAGCTAACTGATTACATTTTATTTATCGCAATTTAATTATCGCAATTTTATTTATCGACATTTAATTTCTGTTATTTACTTTACGCACTTTATTTATCGTCATTTAATTTCTATTATATATTTTACGCACTTTAAATATCGGGACACGTATACAAGGTTTTGACATATCATATCGACGCATCTATATATATTATTTGGAATCACCATAGACACTCTATACGCTGTAATGTTCGAGTTCTCTATACAGGGTTGAGGTTGATTCTTAAATAATATATATACTTTGAGTTGTGATCGAGTCTGAGACATGTACACGGGTCACGATACGTATTAATTAATTCGAATATTTTATATTAAACTATATATGAATGATTGGACTGTTAACTGTGGACTATCGACTGCGGACGAATAATATTGGACAATTAAAATGAATTAAAATACTGATTATAATATATGAAACTAAATAATTCTTTAAGTTTGCCACTTAATTTCATCTTAAACCTCATTTTGTATCTTGACGATTACAATCTACGATTCAAACCTTTCATAATTCTTCAAAACACTTCAATCGATAGGATGAACCAACCGCACTTCATCTACGGAAGAAAAGATTGATGCATATAATTATGCAATTGAAAATTTTCGAAATATGAGTAAACGTTCAACATATATCTGTGCTAGCTCCTTTGCCATTAAAATTACCTAAATAACATTGCAATTCCTTTCCAAAGTAGTAAATTTTGTCACAGCTCCAGCAAATCAACATCGACCTTTCATTCGAATAAGCCTTATTATAACCTTGATATATAAGTCTACCTTTCATCATTGTTACCAGGGAGCCGTTTATATTCCACCACATTAGCAGTGATCTTACCAACAACTTCATTACTCATTAATCTAAGACTCTTCGAAAAACCAATATATTTGTTCATTAAAACCCTATCATACACTCATCTGCATCTTGTAACGATAGTTGCCATACCAAATACCAAGAAGCATTAATCATTAATTCTCGAATTTCGCAGCGTTCCTACATCAATAGTTATACATCTATATATAACGTATATCTTCTGGACTGATGAATTTGAATTCAGAATCCCTGAATTCTTGAAAAGCACTCTAGCTTACGAATCAGACTTCCGAATTCTGAAATTCTGAGAAGCACCCAATCTACGAATCAATACTCTGAATGTTGAAAAAGTTGAAGGAAGCAACAAAAACTATAAACGACCTTAACAGCCAAAAGTTTGATGATAAAGAATAATATGTTGGCAAAGCTCAGAAAAGTTGGAACTGAAAAACGGATTGAGCAAACCATGAAGGAGACCAAGGAAAAATACAAGAACCAAACCCTATATTCAAAGAAACCAGATGATTCTGTATCCGATGAAATCTTTAGAAAATATCTTGCTCCGTACTCATGTTAAATCTTGTGGAAAAATCTTTCTTCATCAACCATCGATCTTAGAAATTCCAAAATATCATCATAAATATCTTCGATATTTATGAGGATATTTTCATAAATATTCTTAACCGAAATCATTTATCTTTTCACGATATCAGCGTTACATCAGAAAGGAAACTGTTTCAGTTCCTAAATTCTAAAAAATTCGAACTTAAAATATGAATGTTATTGAAGTAGTGTTGGGAACTGAAGCATGAGTTAATATAATATAATGACACTTGATCAACGTGATTATATTACAGTAAGTCATGCTGAGTTTCTAATGGGACATGATGATTCACAGATTATTACCTCATCATGTGCCATGTTACATAACTCTTTCATTCTGCTTAAACTTCTGAACATATCAAGAAAGTATATTCTTGATAGTTCAATTCTCAGAGATTCAGGTATTTTGACAAATCAAATCATAATATTACGTTCTTTCTTGTTTAGAACATTAAGTTCATTAGAAACTCCATACTTACGAATTCAGGACCATTACTTGATGTGCTTAATGGATAGAAGAGAAAACAGAGCATAAAGCTTCGAAGTGTAAATGGGGGTATAAATCGCAGCAAATAGGAGAAAGCATTAACTATGGATGACAATGATTATAAGAAACAGAAGCAGGGACATCGAAATATAAGGGAAGATATAAAACCCAATAACAACGCAGAAATTACAAACCGTGGATATTAATACGAATAGCAATATAAAGACACGGTATAATTAAGAATTGTATCACCCAAGGTAATAGTAGAAGTAAACAGATTTTTCTGGTGGAAGATTGAAAAGAAGGATGACAGAAATGATAATTAGAAAAATATCAAGGATTAGAACGGGATTAAGCATTTTCACAATCTTTTGGATGTATGAACTAAGAAAGAAAGTATAGGAATGGTGAGAATAGTGGAACGGAAGAGTTAAATTTATAATAAGAATATCAGACAGAGTAATCAAGGCATATCACCGTATTTAATTATAAAGATCTAAATTTCCTTACTCACCGAAGAATCAAATCTTTTAAATTTCGAAGATTTTCTTTAAATCCCTGAATTTCAGAATTCAACCAAGACAACGTCAAAAGATAAGACGAACTTTCATATACTCATTTCACTCTTTTGTGATAGCTTCACTCGTACGCTTCGAATAATCGAATTGTTTATTCCATATTACTCCATGATGATAAAACTCTATTTATCGACTCATATTCGTCATGAAAACATTTTTATTGTTAGTCATGACCACCTCACTCAAATTTCGGGACGAATTTTCTTTAACGGGTAGGTACTGTGACGACCCGGGAATTTCCGACTAAATTTAAACTTAATTTTTATATGATTTTGACACGATAAGCAAAGTCGATAATGTTGAGTCTCAAAAAGTTTGAACTGTTTCATATATTCAATTACCCTTTGACTTTCCTGACGATTCACGAACATTCATTTATATATATATATATATATATATATATATATATATATATATATATATATATACTAATTTGAAATAATAAAATACAATTTAATCATTAGATCTAAAAATATAAAATAATATACAAAATGATAAAGTGGTTATCAAAATAAATTATATAAATACATATATAAGATTTCAGTATGTAATT
Source organism: Rutidosis leptorrhynchoides (assembly GCF_046630445.1). Taxonomy (NCBI): domain Eukaryota; kingdom Viridiplantae; phylum Streptophyta; class Magnoliopsida; order Asterales; family Asteraceae; genus Rutidosis; species Rutidosis leptorrhynchoides. Next base: position 179,082,295 of record NC_092338.1, on the reverse strand, counting down.
ACTATTAGATGTATAGTATATATATTAAAATGTATAAATATTAAATATTTAAAACATGATATTATATACACTATGTAATATTACATAATTAATAATATGTAATAGTAAGATATTAAATGACAAGTTAAAATATAGTTGTTAGGGCAATATTATTGTTACTACTTTCACTATTATTGTTGATATTAAAATTAATATTAATATTAGTATTATTAATATTACTACATATAATAGATAGATATGAAATTTGATAAATTTAAATTTGTTATATTATCTTTAATATTAACAATATCATTGTTATCTTTACTAATATCATTATTATTAAGTAAATTTATTAAAAATTAGCATTTTTGATTAGTATTAATATTATCGTTATTTATCATTTATTATTACTAGTCTAGTTATCAACAATATTATTAATATTAGTAATATTATTGCATTATTACTAGTATAAATATATCTATACTTGCAATTATCATGATTTACGAATTTTATACATTTAAATAGATAAATATAAATTCAGATTTATATAAACACATATATATAAACAAATTTCAGTTATATATATATATATATATATATATATATATATATATATATATATATATATATATATATATATATATATATATATATATATATATATATATATATATATATATATATATATATATATACTCGTACAGGTATATAGATACATAAATACTGATTTAAATAATTTTAACTACAAATAATACGTATTATATTTTTCATCACTATCAAACTATTTTGTAAATTATTTTTTTAACTACAATCTGGTACAAATCCTTCCAATTAGTCATATAAGCAGACGAATTCTGTTAGGGTCATTTGTCTTTATATTATATATTCTTCTGATTGCTTTATTCGAATTGTACCAATCAAACTAGTAAAACAACTGTTAATTAAATCATTATAGCTGTGATTGAATCCAATAACCTCAATATAGTCTTCTGATATCACGAATTGAAGGAAAACATGGAAATTCAATTTTTTTTTTTTAAATATTTGTCGACTGCCCTGTTCTTGGGTAATTTTTCAAAGAACGCGATTTCTAAACAGATTTTAAAATCTAAAAATGCTATTATGTTGAGATTATCCTACTTCAACTAACTAGAGAGTCTCATGTCTCGAATCGTTCTATCGTGATCCAATTTCAGAGTCAAAATTTAAGATAAAAAGTCAAACGCTTTGTTTTTTTGATGAAATTCGAATTCCAGTCGATATTTTAGAATCAATTAAGGGATCAGGAAGTTTCTAATAAAGATTTGAAATATATTTCATGTTTAGACTGTGGTCTAAAACACACTAGATTTCGAAATTGAGTTTTGGGTCATCGTGTTCTTCATAAAGTCTGATACAGCGAAGTTTTTTTTTTTGATTTTAATTAATTTCAAACACAGACATATGATTTCTGTTTCAATTTTATGATTTAAAAGTAATACGTTAGTTAATATTTTATTTGGTGATGGTTCTCGTCGACTTGAATGGAGAAGAAGAAATTAACAGAAAAAGGGCTTAAATGAAATTACATGGATTATGAGACATGAAAAACGACTTGGTTCTGTTGGTCTGTTGGAGCTATAGGGTATCGAGAGGTCGGGGTTTCAAACCTAGGCAGAGGCATTCTTTTTGTTTTAAAGCTATTTTGAGGTAGTTGTTATATCTTAATTATTATTACTTCCTTATTATTATTATTATTATTATTATTATTATTATTATTATTATTATTATTATTATTATTATTATTATTATTATTATTATTATTATTATTATTATTATTATTATTATTATTATTATTATTATTCTTGTTATTAATATGCTAATCAAAGTTATTACTACCATTGATATTAAGATTAATGTTATCATTAATAAAGTTAGATATTGTTATCCTTATTATTAGTATTTAATAAGTATTATTATTAATATTATCATTATAATTATTATTATTAGTATCATCATTTAGGATATATTAGTTGTATTATTATGATTAAAACCAATATTGTTTTTATTACTATTATTATTATTATAAATATCATCATCGCTAAAATTAGTATGAAAAGTATCATTTTTAGCAAAAAAAACTATACTTACTAAAATTATTATCATTATTATTAAAAGTAACATTTCTACAAAAATTATCATTTTGATAAATATTAGGAGTATTATATTTTGTACTATTTTTAGAGACACCATTACTATTACTACTATAATAATTGTTATTACTAGTATTATTATTAATAATATTATTATAATCAAACACAACTTTTATTACTATTGATATAGAAATATATTTATAAGTAACATTATGTATGAATTAATTATATTAACAACCCTTATATAAATATTCATATATATAACCAATTAGTTAATTTTAAAATATATAGATATAAAACTATACAAATAATAATCATTTTCAAATATATAAATACAAATTAAACATATAATATATAAGGTTAAAATATATGAAATTGTTCGATTATGAGTATGTGTTTTAATATATATGAATAATATAGGTTCGTGAATCCGAGGTCAACCCTACACTTGTTAAATGTCGTCATATGTATTTTTACTACAAAATACAGTATGGTGAGTTTCATTTGCTCCCTTTTTAAATGCTTTTGCAATATATATTTTTGGGACTGAGAATACATGCGCTGCTTTTATAACTGTTTTACGAAATAGACACAAGTAATCGAAACTACATTATATGGTTGAATGATCGAAGCCGAATATGCCCCTTTTAGTTTGGTAGCCAAAGAATTAGGGAACAAACCCTCTAATTGACGCGAATCCTAAAGATAGATATATCGGGCCCAACAAGCCCCATTCTGGAATTTGGAATGCTTTAGTACTTCGATTTTATCATGTCCGATGGGTGTCCCAGAATGATGGGGATATTCTATATGCATCTTGTTAATGTCGGTTACCAGGTGTTCAATCCATATGAATGATTATTTTTGTCTCTATGCATGAGACGTATATTTATGAGAAATGAAAAATCTTGTGGTCTATTAAAATGATGGAAATGAATATTTATGATAAACTAATGAACTCACCAACCTTTTGGGTTGACACTTGAAAGCATGTTTTTTCTCAGGTATGAAAGAAATCTTCCGCTGTGCATTTGCTCATATTAGAGATAATACTTGGAGTCATTCATGACATATTTCAAAAGACGTTGCATTCGAGTTGTTGAGTTCATCAAGATTATTATTAAGTCAATTATAGTTGGATATATTATGAAATGGTATGCATGTCGTCGACTTTCGATGTAATGAAAGATTGTCTTTTCAAAAACGAATGCAATGTTTGTAAAATGTATCATATAGAGGTCAATGATGGAATTCAATATAACAACATGTTCTTAATGTTAACATAATCACAAAACCAATTTTATGAAAGTTAAAGTAAGCATAAGCATGATGATTAAGAAAACAAGTTAATATCTTAAACCATTTTAAGCGAATTCCATGTATGTATCAAGTCATGAAAATAAGCTTACATATAATTAACAAGGAAGTAAGATTCAATACCTCCTCAAGCTAGTTGAGGGTTGTTTGATACAAGAAGATGATGAACAAGTGTGTAAAACTCCAAGCTTTTGATGCACCAACACCACCCTTGAACTTAGTTATGTTTTAGACACTTAATCACCTTTAAACCAAGCTTGTAACCCACTTCCTTTGAACCCAAAATTCTGGACAGCAGCTTGTCAAAAGATGATGGTGAATGGAGTCTCAAAACTATGAAACCTCAAGAGATAATACCCCAAACTTTGCACCAACACCCTAGCTTTTGGTTAGGATTTATTTACACTTGAAATTAGCTTGAAAAAATCAAATTATGAAGCCTTCTTTGCACCAAAAAGGACACGGCAGTGGCAGCAAATAATCAGCTGAAAATGCAGTTTTTCTTTGATGTTTTATGCATGTATCACTTGAGAGAATTGAGTCAAACCTTGGTGGAAGTGTTAGACATATTTATGAGGAGTTGTGTAGTATTAAAAGTAATAAAAACAAGCAAGTGTGGTCTTTCTTGGAGACTAAAATTCTGCCACACTTCATGTTAAATAATAATACTTGTAAGTTTATAAAAGTTTATAAACTTATTATAAACTTATGTATTATTTTGTTACTTATATATTTTATAAAACCTTTTATAAAATATAACACAAAATAATCATTTAAACCTATAAACAATTATATATATAAATTATCCAAATAATTTATCTCAAGTGATAATATTTTAGAAACCCGATTTTCTAAAATCCAAGTGTCGCGTATTTGTTTAATGATCCAATCGTTAAGATCAAATACGTATAAGGTGTCGGTAAGCTTGTTATTGGGTATGACCCGACTTGGATCAAAACATATTAGCCACATTAATTAAATATGTCTCTCGGGCATATGAAATACCTTCAATCTCCCACTTGCATGAGAAACATAAGAAATTAATGTAAGTGATGGATACCACCTAACGACCGTCCATCACCCCCAATATGTTATGACTTTGTGCCATTCAATAACATCATCCCTTTCGAGTTCCCATCTCGAATATGAATAGGTGAATCTTTTCATTATATCCTTTCGTCCTAGATGTCATGTTAAATCCAAGAGATACAGAGTGATCACTCTCCTTTAGATTTTACTTTATCAGGCCTTAGACATCTGACTCTCAATGAATAAGAGGGACAAATTCCATCTTGACTACATACGTCCTTAATATATACCTTGCATTATACCTGAGCTCCTCCTTATGAACTACCATATTTCAGAATAGCGAAGGAAAGAATCAAGGCACAATACTTGGTAGATATCCGAATCCAATATGTATCTCAGGTCAGAGGACACAATGATATTCGCCTTTACTCAAGATTACATGTGATCAACCACAAAGGCTCCATTTAGTAAATCTTGAGGGCGGGTCTTCCAATATTTGTATCCCACAAATATCTATGAACCTTGGTTGCAACCTTGCCCCACATTCATCCCGTGAATGTAAACCAATCCAAGTTCATAATAGTCTAAACCTCACACTTGTTCCCACAAATGTGATCGACTACGGAATTTAGAATAATTACTTATTCATGGATAAAATATGCAAAATAGGAACATAACTCAAAATAAATTAATGCCATAATTATATTAATGAGTTTGAACAATTTCGTTCCGATACAATACTTAAAACAAATCATGACCAATCACTAGAATATCGAAGCCCTAATGCACAAACATGTCCAGTATGTTTTGCTCCATGTAAGAGCTTCGTGAGAGGATCCGCTATATTAAGATCTGTATGAACTTTGCGAATACATATCTTTCCCTTTTCAACTTCATCCATTATGTAGTTGAATCTCCGCTCAATGTGACGGGTCTTTTGGTGAGCACGAGGTTCTTGATTTGAGCAATCGCACCCTCGTTGTCAGAAAAGATCTCAAGAGGGTCCTGAATGGAAGGGACTACTCCTAAGTCGTCGATGAATTTCTTCATCCATGCAGCTTCCTGAGCTACCAATGATGCGGCGATGTACTCCGACTCTGTAGTGGATAATGCAACAACATATTGTTTTGAACTCTTCCAAGAGACCGCACCTCCATTTAACGTGAAGACATAACCGGATTGTGATCGAGAATCATCTCGATCAGTTTGGAAACTCGCATCCACGTAACCCTTTACAGCAAGTTCCTCCTCACCAGATCCATATATTAGAAACATATCCTTAGTCCTCCTAAGGTATTTTAATATACTTTTAACCGCAATCCAATGACTGTTTCCTGGGTTATTCTGGTATCTACTTGTCAAGCTTAGGGCGCATGACACATCCGGTCTAGTGCATATCACTGCATACATGATTGACCCAATATCAGATGCATAAGGGACTCTCTTCATTCTCTCTTGTTCATCTTTCGTGGTAGGGCACTGAGATGAACTGAGAGGCGTTCCTCTTTGAATAGGTACCAAACCACTCTTAGAGTTCTCCATCTTGAACCTTTTCAAGACCTTTTCAATGTATGCACTTTGATTCAAACCTATCAGTTTCTTGGATCTATTCCTGTAGATCCCAATCCCCAAAACGTATTGTGCTTCTCCAAGATCCTTAATGGAGAAGCATTTACTTAGCCAAGTTTTAACTCCTTGCATTGCCGGAATATCATTTCCAAATAACAATATATCATCCACATATAGTACAAGGAACATGATAGTGCTCCTACTAGCTTTCTTGTATACACAAGCTTCATCACCATTTTTGATGAAGCCAAATTTCTCGACCTCCTCATTAAAACGATGATTCCACATTCTAGATGCTTGTTTCAATCCGTAGATTGACTTCTTTAACTTGCATACCTTTTTAGGATATTTCGGATCAACAAAACCTTCAGGCTGAACCATATAGACATCTTCCACAAGATATCCATTTAGGAAAGCGGTCTTGACATCCATTTGCCATATTTCATAATCATAATGAGCAGCAATGGCAAATAATATCCTGATAGACTTTAGCATTGCCACAGGCGAAAAAGTTTCATCATAGTCAACCCCTTGAGTTTGAGTGAAACCTTTCGCTACAAGTCTAGCTTTATATGTATCCAAGTTTCCATGTATGTTGGTTTTCATTTTGAAAAGCCATTTACAATCAACTAGCCTAGAGCCAGCAGGTTGTGCAACAAGTTCCCAAACTTGGTTGTCATACATGGATTGCATCTCAGCGTTCATGGCTTCCTACCATTTATCCTTATCAATCCTTGATAAAGCATCTTGGTAGTTTGCTGGTTCATCCAAATCAACCATATAGCAACCATACATGGGAAAGCCATATCTCTCAGGAGGATTACTAATTCTACCAGATCTGCGAACGTCTTGTGTATTTTGATCATCCATTTGATCATTCTCAACATTTTCATGTTGAGTGCTAGTATCAACCAATTGTGTATCATCTACTTGATCTCGAACCTCCTTAAGATCTATCTTCTTTTCACTATCACCTTCCATCATGAACTTAGTTTCAAGGAATTCAGCCTTCCGAGCAACGAATACATTCTGTTCGGAGGGATCATAGAAATAATATCCCATATTATCCTTGGGATATCCTATGAAGATACACTTTGTGGATCGAGCATTTAACTTATTAGGGACGTAACGCTTAGGGTAAGCTTCACATACCCATACCTTTAAGTGTGATAGAGATGGAGGTTTTCCAAACCACATCTCATGAGGTGTTCGTTCCACTTTCTTGGTTGGGGCCATATTTAAAATACGAGCCGCGAAGCATAGACAATAACCCCAAAATGATAGAGGTAACGAGCTTCTAGCCATCTTAGATCGAACCATATCCATTAGGGTTCGGTTCCTCCTTTCAGAAACTCCATTCAGTTGGGGTGTTCCAGGAGGAGTGAGTTGCGAGATAATCCCACAACTTCTAAGATGATCTTGGAAAGCATTGCTTAGGTACTCACCTCCTCTATCGGTACGAAGTACCTTGATTGTCTTATTGAGTTGATTTTGTACTTCGTTTTGATACTCTTTGAATGCTTCAAAAGTTTCGTCCTTATGTCTTAACAAGTAGACATATCCGAAACGACTGAAGTCATCAATGAAAGTAACGAAGTATCTTTCACCATTCCTAGTTGTGGGCTTAAAGGGTCCACATACATCCGAATGTATTAATCCCAATAAGTCCTTAGCCCTTTCGTAGGTCCCTTTGAAAGGTGCTTTAGTCATTTTGCCTTGTAAACAAGATTCACATACATCAAACGAGTCTAGTTCATTTGATTTCAAAAGGCCATTCTTTTGAAGTGTATGCATTCGATTCTTGTTTATGTGACCAAGGCGACAATGCCATAAGTAGGAATCACTCAAATCCCTTTTGAGTTTCTTGGTGCTAGTATGGTATATTGAGCTATTAGATGATGTGTCATCATGAACCAATTCATAAATTCCATTTGAAGGCGAAGCCTTAAAATAGAATACATTATCTAAATAAACGTGGATATCATTATTAACAAAATTAAGATAAAAACCACATTGTTTTAAATGGGAAACTGAAATAATGTTTCGACATAAATCTGATGCATACAAAACATTGTTCAAAATAAGTTCCAAACCACTTGGAAGCTTTAATACTAAGTCTCCTTGAGCCTTCACTTGCACTTTGGCTCTATTACCCATAAAGAGATTTGATGTTCCCGTTTGCTTGCTACTTCTTTTGAACCCCTGCAAAGAATTGCAAATGTGAGTTCCACATCCAGTGTCTAATACCCATGTATTAGAAGAAGTAATACTAAGCTCTATATATACCATATATATATTACCTGAGGTTTGCCCCACATCCCTCTCTTCCTTCAACTCCTTAAGGTAGACCGGGCAGTTGCGTTTCCAGTGACCCATTTCACCGCAACCGAAGCACGGGTCTTCCTTGGGGTTTGCTTGTCCGGAAACCTTTTGCTTCTTGTTCTTGTTTTTGGTTGGGGTAACCATCCTCCCCTTTCCCTTTCCTTGATGGGCGGGTCCTTTCCTCTTAGCCGCCTTTGGCTTAGAGGTGTTATTACCTTTGGACCCACCATCATTGATCATTATCACGGGTGAAGCCCTCTTACCCATGCTAGTTTCTGCCATCCTAAGCATGCCATGAAGTTCGACAATGGTCTTATCCATCCCATTCATATTGTAATTAATTACAAATTGGTCAAACCTCTTTGACAAGGAGTTTAGGATAAGATCCGTGGCTAGCTCATTATATATGTTGAGATTAAGACGGTTTGCGCGATCAATGAGGATTTTCATCTTAAGGACATAAGATGAAACGGATTGGGAATCGTCCATACGACATGCATGAAGCGCTCGAACGGTCTCGAAGCGCTCGACACGTGCTTGTTGAAGGAACATCTCCTTCAATTGCGTGATCATGTCGTATGCAGTATGATGCTCGAAATCCTTTTGGAGTTCAGGTATCATAGTCCCAAGCATTAGGTAAGCGACTTGCACCGAATCGACGCAATACTTATCCCAATAAGCCATGCCTTCCGTATCATCCTCGTCGGGTTGATCGGGAATGGGGTCTTCCAACACATACGCCTTATCCTCAAGTTTGAGGACAATTCTAAGATTGTGGAACCAATCCATAAAGTTCGTATGGTTGAGTTTGTCTTTCTCGAGGAGAGACCTTAACGATAGGTTGTTCAAGTTAATAGGTGCGTTTTGCATGTTGTTGTTATTGGCGGCCATCTACAAAATTTAACAAAGTTCATTTAAGTATCGATTTTAAATTTAATAAACAATACCCTTTTAAATTTTAATTGACTTATTAAATATTAGAATCCAACGGTAAATCAAATTTCGGTTAGGTGACCTTTATCCCGTTATTTGATTTAGTTAGGTAGTCATTTATATGACAATTGCAATCCTTTTGCAACTTCTAAATTATGGGATCATGCAATCCTTTTGCATGGCATATTCATCCCATCAACGCCTATTTGTTCCTCATGCTTCGGTGACCCTAAGTTCATGATTCCCAAATCAAGTCATCCTACTTGTGTAAACATGTAAATTTAACATCCAAGTAGTTAGGTGACCTTTATCCCACAAGTGTGCGAAATTTACCTCAATCATATTAGTTTGCTCACAATGGTTAGGTGACCTTTATCCCATTATGAGTTCCCTAATATTTTCAAGTGTCACACAAAAGGATGGCGTTTAACTTGTTTGCCTTGTCGATTAAGGGATTTTAAGTTTTCGTTAATTCTAGTTTAAGAAAACATTTATGCCATACACCAACATGCATTTAGTGTATGGTTCATTTGAAATCCATTTTCAAGTCTTGTAATTTTAGCCAATTACTTGATATAAACCATTTTATATATATGATCCTTATCATGTTCTTAATAACCGTTTATTAATGTCCTTTTAGCCGTTTTTAATTTAGCCATTTAAATTGACGTTTTGCATGTCGTTAATAATTTAACCAATTAAATCGTAGTTATGCTTGTTGTTAACTTGAGTGATAACTTGTTGTAGTAACATACATAATCCACAATCATACAAGAAATATAACAACCACGCATGCAAACAAATGTGTTCACAATCAAGCCAATTTGGTAGACATTTGTTTAGCCGAAAACAAATGTCACCGGTTAAGGGTTATAACACTAAGTAGGAGATTTCAAAATCTCCCACTTAATCTTGTATCCAAATGCATCTTCCAAGTCTTCATCTTGTATCTTCATTTTTACAAAAAACATATCCTAATACATTTTTCTAGAAAATGAAAATACAACCTAATCTATTTTACATACCAAATATAAAATAAATTATATAATCAAAATAATACTATTACAAACCAAATGAATGAATTAATATTACATACCAAATGAATTATTAATAATCATTCAAACACACATGCATACAACCACAAGGTCAAGGCTTGATTGTGAACAACAACATACAACAAATATGACCAATTTGCAAGTTCCAAACCCACTTTTGGAACCCTTAAAATTCGGCCAAAATCATGAACCCACCCAAACCCAAATATTTTTACATTCTACTTTCATGCATGTACATAGAATGCAAAGTCGGTGGGTTTTAAAGACCATATATAAGAAGCATATTTCATAGACTTCGGCTCTAGATACCATTGATGGAATTCAATATAACAACATATTCTTAATGTTAACATAATCACAAAACCAATTTTATGAAAGTTAAAGTAAGCGGAAGCATGATGATTAAGAAAACAAGTTTATATCTTAAACCATTTTAAGTGAATTACATGTATGTATCAAGTCATGAAAATAAGCTTACATATAATTAACAAGGAAGTAAGATTCAATACCTCCTTAAGCTAGTTGAGGGTTGTTTGATACAAGAAGATGATGAACAAGTGTGTAAAACTCCAAGCTTTTGATGCACCAACACCACCCTTGAACTTAGTTATGTTTTAGACACTTAATCACCTTTAAACCAAGCTTGTAACCCACTTCCTTTGAACCCAAAATTCTGGACAGCAGCTTGTCAAAAGATGATGGTGAATGGAGTCTCAAAACTATGAAACCTCAAGAGATAATACCCCAAACTTTGCACCAACACCTTAGCTTTTGGTTAGGATTTATTTACACATGAAATTAGCTTGAAAAAATCAAATTATGAAGCCTTCTTTGCACCAAAAAGGCCACGGCAGTGGCAGCAAATAATCAGCTGAAAATGCAGTTTTTCTTTGATGTTTTACATGTATCACTTGAGAGAATTGAGTCAAACCTTGGTGGAAGTGTTAGACATATTTATGAGGAGTTGTGTAGTATTAAAAGTAATAAAAACAAGCAAGTGTGGTCTTTCTTGGAGACTAAAATTCTGCCACACTTCATGTTAAATAATAATACTTGTAAGTTTATAAAAGTTTATAAACTTATTATAAACTTATGTATTATTTTGTTACTTATATATTTTATAAAACCTTTTATAAAATATAACATAATATAATCATTTAAACCTATAAACAATTATATATATATAAATTATCCAAATAATTTATCTCAAGTGATAATATTTTAGAAACCCGATTTTCTAAAATCCAAGTGTCGCGTATTTGTTTAATGATCCAATCGTTAAGATCAAATACGTATAAGGTGTCGGTAAGCTTGTTATTGGGTATGACCCGACTTGGATCAAAACATATTAGCCACATTAATTAAATATGTCTCTCGGGCATACGAAATACCTTCAGTCAAGTACCTCGCGATGTAACCAAATGTAATGTATTCATCCAGATGGATTAGGACGGGTTGTTTCAGCATACATCAAGCCAAAAAACAGCGCATGTGCAACACCAAAAATCAGTACAACTGTAAAGAATGATGCGCCTGAAGAATTTGCTATAAAGCAAAGCGTGCGCACCCGAACATCTACTGACATCATTCAAACATGGTTGTCAGGGGAAGGTAAATTACATACATAAAATAACAGCTAAGGTAAATATTTTACTCTAAGCTAAATTGAAATTTATTTTCGGACATTATATCAGTAGGAGGTTTATGGCGTTTAAAACAACGGCAGTCGAGTGATTGGTGGAATAAATACCACATCAATAATAAATCTTTGAAGATCGTTCGTAAAATGATTGAGGTAAGTGGAAGAGAGTCAAAAGGAAAAAATGCCACTAAAGCGACACTGGGTTAAAATGAAAGAAGACGATGGTATGGCCATATTAGTAGCGGTAAGGAAAGCGAACAATAAAAAACCCAGAAGTTACTGCGTGATGAATAACCCAGACAATATGGTTACTGGAAAAACAACAAAAGGGGCGCGAGGGCTTGAAAATAAACCGGCAGGATGCGCCTTGCATGCGTAAAAATAAACGGCGCAAAAAAGAAAAAGATATCAACAGTAGGATTGATCACCCAGACATCTGTTGAAATTTTGTTATGTTTTTATTTCTTTCATTTGAATTATTTTTAATAAATTGAATCATGCAATTTAAGCCAATAACTTGTGCATTTTTACATTTGATTGATTGCATGCCCCTTAAGCTGTACAGAGACACACTTCGAGTCTCAAGTGGCATAGTTTAGTTTGGTTAGTAATACTATTTTTAATGGTAACAGTAGTAAAATATTGGTCTGTTTCAAACACTTGTATACCGCGCAAGACGGAGACTTGCAAAGTCATGACTATAAAATACAAGTTTGGTTACTTGTTAATACCACGGACATTGGGTTGTCCGGAAGACTCTTGGAATAAGCATTGGGTTTCTTATATAGACGGATTCGATATTAGATTATCAATGCGTACAAATAGTTTTCAAATTCAAGAGTATAATATATATATATGCATTGGTTTGCTTTGCTAAGATGCAAGAATAAAACGATTATACGTATATAGAAGGGTCGCTCCCTTCATATGCAAATAACATTTATTCGTATGTTATAATGCGCATACAAGTGCAAATATTTAAAGAAAAACTGCTTATAAATTTGCAATAAGTATGAAAAGCATGTAGCATAAATATAATAAAATATCCAGAAGTAAAGGTTACATACGGCTAAAGCTAAAACGCAGAAGTACTTAATTCAAACGCCTTTAACAAAGAAAAATATCTTATAGTGCAACGGCATATAAGAAAAGGCAAATACCTAAAAAGACGAAATACTACTCTTACGCATATCGTTTAAGATAGTTATTTCCTACAAACATAATAATATACTAGGGGTGGCTTAATTGGAACGGTGCCCTACACTAAGGAGAATATACCATCCTCGCACGCAGCGATCAGACGCATACCCTGCTTTAAAATAGAAATAAATAAATATAGATATAGGGATGCGAAACCCTCAAACTGCTGGGCCCATCCCTCGCTGACTCAAACAACCTGGAGGCGAACAAACATTGTACCTCCAATTCAAGCTACATGCAAGCCTAAGCAAGCATGTCATCAACCACCTGGCGGGACGAAAAGTCCCCATTCTCGGCTAATTCCTCCAAAAGAGGAATTCTCAAATTGGCTAAAGCCACACATGCTCACTGCATTTCCCAGTGGCATCCTCCACAAGCTCATTCGAAATAGATACCAGAATAATGTCCGGTACAGAAAGGTTTGATTTTACAACATCCCAGAAAAGGGACCGCTCATACGCACACGCATCTAGTATGGCTTGGTCAAAAGGAACACGAACACTCGGGCAGGCCATGATATGCATAGTAATCTCAGGAAGACCAGATCTTAAAGTCGAGTATTCAGTTTTGAGGCTTAAGCATTTGGCCTTAAGATCATCACGCTCACTAAGAACTGTTTGGTGCTTCGCGTCCAACTCCTCAAAGTGTTTTTTAAGCTGGGAGTTTTTAGATGATGCAGTACCAAGTTGTAACGACAGATGATTCACTTGAGCCTCAAGATCAGCTCGAACAGTTTCCGAACGCTTAATTTCATTCATTAGAATTTGACACTCACCCTCAAGACGAGTATTCCTATCCTCCACTTTCAAACGAGCGGCAACCTCCTGATGAAGTTGTTCAGATATCTGTTGCTTCTCGGCATCAAGCTTGGCAAACTCCCTTTGCTCACGCGACAGATGTTTATGCCCAAGAATTATGGAATTGGATTTCTGCTTCAAGCGGCTAATATCTTTGGCCAGATTAAACATCGTGGCCTGCGTATCAATGAAAAGATCTTGCTCAGGAGAAAGATGATCAAACTTCGCAGTAAGATTGGAAGGAGCACATGCACCAAGATGGGAGAACTGCTGAGTAAAAGTGGGAACGGATATCTTAAAAAACTCGTCAAAATAGTCCATATTCATGCTAGGGGACAAAGAAAAGTTAGTCGGAATGTTGAGTCGAGCACGCTTGTTGCGACTAGTATCCAGTGAAGGGGCATCTGAATACAGGTCGGTGCGCCTTTGGAATGGCGGAAGCTTGTAGGAAAGGTTAGGATCCACAGTTGATTGACGCAAGACGGGAGAGTTCGGAGCAGTCTGGGATGCCTGGGCTTCTGAAGTAGGAGCGCGATTGTTAGATTGCACCTCTTGGTCAATTTCAATCGATTTACTAACATCTGCAAAAATAAGGAGTAGCATTTAAAAAAAACACTAATAATAAAATGTTCTTAAATAGAGCATAAGGGGCGCTTACCGATAATTGGCCTTTTTCCAGTCGCTTTCGAAGTTTTCACAACAGGGGACCGCTGAATTTCAACAAAGGAAGACACATCAGTTTCTCTTTCTTGGTGCAGGCTGGTTGTTCTGCGCTTTGAGGTTGCAGGGGCAGCTGGATTAGTTGGAGCCTTAATGATTTCTGGTTGAACGTCGGAATCGGTATCATACAGATCTTTCTGTTCAAAAGCAACGCTATCAGACGCCTTCAACATCATAAACTCATTTAAATCCATTTATGCGAATATAAAAGCACATAAAAATATAAGAAAAAGGAATTGAATACACGCCCAATTTAATGCAAGTAAAAAAGGGATATACCCTTCTTGTTTTTAATAATGACAGGACGCTTATCAGAATGCGTCCAGTGGGTTGAAATGCAGCCAAGAAGTAATGGGACATTTGGATAAACACGAGATGGGAGAAGGAGATTAAGACAAGACTTGTAAAATAATCTTCCTCGGGAAGAATCGGCAGAGGTTTATTTTTCTCCCCTTTTTTTCCAGAATACCAGACAAGAATTCTATCGTAATCTTCAGAAATACAAATAGCTTTAACAAAGAAAAAGGATTTTTTACACATTCCCTTCACGCCCTGTTTTGGAGTAACACAAAACTTGGCCACATTGTCAAAAGAATACCAACTCTCATCACTCATTGAGGCACAAAAAAGGTTGGTAAAAATAGATAACGAAGGTTTGCGACCATTGGCATGACACCACATTTCTAAAATAGAAATGCGATTGGCACCATAAGGGTGCAGTTGACTAATACCAATTGAATAATGACCGAGAACCTACATGAAGAAGGGGGTAGGAGGAATACGGGTGTTACCGAGCTCCATAACCTTGTCATAAACAGCAATCATATGCTCCGGCAGCTTGTTCGCCCATTGACCGCTCACAGGGGCAATCGGCGAATATTTCTCAATTGGGGGATATTGATCGATGATTCGGCGAATCTCTGCTTCAGTAATAGAAGATTCTATATCCTTCACATTCTTATCAGAAGACATGGTGGATGGATGCAAGATTTTAAGCGTAAATAAAGAAAATGAAAGAAAGAAAGCACGGACCTTCGGGTAAATAAATACGAACGGAAAAGCAAATGGCTGCCGGAAAAAGAGCAAAGTTTGAAATAAGAGAGGAGCGTGTAAAACCCAATAAGGGTAAATTAACTATTTATAGGCAAAGGAAATTTGAAAATGACAGGGTCAATTTCTAAGCGTGTACGTGTATCAATCTACAAAAGATGATTGACAAAATCGGCATACGATAGCAGCTCCAGGTGGTTACATATGTTTTCATCATTATATCTAGGATAAATAGTTACAGCTGTCACCTCGGGTATAGGAATTACAGTCGAAAGGACGATTTTTCAAATATACGGATATATTGCATTAAATGCATACGGCGGTTGGTTACACATACACTCATATAATATCCTACGTGTATTACCAATATGTTAAAATTGAATAAATATGTGATCTGGTGTAATCATTGGGCATTATTTTATGGTACTATTTTTAGTTCGACGCTATACACTCATTGGCATTGTATATAACATCGAACTGGGGGGGACTTAATGATACGCATATCTGCAAGACCATGCGGATTGCGCATCCAAAACCCTAAACCGCACGTAAATTGCCATGTCAGAGATATGGCACGGGTATAGTCGCACTCTATGCGCCTATACCATCTTATACGAGTTTCGTATACTTGCAT
The DNA here is from genome assembly GCF_046630445.1 of Rutidosis leptorrhynchoides. Classification (NCBI taxonomy): domain Eukaryota; kingdom Viridiplantae; phylum Streptophyta; class Magnoliopsida; order Asterales; family Asteraceae; genus Rutidosis; species Rutidosis leptorrhynchoides. The sequence goes on along the minus strand of NC_092338.1, from coordinate 179,065,916 downwards.
AAGGATCTAGTATATTCTAGAAGGATGTACGATATAATCAATTCGGATTCTTTTCCTTAAATAACGAAAGTTAGTTGGGAAGAGATCGCATTTAATTAGGGAAGGGATTCTATCAAAACCCTAATTCATGAGCCTATAAAAACATAGCTCATAAACCCTAAAAACATTATTCGTTTACTCATACGTAACAACAGCATACATATCTTCATCGTACGAACAAAGCTTCATACGATCTTAAAGACTTTTAGGTATGTCTTGAACTATAAAACCTTCATGTCTTTGGGCCACTCAACCTCGTATGCTAGGTTGTTGGTGGACTCTCAAATCGGCCACCCTGTCGAAATCGAAGCGATACCGGTGTGGGTTATCCACGACTAAGTGTCGGAGGTTCGAATGTCGTTAGTCCTTAAACCCTATTATGCACTCAAGCGTAGGCTCACCTTGACCTCGCAAAAATATGCTTGATCAAAGCGTTATACGGAAGGAAGTATAGATCTCCTGTGTGTTGGAGCGAATTGGGGTGTGACGACCCAAAAATTTCCGATCAAATTTAAACTTAATCTTTATATAATTCCGACACGATAAGCAAAGTCCGTAATGTTGAGTCTCGAAAATTTTGGAACTAGGTTTATATATTCAATTACCCTTCTACTATTTCCGACGATTCATGAACCACTATCTGTAAATAAATACATGTATATTTAAATATATATATATATATATATATATATATATATATATATATATATATATATATATATATATATATATATATATATATATGTTAATTTGAAATAGAAACTTATATGATTTAATTCATTTGTGTAAATAAAATAATATATGATATTACTATAAATCTATATTTATATATGAAAAGTATATTGAATATTGTAACGTCCTCCCAATAGGGTCTGGAAGGAACGCCACTAATATCCAAACATACCAACATATTATAATAAACGAGAACAATACTAAATGATGAATTTAACTTTAATGAGTACGCAGTGGAAAATGAAATGTCGTTACAATGACAGGAATAACAATATCGTAAATGTTCACATGCATAAGTAATAAATGCGATATCTCTTGATCCTATGTCCAAGTAGCATCAGATAAGCGGTAAGTATAAGAGCTTGAATCAAACAACACCTGAGACAAAACATGCTAAAGTGTCAACCAAAAAAGTTGAGTGAAGTTCATAGGTTTAACAAAAAGTTTGTCGTTGTTTTAGACCACAAGATTTAGTTTGTAAAGTTGATCTCCCGCAGGATCATAAAGTTATGCCAATACGTGATATTTAGACTAAACGTTCAAGTTTTGCCCCATGACAAGTTGTGTCTGTCCTTGTCGGTTTAATTTCATTATTAAGTAATACAATGACTTGGTCAAATGTATCGGGGACGTTACTCCCGATAGGCCTACCCCCAATAATTAAGCATGTCGCAGCAATTAAAAATATCACTGTAGGGACTTAGTCGGACATAGCCGGGTATAGCATAGTTTGACAGTTTGGTACTTGTGTCTAAAGTGTAAAAAGTAAAAACAGCATGTGTCTCACCCTAAGTAAAAGTAAGTAAGTTTGCTAGCAATAGAGAGGGGCTATGAATTCACCTTAGTAAGTAGAGAGAGAGTTATTCCTCGGAATAAAGAGTTGAACGAGTGAGCAGAAAGCCAACCTATTGATATTTAAGAGTAGTTAAGTGTTTTGCCCATGTTTAAGTTTAAGTATGTGTTTGTTTTACTAAGTTTCTATTCCTAGTAAGTTACTATTTTTATAAAGTTTTCATTTTTAGAAAGTTTCTTATTTTACTAAGTTTCTATGACTAGAGAGTTTCTACTTTTATCAGTGTTTTTCATTTTAGGATACTTGCCGTATTAGATAAGCTTCCAATCACCCCTTTCCCATCGAATGACTAATTTAGATCTAGGGGCTTGAGCCATAGGAACCTTTAAATTGGAAATCCAAACCCTCTGCCTAGAACCTCATAGAAACCATTCGTCAAGAAAGTTCGAAGATCTATACATCTCTAATACATATCCCAAAATGTTTTTATGTTACAATATAAGTAGTAGGTTATAGGTGCTAGTAATAGTAATAGTGTATATATGTTATTTATTTTATTTTTTAATTGCATATATGATAAGGCTAAAAAGGAACATATATTTCATAGCATTATTCCCCAAGAAAGACAAGATTTTAGTTGCAATTGTTCCATTTTCAAGTAATATTCGTTTATATTTAATAAGTGCGAAGACAAAAGGCGAAAACGACGAATTGAAGACGCAAAGGTCCAAAAAGCTAAAAAGTACAAGATACAATAAAAAAGGTTCAAATTATTGATGAGGAACGTCTAAAAACGACAAGAGTACAAGTTACAAAACGCAAAGTACACGATATAAAATTGTGCGAAAGGACGTTCGAAAATCCGGAACCGACACATGAACCAACTTTCAACGCTCAACGCAACGGATCTGAAAGTACAAGTCAACTATGCACAAGAATATAATATAATATTTAAATAATTCATAATAAGAATAATATTAAATATTAAAAAGTTGTTAATTGAGCATAGTTCAGGGGTCATAAGTGAAAATTTCAATTTATCATTTGCCTATAAAAGGCCATCTAAATCGATGATTTAGATACACCTTTTCAATTCTCTTTCTTTGTAACATATATATTTATATTTATAATTTTAATTTTAATTTTAAGTTTAATAATAATTTTGGGGTAGTGTAACAAATGTTTAACGGGTTTTAAGTCGGAAATCTGTCCGTGTAACGCTACGCTATAAATAATCATTGTAAGTTATGTTCTTCCTTTTTAAATTAATGTCTCGTAACTAAGTTATTATTATGCTTATTTGAGCCGAAGTAATCGTGATGTTAGGCTAAAATATTAAGATGGGGTTATTGAACTTTGGACCATAATTAAGGTTTGGGCAAAAGACCGACACTTGTGGAAATTGGACTATTGACTATTAATAGATGGGGGGTATTGTCTAATTGAGTGACAACTCATTGGAGTCTGTCGAACCTATCTTCAAATTAATTAACCTAATAATTAATAATGATTATGGTTGTCCTATTTAGTGACGTTCATATGGAATCTGTTATAATCATTTAATTAATCAATTAGGTTGGGTAATTGATTATTCATTCTGATCAAATGGATGAATTAATATTCATAAACTAATTAAAACAGGGGTGGATTACATACAGTGATAACTGGTGTAATTGTTGACAGAAGTGATAACTGCGTCACAGTTTAAATCCTTAATCAGTTGGAATATTTGACTTCGGGTATAAGGGTAATTTGACGAGGATACTCGCACTTTATATTTATGACCGATGGACTATTATGGACAAAAACCAGATAGACGTATCAAATAAACCAGGACAAAGGACAATTAACCCATGGTAATAAATTAAAATCAACACGTCAAACATCATGATTACGGAAGTTTAAATAAGCATAATTCTTTTATTGTATTTCTCATCGTATCTTTATTTACTGTCATTTTATTACTCGCAATTTTATTTACTGTCATTTTATTTATTGTCATTATTTTACGCACTTTAATTATCGTCATTTATCTTTGCGCTTAAAATATAGAATCGACAAACCGGTCACTAAACGGTAAAAACCCCCCTTTATAATAATAATATTACTTATATATATATATATATTTGTATTTTTACAATTATTGTGTGTAAAAAAATATAGTGTTATACTTCACGAGCTCCCTGTGGAACGAACCGGACTTACTAAAAACTACACTACTCTACGATTAGGTACACTGCCTATAAGTGTTGTAGCAAGGTTTAGGTATATCCATCCGTAAAATAATTAAAACTTGTGTAATATTTTGTAGTATTTCGTAGTAAAATTAATACTATTTCGTACCCTCACGCTACAACATCAAGTTTTTGGCGCCGCTGCCGGGGAGCGCTAAAACGCTATATTTTTAAATATAATAATATTGAAATAAAATATAATAATATAATAATATTGAAATAGAATATAATAATATAATAATATTTTAGATAGAATATAATAATATAATAATATTTTAGAATCAAAATTTGATACGTAAATTTTAAAAAAATCGTATTTATTAAATACTTCAGGGGTATATTATGTAACTTATAATTAATAATTTCTATAATGTCGCTTTCATGTGAATAGTAAATTAATTAATTTCTTTTCATTTACTATTTATGAATAGTAAATGAGTTAAAAAAAATATTTTGTGTAAAAAAAAAACGTTTTTTTTAAAGAAAAAAAATTCGTTTTTTATAAAAAAAAAAAAATTGTAAAAAAAAACGTTTTTTTAACAAAAAAAAAATTCGTTTTTAAAAAAAAATTGTAAAAAAAATCGTTTTTTTTAAAAAAAAAAAAATTTTAAAAAAAATAATAAATAATAATATTTTTTTTTAAGTTTTATTACCTTTAGATTTTTAGATTATAGTCGCAACTTTTAGTATTAAGTTTATTTTTGGCGTAGTTATTTTTTTTATTTCTAGATTTTTAGGCTTTGCCGTAAAATCCCTTAAGTGCTTATTCCTTAGACTAAGATTTAGGTGCTTTAGAATTTTGCGACGCCATTTTTCGTGCTACCTTCTTATTTTTATTTTTCGACGCTTATTTTTCGACCTTTTTATTTTTCGACACTTTTCGACGCGCAATCTTTTTCTTTCTTATTTCTCGACGCTCTAGTTATAGGATATAGAATTTTCTTTACTTCTTATCTAATTCTTCAAACGGAAATAAAAATTATTTAAGCGGTTAAGTTAATAGACGTTGACATTTTTCTGGTTCGTAGTAATAGTTGGATTTGTTAGTGGCAAGTTGTGGGCTTCCGATTTAAAGGGTCCTGGCTTCCTGCTGCATCTTTTGGCTATTCGAAACGTGGGCAAAATCAGAAAAGTCTATTAATTGGACAACTTATATAAGTTTTTCTTATTTTTATAACTAATAGGATATTCTGTGAATGCACCGAGCAAAACGTTCACCACCTTTCATACGTTCACCGCCTGTAACCAGATCAAGACATCTAGGCAATATTGCCGCCGTTGATTTTTCTTTAGAATCGTCATCTAGTCGACCAAGAACTCCAACTCAAATTTCCGACAATCCATCTTTTGAACCCGACTTCACAACTAAGAACCCGGAGGATATTCAAGGACAATTCAGAGATCCTGAACCACTAATCATTCCTCCTGAACCACAAACCATTAAATCAGAATCTTCTAGTGATTCGTATTCAACAAATTCAATTATGGAAAATCTGGAACCTCTAAGTATGGAAGACCGAATGAGAGCCACACGCATGGGTCAAGGTCACGCCATTATTAAGCCAGACATTAATGCGCCAGATTATGAAATCAAAGGACAAATCCTACACATGGTAACTAATCAGTGCCAATATAGTGGTGCGCCGAAGGAAGATCCAAACGAACATCTTCGTACGTTTAATAGGATCTGTACACTATTCAAAATCCGAGAAGTTGAGGATGAACAGATCTATCTCATGTTGTTTCCCTGGACTTTAAAGGGAGAAGCCAAAGATTGGTTAGAATCGTTACCTGAAGGGGCGATTGACACATGGGATGTTTTAGTTGAAAATTTTCTTAAACAATTCTTTCCGGCATCCAAAGCCGTGAGACTTCAAGGAGAAATTGTTACGTTCGCGCAAAAGCCAAACGAAACTCTATATGAGGCGTGGACAAGATTCGGAAGGATGTTGAGAGGATGTCCTCAACACGGTCTAGATACTTTTCAAATAGTGCAAATCTTCTATAAAGGCGTAGACATCGCTACAAGAAAAGACATCGACATAACAGCTGGTGGTTCCATCATGAAGAAAACCGCAACTGAAGCTTACAAAATTATTGATAATACAGCCTCCCACTCACATGAGTGGCACCAAGAAAAAGATATCTTTCGATCATCTAAAGCGGCTAGAGCCGATTCTAGCCATGACTTTGATTCCGTTTCCGCAAAAATAGATGCTTTCGAAAGACGAATGGAAAAGATGAATAAAGATATTCACGCAATACGAATCAGTTGTGAGCAATGCGGTGGACCACACTTATTGAAAGATTGTCACATTGAACCAACATTGGAACAACGAGAGAATGTTTCCTATATGAACCAAAGGCCTGGAAATAATTATCAAAATAATTATCAACCGCCAAAGTTAAACTTCAATCGAAATCAAAACATTCTTTACGGACCCAACAACAATTCGTACAACCAACAAGGTCCGAATAACCAACCAACTCAAAACAACACTTTCAATCAACAAAGACCTAGCTTGTATAAACCACCACAACAAACTGAAGAGAAAAAGCCAAATCTAGAAGAAATGATGGCAAAGCTGATTGAATCTCAAACACAATTCATTACATCTCAAACCCAAACGAACGAGAGGTTTGATCAGTCATTAAGAACTCAACAAGCTTCCATTTTGAATCTTGAAAAACACGTAGGTACTCTTGCTAGCATGATGAGTGAGAGGGAACAAGGAAAGCTACCGAGTAATACTGAAGTAAATCCTCAGAATGAGAATGTTAATATGGTTTCAACGAATTCTGAAAAACCAGCACCAGAAGATGGGAAGGTTTTAGATGAGAGTAACAATGAAGAAGTTACACCACCACCACCCGAGTATGTAAAGCCAGTGGTGGCACCATACAAACCACCCATCCCATTTCCAAGAAAAGGAGTTGAGTATGAGCAAGTGATAGGTAATAAAGATTGTGATACCTCTGGAAAGAAGAAGAATAAAAAGAATAAGAAAGTGCAAGAAACAAAAGCCGTAAATATAAACCCGGTGAAGACAGTTCCACCAAAACCTCCACCTAGTGTAGGTGATCCGGGTGAATTTATTGTTCCTTGTCTACTTAGTGATTGTGTCATGTATGATGCACTAGCAGATTTAGGTGCAAGTGTAAGTGTTATGCCTCTTTCCTTATATAAGAGATTAGGTGTAGGTAAGTTAAGTCCAACGGATATGAGTGTTCGACTCTTTGATCAAACCATTAAGCACCCAGTTGGAATTGCTGACAACCTACCCGTTCAAGTAGGCAATTTAACCTTTCTAGTCGAATTTATTATCATTGACATAGAAGAGGACCCAAACATTCCTCTAATTTTAGGTCGGCGATTCTTAGCGTCCACCAAGGCGTTATTTGATGTAGGAAATGGAAGAATGACACTTAAAAGTGGTGACAAATCGATCACCTTTATGATTCGAAAGTCTAAATCTCCACCAGCCAAAACCGTTGAACCAGTAAAAACAATTGGTAAGAACCATGTGGTTTTACCAACTCCAACGGTAATACTTAGCAATAATGAAACGCCTAAGTGTGGGGAAAATGAAGTAACACCTAATGATGACATGATAACAAAGAACCCCGTTGTTGATACGAAATTAAATGATCCCGTTATTAATAGTTCAATGAAGAAACTTATTAAACAGATTCGCGATGCTAGAACCAAGGGGAACTTTAAGTTATGTAACCGGTTAGTATCCAATCTATCACCTAAAGAAAAGGAGAAACTAGTTGAAATTGTGGATATTACACAGGAATCCGACCAATGGCTTAAAGAAAAAGTCACGGATATGCAAGTTGATTATGGACCAAGAGAAATTAACGATGAAGTTAATCACAATTACGACACCACAGCTACCTAAGTGTGGGGAGATTCAAATGTTCTAAAAGAAAATGTTATTTAGAATTAGTTGTTCTGTTCTCGTGTAGTTCCGAGAATGGAATCCGATTGGTCTTTTCCGCTAGCAGACACTAAAGAACTAGTTTTCTCCCTCCATTCTGAATTTTTGCTTTGTAGGTTTTATATGAAATTAATATGCTTTTTAAATTTAAGTTTTGTGTGTTTTTAAAAACAAAATTTACTTTATTTCATTAAGTTGAAAAAAAAATGATTTATAAAATTCGTCGTAAGTTGAAGACTAGGTCATAGAGCCGAAATTGCTTTACCCGAGGACGGGGCGACAAATTTTGTTATCATTATTTTTAATTTTATTGATCTAAAGTATGCTAAAAAGATTTTAGATTTTATACATTTTTGAACGTGGGGTTATATACCAAACTTCAAAAATATGTATATATATGTTTGTGTTCTATGTTATGTACAAAATAGGGTAAAACATCGCACTTTCAAAGACTGTCATTAAGTTCAGCAAAAGGTACTAATTTTGACGACAAGACACAAAACAACAAATGTGATATAACAAATGAAGGAATGAACGATGAGGCGCCATCAATCATTCAACGAGCTTTGTAATTACAAATTCGGTATTTTTAATCACTTTTCTACACTAATCACCCTCATGAATTTATAATTATAGTCTGATTTCATGCAAATGAGGGCATTGCATGATCTCAAGTGTGGGGAAGGGTTATAAATTCTCTCGGGTTTATACTTGGTTTATTTGCCAAATTTTGTGAAAATTTGAAAAATTTTCAATTAAATGAAGTCAAAATCATGTTTATACATATTTATGAACGATAAAAACTAGGTGTTAATGCCGAAATTATCGTTACCTCGGAAAGGACATAAATTGAGAAACAACCAAAATGTTAGAATTCATTTAAGAATGGAATAGAGGAGAAAAAGGCAAAGAAAAATATAAATAAAAGCCAAGTGTGTGAAAACTCTACCAAGTTATTCAAAATATATCACATATTTTTGTACAAACAATTGAAAATACTTTTGTTTTGGACGATAATCAACTGTTTTACCCGATGAAAGAAAAGAAGAGATGGATCTACACGATGAATCAATTCCATCATTAGAAGGAAGTAAAGTCTTTCGAAAAAGACACGCGCTTCTTGATTTAGGTCATGAAGTTGTTGTCCAGACCAGCTGTAGGTTGACGAAAAATCTAGAAAAGTCATCTCTAAAATCAGCAGGAAATCCACGGACCTCAGCATCAAACAGGGTCGCCAAGTGGTCAGATTTATCCTAACCATGAGAAGGATTTATCTCGTACAATGGGGGGCACCGTGCAAATTAGCTTGATAAGACTAATGAATCAGATCCCCAGAAAGGATAATCTCCTTAAAGATTAAAAATCAGCTTTTAAGTCTGATATTACTCAATCCTTGAGATTGAGCTTAAAGATTGAGAATTCAAACTCATGGAATTCGATGATATCTAAACTCGAGCTTGAACGAGAAAATATTTTGATCAAAAATACAAACCGATTTGTTTTCTGAAACCCATTTTCAATGCGTTCATTACCATTGAACGTAAAATCCTAGGAATTCACCTGGAATTCATTAGGTCACCTGAACCAAATCGGGTGTCAACCGTAAGAACGGTGGTTGCATAGCATGGTCGGAGACAGGACCTTGTGCCAGACCGAAAAATCAAAGGATGATCTTTACTATTGCTCCTACCAAGGATAGTACTAGCATCCGACATGTTAAAAAGACCATAATCAAATGCATGTCATTAGACATTGCCTTAACCGTTTCTTGTTCATCGCTTTCCTTTACAACCGGACGGTAGTTTACCGAAAGGTAATATACGGGACAAATAAACTGGATGTGTGCTTTTCGATACAGGGATAGCAGTGGATTACACGAGCCTAAAAGTTTTTAGCCAAACTATTGATCCACAAATATATTTTGCAACACCAATGGTGGATCAAATTGGAAAACTTGTCTAGGGTAAAAGCTAGAATGAATTTTCAAAAAGATCAAATGTTTTCATAAAGATCCAATTTTCCTAAAGGATCTACATTTTTATAGTCATGTGGGACTGTAAACCGCCTTTCAAATGTGCACTTTGCTTTGGAAACCGAAAGTAAATCGGCTATTTGATTGCAAGTGTCGTTGACCTAAACCCGAGGCAACTGTGGATGGCACAACCACCTTTAACCATGGTTCTATCGTTACTATCATTGTTTATAACACCGTATCAAAATCACTGATGTATAAAGTGTGAAGAATAAAGAAGTGATTCTAGTATGTTTTTATTTCAAGACTGTATTGCTTGAGGACAAGCAACGCTCAAGTGTGGGGATATTGATAAGGCTAAAAAGGAACATATATTTCATAGCATTATTCCCCAAGAAAGACAAGATTTTAGTTGCAATTGTTCCATTTTCAAGTAATATTCGTTTATATTTAATAAGTGCGAAGACAAAAGGCGAAAACGACGAATTGAAGACGCAAAGGTCCAAAAAGCTAAAAAGTACAAGATAAAATAAAAAAGGTTCAAATTATTGATGAGGAACGTCTAAAAACGACAAGAGTACAAGTTACAAAACGCAAAGTACACGATATAAAATTGTGCGAAAGGACGTTCGAAAATCCGGAACCGACACATGAACCAACTTTCAACGCTCAACGCAACGGATCTGAAAGTACAAGTCAACTATGCACAAGAATATAATATAATATTTAAATAATTCATAATAAGAATAATATTAAATATTAAAAAGTTGTTAATTGAGCATAGTTCAGGGGTCATAAGTGAAAATTTCAATTTATCATTTTCCTATAAAAGGCCATCTAAATCGATGATTTAGATACACCTTTTCAATTCTCTTTCTTTGTAACATATATATTTATATTTATAATATTAATTTTAATTTTAAGTTTAATAATAATTTTGGGGTAGTGTAACAAATGTTTAACGGGTTTTAAGTCGGAACTCTGTCCGTGTAACGCTACGCTATAAATAATCATTGTAAGTTATGTTCTTCCTTTTTAAATTAATGTCTCGTAACTAAGTTATTATTATGCTTATTTGAGCCAAAGTAATCGTGATGTTAGGCTAAAATATTAAGATGGGGTTATTGAACTTTGGACCATAATTAAGGTTTGGGCAAAAGACTGACACTTGTGGAAATTGGACTATTGACTATTAATAGATGGGGGGTATTGTCTAATTGAGTGACAACTCATTGGAGTCTGTCGAACCTATCTTCAAATTAATTAACCTAATAATTAATAATGATTATGGTTGTCCTATTTAGTGACGTTCATATGGAATCTGTTATAATCATTTAATTAATCAATTGGGTTGGGTAATTGATTATTCATTCTGATCAAGTGGATGAATTAATATTCATAAACTAATTAAAACAGGGGTGGATTACATACAGTGATAACTGGTGTAATTGTTGACAGAAGTGATAACTGCGTCACAGTTTAAATCCTTAATCAGTTGGAATATTTGACTTCGGGTATAAGGGTAATTTGACGAGGATACTCGCACTTTATATTTATGACCGATGGACTATTATGGACAAAAACCAGATAGACGTATCAAATAAACCAGGACAAAGGACAATTAACCCATGGTAATAAATTAAAATCAACACGTCAAACATCATGATTACGAAAGTTTAAATAAGCATAATTCTTTTATTGTATTTCTCATCGTATCTTTATTTACTGTCATTTTATTACTCGCAATTTTATTTACTGTCATTTTATTTATTGTCATTATTTTACGCACTTTAATTATCGTCATTTATCTTTGCGCTTAAAATATAGAATCGACAAACCGGTCACTAAACGGTAAAAACCCCCTTTATAATAATAATATTACTTATATATATATATATTTGTATTTTTACAATTATTGTGTGTAAAAAAATATAGTGTTATACTTCACGAGCTCCCTGTGGAACGAACCGGACTTACTAAAAACTACACTACTCTACGATTAGGTACACTGCCTATAAGTGTTGTAGCAAGGTTTAGGTATATCCATCCGTAAAATAATTAAAACTTGTGTAATATTTTGTAGTATTTCGTAGTAAAATTAATACTATTTCGTACCCTCACGCTACAACATCAATATAATTTATAACATTATTTACATGTTTCGGTAAAAATAATAACCGGAGTAAAAAATAAAAAGTAAAAAGTAAAAAGTAAAAAAAATAAAAAGTAAGAAAAGAATACTTACTAGTAGTAATTCTTCAAAGAGAGAATGGGAGAAATTTTGGTGTGAGTTTGAATGAGAAATGAGGGGTATTTATACTTGAAAAAATTAGGTAAAAAGAATAAAATAATTAAAAGAAAAAGAAATATTTTAATTCTTAATGGGATTTTAAAATTAAAAAGTATTAAATGTTAGGTCATGGGATAATGCACAAAATAAAATAATAAAAGTAGTTTTTCCATTATAACTTTTAATTAAAAAGTAATTTATTTATTTATTTATTTATTTTTTTCATTTATTTTAAGGATTTTTTTATATAAATAAACAAATTGATTTAATGATTTTCCAAGAATATTTGTCAATAATATTTTATTTTTTATTTTTTATTTTTTTATTTAATTAATAAATACAAATTTTGCATAAAAATAATAAATAATTCGGTATTTTGTATTTTTAATAATAATTATGATTTTAATTATTAAACTATAGTTTTAGTAAGTTTGTAAATATTATTACATTTATATATAATTAGATTTATTATATAGTTAAATATATAATACATTAACTAAATAATAAAAGTGATACAAAGTTTATATACTTAGTTAAATTATATCAAATTATATAAATTAATAATATATTATTTATTTAAGCGTACATTGTTGACTAAAAATTACTATTCGGTCAATATTTAATTGTATATAACAACCCTTAATACATGTAGTCAGACATATAACCCTAGGGTTAATTCAATAAATTTAGAAGTCGAAAAATGAGGGTTGTTACAGTACCTCCCCGTTAATAAAAACTTTGTCCCGAAGTTTTAGGTAGACTTCTCGGATGCATCAGCGGTTGAGAAGAGATGGGGATATTTCTGTTTCATTTGGTCTTCACGTTCCCAGATATACTCGGGGCCACGTCGTGAATTCCAACGGATCTTAACAATAGGTATGGTGCTTTGTTTTAAGCGTTTAGCAGATCGGTCCATGACTTCTACGGGTTCCTCTATGAAGTGCATTTTATCATCAATGCGAATGTCATCCAAAGGAATAACGAGAGTGTCATTAGCGAGACACTTTTTAAGATTCGAGACATGAAATACGTTGTGTACGCTGCTAAGTTCAGCAGGTAATTCTAATCGATAAGCCACGGGTCCGATCCTTTCAGTAATCTTGAAGGGTCCAACAAAACACGGACTTAGTTTGCTTCGTTTACCAAAACGAACGACGCCTTTCCAAGGGGATACTTTCAACATGACTTTGTCACCAACTTGGAATTCCAAATCTTTCCGACCTTTATTAGCATAGCTCTTCTGTCGACTGCGGGCAGTTTCTATTCGTTTCTTAATCTGAACTATCTTTTCAGTTGTCTCGTGTATGATTTCAGGACCAGTTAACTGTCTGTCTTCTAATTCATCCCAGCACAGTGGGGATCTACATTTTCGTCCGTATAAGGCCTCAAAAGGTGCAGCCTTAATACTTGAGTGGTAACTATTATTGTAAGAGAATTAAACCAAAGGTAAATGTCTACCCCAGCCGTTGCCGAAGTCGATAACACAAGCACGAAGCATATCTTCCAATGTTTGAATAGTTCATTCACTTTGACCATCAGTTTGCGGATGATAAGCAATACTCATGTCGAGTTGAGTTCCAAGAGCAGTTTGTAAGGATTTCCAGAATCTGGAAGTGAATCTACTGTCGCGATCAGATATGATTGATATAGGAACACCATGACGAGAGACAATTTCTTTGATATACAGTTGTGACAATCTCTCCATCTTGTCGGTCTCCTTGATCGGTAAGAAATGAGCAGATTTAGTAAGATGATCTACTATGACCCATATAGTATCATTGCCACTAGAAGTCTTGGACAATTTAGTAATAAAGTCCATAGCGATACATTCCCACTTCCACTGCGGAATATCGGGTTGTGTCAACAGACCAGAAGGCTTTTGATGTTCAGCCTTGACTTTCAAATAAGTGAGACACTTACTAACATAAGTAGCAATGTCGGCTTTCATATTAGGCCACCAGTAGAATTCCTTCACATCGTGGTACATCTTACTGGAACCCGGATGAATAGAATACCTAGTCTTATGCGCTTTATCCAAGACTAGTTCACGGAGATTACCGAAGCGAGGAACCCAAATTCTGTTGCCAAAGTACCGTGTACCATTAGCTTTCACTTGGAGTTGGTTCTCGAAATCGATAGGTCCTTCACCTTCGATAAGTGTTGGTTTAATAGCTTCCAGTTGAGCTTCGTAGATTCGTGATATAAGATTTGATTTGATTTTCAGGTTTTAGGCAAGAACACGTTTAACATCGTCTTTTTGACTAAGGGCATTAGCAACTACGTTTGCCTTTCCAGGATGATATTCCATCTTACAGTCATAATCGTTCAATAACTCGAGCCATCGGCTTTGCCTCATATTCAGCTGTTTTTGATCAAAGATGTGTCGAAGACTTTTATGGTTAGTGTACACCGTAAACTGGGTACCATATAGATAATGTCTCCATATCTTTAATGCAAATACCACGTCACCTAACTCAAGGTCGTGTGTGGTATAGTTCTCCTCGTATTTCTTCAACTGTCTAGATGCGTAGGCAATAACCTTTTCACGTTGCATTAAAACACAACCAAAGCCTTGCTTTGAGGCATTGCAGTAAACAACAAAATCGTCAGTACCTTCAGGTAAAGATAGAATCGGGGTTGTGGTCAACTTCTCTTTCAGAATCTTGAAAGCAGATTCCTGTTCTTCGGACCACTCAAACTTCTTCCCTTTTTGAGTTAGCTTCGTAAGAGGTTTGGCAAGAAGGGAAAAATCCTTTATGAATCTCCGATAATAACCGGCAAGTCCCAAAAATTGACGAATATGCTTCGCAGTCTTTGGTATCTCCCAGTTCTGGATAGCGGTAATCTTAGCTGGATCGACATGTATTCCATTATTATCAACAACGTGTCCGAGGAATTGTACGGTTTTGAGCCAAAACTCGCACTTAGAAAACTTAGCGTAGAGTTGTTCCTTTCGTAAGAGTTCAAGAATCACGCGCAGATGTTGCTCATGTTCCTTCTCACTCTTGGAGTAGATCAAAATGTCATCAATGAAAACAATGACGAATTTATCGAGATAAGGTTTGCAGACACGGTTCATGAGATCCATGAAAACGGTAGGAGCATTGGTCAAACCAAAAGGCATGACACAGAATTCATAGTTCCCATAACGAGTGCGAAAAGCAGTCTTAGGAATATCAGATTCCTTGACTCTAAGTTGGTGATATCCGGACCTCAAATCAATCTTTGAATAAACACTTGACCCTTGAAGTTGGTCGAATAGATCATCAATACGTGGCAACGGATAACGGTTCTTGATAGTAAGCTTGTTAAGTTCGCGGTAATCAATGCACATCCTTAACGTACCATACTTCTTTTTAACAAATAGAATAGGAGCTCCCCATGGGGACGAGCTTGGATGAATGAAACCTTTATCCAATAGTTCTTGGAGCTGGTTGGAAAGTTCCTTCATTTCGGAAGGTGCTAAACGGTATGGTGCTTTAGCAATAGGAGCAGCACCGAGAGCTAAATCAATTTGAAATTCAACTTGTCGAGGAGGTGGAAGACCAGGAAGATCTTCGGGAAACACATCGGGATAGTCTCTAACCACTGATACATCTTCAATACGCTTCTTTTCTGATTTGATCTGCTTAACGTGGGCTAGAATGGCTGGATAACCTTTCATAAGGTATTTGCGGGTTTTGATATAGGAGATGATATTGAGATTAGAACCACTCTTTTCACCTTGGATGATGAGAGTATCTCCATTCCCCAATGGAACATTAACAGTTTTATCGTAATACATGATAGCAGCATGTAATAGACGTAACCAATCCATACCAACTACCACGTCAAAACTTCCGAGTTTGACCGGCAAAAGGTCTATCTTAAATTCTTTATCGGCTAAGATTAGGTTGCAGTTTTTATAGATTTTATCTACTTGCATGACCTTTCCATTGGCTACTTCTACTAATCTTTTAGTTTCTAAGGTTTGAGGCTTTTCAGCAAAAAGGGTACAAAAATCACTAGACACGTAACTTCTGTCGGCACCAGTATCGAATAAAATAGTTGCATAGAAATTATTGACAAGATACGTACCCGTGATAACTTCATCTTCATCTCGGGCTTCATCAGCAGTAATAACAAATGCACGACCCTTCGCAGCAGTAGCATTAGCTCCAGTAGCGGGATTATCTTTCTTCTTAGGACAATTCGGACTAATGTGTTATGATGACCTGGGAATTTCCGATCAAATTTAAACTTAATCTTGATATGATTTCGACATGATGAGCAAAGTCTGTAAGGTTGAGTCTCAAAAATTTGAACTGTTTCGTATATTCAATTGACCTTCGACTGCTCTCGACGATTCACGAACCATTAATTGTAAATAGATATGTGTGTATGGATATGTAAATAATAATTCGAAACAGTTGAAGTATTATATGTGTTATTATTAAAATATAATAAAAAATAAAAATAAGATATTATAATAATTAATATTTAAAAATATATGTCTATATATAAAGAATATTAAAAATAAATGTTAACTGTTTGGGAGCTATAAATTTTAGGCTTATTAAAAATGTATTTAGGATCTATTGGATTAGTTTTAACAATTAGTATTTTTACTTGGGGTTGGGAGCTAATAACTAATTTAATTTTTATTTAATAATTGTAAATAATTAATGATAAAATTTTTATACCTTAATGACTAAAATAAATAAATAAAATTTATGTAGAGATTTGGGATTTTTCTGTGTACTGGTGTCCGCCACTAGATAACAGCGCACCACGATATAGTGTCCAAATTTAAAACTATGGGCGGCTGAACTATTTCACATTGTGGATCATGCGATTCAATAATTATATTATAATTGGATTAATTTAGTGCATGGATTTGTATGTATGCCCATATGTTAGATGTATTTATAGATTTGGAGATCACAAACTAAACTTTCAAAAACCCGACACCCACTCTTAATTCACTTGTACCTTTCTTTCCTTCCTTCAATCACCAAACCACACCACACGATATTATTGAATTGAGATTTTATTAAATTAAATTTACCAGTTTTACTTTATCAATTCAGTTACACATCCATCTCACAATTCACGTGATTGTTAATTCATATTACTAAAGTTACTAGTGTTTTCTTTGTCCACTATCTAATCTAACTAATCTATTATTTAATATACATACATATAAACATTATGCAGAGATAATCAATCATAAGACAACTTTTCTATTAGACACTATTTAAGTAAATTATGATATTAGATTATTTTAATTAAATTATAATATATTTATTATTAATTTGTAATGTTAATTAAAAATAAATAAAAAAGGCAGATATGTATAATAAAGTTTGTTCATATCACTGTCTTCTTTAATTTTTTTTTTGTTTTATTCTGCTCGTGACCCTCTCAATACCCATTTGTATTATATCCATTCGATTATCTGATTTTGGGAAGATTATTAATCGAATCTTTTTCCATCCTCTTTACCAAATATACATCACACCCATTTGTCATTTTTTTTTGCGAATTAAACAGAAAAATAAAATAAAAAGCTTGGTCCCCTCTGTTTAGCCAAACCGTGAATCCAACATCTCAAATTCGGTTATTAATTCGAAAATTGGTAATAGCAGAGGTGTTAGGAATCATTTAATAGACCTACCTGCAAATTTCCAGTCCTTAATTCTTCAAATGGATCAAGAATTTTCGGAGTCAAATTTTATTTATAAAAAGTCAACGAAGTGTTCTTGGAGAAATTCGAGTTCGTATGAATGTTTCAAGTTCAATTGACGAATCCAACAGTTTCTAAGATTGATTTATAATGTATTTTGTGTTATAAATTCTTTCTAATACGATCTAGAAAATGAAAATCATTCTTTTTTCTCTTATTCAAACAGCGACGGGAGCAGTATCTATATTTTTTTTTCTTTTTCGTTTTTCTTTGATAATCATTAAAACCCAATCAAATTCATGGTTGTTTACAAGTCAAAATCGAATTCATAAAATCGTATATCAATTTTGGGATGGTTGTTGAATCCATGGAACTTTTGAAGAAAGGGGAGGATAAACAGTCAGATAGATATTGGATATATAGTTAAGGGTTGTAATATTAATCAGAAGAGTAAAGGTAGAAGGATGGTGTGAGGGTGGTGTTGGGTTTGAGAGGTCTCGGGTTCGAGTCCGGTGGTGGGCATTTCTTTTTAGAACGAATCTATTAAAGGGTATATTTTTTCCTTTCTTTTCTAATTATTGTTATTATTATTATTTGCTATTATTATTGTTATGTTAATGGTTATAATTATTATTATAAAAACGAATTATTATTATTATTATCATTAATAGAGTTAAAATCATTATATAACTAATAATATCATTTTTATTAGTATTATTATGAATATCGTCATAATTAGTAATAATGTGATTAATAAGATTATTGTTATTATTATCATTTTACTTATTATTATGTAATATCAATGAGTATTACTAGTATTATTATTATCATTATTTTCAGTGATATAAGTATGACTATTATTATTATTATATTTATCAACAACAAATATATGTATTATCACTATTATTAGTTTTATTATTATTATGATTGTAATTATAATTAATATTGTTAATGTATGTATTATTATTCTTAACATGATTAGGATTATTGTTTGTATCATTTATTAGTTATTATGATTATTATTATTAATCTAAGTATCATTATCATTAATATTAGAATATTAGGAGTACCCTTTTTCATTAATTTTAGTATTATTAATTATGAACACTACAAATTCTATTTAAAACTATAATTATTATTAAAATTTACCATTACTATTGAAAATGCTATTTTTGCTAAAACTATTATTTTTACTTTATCATTACTAATAGAATTACCATTTTTACTAAAATTACTATTATTAGTATTATTATTATTATTATTCTTGAACTAGTACTACTACAATTAATAATTTTACAAAACAGACGAGATATAAATATATAAATACAGATATATTTACTAAATAAAGTATACTAATACTACATAAAATTTCGTTTTAACTAGTAACATTAATTAAATATCAAATAAGTATCACAATGTAAAGTAAGTATTAATAAAATTATATATATAAGAACATTAATCTTAATACATAAAATAATAGATATACACTTGTTTGATTACGATTATTTGTTTTAATATAAATACAAATGATATAGGTTCGTGAATCCAAGGCCAACCCTGCATTGTTCAGTTGTTCAATATAGTCATATGTATTTTTACTACAAAATACATTAGGTGAGTTTCATTTGCCTTTTTACCCTTTATATTTTTGGGCTGAGAATACATGCGCAATTTTTATAAATGTTTTACGAAATAGACACAAGTAATCGAAACTACATTATATGGTTGAATTATCGAAATCGAATATGCCCCTTTTTATATAGTCTGGTAATCTAAGAATTAGGGAACAGACACCCTAATTGACGCGAACTCTAAAGATAGATCTATCAGGCCCAGCAAGCCCCATCCAAAGTACCGGATGCTTTAGTACTTTGAAATTTATATCATGTCCGAAGGAGGATCCCGGAATGATGGGGATATTCTTATATACATATTGTGAATGTCGGTTACCAGGTGTTCAATCCATATGAATGATATTTTTGTCTCTATGTATGGGACGCATGTTTATGAGAAATGAAAATATGAAATCTTGTGGTCTATTAAAATGATGGAAACGATTGTTTATGTTAAACTAATGAACTCACGAACCTTTTGGTTGACACTTGAAAGCATGTTTATTCTCAGGTATGAAAGAAATCTTCCGTTGTGCCTTAGCTCATATTAGAGACATTACTTGGAGTCATTCATAACATATTTCAAAAGACGTTGCATTTGAGTCGTTGAGTTCATCAAGATTATTATTAAGTCAATTATAGTAAGATATATTACAAAATGGTATGCATGTTGTCAACTTTCGATGTATTGAAAGATTGTCTTTTCAAAAACGAATGCAATGTTTGTAAAATGTATCATATAGAGGTCAAGTACCTCGCGATGTAATCAACTGTTGTGAATCGTTTATAATCGATATGGACTTCGTCCGGATGGATTAGGACGGGTCTCTACAGTTGGTATCAGAGCCGTGCTCTTAGCGAACCAGGTCTGCATTAGTGTGTCTAACTGATAAGTCGATAGGATGCATTAGTGAGTCTGGACTTCGACCGTGTATGCATGTTAAAAGTTTTGCTTATCATTTTTGTAGGAAATCATCTGCTTATCATCCTTAGAAAATTACCTGCTCATTCTTCTTACTCTAGACACGTTTTACTGCATTGATTGCATGAATAGTGTATAGACAGAATCCATATCTTAGCGTATATGATAATTCATATCTTAGCGTATCTGTTATTGTTACCTTTGCCTGACAGATTCCGTAGATTCCTCCGTAATTTATGGGATTTTAGTATTATATATGCATATGTAAATTATGTATTGCAGGCTACTAATCTATATCCTATAATCTATTGCTTATCGAAATTCCTTCATCTGATCGTACGAGATGAATCCCTCAACCAGTTTGAGTCCCTCAGATTTCGATATCTATTCCGATAGTTATTCCGACAGCTATTCCGACATGGATATTCACCTAAGCTCCGAAAGCAGTGTCATTAGAATGAATCCATCAATCAGCCACCCCCAATTCATCTGATGGGTTTGTAGTCGACTTAATCAATGGAGACGCGAAGAAGGCGATCCTTTGCACCAACCGAATTTACCTCTTGACGAAGAACTCGAAGCACTTGCCAGTGAACTAGTCCGAAACACCATTTTCACCCTCATTTCCCGAATATATCGCCATGATTATATTCTATCTAAAATTCTAAACCTCATTCATTCGCTCATTCCAACCGACAATCATCCCGGAATAATAGAAGAAGTCAACAAACTTCGCGCTCGAAAAATAAACTTGGAAAATATGGTGCAAAATGTACCAGCTTCAGCAACATCATCGGCACCAACAGTACCATCAGTAACAGCACCAGTACCATCAATAATCCATGCCTCAACATCTCATTCTGTACCTCGAGTATAATCATCGTTCTACGTATCGTTCTACATCGATTATCTTCGTTCTTCATTACGATTAAGTAATCTCTAAATGTTTTAGAGATTATGTATTCTAGTTCTAACGGTAAACCAAATGAGTTTAATATCATATTAACTCAATAAATCCATGATTACATCTGAAGAAAATATATATGTATACATGTTTTCATAAAGATTGTAATTAAAAATTCTTTCGTACAAAGTGTTAATTGTGAAAATATTTTAACGGGTAGGTAATACTCAAGGAATATTTAGATTTCACATTAATAAGTTACATTGTACATTCTTCGAAGCTGATTCAACAGTCATTTACTATCCTACTTACATCCACCGATATACAAATCTGTTCACCACAGAATATCCATATTCATTCAATTTCATATTTGGATTTTGATTTATCAGAATCCAACAAGTGGCATAATAAAGAAAACATTTGACAAAAATAAAATTTGTTAGAAACAAACAAACTAACTATGATAATTTTGTTAAGAATCCACGCTAACAAAATCCTAGCTAACTGTTCCTAGCTAACTGTTAATTCCTTATTGTACATTTAATTATCGCAATTTATTTTATCGCAATTTAATTTTACGCACTTTATTTATCGTCATTTAATTTCTGTTATTTATTTTACGCACTTTAAATATCGGGACACGTATACAAGGTTTTGACATATCATATCAACGCATCTATATATATTATTTGGAATAACCATAGACACTCTATATGCAGTAATGATCGAGTTCTCTATACAGGGTTGAGGTTGATTCTACAATAATATATGTAGTTTGAGTTGTGATCGAGTCTGAGACATATACGGGTCACGACACGTATTAATTAATTCAAATATTATATATGAAACTATATATGAGTTATTGGACTGTTACTGTGGACTATCGACTGTGGACTATCAAGATTGGACAATTTAAAATGAATTAAATTATTGATTATAACATATGAAACTAAACAACTCTTCAAGTTTGCCACTTGATTTCATCTTAAACCTCATTGGTATCTTAACGATTACAATCCGCGTTCAAACCTTTCATGATTCTTGAAAATACCTCAATCGAGAGGATGAACCAACTGCACATTACCTACGGAAGAAAAGATCGATGCATATTGTTATGCACCTGAAAACTCTCAAAAATTAAGTAAACATTTAACGCGTAGCTGTGCTAATTCCTTTAGCATTATTATCGAACATAACTTTGCAATCTCTTTCCAAATTAGCCAATTTTGTCACAGCTCCAACAAGTCAACTTCGACTTTTCATTCGAAACAACCTTATTATAACCTTGATATATATACGTGCTTCTTTATTATTACAAGGGAACCTTTCATATTTTACCATATTACCAGCAGCAGACGTACCAGCAACCTCGTTGCTTCTTGGTTTAAATCTCTCTGATAAATCATTATATTTATTCATTTAAACCCTATCATGTACTCATCCGCATCTTGTAACGAATACTGCCAAACTGTAGCGACCCCGACAAATCGTCAAGTGACGGCGTCGGCTACGTGGGTCCCATTACCTGATTATAAGTCTTTAAAATAACGTTTGACCAAAATATGTCGCCTTCATTTCAAAATAAAGATTGTTTCAAAGTTTACAAGAATAGTTCAACCAAAAGTTAAGTTACAAGGTTATATGTACAAATGAAATCTAGGCGACACAGTTTAAAGTAAAGTCAAAAGACGCTCCATGAAATGCACGTATACTCGACATCCAATGCAAGTATCAAATAGTAAGCGGAAGCATGTTTCACATATCGTGTAGTGACCTGAGAAAAACATAGAAATCTGTCAACGAAAACGTTGGTGAAATCATAGGTTTAAGTAAGTAATTGAGAAAAAGTAAAGTAAGCCGAACCACAAGATTTGCAAAGTTGAAATGATAATAGTACATTCTAAAAGTTAATATTCACGAGCACCCAATTATCAAGCTTAACATTCCGTCCATTGAATACCCCATAAATTAGTGCTAGAACTACACTGATTCTCGAAAATATATATCATCCGTAGACGGTAGCGAACCGTCAAGGATGAGGGTTGTCAACCCATATGGCCATATAATATAAGTTCTCGCTTACACCATCTGATGTAACTAATGATAATCGGATTGAGGATTTCTGTTCTAAACTCGTATGTAGAATGTTTGTTTTCCGTTACTTGTGTTCACTTAGTTCAAAAGAATTGTTTATGTTTTCTCATCCCAAAAGTAAGTTCAAAAGAGTAAAAAGTGGGACTATGATCTCACCTTGAGTGCAAGAGTAATAAAGTACTTCGACAAGTAAACGCGTGCAAAGACAAAGCTAGTCTCGACCTAAACATATAGGTTGTATCAATAACGGTAAACGCGATAGGTCAAAGATGTTCAATTAGTCCTATGGCTCGATACGACTCGATTAATATAGCATGTGAAGCAAATTGTCAAGTTTCATGCAAGATACAAGTATAAAAGCATGTTAGGAAGATTGCATAATTAATTGGTTAAGTTTGACAAAAAGTCAAACTTGGTCGGGTCAAAGTCAACGAAAAAGTCAACATGTTCGGGTCGGGTCCCGGACTATTTTTCTATGATAAATATTCATATATAAGTATATTAGAACAAGTTTCATGTGAATCGGAGGTCGGTAGCTAGTCAAACATTTCGCGTGTAAATGGACAAGGAGGTCAGAATCTGTTCAGCCTATTCTGCGCGCCGCGCGGGTAAGGGGCGCGCCGCGCCACCCCCTGTACAGGTCTGTTTCTGTTTTCCACAAATATGCACGAGCCAAAACCAATTCAAACACAACTCTTGACCCGTAAACACTTATAACGCCTATCATACATCGTTGGAAAGGTATTTTGACGAGGAATGCAACTAAACACATATCATCAATCAAACTTGCACTTATAACAACCAAAAACCGAAATTAAACATTCATAATCTAAGTTCAAGTTCCAAAAACGCATTTTATGATTCGGGCAACCAATTTACATGTATGTTATGCCGTTTCGAAGGTAATCAAACACACATTGCAACAAAACACTTAACAACAATATCTCATAGCATTTGACGCATCAAAAGTTCATGTAAAGCTTATCAAACCCTAATCCAAGTTCACAAAATCATTAATCATGTTCTTGGAGTTTCCTTAATCAACCTATACATCAAACCGAAGCTAAAGATACTAGTAACACTTTTAAAACATGCACTTTAACAATCTAACAACATTTGATCATCCAAAATCAAGGATTTAGCAAGTAATTTTCATATTGAACTAGTTACACCAAAAACAACGAATCGAGCATACAATTTACATACACGACATCACAATGAGCCATAGACACTAATTAACAACTTTATAACTCAAAAATCTCAAGAACACATAAAATTAGTGATTTTAGAAAGTTACCCAAAATGGATGAGGTTGGTATCAAATCGAAGAGGATGAAACGAGGATCAAGAATATGTAGTCGGATTTGTTGTGAGCTTCCTAAATCAAAATTAGATGATGAATTGCTTTTTGAAAGATTGAAAGAAAATGGAGAAGTATGAGAAGAAAATGGAAAAGAAAATAAAAGAAAGGTGGGGAGGAGGTTGACTAGTCAAAGTGCTAGTCACCTCTTTGTCTTTTTGGCAAAACTAGTCCCTTTAGTTTGTAATCGGGTGCGAGAGTTAACCGAACGAATATTTTAAATTACACGGGAGTACGGGAGACGTTATAATCCGATAACGAGAATATTTAAAATGTTACTTAACAAGGATACGAATCTAGATACGAAGGGCATTATTTAAAAGAAAAAGACGGGCGTTAAAATAATTTAACGGAAAAATGCGGGATGTTACATTATCCACACCTCAAAAGAAATTTCGTCCCGAAATTTAGTTGGAAGTAGTAGTCGATATCTCTTATTCGAGACTTTACGTTGTCCATGCTATGAATAAGTGAAGGTACGTCCTTGAGTGTTCTCACGAATTTAGATAGTTAGGGTTTTACGTTGCATTAAGGTTTGGTTTTACGATCCCCGGTTTTAACCGGTTTTCCCATGAAGAGAAGTTTGTCATCAATAGTTGGTGTATCTGGCAGGATTGCACGTTCCTGTTCCGCAGGACACGTTTCCAAGTTTGTTACACGAAATGTAGGGTAAACGGAAGCTTAATTGAGTCGAAAGTTCTAAGCGGTAGGAAGCGGTTCCAATACGCCCCAAGGTTTCAAAAGGTTCGATATTGCGGCTAGCCTTTCTCGATTTCCCCAAAATGGATTACACCTTTCCAAGGTGCGGTTTCTCAATATCACGCGGTTACACACTGGAATTTGTGAGGTTTTCATCTAAGTTTGGTATAACTCCTTTGACGACTACGGGCCGCCTCGAGCCCTTCCCGGACTTGAATGATCTCAATTGTTGTTTCTTGATGGAGTTCAGATTTCGGTGGTTGACGCTTGGTTGAATGAACGGGGGTATGACATTAGCGGTCATATAGGGTTTCGGAAAGTGCGTGCGAACACACGAGTGGTAACTACTGTTGTAAGAGTGATCTACTAAAGGTGACAATACGAGTCGTGACATGTCTTTCCAAGACGTAAATCGTTCGTTTGCTTGGTTCATCGGGTTGTGGGTGGCACGCGGTACTCATGTCTAAGCGGGTCTCCAAGGTTTCTTGTAAAACTAGAAGTGAAACGAGGATTTCGATATAGGATAATTGTCGAAGATACATTGGGTTGGAATAGAATCTCTTAAGATGTGTTTGAACAAGTCAGTTAGGGTTCGAAAAAGGTTCGTTAGGACCATTCACCCTCGTGGCGAATACTAATGTAATATGAGGAATTTCTCTATCCATGGAGAAATGTTACAAGGAGTTTCTTTAAACAGAAATGCGAGCGATAAAGATAGGAGTGAGATGAGGACTTAGAATTGGATGAGCTTACACCTCGAGGTTGCCATATCGTGCCTCTAGTTGTAAAAAGTTGAAGTCTGAAGAGAGACGAGATAGTATACGTGGTTGTATAGTTCGGGGTTGAATAATAGTTGACCGATTATCAGAAACACAAGGGCGTTAAGTCAAAGAAGAGTGAAGTATCGTTGGATTGTGTGTTATCTTAAGTTCCAGTAATATCAGACGGTAACGGTGAAATAACAGAGGTATGTAGTGTGGTACGTGATGATGAGGAAGTTGATCGGATCCACAATTTAGTATTAGAATTCTTCGTGCAAAATAACGAATTTCAGTTACGTTGAATTTGAGTCGAGAGAGTACGCCTTTCGGCATTCAAGTAGAAATATTTCTCTATTTGAATTCCATTTGGTGCTATACGAATTTAGCTAGAAATGTTGGTGTGAAGAATCACGCTCAAGGTTTGGACACGGAGAGATTTAAAGTTTTCCTTAGTGAGTTTACGAGTTTAAAAGTCGTGTAACACGAGAAAAGTCAGGAATGAATCTTCAGTAAAAATAGACGAGATCTAGGATTTTACGAATACAAGTCTGAGTTGAGAGAGTTTCATGATTACGTGTGGCTTGATTTCGAGATTGATTGTAATGCCTTGACCATTAACATCATGGTCTAGAAAATTTGACTTCGTTTAACAGAAATTCTCACTCGGAGAATTTGGTATAGAGTTGCTCTTTTCTCAAAAGTTCGAGACTAAGATGGTGATGTTGTTCGTTTTCCTTCTTTACTTGAATGAGTTAAGATGTCATCTATAAATACGATAACAGATTTGTCTAGATAAGTTTGCATACGTGGTTTAGGAGGTTCATGAATACGGACAGAGTCCTAAATAAATCGAATGGTACTAAGAGAGATTTACAACTAACGTTGCGAGTTCGGAAAACTCGTCTCCCTTAACCCCCAATTGTGGATACGAGGAAGAGGGTATCGGTTTCCAATCGAAAATTACTTAGTTCACAATATTCTATACATAATTGTAGGGGAATAATTTCTCCTTAACAAATAGGTTTCGAGCTCCCTAGTTCTATAGGTGTCAAGTCATAATTCTTAACGTATATCCTCCAATAAAATTTATAGGCTCACAATATTTATCCATTGGTCGCTTAAATTGCCTAAGTAGTATCTAGGGAAAAAAAAAAGTGGAATGTAAAGAGTACAAGTCAAAGCCTCGGTTGTAATACGTCTAGCGGTAACCGAATCGAATAAGTATGAAATATATGGTTTGTTGTGAAGGAACGTACCCGTGACTAGTCCATCGTCGTCTCGGGCATCCTAGGTGTCGATGTTGAAAGTTCAATGGCGTACGTTGGGGTTGATTTTCTTATTTGGGCATTCCTTCTTAAAATGACCCGTTTGGTCACACGCGTAGCAAGTGACCGACCTTTGTGTGTTGGGTCCCTTTTTAGTGACGCAGGTGGCATTATCACAATGTTTGGCAATATGACCACTTCTTTGGCACCGGTGGCAAATTTGCTTGCCACATTCCCCAAAGTGATGCTTGTGGCATTTGTTACAAAAAGGTAATTTTCCGACATACCCCTTCTTGCCACCGGGGGAGAAAGGCTTCTTGAAGATATTGTTATTGTTGTGGTTGCTTGGTTGTGAGGTTTCCCATTTTCTTTTGTTGTTACTCGGGTGGTCCTCAACCATTGGTGCCGGTACTTCCATTTCATTCGCCGTTTCTAAAGTTTGGCGGGCCATTGTTAAAGCCTCTTGTAGGTTAGTGGGTTGGGATGCCATTACCCCGTGTTGAATGCTCTTAGGGAGGCCATCCATGTAAAGTTCGACTCTTAGGGATTCGGGAGTTATGAGATTCGGACACGTTGAGACTAGTTCGGTAAACCGTTGATTATAAGCTCCGAGGTCATTCCCGACCGTTTTTAAATTCCTTAGACCCTGTTCGAGCCTTCGAGTCTCGTCGCGCAGAAAATATTCGGTGATCATTCTTTCTCTTAATTCGGTCCATGAGAGTGTGTGGGCTTCATCGATACCCACCGATTGTACGTACTTGTTCCACCACGAGAGAGCAATGCCGGTGAAAGTGAGGGTGGAAAACTTGACCTTATCTTGGTCTCGACAACCGCTTGTGTTAAAAACGGTCTCCATTTGTTCAAACCATCGGGTGAGAGTAACCGGTCCTCCGGTTCCATCGAAAGTGGGAGGGTTGTACTTCATGAAGTTCTTGTAGGAGCAACCTTCGCTTGAATTACCGGCTCCATGATTGTTGTGGTTAGAAAAGTGATCGGCCACGGCCGTACCCACGGCGGTGGTTATCATTCGTTGAAGAGCTTGTTCAAGAGTTTCGAGAGGAGTGTTGTGTTGACCTTGGTGAGCCATTGTTCCTTCATGACACAAGAATATCGTTGGTTAGTATTTTCAACAATACTAACCACAGTATGGAATAAGGATAGAGAGAAAATTTTCCTTGACTCGCCTTAAATTCTTTACGTCATAATGTCGGAACGTCCATGTGAATCACCGTAATATAATCCCGGAAATTATATTACCCTGATTCTCATGTGCATTTAACATTACTTCATAAAGTCAAGGTGGCACATCAACAAAATTTATCAACGTAAGATCAAGATCGAATACGAGTTAGTTATGATAGAAGAGTTCGAGTATAAATGCACAATTAGTCAAATAATTCCTACTTCAGTCTGTATGCCGGTTGTAGTCTAGATTCACCTATGTACCCTATGACTCGGGGTGGACACAAATGAACTCTAAACCCCTACAACCAAGGCTCTGATACCAACTGTAGCGACCCCGACAAATCGTCAAGTGACGGCGTCGGCTACGTGGGTCCCATTACCTGATTATAAGTCTTTAAAATAACGTTTGACCAAAATATGTCGCCTTCATTTCAAAATAAAGATTGTTTCAAAGTTTACAAGAATAGTTCAACCAAAAGTTAAGTTACAAGGTTATATGTACAAATGAAATCTAGGCGACACAGTTTAAAGTAAAGTCAAAAGACGCTCCATGAAATGCACGTATACTCGACATCCAATGCAAGTATCAAATAGTAAGCGGAAGCATGTTTCACATATCGTGTAGTGACCTGAGAAAAACATAGAAATCTGTCAACGAAAACGTTGGTGAAATCATAGGTTTAAGTAAGTAATTGAGAAAAAGTAAAGTAAGCCGAACCACAAGATTTGCAAAGTTGAAATGATAATAGTACATTCTAAAAGTTAATATTCACGAGCACCCAATTATCAAGCTTAACATTCCGTCCATTGAATACCCCATAAATTAGTGCTAGAACTACACTGATTCTCGAAAATATATATCATCCGTAGACGGTAGCGAACCGTCAAGGATGAGGGTTGTCAACCCATATGGCCATATAATATAAGTTCTCGCTTACACCATCTGATGTAACTAATGATAATCGGATTGAGGATTTCTGTTCTAAACTCGTATGTAGAATGTTTGTTTTCCGTTACTTGTGTTCACTTAGTTCAAAAGAATTGTTTATGTTTTCTCATCCCAAAAGTAAGTTCAAAAGAGTAAAAAGTGGGACTATGATCTCACCTTGAGTGCAAGAGTAATAAAGTACTTCGACAAGTAAACGCGTGCAAAGACAAAGCTAGTCTCGACCTAAACATATAGGTTGTATCAATAACGGTAAACGCGATAGGTCAAAGATGTTCAATTAGTCCTATGGCTCGATACGACTCGATTAATATAGCATGTGAAGCAAATTGTCAAGTTTCATGCAAGATACAAGTATAAAAGCATGTTAGGAAGATTGCATAATTAATTGGTTAAGTTTGACAAAAAGTCAAACTTGGTCGGGTCAAAGTCAACGAAAAAGTCAACATGTTCGGGTCGGGTCCCGGACTATTTTTCTATGCTAAATATTCATATATAAGTATATTAGAACAAGTTTCATGTGAATCAGAGGTCGGTAGCTAGTCAAACATTTCGCGTGTAAATGGACAAGGAGGTCAGAATCTGTTCAGCCTATTCTGCGCGCCGCGCGGGTAAGGGGCGCGCCGCGCCACCCCCTGTACAGGTCTGTTTCTGTTTTCCACAAATATGCACGAGCCAAAACCAATTCAAACACAACTCTTGACCCGTAAACACTTATAACGCCTATCATACATCGTTGGAAAGGTATTTTGACGAGGAATGCAACTAAACACATATCATCAATCAAACTTGCACTTATAACAACCAAAAACCGAAATTAAACATTCATAATCTAAGTTCAAGTTCCAAAAACGCATTTTATGATTCGGGCAACCAATTTACATGTATGTTATGCCGTTTCGAAGGTAATCAAACACACATTGCAACAAAACACTTAACAACAATATCTCATAGCATTTGACGCATCAAAAGTTCATGTAAAGCTTATCAAACCCTAATCCAAGTTCACAAAATCATTAATCATGTTCTTGGAGTTTCCTTAATCAACCTATACATCAAACCGAAGCTAAAGATACTAGTAACACTTTTAAAACATGCACTTTAACAATCTAACAACATTTGATCATCCAAAATCAAGGATTTAGCAAGTAATTTTCATATTGAACTAGTTACACCAAAAACAACGAATCGAGCATACAATTTACATACACGACATCACAATGAGCCATAGACACTAATTAACAACTTTATAACTCAAAAATCTCAAGAACACATAAAATTAGTGATTTTAGAAAGTTACCCAAAATGGATGAGGTTGGTATCAAATCGAAGAGGATGAAACGAGGATCAAGAATATGTAGTCGGATTTGTTGTGAGCTTCCTAAATCAAAATTAGATGATGAATTGCTTTTTGAAAGATTGAAAGAAAATGGAGAAGTATGAGAAGAAAATGGAAAAGAAAATAAAAGAAAGGTGGGGAGGAGGTTGACTAGTCAAAGTGCTAGTCACCTCTTTGTCTTTTTGGCAAAACTAGTCCCTTTAGTTTGTAATCGGGTGCGAGAGTTAACCGAACGAATATTTTAAATTACACGGGAGTACGGGAGACGTTATAATCCTATAACGAGAATATTTAAAATGTTACTTAACAAGGATACGAATCTAGATACGAAGGGCATTATTTAAAAGAAAAAGACGGGCGTTAAAATAATTTAACGGAAAAATGCGGGATGTTACACAAACCAATTACCGGGAATCAGCTATCAGTACTTTGAAAACTCACAGCATATCTACATCAACAGTTATATGTATCCATATAACATTTATCTCTTAGAATTATGATCTTTCATTTTGAAATTTTGAAAAGGCACCCAACTTACGAATCAATACATTGAACTTTTAAAAAGCTGAATGAAGCAGCAGAAACTGTAGGCAACCGTAAACGACCTTAGTCGTCGGAAGTTTGATGATAAAGAATAATATGTTGGAAAAGCTCAGAAACGTTGGAACTGGAAAACGGATAGAGTTAACCATGAAGGAGACCAAGGACAAATACAAGGACCATACCCTATATTCAAAGAATCCAGGTAATTATGGATATGTTGAAATCTTTAGAGAATATCTTGCTCTGAAGTCATGTTAAAATCTTGCGGAAAATCTTCCTCATCAACCATCGAACTTAGAAATTCCAAAATATCATCATCAATATCTTCGGTATTTCTGAGGATATTTTCATAAATATTCTCGTCCGAAAGTATATACCTCTTCGTGCTTCCTGAGTATCATTATGTTGGAAACATTCAATAGAAAATTTAGTACCGAAAAGCGGATTATGCGAAACTATGAAGGAAGCCGTGGATAAATCACAAAGAATAAGTTTGACTTCAAAGAATCCAAATGATTCAATGCATGCTGAAGTCTTTAGCGAATATCTTGCTCCTTACTCTAATCCCTTGCGGACAATAGTTTCCATCATCCTTTGATCTTAGATATTCAAAGATATTATCGTATCTTTCATTACTAATACCCTCCGTATTTCTGAAGCTATTTTCATAACTATTCTTATCTGAAATCAATAATCTCTTCGTGCTATCAGTGTTACATCATATAGAAACTATTAGTTTCTATATTCTGTAATTTTCGAGCTTAAAATATGAATGTTATTGAAATAATGTTGGCAACTAATGCATGAGTTAGTATAATATAATGACACTTGATCAACGTGATTATATTACAGTAAGTCATGCTGAGTTTCTAAATGGAACATGATGATTCACAGATTATAACGTCATCATGTGTCATGTTACATAACTCTTTCATTCTGATTAACTTCTGAACATATCAAGAAAATATATTCTTGATAGTTCTATTCTCAGTGATTCTGGTAATTTGACAAATCAAATCGTGCTAATACGTTCTTTCTTGTTTAGAACATTAAGCTCATTCGAAACTCCACACCTATGAATTCTGGACCGTTACTTGCAAAAAAGAAAACCAAAGCATGAAACTCCGAACTAGAAAAGGAGTATATATCGCAGCAAATAAGAGAGCGCATTAACTGTGGATGACAATAATTATAGGAGACAGAAGCAGTGACATTGAAATATAAGGGAAGATATAAAATCCAATAACAACACAGAAGTTACAAACAGTGTATATTAATACGAATAGCAATATAAAGACACCGTATAATTAAGAATAGTATTTCCCCAAGGCAATAGTAGAAGTAAACAGATTTTCTGGTGGAAGATTGAAAAGAAGGATGACAGATACATAGATAGGAAAATATCAAGCATCAGAACTGGATGGAGCATTTCCACAATATTTTAGAAGTAGGAATAGAGGAAGAAAGTATAGAAATGGTGAAAGTAATGGAACGGAAGGAGTTCATTTATAGTGAAAATACCAGACAAAGAAATCAAGGCAGATTTCCGCATTAATTATAGAAATCTTAATTTCCTTACTCGCCTAAGAATCAAATCTTTTAGATTTCGAAGATCTTCTCGAAATCCCTTGAATTCCGAAATTCAACCCTGGCTCCGTCAAAGGTTAAGACGAATCCTTATTTTTCCTATTTCAATCTTTTGTGATAGCTTCATTCATACTCTTCGAATAATATGAATTATTTTTATTCATATTACTCAATGATGATAAAACTCAATTTATCAACTCATATGCGTCATGAAAACATTTTTATTGTTAGCCATGACCACCTCACTCAAATTTCGGGACGAAATTTCTTTAACGGGTAGGTACTGTGATGACCTGGGAATTTCCGATCAAATTTAAACTTAATCTTGATATGACTTCGACATGATGAGCAAAGTCTGTAAGGTTGAGTCTCAAAAAGTTTGAACTGTTTCGTATATTCAATTGACCTTCGACTGCTCTCGACGATTCACGAACCATTAATTGTAAATAGATATGTGTGTATGGATATGTAAATAATAATTCGAAACAGTTGAAGTATTATATGTGTTATTATTAAAATATAATAAAAAATAAAAATAAGATATTATAATAATTAATATTTAAAAATATATGTCTATATATAAAGAATATTAAAAATAAATGTTAACTATTTGGGAGCTATAAATTTTAGGCTTATTAAAAATGTATTTAGGATCTATTGGATTAGTTTTAACAATTAGTATTTTTACTTGGGGTTGGGAGCTAATAATTAATTTAATTTTTATTTAATAATTGTAAATAATTAATGATAAAATTTTTATACCTTAATGACTAAAATAAATAAATAAAATTTATGTAAAGATTTGGGATTTTTCTGTGTACTGGTGTCCGCCACTAGATAACAGCGCACCACGATATAGTGTCCAAATTTAAAACTATGGGCGGCTGAACTATTTCACATTGTGGATCATGCGATTCAATTATTATATTATAATTGGATTAATTTAGTGCATGGATTTGTATGTATGCCCATATGTTAGATGTATTTATAGATTTGGAGATCACAAACTAAACTTTCAAAAACCCGACACCCACTCTCAATTAACTTGTACCTTTCTTTCCTTCCTTCAATCACCAAACCACACCACACGATATTATTGAATTGAGATTTTATTAAATTAAATTTACCAGTTTTACTTTATCAATTCAGTTACACATCCATCTCACAATTCACGTGATTG
This sequence comes from Rutidosis leptorrhynchoides, assembly GCF_046630445.1. Taxonomy (NCBI): domain Eukaryota; kingdom Viridiplantae; phylum Streptophyta; class Magnoliopsida; order Asterales; family Asteraceae; genus Rutidosis; species Rutidosis leptorrhynchoides. The sequence continues at coordinate 179,031,849 of NC_092338.1, read as the reverse complement.
TTAATTCATATTACTAAAGTTACTAGTGTTTTCTTTGTCCACTATCTAATCTAACTAATCTATTATTTAATATACATACATATAAACATTATGCAGAGATAATCAATCATAAGACAACTTTTCTATTAGACACTATTTAAGTAAATTATGATATTAGATTATTTTAATTAAATTATAATATATTTATTATTAATTTGTAATGTTAATTAAAAATAAATAAAAAAGGCAGATATGTATAATAAAGTTTGTTCATATCACTGTCTTCTTTAATTTTTTTTTTGTTTTATTCTGCTCGTGACCCTCTCAATACCCATTTGTATTATATCCATTCGATTATCTGATTTTGGGAAGATTATTAATCGAATCTTTTTCCATCCTCTTTACCAAATATACATCACACCCATTTGTCAATTTTTTTTGCGAATTAAACAGAAAAATAAAATAAAAAGCTTGGTCCCCTCTGTTTAGCCAAACCGTGAATCCAACATCTCAAATTCGGTTCTTAATTCGAAAATCGATAATAGCAGAGGTGTTAGGAATCATTTAATAGACCTATCTGCAAATTTCCAGTCCTTAATTCTTCAAATGGATCAAGAATTTTCGGAGTCAAATTTTATTTATAAAAAGTCAACGAAGTGTTCTTGGAGAAATTCGAGTTCGTATGAATGTTTCAAGTTCAATTGACGAATCCAACCGTTTCTAAGATTGATTTATAATGTATTTTGTGTTATAAATTCTTTCTAATACGATCTAGAAAACGAAAATCATTTTTTTTCTCTTATTCAAACAGCAACGGGAGCAGTATCTATATTTTTTTTTCTTTTTCATTTATCTTTGATAATCATTAACACCAAATCAAATTCATGGTTGTTTACAAGTCGAAATCGAATTTATAAAATCGTATATCAGTTTTGGGATGGTTGTTGAATCCATGAAACTTTTGAAGAAAGGTGAGGATAAACAGTCAGATAGATATTGGATATATAGTTAAGGGTTGTAATATTAATCAGAAGAGTAAAGGTAGAAGGATGGTGTGAGGGTGGTGTTGGGTTTGAGAGGTCTCGGGTTCGAGTCCGGTGGTGGGCATTTCTTTTTAGAACGAATCTATTAAAGGGTATATTTTTTCCTTTCTTTTCTAATTATTGTTATTATTATTATTTGCTATTATTATTGTTATGTTAATGGTTATAATTATTATTATAAAAACGAATTATTATTATTATCATTAATAGAGTTAAAATCATTATATAACTAATAATATCATTTTTATTAGTATTATTATGAATATCGTCATAATTAGTAATAATGTGATTAATAAGATTATTGTTATTATTATCATTTTACTTATTATTATGTAATATCAATGAGTATTACTAGTATTATTATTATCATTATTTTCAGTGATATAAGTATGACTATTATTATTATTATATTTATCAACAACAAATATATGTATTATCACTATTATTAGTTTTATTATTATTATGATTGTAATTATAATTAATATTGTTAATGTATGTATTATTATTCTTAACATGATTAGGATTATTGTTTGTATCATTTATTAGTTATTATGATTATTATTATTAATCTAAGTATCATTATCATTAATATTAGAATATTAGGAGTACCCTTTTTCATTAATTTTAGTATTATTAATTATGAACACTACAAATTCTATTTAAAACTATAATTATTATTAAACTTACCATTACTATTGAAAATGCTATTTTTGCTAAAACTATTATTTTTACTTTATCATTACTAATAGAATTACCATTTTTACTAAAATTACTATTATTAGTATTATTATTATTATTCTTGAACTAGTACTACTACAATTAATAATTTTACAAAACAGACGAGATATAAATATATAAATGCAGATATATTTACTAAATAAAGTATACTAATACTACATAAAATTTCATTTTAACTAGTAACATTAATTAAATATCAAATAAGTATCACAATGTAAAGTAAGTATTAATAAAATTATATATATAAGAACATTAATCTTAATACATAAAATAATAGATATACACTTGTTTGATTACGATTATTTGTTTTAATATAAATACAAATGATATAGGTTCGTGAATCCGAGGCCAACCCTGCATTGTTCAGTTGTTCAATATAGTCATATGTATTTTTACTACAAAATACATTAGGTGAGTTTCATTTGCCTTTTTACCCTTTATATTTTTGGGCTGAGAATACATGCGCAATTTTTATAAATGTTTTACGAAATAGACACAAGTAATCGAAACTACATTATATGGTTGAATTATCAAAATCGAATATGCCCCTTTTTATATAGTCTGGTAATCTAAGAATTAGGGAACAGACACCCTAATTGACGCGAACTCTAAAGATAGATCTATCGGGCCCAACATGCCCCATCCAAAGTACCGGATGCTTTAGTACTTCGAAATTAATATCATGTCCGAAGGAGGATCCCGGAATGATGGGGATATTCTTATATACATATTGTGAATGTCGGTTACCAGGAGTTCAATCCATATGAATGATATTTTTGTCTCTATGTATGGGACGTATGTTTATGAGAAATGAAAATATGAAATCTTGTGGTCTATTAAAATGATGGAAATGATTGTTTATGTTAAACTAATGAACTCACCAACCTTTTGGTTGACACTTGAAAGCATGTTTATTCAGAGGTATGAAAGAAATCTTCCGCTGTGCCTTAGCTCATATTAGAGACATTACTTGGAGTCATTCATAACATATTTCAAAAGACGTTGCATTTGAGTCATTGAGTTCATCAAGATTATTATTAAGTCAATTATAGTAAGATATATTACGAAATGGTATGCATGTTGTCAACTTTCAATGTATTGAAAGATTGTCTTTTCAAAAACGAATGCAATGTTTGTAAAATGTATCATATAGAGGTCAAGTACCTCGCGATGTAATCAACTGTTGTGAATCGTTTATAATCGATATGGACTTCGTCCGGATGGATTAGGATGGGTCTCTACATGTGTCCCTTCTCTCCACAAGTATAGCATGTAGGAGGAGCTTTGGCCGGAACAATAGCCTTATCCTTCGGAGGAGTCTTACACATCTTAGCAACGTGTCCCACTTTCTTACACAACGAACAAACCGTAATACACTTCCCCGGGTGATGCCTCTCACAACGAATACAGAAAGGATAAGTACCATTATAATTCGACCTTGTACCATCTGCAGGCTTCTTATTATCATTCTGAGCCGAACCTTGAGATGGCTCAAACTTCCTCTTACCATCATTATGAAATGTCCCGTTCTTATTGATTAAAAACGTTCCATATTAATTGATTTCGTTGCGAGGTTTTGACCTCTATATGAGACGTTTTTCAAAGACTGCATTCATTTTAAAACAAACCATAACCTTTATTTCATCAATAAAGGTTTAAAAAGCTTTACGTAGATTATCAAATAATGATAATCTAAAATATCCTGTTTACACACGACCATTACATAATGGTTTACAATAAAAATATGTTACAATAAAATAAGTTTCTTGAATGCAGTTTTTACACACTATCATACAAGCATGGACTCCAAATCTCGTCCTTATTTAAGTATGCGACAGCGGAAGCTCTTAATAATCACCTGAGAATAAACATGCTTAAAACGTCAACAAAAATGTTGGTGAGTTATAGGTTTAACCTATATATATCAAATCATAATAATAGACCACAAGATTTCATATTTCAATACACATCCCATACATAGAGATAAAAATCATTCATATGGTGAACACCTGGTAACCGACATTAACAAGATGCATATATAAGAATATCCCCATCATTCCGGGACACCCTTCGGATATGATATAAATTTCGAAGTAATAAAGCATCCGGTACTTTGGATGGGGTTTGTTAAGCCCAATAGATCTATCTTTAGGATTCGCGTCAATTAGGGTGTCTGTTCCCTAATTCTTAGATTACCAGACTTAATAAAAAGGGGCATATTCGATTTCGATAATTCAACCATAGAATGTAGTTTCACGTACTTGTGTCTATTTTGTAAATCATTTATAAAACCTGCATGTATTCTCATCCCAAAAATATTAGATTCTAAAAGTGGGACTATAACTCACTTTCACAGATTTTTACTTCGTCGGGAAGTAAGACTTGGCCACTGGTTGATTCACGAACCTATAACAATATATACATATATATCAAAGTATGTTCAAAATATATTTACAACACTTTTAATATATTTTGATGTTTTAAGTTTATTAAGTCAGCTGTCCTCGTTAGTAACCTACAACTAGTTATCCACAGTTAGATGTACAGAATTAAATCAATAAATATTATCTTGAATCAATCCACGACCCAGTGTATACGTATCTCAGTATTGATCACAACTCAAACTATATATATTTTGGAATCAACCTCAACCCTGTATAGCTAACTCCAACATTCACATATAGAGTGTCTATGGTTGTTCCGAAATATATATAGATGTGTCGACATGATAGGTCGAAACATTGTATACGTGTCTATGGTATCTCAAGATTACATAATATACAATACAAGTTGATTAAGTTATGGTTGGAATAGATTTGTTACCAATTTTCACGTAGCTAAAATGAGAAAAATTATCCAATCTTGTTTTACCCATAACTTCTTCATTTTAAATCCGTTTTGAATGAATCAAATTGCTATGGTTTCATATTGAACTCTGTTTTATGAATCTAAACAGAAAAAGTATAGGTTTATAGTAGGAAAAATAAGTTACAAGTCGTTTTTGTAAAGGTAGTCATTTCAGTCGAAAGAACGACGTCTAGATGACCATTTTAGAAAACATACTTCCACTTTAAGTTTAACCATAATTTTTGGATATAGTTTCATGTTCATAATAAAAATCATTTTCTCAGAATAACAACTTTTAAATCAAAGTTTATCATAGTTTTTAATTAACTAACCCAAAACAGCCCGCGGTGTTACTACGACGGCGTAAATCCGGTTTTACGGTATTTTTCGTGTTTCCAGGTTTTAAATCATTAAGTTAGCATATCATATAGATATAGAACATGTGTTTAGTTGATTTTAAAAGTCAAGTTAGAAGGATTAACTTTTGTTTGCGAACAAGTTTAGAATTAACTAAACTATATTCTAGTGATTACAAGTTTAAACCTTCGAATAAGATAGCTTTATATGTATGAATCGAATGATGTTATGAACATCATTACTACCTTAAGTTCCTTGGATAAACCTACTGTAAAATAGAAAAATGGATCTAGCTTCAACGGATCCTTGGATGGCTCGAAGTTCTTGAAGCAGAATCATGACACGAAAACAAGTTCAAGTAAGATCATCACTTGAAATAAGATTGTTATAGTTATAGAAATTGAACCAAAGTTTGAATATGATTATTACCTTGTATTAGAATGATAACCTACTGTAAGAAATAAAGATTTCTTGAGGTTGGATGATCACCTTACAAGATTGGAAGTGAGCTAGCAAACTTGAAAGTATTCTTGATTTTATGTTACTAGAACTTGTAGAATATACGAAGAACACTTAGAACTTGAAGATAGAACTTGAGAGAGATCAATTAGATGAAGAAAATTGAAGAATGAAAGTGTTTGTAGGTGTTTTTGGTCGTTGGTGTATGGATTAGATATAAAGGATATGTAATTTTGTTTTCATGTAAATAAGTCATGAATGATTACTCATATTTTTGTAATTTTATGAGATATTTCATGCTAGTTGCCAAATGATGGTTCCCACATGTGTTAGGTGACTCACATGGGCTGCTAAGAGCTGATCATTGGAGTGTATATACCAATAGTACATACATCTAAAAGCTGTGTATTGTACGAGTACGAATACGGGTGCATACGAGTAGAATTGTTGATGAAACTGAACGAGGATGTAATTGTAAGCATTTTTGTTAAGTAGAAGTATTTTGATAATTGTATTGAAGTATTTCAAAAGTGTATAAATACATATTAAAACACTACATGTATATACATTTTAACTGAGTCGTTAAGTCATCGTTAGTCGTTACATGTAAGTGTTGTTTTGAAACCTTTAGGTTAACGATCTTGTTAAATGTTGTTAACCCAATGTTTATAATATCAAATGAGATTTTAAATTATTATATTATCATGATATTATCATGTATGAATATCTCTTAATATGATATATATACATTAAATGTCTTTACAACGATAATCGTTACATATATGTCTCGTTTAAAAATCATTAAGTTAGTAGTCTTGTTTTTACATATGTAGTTCATTGTTAATATACTTAATGATATGTTTACTTATCATAGTATCATGTTAACTATATATATATCCATATATATGTCATCATATAATTTTTACAAGTTTTAACGTTCGTAAATCACCGGTCAACTTGGGTGGTCAATTGTCTATATGAAACATATTTCAATTAATCAAGTCTTAACAAGTTTGATTGCTTAACATGTTGGAAACATTTAATCATGTAAATATCAATCTCAATTAATATATATAAACATGGAAAATTTCGGGTCACTACAGTACCTACCCGTGAAATAAATTTCGTCCCGAAATTTTAAGCTGTTGAAGGTGTTGACGAATCTTCTGGAAATAGATGCGGGTATTTCTCCTTCATCTGATCTTCACTCTCCCAGGTGAACTCGGGTCCTCTACGAGCATTCCATCGAACCTTAACAATTGGTATCTTGTTTTGCTTAAGTCTTTTAACCTCACGATCCATTATTTCGACGGGTTCTTCGATGAATTGAAGTTTTTCGTTGATTTGGATTTCATCTAACGGAATAGTGAGATCTTCTTTAGCAAAACATTTTTTCAAATTCGAGACGTGGAAAGTGTTATGTACAGCCTCGAGTTGTTGAGGTAACTCTAGTCGGTAAGCTACTGGTCCGACACGATCAATAATCTTGAATGGTCCAATATACCTTGGATTTAATTTCCCTCGTTTACCAAATCGAACAACGCCTTTCCAAGGTGCAACTTTAAGCATGATCATCTCTCCAATTTCAAATTCTATATCTTTTCTTTTAATGTCAGCGTAGCTCTTTTGTCGACTTTGGGCGGTTTTCAACCGTTGTTGAATTTGGATGATCTTCTCGGTAGTTTCTTGTATAATCTCCGGACCCGTAATCTGTCTATCCCCCACTTCACTCCAACAAATCGGAGACCTGCACTTTCTACCATAAAGTGCTTCAAACGGCGCCATCTCAATGCTTGAATGGTAGCTGTTGTTGTAGGAAAATTCTGCTAACGGTAGATGTCGATCCCAACTGTTTCCGAAATCAATAACACATGCTCGTAGCATGTCTTCAAGCGTTTGTATCGTCCTTTCGCTCTGCCCATCAGTTTGTGGATGATAGGCAGTACTCATGTCTAGACGAGTTCCTAATGCTTGCTGTAATGTCTGCCAGAATCTTGAAATAAATCTACCATCCCTATCAGAGATAATAGAGATTGGTATTCCATGTCTGGAGACGACTTCCTTCAAATACAGTCGTGCTAACTTCTCCATCTTGTCATCTTCTCTTATTGGCAGGAAGTGTGCTGATTTGGTGAGACGATCAACTATTACCCAAATAGTATCAAAACCACTTGCAGTCCTTGGCAATTTAGTGATGAAATCCATGGTAATGTTTTCCCATTTCCATTCCGGGATTTCGGGTTGTTGAAGTAGACCTGATGATTTCTGATGCTCAGCTTTGACCTTAGAACACGTCAAACATTCTCCTACGTATTTAGCAACATCGGCTTTCATACCCGGCCACCAAAAATGTTTCTTGAGATCCTTGTACATCTTCCCCGTTCCAGGATGTATTGAGTATCTGGTTTTATGACATTCTCTAAGTACCATTTCTCTCATATCTCCAAATTTTGGTACCCAAATCCTTTCAGCCCTATACCGGGTTCCGTCTTCCCGAATATTAAGATGCTTCTCCGATCCTTTGGGTATTTCATCCTTTAAATTTCCCTCTTTTAAAACTCCTTGTTGCGCCTCCTTTATTTGAGTAGTAAGGTTATTATGAATCATTATATTCATAGATTTTACTCGAATGGGTTCTCTGTCCTTCCTGCTCAAGGCATCGGCTACCACATTTGCCTTCCCCGGGTGGTAACGAATCTCAAAGTCGTAATCATTCAATAATTCAATCCACCTACGCTGCCTCATATTCAGTTGTTTCTGATTAAATATGTGTTGAAGACTTTTGTGGTCGGTATATATAATACTTTTGACCCCATATAAGTAGTGCCTCCAAGTCTTTAATGCAAAAACAACCGCGCCTAATTCCAAATCATGCGTCGTATAATTTTGTTCGTGAATCTTCAATTGTCTAGACGCATAAGCAATCACCTTCGTTCGTTGCATTAATACACAACCGAGACCTTGCTTTGATGCATCACAATAAATCACAAAATCATCATTCCCTTCAGGCAATGACAATATAGGTGCCGTAGTTAGCTTTTTCTTCAATAACTGAAACACTTTCTCTTGTTCATCATTCCATTCAAATTTCTTCCCTTTATGCGTTAATGCAGTCAAGGGTTTTGCTATTCTGGAAAAGTCTTGGATGAACCTTCTGTAGTAACCAGCTAGTCCTAAAAACTGGCGTATGTGTTTCGGAGTTTTCGGGGTTTCCCACTTTTCAACAGTTTCTATCTTTGCCGGATCCACCTTAATACCTTCTTTATTCACTATGTGACCGAGGAATTGAACTTCTTCCAACCAAAATGCACACTTTGAAAACTTAGCGTACAATTCTTCCTTCCTCAATACTTCTAACACCTTTCTCAAATGTTCACCGTGTTCTTGGTCATTCTTTGAGTAAATAAGTATGTCATCAATGAAAACAATGACAAACTTGTCAAGGTATGGTCCACACACTCGGTTCATAAGGTCCATGAACACAGCTGGTGCATTAGTTAAACCAAATGGCATGACCATAAACTCGTAATGACCGTAACGTGTTCTGAAAGTAGTCTTTGGAATATCATCTTCTTTCACCCGCATTTGATGATACCCGGAACGTAAGTCAATCTTTGAATAAACAGACGAGCCTTGTAGTTGATCAAATAAGTCGTCGATTCTCGGTAGTGGGTAGCGGTTCTTGATGGTAAGTTTGTTCAACTCTCGGTAGTCGATACACAACCTGAATGTACCATCTTTCTTCTTGACAAACAAAACAGGAGCTCCCCACGGTGATGTGCTTGGTCGAATGAAACCACGCTCTAAAAGTTCTTGTAATTGGCTTTGCAGTTCTTTCATCTCGATGGGTGCGAGTCTGTAAGGAGCACGAGCTATTGGTGCAGTTCCTGATACAAGATCTATTTGAAATTCAACGGATCGATGTGGGGGTAATCCCGGTAATTCTTTCGGAAATACATCGGGAAATTCTTTTGCAATGGGAACATCATTGATGCTCTTTTCTTCAGTTTGTAGTTTCTCGACGTGTGCTAGAACAGCATAGCAACCTTTTCTTATTAGTTTTTGTGCCTTCAAATTACTAATAAGTTGTAGCTTCGTGTTGCCCTTTTCTCCGTACACCATTAAGGGTTTTCCTTTTTCTCGTATAATGCGAATTGCATTTTTATAACAAACGATCTCTGCTTTCACTTCTTTCAACCAGTCCATACCGATTATCACATCAAAACTCCCTAACTCTACTGGTATCAAATCAATCTTAAATGTTTCGCTAACCAGTTTAATTTCTCGATTCCGACATATATTATCTGCTGAAATTAATTTACCATTTGATAATTCGAGTAAAAATTTACTATCCAAAGGCGTCAATGGACAACTTAATTTAGCACAAAAATCTCTACTCATATAGCTTCTATCCGCACCCGAATCAAATAAAACGTAAGCAGATTTATTGTCAATAAGAAACGTACCCGTAACAAGCTCCGGGTCTTCCTGTGCCTCTGCCGCATTAATATTGAAAACTCTTCCGCGGCCTTGTCCATTCGTGTTCTCCTGGTTCGGGCAATTTCTAATAATGTGGCCCGGTTTTCCACATTTATAACAAACTACATTGGCATAACTTGCTCCGACACTACTTGCTCCGCCATTACTCGTTTCGACACCATTTGTTCCTTTCGTTCTATTAACCCCTGGTCCGTAGACCTCACACTTCGCCGCGCTATGACCAATTATTTTACACTTGTTGCAAAATTTGGTGCAGAACCCCGAGTGATACTTTTCACACCTTTGGCATAGCTGCTTCTGATTGTTGTTGTTGTTGTGCGGTTATTATTGTTGTTGGGATGATTGTTGTAGTTGCTGTTGTTGTTGTTGTTGTTGTTGTTGTTGTTGTTGTTGTTGTTGGGCCGTTTGTTGTAGTTGCGATTGATGTTGCGATTGTTGGGATAATTGTTGCGATTATTGTTGTAATTGCTGTTGTTGTTGTATTGGTGATTCTTATCACCGTTATCCTCCCACTTTCTTTTAACTTGCTTCACATTGGCCTCTTCAGCAGTCTGTTCTTTAATTCTTTCTTCAATCTGGTTCACTAGTTTGTGAGCCATTCTACATTCCTGTTGTATGGAGGCGGGCTCGTGTGAACTTATATCTTCTTGGATTCTTTCCGGTAATCCTTTCACAAACGCGTCGATCTTTTTCTTCCTCATCTTCGAATGCTCCCGGACACAATAGGCACAATTCTGTGAATCGTCTTTCGTACGTGGTAATATCATATCCTTGGGTTCATAACCCTCTAAGTTCTGTCTTGAGCTTATTGACCTCAGTTCTGGGACGGTACTTCTCGTTCATCAAGTGCTTGAATGCTGACCACGGTAGTGCGTACGCATCGTCTTATCCCACTTGCTCTAGATAGGTATTCCACCATGTTAACGCAGAACCTGTGAAGGTATGCGTAGCGTACTTCACTTTGTCCTCTTCAGTACACTTACTTATGGCAAACACCGATTCGACCTTCTCGGTCCACCGTTTCAATCCGATCGGTCCTTCGGTTCCATCAAATTCCAAAGGTTTGCAGGCAGTGAATTCTTTGTAGGTGCACCCTACACGATTTCCTGTACTGCTAGATCCAAGGTTATTGTTGGTATGTAGCGCAGCCTGTACTGCGGCTATGTTTGAAGCTAGAAAATTACGGAATTCCTCTTCATTCATATTCACGGTGTGTCGAGTAGTCGGTGCCATTTCCTTCAAAATAGTCAAATGGAACAAGTTAATCATACAGAATATTAAGAGTAGTTAATAGTATTTCGTAGCATAATATGAACTCATTTATAAAAGCTTTTTCTTCATATTAGCGTTTTATAAGTTTAAATTCGGGTAGTACCTACCCGTTAAGTTCATACTTAGTAGCTAATATACAATTCAACTACTACAATTCTATATGAAAAACTGATTATAATAATATTTCGCGTTCAAACTTTTATACAATATTTTACAAACTTACCATACCGCTTATTTTACATAAAGCATGAAATATAGCACACAATAACTTTGATACAAGATAGTTGTGAAGATAATTCTAGCTAGTACACAAGTCGTTCAGCAAAGGCAATAAAGACACGTAATTCATACGTCTAGAAACAAGTCACGCATTCTGGTTTTACTAGGATTACTTCCCATCCTTGGTCTTGTGGAACATAATCGTTATGGCCGTTGATAAGACATCGTGTTGTAACATCGTCAAAGGGACGAGGGTTACGTAATGTCCAACAGTCCCGTAACAATCTAAAAACCTCATTTCTTACCCCAATTACCGACTCCGTCACTTGTGGGAACGTTTTGTTTAATAGTTGTAGCCCGATGTTCTTGTTCTCACTTTGGTGAGAAGCGAACATTACTAATCCGTAAGCATAACATGCTTCTTTATGTTGCATGTTAGCCGCTTTTTCTAAATCACGAAGTCCAATATTCGGATATATTGAGTCAAAATAATTTCTTAACCCATTGCGTAAAATAGCATTTGGGTTCCCCGCAATATATGCGTCAAAGTAAACACATCGTAACTTATGGATTTCCCAATGTGATATCCCCCATCTTTCGAACGAAAGCCTTTTATAAACCAAGGCATTCTTGGAACATTCTTCGAATGTCTTACAAACTGATCTCGCCTTAAATAGTTGTGCCGAAGAATTCTGACCGACTCTAGACAAGATTTCATCAATCATGTCTCCGGGTAGGTCTCTTAAAATATTGGGTTGTCTATCCATTTTGTGCTTTTATACTGTAAAATAGACAAGAGTTAGATTCATAAAAAAAAATACTTATTAATACAAGCAATTTTTACATATATCATAAAGCATAAGCACACTATATTACATATATTACACCACACGAATACAACTATCTTATTCCGACTCGCTTGTTTCTTCTTCTTCGGTTTTGGTTCGTTTTGCCAAGTTTCTAGGGATATATGATGTTCCCCTAATACGAGCCGTCATTTTCCACATTGGTTTAGAAAAACCTGGTGGTTTAGAGGTTCCCGGGTCATTGTTACAACTTAAGGACTTCGGGGGTTGACGATACATATAAAGTTCATCGGGGTTGGAATTAGATTTCTCTATTTTTATGCCCTTTCCCTTATTATTTTCTTTTGCCTTTTTAAATTCAGTTGGGGTAATTTCTATAACATCATCGGAATTCTCGTCGGAATCCGATTCATCGGAGAATTGGTAATCCTCCCAATATTTTGCTTCCTTGGCGGAAACACCATTGACCATAATTAACCTTGGTCGGTTGGTTGAGGATTTTCTTTTACTTAACCGTTTTATTATTTCCCCCACCGGTTCTATTTCTTCATCCGGTTCCGGTTCCGATTCTTCTTCCGGTTCCGATTCTTCTTCCGGTTCCGACTCTTCTTCCGGTTCCTCTTCGGGAACTTGTGAATCAGTCCACGAATCATTCCAATTTACATTTGACTCTTCATTATTATTAGGTGAGTCAATGGGACTTGTTCTAGAGGTAGACATCTATCACATAATATCAAACACGTTAAGAGATTAATATATCACATAATATTCACATGTTAAAAATATATAGTTTCCAACAAAATTTGTTAAGCAATCATTTTTCAAGTAAACACGGTCGAAGTCCAGACTCACTAATGCATCCTAACAAACTCGATAAGACACACTAATGCAAAATTCTGGTTCTCTAAGACCAACGCTCGGATACCAACTGAAATGTCCCGTTCTTATTGATTAAAAACGTTCCATATTAATTGATTTCGTTGCGAGGTTTTGACCTCTATATGAGACGTTTTTCAAAGACTGCATTCATTTTAAAACAAACCATAACCTTTATTTCATCAATAAAGGTTTAAAAAGCTTTACGTAGATTATCAAATAATGATAATCTAAAATATCCTGTTTACACACGACCATTACATAATGGTTTACAATACAAATATGTTACAATAAAATAAGTTTCTTGAATGCAGTTTTTACACAATATCATACAAGCATGGACTCCAAATCTCGTCCTTATTTAAGTATGCGACAGCGGAAGCTCTTAATAATCACCTGAGAATAAACATGCTTAAAACGTCAACAAAAATGTTGGTGAGTTATAGGTTTAACCTATATATATCAAATCATAATAATAGACCACAAGATTTCATATTTCAATACACATCCCATACATAGAGATAAAAATCATTCATATGGTGAACACCTGGTAACCGACATTAACAAGATGCATATATAAGAATATCCCCATCATTCCGGGACACCCTTCGGATATGATATAAATTTCGAAGTACTAAAGCATCCGGTACTTTGGATGGGGTTTGTTAAGCCCAATAGATCTATCTTTAGGATTCGCGTCAATTAGGGTGTCTGTTCCCTAATTCTTAGATTACCAGACTTAATAAAAAGGGGCATATTCGATTTCGATAATTCAACCATAGAATGTAGTTTCACGTACTTGTGTCTATTTTGTAAATCATTTATAAAACCTGCATGTATTCTCATCCCAAAAATATTAGATTCTAAAAGTGGGACTATAACTCACTTTCACAGATTTTTACTTCGTCGGGAAGTAAGACTTGGCCACTGGTTGATTCACGAACCTATAACAATATATACATATATATCAAAGTATGTTCAAAATATATTTACAACACTTTTAATATATTTTGATGTTTTAAGTTTATTAAGTCAGCTGTCCTCGTTAGTAACCTACAACTAGTTGTCCACAGTTAGATGTACAGAATTAAATCAATAAATATTATCTTGAATCAATCCACGACCCAGTGTATACGTATCTCAGTATTGATCACAACTCAAACTATATATATTTTGGAATCAACCTCAACCCTGTATAGCTAACTCCAACATTCACATATAGAGTGTCTATGGTTGTTCCGAAATATATATAGATGTGTCGACATGATAGGTCGAAACATTGTATACGTGTCTATGGTATCTCAAGATTACATAATATACAATACAAGTTGATTAAGTTATGGTTGGAATAGATTTGTTACCAATTTTCACGTAGCTAAAATGAGAAAAATTATCCAATCTTGTTTTACCCATAACTTCTTCATTTTAAATCCGTTTTGAATGAATCAAATTGCTATGGTTTCATATTGAACTCTATTTTATGAATCTAAACAGAATAAGTATAGGTTTATAGTCGGAAAAATAAGTTACAAGTCGTTTTTGTAAAGGTAGTCATTTCAGTCGAAAGAACGACGTCTAGATGACCATTTTAGAAAACATACTTCCACTTTAAGTTTAACCATAATTTTTGGATATAGTTTCATGTTCATAATAAAAATAATTTTCTCAGAATAACAACTTTTAAATCAAAGTTTATCATAGTTTTTAATTAACTAACCCAAAACAGCCCGCGGTGTTACTACGACGGCGTAAATCCGGTTTTACGGTGTTTTTCGTGTTTCCAGGTTTTAAATCATTAAGTTAGCATATCATATAGATATAGAACATGTGTTTAGTTGATTTTAAAAGTCAAGTTAGAAGGATTAACTTTTGTTTGCGAACAAGTTTAGAATTAACTAAACTATATTCTAGTGATTACAAGTTTAAACCTTCGAATAAGATAGCTTTATATGTATGAATCGAATGATGTTATGAACATCATTACTACCTTAAGTTCCTTGGATAAACCTACTGTAAAATAGAAAAATGGATCTAGCTTCAACGGATCCTTGGATGGCTCGAAGTTCTTGAAGCAGAATCATGACACGAAAACAAGTTCAAGTAAGATCATCACTTGAAATAAGATTGTTATAGTTATAGAAATTGAACCAAAGTTTGAATATGATTATTACCTTGTATTAGAATGATAACCTACTGTAAGAAATAAAGATTTCTTGAGGTTGGATGATCACCTTACAAGATTGGAAGTGAGCTAGCAAACTTGAAAGTATTCTTGATTTTATGTTACTAGAACTTGTAGAATATATGAAGAACACTTAGAACTTGAAGATAGAACTTGAGAGAGATCAATTAGATGAAGAAAATTGAAGAATGAAAGTGTTTGTAGGTGTTTTTGGTCGTTGGTGTATGGATTAGATATAAAGGATATGTAATTTTGTTTTCATGTAAATAAGTCATGAATGATTACTCATATTTTTGTAATTTTATGAGATATTTCATGCTAGTTGCCAAATGATGGTTTCCCCATGTGTTAGGTGACTCACATGGGCTGCTAAGAGCTGATCATTGGAGTGTATATACCAATAGTACATACATCTAAAAGCTGTGTATTGTACGAGTACGAATACGGGTGCATACGAGTAGAATTGTTGATGAAACTGAACGAGGATGTAATTGTAAGCATTTTTGTTAAGTAGAAGTATTTTGATAATTGTATTGAAGTATTTCAAAAGTGTATAAATACATATTAAAACACTACATGTATATACATTTTAACTGAGTCGTTAAGTCATCGTTAGTCGTTACATGTAAGTGTTGTTTTGAAACCTTTAGGTTAACGATCTTGTTAAATGTTGTTAACCCAATGTTTATAATATCAAATGAGATTTTAAATTATTATATTATCATGATATTATCATGTATGAATATCTCTTAATATGATATATATACATTAAATGTCTTTACAACGATAATCGTTACATATATGTCTCGTTTAAAAATCATTAAGTTAGTAGTCTTGTTTTTACATATGTAGTTCATTGTTAATATACTTAATGATATGTTTACTTATCATAGTATCATGTTAACTATATATATATCCATATATATGTCATCATATAGTTTTTACAAGTTTTAACGTTCGTAAATCACCGGTCAACTTGGGTGGTCAATTGTCT
Organism: Rutidosis leptorrhynchoides; assembly: GCF_046630445.1. Lineage (NCBI taxonomy): Eukaryota > Viridiplantae > Streptophyta > Magnoliopsida > Asterales > Asteraceae > Rutidosis > Rutidosis leptorrhynchoides. Next base: position 179,015,577 of record NC_092338.1, on the reverse strand, counting down.
ATATGAAACATATTTCAATTAATCAAGTCTTAACAAGTTTGATTGCTTAACATGTTGGAAACATTTAATCATGTAAATATCAATCTCAATTAATATATATAAACATGGAAAAGTTTGGGTCACTACACATTACCCTTGGTTTCAACTTGCTTATTGGTCGACGCCCTTCTTCTCTTGGCCAACATGAGATTTTGTGCCATGAGAATCACAGCATCCAAAGTAACCTTCTCTGTAGCAATAACATTCCCTTGAACATCCTCAGGAAGACATTCAATATACCGCTCAATTCTTCTAGCTTCAGTAGGAAACATTTCAGGACATAGAGTAGAAAGCTCCAGATAACGATTGGTATAGTTCTCAATGTCAGTACCCTTGACCTTGAGTTCCCAGAACTCAGCTTCAAGTTTCTGAACTTGACTTCGAGGACAGAATTTGTTGACCATCATGCTTTTGAGTTCATCCCATGAAATTGCATTAGCATTATCAATTCCTACGGACTTGGCATGAGCAGTCCACCAAGTTAAAGCATTGCCACCCAATGAGCTAGTGGCATACTTTACTCGATCGTTATCACCACAGTTGCAAATACGGAAAATAGATTCCATCTTCTCGAACCAACGGACTAGTTCGACAGCTTCTTCAGTCCCCTTAAATGCAGGAGGATGACAGTTTGAAAATTCCTTGTAGGAACAAGGTTTCGGTTGTGGATTAGCATGGTTAGCTTGGACGTTGCCTTAGGCGGCAGCGAGTAATTGTTGGAATTGGTCAGTAGTTAACACAACATTGTTAACGGTAGGTGCAGCTGAACGAACCATGATGTCACTACATAAAAGTGAACATAAGTCGGATAAGTTAACAAATTTGAGCAATTACAAGTAGGAATAAGATAAAGTATTAATATCACATGATATAAATAAAACACTTTATTTTATTAAGGAACTAGGCATTAAATAAGCCTTTTAATATATGATTCAGAAATAGAAATAGTTTTAAGGCATAGCCTTTACATAAATGGAAAATAGAAAGATAACTAAAGAATATTAAGATTCATATTCCTTCTTCTCATCCTCAACCTTCTTCATAAACTTCTCAACTTTCTCATTCTTCGCCTTTTGTTTCTCATGCAGGAACTCGAGATTATCATAAAGGTTAGAAACTTCATTGTTGATTACATGGTACTTGTGGTCCCTTATAGAAAGTTGATTATTCACGCGGTTTTCCTCCATCTTCAATCTAAGGTCAACATCTTCTCTTAGGTAGGAGAGAGATTGCTTCCCCCATCGGGTATTTCTATCACCTTCATACTTCACCAACTTTATCTCTTTCTTTAGTTCAGCATTTTCCTCCATGAGCTTCTTGATCGCTAGTGTAGTGACCCGAACTTTTCCATGTTTATATATATTAAATGAAATTGATATTTACATGATTAAGTGTTTCCAACATGTTAAGCAATCAAACTTATTAAGACTTGATTAATTGGAATAGGTTTCATATAGACAAATGACCACCCAAGTTGACCGGTGATTCACGAACGTTAAAACTTGTAAAAACTATACGATGACATATATATGGTTATATATATAGTTAACATGATTTTTTTATAAGTATGTATCTCATTAGGTATTTTAACAATGAGTTATATACATAAAAATGAGACTATTAAATTAAGAAACTCGAAAACGATATATATAACGATTATCGTTATAACGTCTTACTAGGTACATATGAATCATATTAAGATATTGATACACTTGGTTAATTATGTTAAATGATAAGTAAATATATCATTAAGTGTATTAACAATGAACTACATATGTAAAAATAAGACTACTAACTTAATGATTTTGAAACGAGACATATATGTAATGATTATCGTTGTAACGACATTTAATGTATATAGATCATATTAAGAGATATTCGTACATCATAATATCATGATAATATAATAATTTAAAATCTCATTTGATATTATAAACATTGGGTTAACAACATTTAACAAGATCGTTAACCTAAAGGTTTCAAAACAACATTTACATGTAACGACTAACGATGACTTAACGACTCAGTTAAAATGTATATACATGTAGTGTTTTAATATGTATTCATACACTTTTGAAAGACTTCAAGACACTTATCAAAATACTTCTACTTAACAAAAATGCTTACAATTACATCCTCGTTCAGTTTCATCAACAAATCTACTAGTATGCACCCGTATTCGTACTTGTACAATACATAGCTTTTAGATGTATGTACTATTGGTATATACACTCCAATGATCAGCTCTTAGCAGCCCATGTGAGTCACCTAACACATGTGAGAACCATCATTTGGCAACTAGCATGAAATATCTCATAAAATTACAAAAATATGAGTAATCATTCATGACTTATTTACATGAAAACAAAATTACATATCCTTTATATCTAATCCATACACCAACGACCAAAAACACCTACAAACACTTTCATTCTTCAATTTTCTTCATCTAATTGATCTCTCTCAAGTTCTATCTTCAAGTTCTAAGTGTTCTTCATAAATTCCAAAAGTTCTAGTTTCATAAAATCAAGAATACTTCCAAGATTGCAAGTTTACTTCCAAGTTTTCTAAATCCATTCCAAGTAATCATCCAAGATCAAGAAACCTTTGTTACTTACAGTAGGTTATCTTTCTAATACAAGGTAATAATCATATTCAAACTTTAATTCAATTTCTATAACTATAACAATCTTATTTCGAGTGGAAATCTTACCTGAAATTGTTTTCGTGTCATGATTCTGCTTCAAGAACTTTCAAGCCATTCAAGGATCCTTTGAAGCTAGATCCATTTTTCTCATTTCCAGTAGGTTTATCCAAGGAACTTGAGGTAGTAATGATGTTCATAACATCATTCGATTCATGCATAAAAAGCTGTCTTATTCAACGTTATAAACTTGTAATCACTAGAACATAGTTTAGTTAATTCTAAACTTGTTCACAAATAAAGTTAATCCTTCTAACTAGACTTTTAAAATCAACTAAACACATGTTCTATATCTATATGATATGCTAACTTAATGATTTAAAACCCGGAAACACGATAAACACCATAAAACTGGATATACGCCGTCGTAGTAAAACCGGGGGCTGTTTTGGTTGGGATAATTAAAAGCTAAGAAGAACTTTGATTTAAAAGCTATACTTCTGGAAAAATGATTTTTGTTATGAACATGAAACTATATCCAAAAATCATGGTTAAACTCAAAGTGAAAGTATGTTTTTCAAAATGGTCATCAAGATGTCGTTCTTTCGACGAAAATGACTACCTCTTTCAAAAATGACTTGTAACTTGTATTTCCGACTATAAACTTATAAATTTTCTATTTAGATTCATAAATTTAAGTTCAATAAGAAACCGTGGCCACTGGAATCACTCAAAACGGATTAGAAACGAAGAAATGGCGAGTAAAACAAGATTGATAAAAACTACTCATTTTACCTACGTGAAAGTTAGTAATAAATCTATTCCAACCATAAACTAATCAACTTATATTGTATATTATGTAATCTTGAGATACCATAGACATGTATACAATGTTTCAACCTATCATGTCGACCCATCTATATATATATTGCGGAACAACCATAGACACTCTATATGTGAATGTTGGAGTTAGCTATACAGGGTTGAGGTTGATTCCAAAATATATATATAGTTTAAGTTGTGATCAATACTGAGATACGTATACACTGGGTCGTGGATTGATTCAAGATAATATTTATCGATTTATTTCTGTACATCTAACTGTGGACAACTAGTTGTAGGTTACTAACGAGGACAGCTGACTTAATAAACTTTAAACATCAAAATGTATTAAAAGTATTGTAAATATATTTTGAACATACTTTGATATATATGTATATATTGTTATAGGTTCGTGAATCAACTAGTGGCCAAGTCTTACTTCCCGAAGAAGTAAAAATCTGTGAAAGTGAGTTATAGTCCCACTTTTAAAATCTAATATTTTTGGGATGAGAATACATGCAGGTTTTATAAATGATTTACAAAATAGACACAAGTACGTGAAACTACATTCTATGGTTGAATTATCGAAATCGAATATGCCCCTTTTTATTAAGTCTGGTAATCTAAGAATTAGGGAACAGACACCCTAATTGACACGAATCCTAAAGATAGATCTATTGGGCCTAACAAACCCCATCCAAAGTACCGGATACTTTAGTACTTCGAAATTTATATCATATCCGAAGGGTGTCCCGGAATGATGGGGATATTCTTATATATGCATCTTGTTAATGTCGGTTACCAGGTGTTCACCATATGAATGATTTTTATCTCTATGTATGGGATGTGTATTGAAATATGAAATCTTGTGGTCTATTGTTACGATTTGATATATATAGGTTAAACCTATAACTCACCAACATTTTTGTTGACGTTTAAAGCATGTTTATTCTCAGGTGAATACAAAGAGCTTCCGCTATTGCATACTAAAATAAGGACAAGATTTGGAGTCCATGTTTGTATGATATTGTGTAAAAACTGCATTCAAGAAACTGATTTCGATGTAACATATTTGTATTGTAAACCATTATGTAATGGTCGTGTGTAAACAGGATATTTTAGATTATCATTATTTGATAATCTACGTGAAGCTTTTTAAACCTTTATTTATGAAATAAAGGTTATGGTTTGTTTTAAAAATGAATGCAGTCTTTGAAAAAACGTCTCATATAGAGGTCAAAACCTCGCAACGAAATCAATTAATATGGAACGTCTTTAATCAATAAGAACGGGACATTTCAGTTGGTATCCGAGCGTTGGTCTTTGAGAACCAGAATTTTGCATTAGTGTGTCTTATCGAGTTTGTTAGGATGCATTAGTGAGTCTGGACTTCGACCGTGTTTACTTGAAAAATGATTACTTAACAAATTTTGTTGGAAACTATATATTTTTAACATGTGAATATTATGTGATATATTAATCTCTTAACGCGTTTGATATTATGTGATAGATGTCTACCTCTAGAACAAGTCCCATTGACTCACCTAATAATAATGAAGAGTCAAATGTAAATTGGAATGATTCGTGGACTGATTCACGAGTTCCCGAAGAGGAACCGGAAGAAGAGTCGGAACCGGAAGAAGAATCGGAACCGGAAGAAGAATCGGAACCGGATGAAGAAATAGAACCGGTGGGGGAAATAATAAAACGGTTAAGTAAAAGAAAATCCTCAACCAACCGACCAAGGTTAATTATGGTCAATGGTGTTTCCGCCAAGGAAGCAAAATATTAGGAGGATTACCAATTCTCCGATGAATCGGATTCCGACGAGAATTCCGATGATGTTATAGAAATTACCCCAACTGAATTTAAAAAGGCAAAAGAAAATAATAAGGGAAAGGGCATAAAAATAGAGAAATCTAATTCCAACCCCGATGAACTTTATATGTATCGTCAACCCCCGAAGTCCTTAAGTTGTAACAATGACCCGGGAACCTCTAAACCACCAGGTTTTTCTAAACCAATGTGGAAAACGACGGCTCGTATTAGGGGAACATCATATATCCCTAGAAACTTGGCAAAACGAACCAAAACCGAAGAAGAAGAAACAAGCGAGTTGGAATAAGATAGTTGTATTCGTGTGGTGTAATATATGTAATATAGTGTGCTTATGCTTTATGATATATGTAAAAATTGTTTTTATTAATAAGTATTTTTTTTTATGAATCTAACTCTTGTCTATTTTACAGTATAAAAACACAAAATGGATAGACAACCCAATATTTTTAGAGACCTACCCGGAGACATGATTGATGAAATCTTGTCTAGAGTCGGTCAGAATTCTTCGGCACAACTATTTAAGGCGAGATCAGTTTGTAAGACATTCGAAGAACGTTCCAAGAATTCCTTGGTTTATAAAAGGCTTTCGTTCGAAAGATGGGGGATATCACATTGGGAAATCCATAAGTTACGATGTGTTTACTTTGACGCATATATTGCGGGGAACCCAAATGCTATTTTACGCAATGGGTTAAGAAATTATTTTGACTCAATATATCCGAATATTGGACTTCGTGATTTAGAAAAAGCGGCTAACATGCAACATAAAGAAGCATGTTATGCTTACGGATTAGTAATGTTCGCTTCTCACCAAAGTGAGAACAAGAACATCGGGCTACAACTATTAAACAAAACGTTCCCACAAGTGACGGAGTCGGTAATTGGGGTAAGAAATGAGGTTTTTAGATTGTTACGGGACTGTTGGACATTACGTAACCCTCGTCCCTTTGACGACGTTACAACACGCTGTCTTATCAACGGCCATAACGGTTATGTTCCACAAGACCAAGGATGGGAAGTAATCCTAGTAAAACCAGAATGCATGACTTGTTTCTGGACGTATGAATTACGTGTCTTTATTGCCTTTACTGAACGACTTGTGTACTAGCTAGAATTATCTTCACAACCATCTTGTATCAAATTTATTGTGTGCTATATTTCATGCTATATGTAAAATAAGCGGTATTGTAAGTTTGTAAAATATTGTGTAAAAGTTTGAACGCGAAATATTATTATAATCAGTTTTTCATATAGAATTGTAGTAGTTGAATTGTATATTAGCTACTAAGTACGAACTTAACGTGTAGGTACTACCCGAATTTAAACTTATAAAACGCTAATATAAAGAAAAAGCTTTTATAAATGAGTTCATATTATGCTATGAAATACTATTAACTACTCTTAATATTCTGTATGATTAACTTGTTCCATTTGACTATTTTGAAGGAAATGGCACCGACTACTCGACACACCGTGAATATGAATGAAGAGGAATTCCGTACTTTTCTAGCTTCAAACATAGCCGCAGTACAGGCTGCGCTACATACCAACAATAACCTTGGATCTAGCAGTACAGGAAATCGTGTATGATGCACCTACAAAGAATTCCCTGCCTGCAAACCTTTAGAATTTGATGGAACCGAAGGATCGATCGGATTGAAACGGTGGACCGAGAAGGTCGAATCGGTGTTTGCCATAAGTAAGTGTACTGAAGAGGACAAAGTGAAGTACGCTACGCATACCTTCACAGGTTCTGCGTTAACATGGTGGAATACCGATGATGCGTACGCACTACCGTGGTCAGCATTCAAGCACTTGATGAACAAGAAGTACCGTCCCAGAACCGAGGTCAATAAGCTCAAGACAGAACTTAGAGGGTTACGAACCCAAGGATTTGATATTACCACGTACGAAAGACGATTCACAGAATTGTGCCTATTGTGTCCGGGGGCATTCGAAGATGAGGAAGAGAAGATCGACGCGTTTGTGAAAGGATTACCGGAAAGAATCCAAGAAGATATAAGTTCACACGAGCCCGCCTCCATACAACAGGCATGTAGAATGGCTCACAAACTAGTGAACCAGATTGAAGAAAGAATTAAAGAACAGACTGCTGAAGAGGCCAATGTGAAGCAAGTCAAAAGAAAGTGGGAGGAAAACGGTGATAAGAATCACCAATATAACAACAACAGCAATTACAACAATAATCGCAACAATTATCCCAACAATCGCAACATCAATCGCAACTACAACAAACGGCCCAACAACAACAACAACAACAACAACAACAACAACAACAACAACAACAACAACAACAACAACAACAACAACAACAACAACAACAACAACAACAACAACAACAACAACAACAACAACAACAACAACAACAACAACTACTACTACTACTACAACAATCATCCCAACAACAATAATAACCGCAACAACAACAACAACAACAACTACTACAACAATCATCCCAACAACAATAATAACCGCAACAACAACAACAACAACAACAACAACAACAACAACAACAACAACAACAACAACAACAACAACAACAACAACAACAACAACAACAACAACAACAACAACAACAACAACAACAACAACAACAACAACAACAACAACAACAACAACAACAACAACAACAACAACAACAACAGCAACAACAACAGCAACAGCAACTACAACAATCATCCCAACAACAATAATAACCGCAACAACAATAACAACAATCAGAAGCAGCTATGCCAAAGGTGCGAAAAGTATCACTCGGGGTTCTGCACCAAATTTTGCAATAAGTGTAAAAGAAATGGTCATAGCGTGGCGAAGTGTGAAGTCTACGGACCAGGGGTTAATAGAACGAAAGGAACAAATGGTGTCGGAACGAGTAATGGCGGAGCAAGTAGTGTCGGAGCAAGTTATGCCAATGTAGTTTGTTATAAATGTGGAAAACCGAGCCACATTATTAGAAATTGCCCGAACCAGGAGAATACGAATGGACAAGGCCGCGGAAGAGTTTTCAATATTAATGCGGCAGAGGCACAGGAAGACCCGGAGCTTGTTACGGGTACGTTTTTTATTGATAATAAATCTGCTTACGTTTTATTTGATTCGGGTGCGGATAGAAGCTATATGAGTAGAGATTTTTGTGCTAAATTAAGTTGTCCATTGACGCCTTTGGATAGTAAATTTTTACTCGAATTAGCAAATGGTAAATTAATTTCAGCAGATAATATATGTCGGAATCGAGAAATTAAACTGGTTAGCGAAACATTTAAGATTGATTTGATATCAGTAGAGTTAGGGAGTTTTGATGTGATAATCGGTATGGACTGGTTGAAAGAAGTGAAAGCAGAGATTGTTTGTTACAAAAATGCAATTCGCATTATACGAGAAAAAGGAAAACCCTTAATGGTGTACGGAGAAAAGGGCAACACGAAGCTACATCTTATTAGTAATTTGAAGGCACAAAAACTAATAAGAAAAGGTTGCTATGCTGTTCTAGCACACGTCGAGAAAGTACAAACTGAAGAAAAGAGCATCAATGATGTTCCCATTGCAAAAGAATTTCCCGATGTATTTCCGAAAGAATTACCGGGATTACCCCCACATCGATCCGTTGAATTTCAAATAGATCTTGTACCAGGAGCTGCACCAATAGCTCGTGCTCCTTACAGACTCGCACCCAGCGAGATGAAAGAACTGCAAAGCCAATTACAAGAACTTTTAGAGCGTGGTTTCATTCGACCAAGCACATCACCGTGTGGAGCTCCTGTTTTGTTTGTCAAGAAGAAAGATGGTACATTCAGGTTGTGTATCGACTACCGAGAGTTGAACAAACTTACCATCAAGAACCACTACCCACTACCGAGAATCGACGACTTATTTGATCAACTACAAGGCTCGTCTGTTTATTCAAAGATTGACTTACATTCCGGGTATCATCAAATGCGGGTGAAAGAAGATGATATTCTAAAGACTGCTTTCAGAACACGTTACGGTCATTACGAGTTTATGGTCATGCCGTTTGGTTTAACTAATGCACCAGCTGTGTTCATGGACCTTATGAACCGAGTGTGTGGACCATACCTTGACAAGTTTGTCACTGTTTTCATTGATGACATACTTATTTACTCAAAGAATGACCAAGAACACGGTGAACATTTGAGAAAGGTGTTAGAAGTATTGAGGAAGGAAGAATTGTACGCTAAGTTTTCAAAGTGTGCATTTTGGTTGGAAGAAGTTCAATTCCTCGGTCACATAGTGAATAAAGAAGGTATTAAGGTGGATCCGGCAAAGATAGAAACTGTTGAAAAGTGGGAAACCCCAAAAACTCCGAAACACATATGCCAGTTTTTAGGACTAGCTGGTTACTACAGAAGGTTCATCCAAGACTTTTCCAGAATAGCAAAACCCTTGACTGCATTAACGCATAAAGGGAATAAATTTGAATGGAATGATGAACAAGAGAAAGCGTTTCAGTTATTGAAGAAAAAGCTAACTACGGCACCTATATTGTCATTGCCTGAAGGGAATGATGATTTTGTGATTTATTGTGACGCATCAAATCAAGGTCTCGGTTGTGTATTAATGCAACGAATGAAGGTGATTGCTTATGCGTCTAGACAATTGAAAATTCACGAACAAAATTATACGACGCATGATTTGGAATTAGGCGCGGTTGTTTTTGCATTAAAGACTTGGAGGCACTACTTATATGGGGTCAAAAGTATTATATATACCGACCACAAAAGTCTTCAACACATATTTAATCAGAAACAACTGATTATGAGGCAGCGTAGGTGGATTGAATTGTTGAATGATTACGACTTTGAGATTCGTTACCACCCGGGGAAGGCAAATGCGGTAGCCGATGCCTTGAGCAGGAAGGACAGAGAACCCATTCGAGTAAAATCTATGAATATAATGATTCATAATAACCTTACTACTCAAATAAAGGAGGCGCAACAAGGAGTTTTAAAAGAGGGAAATTTAAAGGATGAAATACCCAAAGGATCGGAGAAGCATCTTAATATTCGGGAAGACGGAACCCGGTATAGGGCTGAAAGGATTTGGGTACCAAAATTTGGAGATATGAGAGAAATAGTACTTAGAGAAACTCATAAAACCAGATACTCAATACATCCTGGAACGGGGAAGATGTACAAGGATCTCAAGAAACATTTTTGGTGGCCGGGTATGAAAGCCGATGTTGTTAAATACGTAGGAGAATGTTTGACGTGTTCTAAGGTCAAAGCTGAGCATCAGAAACCATCAGTTCTACTTCAACAACCCGAAATCCTGGAATGGAAATGGGAAAACATTACCATGGATTTCATCACTAAATTGCCAAGGACTGCAAGTGATTTTGATACTATTTGGGTAATAGTTGATCGTCTCACCAAATCAGCACACTTCCTGCCAATAAGAGAAGATGACAAGATGGATAAGTTAGCACGACTGTATTTGAAGGAAGTCGTCTCCAGACATGGAATACCAATCTCTATTATCTCTGATAGGGATGGCAGATTTATTTCAAGATTCTGGCAGACATTACAGCAAGCATTAGGAACTCGTCTAGACATGAGTACTGCCTATCATCCACAAACTGATGGGCAGAGTGAAAGGACGATACAAACGCTTGAAGACATGCGACGAGCATGTGTTATTGATTTCGGAAACAGTTGGGATAGACACCTACCGTTAGCAGAATTTTCCTACAACAACAGTTATCATTCTAGTATTGAGATGGCGCCGTTTTAGGCACTTTATGGTAGAAAGTGCAGGTCTCCGATTTGTTGGAATGAAGTGGGGGATAGACAGATTACGGGTCCGGAGATAATACAAGAAACGACCGAAAAAATCATCCAAATTCAACAAAGATTGAAAACCGCCCAGAGTTGACAAAAGAGCTACGCGGACAGTAAAAGAAAAGATATAGAGTTTGAAATTGGAGAAATGGTCATACTTAAGGTTTCACCTTGGAAAGGCGTTGTTCGATTTGGTAAACGGGGGAAACTAAATCCAAGGTATATTGGACCATTCAAGATTATAGATCATGTCGGACCAGTAGCTTACCAACTGGAGCTACCTCAACAACTCGCGGTTGTACATAACACTTTCCACGTCTCAAATTTGAAGAAATGTTTTGCTAAAGAAGATCTCACTATTCCGTTGGACGAAATCCAAATCAATGAAAAACTTCAATTCATTGAAGAACCCGTCGAAATAATGGATCGTGAGGTTAAGAGACTTAAACAAAACAAGATACCGATTGTTAAGGTTCGATGGAATGCTCGTAGAGGACCCGAGTTCACCTGGGAGCGTGAAGATTAGATGAAGAAGAAATACCCGCATCTATTTCTAGAAGATTCGTCAACACTTTCAACAGCTTAAATTTTCGGGATGAAATTTATTTAACGGGTAGGTACTGTAGTGACCCGAACTTTTCCATGTTTATATATATTAAATGAAATTGATATTTACATGATTAAGTGTTTCCAACATGTTAAGCAATCAAACTTATTAAAACTTGATTAATTGGAATAGGTTTCATATAGACAAATGACCACCCAAGTTGATCGGTGATTCACGAACGTTAAAACTTGTAAAAACTATACGATGACATATATATGGTTATATATATAGTTAACATGATTTTATTATAAGTATGTATCTCATTAGGTATTTTAACAATGAGTTATATACATAAAAATGAGACTATTAAATTAAGAAACTCGAAAACGATATATATAACGATTATCGTTATAACGTCTTACTAGGTACATATGAATCATATTAAGATATTGATACACTTGGTTAATTATGTTAAATGATAAGGAATTATATCATTAAGTGTATTAACAATGAACTACATATGTAAAAATAAGACTACTAACTTAATGATTTTGAAACGAGACATATATGTAACGATTATCGTTGTAACGACATTTAATGTATATAGATCATATTAAGAGATATTCGTACATCATAATATCATGATAATATAATAATTTAAAATCTCATTTGATATTATAAACATTGGGTTAACAACATTTAACAAGATCGTTAACCTAAAGGTTTCAAAACAACATTTACATGTAACGACTAACGATGACTTAACGACTCAGTTAAAATGTATATACATGTAGTGTTTTAATATGTATTCATACACTTTTGAAAGACTTCAAGACACTTATCAAAATACTTCTACTTAACAAAAATGCTTACAATTACATCCTCGTTCAGTTTCATCAACAAATCTACTAGTATGCATAGCTTTTAGATGTATGTACTATTGGTATATACACTCCAATGATCAGCTCTTAGCAGCCCATGTGAGTCACCTAACACATGTGGGAACCATCATTTGGAAACTAGCATGAAATATCTCATAAAATTATAAAAATATGAGTAATCATTCATGACTTATTTACATGAAAACAAAATTACATATCCTTTATATCTAATCCATACACCAACGACCAAAAACACCTACAAACACTTTCATTCTTCAATTTTCTTCATCTAATTGATCTCTCTCAAGTTCTATCTTCAAGTTCTAAGTGTTCTTCATAAATTCCAAAAGTTCTAGTTTCATAAAATCAAGAATACTTCCAAGATTGCAAGTTTACTTCCAAGTTTTCTAAATCTATTCCAAGTAATCATCCAAGATCAAGAAATATTTGTTACTTACAGTAGGTTATCTTTCTAATACAAGGTAATAATCATATTCAAACTTTAATTCAATTTCTATAACTATAACAATCTTATTTCGAGTGGAAATCTTACCTGAAATTGTTTTCGTGTCATGATTCTGCTTTAAGAACTTTCAAGCCATCCAAGGATCCTTTGAAGCTAGATCCATTTTTCTCATTTTCAGTAGGTTTATCCAAGGAACTTGAGGTAGTAATGATGTTCATAACATCATTCGATTCATACATAAAAAGCTGTCTTATTCAACGTTATAAACTTGTAATCACTAGAACATAGTTTAGTTAATTCTAAACTTGTTCGCAAAATAAAATTAATCCTTCTAACTAGACTTGTAAAATCAACTAAAAACATGTTCTATATCTATATGATATGCTAACATAATGATTTAAAACCCGGAAACACGATATACACCATAAAACTGGATATACGCCGTCGTAGTAAAACCGGGGGCTGTTTTGGTTGGGATAATTAAAAGCTAAGAAGAACTTTTATTTAAAAGCTATACTTCTGAAAAAATGATTTTTCTTATGAACATGAAACTATATCCAAAAATCATGGTTAAACTCAAAGTGAAAGTATGTTTTTCAAAATGGTCATCAAGATGTCGTTCTTTCGACGGAAATGACTACCTCTTTCAAAAATGACTTGTAACTTGTATTTCTGACTATAAACTTATATATTTTCTATTTAGATTCATAAATTTAAGTTCAATACGAAACCGTGGCCACTGGAATCACTCAAAACGGATTAGAAACGAAGAAATGGCGAGTAAAACAAGATTGATAAAAACTACTCATTTTACCTACGTGAAAGTTAGTAATAAATCTATTCCAACCATAAACTAGTCAACTTATATTGTATATTATGTAATCTTGAGATACCATAGACACGTATACATTGTTTCGACCTATCATGTCGACCCATCTATATATATATATATATATATATATATATATATATATATATATATATATATATATATATTGCGGAACAACCATAGACACTCTATATGTGAATGTTGGAGTTAGCTATACAGGGTTGAGGTTGATTCCAAAATATATATATAGTTTGAGTTGTGATCAATACTGAGATACATATACACTGGGTCGTGGATTGATTCAAGATAATATTTATCGATTTATTTCTGTACATCTAACTGTGCACAACTAGTTGTAGGTTACTAACGAGGACAGCTGACTTAATAAACTTAAAATATCAAAATGTATTAAAAGTATTGTAAATATATTTTGAACATACTTTGATATATATGTATATATTGTTATAGGTTCGTGAATCAACCAGTGGCCAAGTCTTACTTCCCGACGAAGTAAAAATCTGTGAAAGTGAGTTATAGTCCCACTTTTAAAATCTAATATTTTTGGGATGAGAATACATGCAGGTTTTATAAATGATTTACAAAATAGACACAAGTACGTGAAACTACATTCTATGGTTGAATTGTCGAAATCGAATATGCCCCTTTTTATTAAGTCTGGTAATCTAAGAATTAGGGAACAAACACCCTAATTGACACGAATCCTAAAGATAGATCTATCGGGCCTAACAAACCCCATCCAAAGTACCGGATGCTTTAGTACTTCGAAATTTATATCATATCCGAAGGGTGTCCCGGAATGATGGAGATATTCTTATATATGCATCTTGTTAATGTCGGTTACCAGGTGTTCACCATATGAATGATTTTTATCTCTATGTATGGGATGTGTATTGAAATATGAAATCTTGTGGTCTATTGTTACGATTTGATATATATAGGTTAAACCTATAACTCATCAACATTTTTGTTGACGTTTAAAGCATGTTTATTCTCAAGTAAATACTAAGAGCTTCCGCTGTTGCATACTAAAATAAGGACAAGATTTGGAGTCCATGTTTGTATGATATTGTATAAAAACTGCATTCAAGAAACTGATTTCGATGTAACATATTTGTATTGTAAACCATTATGTAATGGTCGTGTGTAAACAGGATATTTTAGATTATCATTATTGGATAATCTACGTGAAGCGTTTTAAACCTTTATTTATGAAATAAAGGTTATGGTTTGTTTTAAAAATGAATGGAGTCTTTGAAAAAACGTCTCATATAGAGGTCAAAACCTCGCAACGAAATCAATTAATATGGAACGTCTTTAATCAATAAGAACGGGACATTTCAGCTAGGTCTTTTTCCTTCATTTGAAAATCGATCCTTGCAATATGGCGAATTGGGTCATCGGTAGTTTTTCGCAGATTCATGAGCTCGTATTTGGCATCAACTTCATCGTAGAAAGGAAATCGGGATCTTTTCTTTGACGGCCCAGTTTCTTCAAGACATTTCCTCTTATCTTTATTCCTCGGGGTTGGATAGTATTCAGGAGACCCATGTAACTTTAGAGTAGTATTTGGACTATAATTTGGTGAGGGAGGACCACCAAAGCCATAAGGTGGACTTTGGACTGGTCTTTCTGTGGAAGACCTTTCAGTATCTTTTTCAGCTGGCTTGAAAAGATTCATTTTGGTCATTTGATGATAATTAGACATCCTAACATTAGGAAGGATATTTTGATTAGAATCTTTAAGTCAAGTTTATTAAAGCATAATCGTTAACATTATGGGGCAATCCTAAGTGCTTTAATTCTAAGGCAGGAAATGTTATAGTTTCCTAGATTGCTAAGGCACCCTAGCTAACAAGTAAGGCACACATAAAAATGCAATCCTGGTTCTCTATAACAGCCTGGTCATGCTCTGATACCAATCTGTAACGTCCTCCCAATGGGGTCTGGAAGGAACGTCACTAATATCAAAACATACCAACATATTATAATAAACGAGAACAATACTAAATGATGAATTTAACTTTAATGAGTACGCAGTGGAAAATGAAATGTCGTTACAATGATAGGAATAACAATATCGTAAATGTTCACATGCAGAAGTAATAAATGTGATATCTCTTGATCCTATGTCCAAGTAGCATCACATAAGCGGTAAGTATAAGAGCTTGAATCAAACAGCACCTGAGACAAAACATGCTAAAGTGTTAACCAAAAAGGTTGAGTGAAGTTCATAGGTTTAACAAAAAGTTTGTCGTTGTTTTAGACCACAAGATTTAGTTTGTAAAGTTGATCTCCCGCAGGATCAAAAAGTTATGTCAATGCGTGATATTTAGACTAAACGTTCAAGTTTTGCCCCATGACAAGTTATGTATGTCCTTGTCGGTT
Source organism: Rutidosis leptorrhynchoides (assembly GCF_046630445.1). Taxonomy (NCBI): domain Eukaryota; kingdom Viridiplantae; phylum Streptophyta; class Magnoliopsida; order Asterales; family Asteraceae; genus Rutidosis; species Rutidosis leptorrhynchoides. The sequence continues at coordinate 178,999,288 of NC_092338.1, read as the reverse complement.
TAATTTCATTATTAAGTAATACAATGACTTGGTCAAATGTATCGGGGACGTTACTCCCGATAGGCCTACCCCCAATAATTAAGCATGCCGCAGCAATTAAAAATATCACTGTAGAGACTTAGTCGGACATAGCCGGGTATAGCATAGTTTAACAGTTTGGTACTTGTGTCTAAAGTGTAAAAAGTAAAAACAGCATGTGTCTCACCCCAAGTAAAAGTAAGTAAGTTTGCTAGCAATAAAGAGGGGCTATGAATTCACCTTAGTAAGTAGAGAGAGAGTTATTCCTCGGAATAAAGAGTTGAACGAGTGAGCAGGAAAGTCAACCTATTGACATTTAAGAGTAGTTAAGCGTTTTGCCCATGTTTAAGTTTAAGTATGTGTTTGTTTTACTAAGTTTCTATTCCTAGTAAGTTACTATTTTTATAAAGTTTTCATTTTTAGAAAGTTTTTATTTTACTAAGTTTCTATGACTAGAGAGTTTCTACTTTTATCAGTGTTTTTCATTTTAGGATACTTGCCGTATTAGATAAGCTTCCAATCACCCTTTTCCCTTCGAATGGCTAATTTGATCTAGGGGCTTGAGCCATAGGACCCTTTAAATCGGAAATCCAAACCCTCTGCCTAGAATCTCATAGAAACCATTCGTCAAGAAAGTTCGAAGATCTATACATCTCTAATACATATCCCAAAATGTTTTTATGTTACAATATAAGTAGTAGGTTATAGGTGCTAGTAATAGTAATAGCGTATACATGTTATTTATTTTATTTTTTAATTGCATATAATTTATAATATTATTTACATGTTTCGGTAAAAATAATAACCGAAGTAAAAAGTATAAAGTAAAAAGTAAAAAAATAAAAAGTAAGAAAAGAATACTTACTAGTAGTAATTCTTCAAAGAGAGAATAAGAGAAATTTTGGTGTGAGTTTGAATGAGAAATGGGGGGTATTTATACTTGAAAAAATTAGGTAAAAAGAATAAAATAATTAAAAGAAAAAGAAATATTTTAATTCTTAATGGGATTTTAAAATTAAAAAGTATTAAATGTTAGGTCATGGGATAATGCACAAAATAAAATAATAAAAGTAGTTTTTCCATTACAATTTTTAATTAAAAAGTAATTTATTTATTTATTTATTTATTTATTTATTTTTTTCATTTATTTTAAGGATTTTTTTATATAAATAAACAAATTGATTTAATGATTTTCCAAGAATATTTGTCAATAATATTTTTTTTTTATTTTTTTTATTTTTTTATTTAATTAATAAATACAAATTTTGCATCAAAATAATAAATAATTCGGTATTTTGTATTTTTAATAATAATTATGATTTTAATTATTAAACTATAGTTTTAGTAAGTTTGTAAATATTATTACATTTATATATAATTAGATTTATTATATAGTTAAATATATAATACATTAACTAAATAATAAAAGTGATACAAAGTTTATATACTTAGTTAAATTATGTCAAATTATATAAATTAATAATATATTATTTATTTAAGCGTACATTGTTGACTAAAAATTACTATTCGGTCAATATTTAATTGTATATAACAACTCTTAATACATGTAGTCAGACATATAACCCTAGGGTTAATTCAGTAAATTTAGAAGTTGAAAAGTGAGGGTTGTTACAAATATATATGATTTAGAATTTATTTAATAAACGCTCGTAGCACTCGTTTTTCATCTTGATAGTTATTAATCAAGTTAAAAAATGAACTTATATGATTTTAAAATAAACGGTGATTCGAAAATGAGTTCTATAAATTTTAGGCTTATAAAAAATGTATTTAGGATCTAGTTATTAAATTTTAGCACTTTTTATATTTTACCCAGATTCGAGAGGGACAATTGATGTAATTTTTATTTAATAAATTATTGATCAAATTTTATACCATAATGACCAAAATAAATAAATATAGTTAATCTAAAAATTTGAGATTTTTAGGAACACTTTTATGTATTAACTGTTTAGCAATGGACCACGATATGATACCCGTGTTAAGGTGTCGGCAGACTAATAGTAAATTAATCTGTGATAATTGAATATTGATTGTGGATTACTGTTGTGTATAATGCTATGTTTGTTAATTATCAAATCACAGATTTTATATATGCATAGAAATGCATTAGACATACTAACACAAAAACCATCACTTTGATTTTCTTCTACAACCATCAAGAACCGCCACCACCTCCATCCACCACCACTAACATCGCCGGACCCCCCTTCATCCACCACTAGACCACTGGTATCACCACCTTCAAACTAAACAGCCACCATCAGCTTAAATCCCATCATTAAAAATCAACACCCACAACCGCCATCCAACCCCTCACCTCCATCACTACCCCTGTAGCATCTTTTCTGTTTCATTTGACAGCCAACAACCACCTTCCTTACCTCTTCCGGCTACCCACTGTAATCCACAACAACCGCCACCATCTCAAACCCATTGAACCATCAGCACCCTTCAACCCTCCTCAACCACAACCACCTTCGTTATCATACTACTACTGTGTAAATTCCTGTTTATAAGTGAATATCACAAACCAACAATGAGCCACCACACTGTTCAAACCAAATACCCATCGACTACAGTTCATAAACATAACCTGCTGCTGTTTCTTTTTCTCTGCTACAGTGACGGGAGAGATGGTGAAAATGATGAACAGTGAAGTTGTTGATCGTGATTCTGTGATGATTTAATAGTAAACATGATGATGATAGCGTAAGATTATAAGAATGATGATGGATGTGTTAATAGTGATAATCGTTAAATGCTTATGATCACAGAAAGCAAATGATGATGAAACAAATCCATTTTTTCTCTCTCTTTTCGTGTTCCCTATAACAATGATGATGACAATGATCTTGATGATGTTTAGTTGATGCTCGATAGTATAATAATGATGATATGTGGATACCATGTTATGATGATAACCGTATGATATGATATGGTGTGGAAGATGATGGAAGTTGTTGAATGATGAGTGATGTTGATGAAATAATGAAACTGTAAACGATATTAGTGTTAATCCAGTACAATAATGAGTGAACATGATGATTTCGTTATGATTAAGATGATGATGAAAGACGTTATGTTTAAGTTGATGATGATAGAAGAAATAGGAACTAGATAAAGATGGGTTATATATTTTTATAATACGAGTATAAAATAGAAAAAGAAGCAGCAGAGTCATGGTCGAGGGTGTTTGTGGGTGAGCGATTGGTCACGGGTTCGAGCCCGGTCTGGGGCAATTCTTTTTTAGAAAAGCTTTTAAAGAGGGTATACACTTTTATTTTATTTCTATTATTATTATTATTATTATTATTATTATTATTATTATTATTATTATTATTATTATTATTATTATTATTATCATTTAATATTGTTGTTATTATTATTAGTATTAAAAATTATTATTATTGTTATTAGTATTAATACAAGTAGAAAATATAATTTATTATTATTATGATTATAATTACAAAAATGAATATTATTATTATTATTGTTAAGTTAGGTATTATTATTACAATCATACTACAATTTATTATTTTTATCATTAAATATTTGTATTATCATCATATTTACAATTGTTATTATTATTACTATCATTATTATTACTATAAGTATTATTATTAATATTACAATTATTATTATTAAAACGATTATCATATTTAATATCATTATTATTATTATTATTAACACTATTATTATAATTATTATTATTACAAATAAAAACTTTATATAAAAACATATTACAATCATACTAGTATTACTTATTACTATATTTTATCAATAAAATGTTATTAATTAAACTATATTAATATTTAATATTATAAGTATAAACTATATAAAGTATATGAATGAAATATACTAAATAAACCTTCTTGGGTGAATCACGGTGATTAAGAGATTGAAAATGAGTAGGTGAAGAGCGTTCTTGGGTGAGTCGCGGTGATTAAGAGATTGAAAATGAGTAGGTGAAGAGCGAGGAGAACGATGGGTATGGGGGAAAAACCAGGTATAGTATAACAATAAAAGTATATGATTAATAATAAAAATATATAAAAATTATTCGACTACGATTATATGTTTTAATATATATACAAATGATATAGGTTCTTGAATCCAAGGCCAACCATACACTTGTTCAATGCCGTCATATGTATTTTTACTACAAAATACAGTATAGTGAGTTTCATTTGCTCCCTTTTTAATTGCTTTTGCAATATATATTTTGGGACTGAGAATACATGCGCTGCTTTTATAACTGTTTTACGAAATAGACACAAGTACTTGAAACTACATTCTATGGTTGAATTATTATACCAGATATCACCCTTTTAGCTTGGTAGCCTAAGAATTAGGGAACAGACCCCCTAATTGACGCGAATCCTAAAGATAGATCTATTGGGCCTAACAAACCTCATCTAGGTTATGGATGCTTTAGTACTTCAACTTTATATACAGATGAGTGTACCTGTATATTTGGGGATATTCTAGATGCATTTGTTAATGTCGGTTACCAGGTGTTCACCATATGAATGAATTTTAATTCGCAGGTTATGCGTACTATTCTATTACACAGGTTATGTGTAATATAAAAATGAAATCTTGTGGTCTATTAAAATTATGGAAATGAATGATTATGATAAACCTATGAACTCACCAACCTTTTGGTTGACACTTTTAAGCATGTTTATTCTCAGGTACGAAAGAAATCCTCCGCTGTGCATTTGCTCAAATTAGCAATATTACTTGAAATCATTCATGGCATATTTCAAAAGACGTTGCATTCAAGTCACTGAGTTTAAGAAGACTGTTATACAAGATTAGTCATTCATATTAGGAGAATCATATAACATTTGTATCGAAAGGTTATATTTTGAAATGAGTTGTCTTTCAACGAATGCAATGTTTGTAAAACGTATCATATAGAGGTTAATACCTCGTAATGAAATCAATTGAGATGTATCATTTATAATCGGTATGAACGGGTCCTTTCATGGGGGATAGTCAGTTGACATGTCCTGAGATTATTCAGGAGACAACGGAGAAAGTCCTACAGATTCAGGAACGATTGAGAACGGCTCGAAGTAGTCAAAGGAGTTATACCGATAGTAGATGGAAGGATTTAGAATTCCAAGTTGGTGACAAAGTCATGCTTAAAGTAACACCTTGGAAGGGTGTTATACGATTCAGAAAATGAGGTAAATTGAGTCCTAGATATGTTGGACCGTTTAGGATAACTAAAAGAATTGGACCGATGGCTCACTGATTGAAACTGCCAAAAGCACTCAGTGGTATACAAGACACTTTCCACGTATCCAACCTGAAGAAGTGCTTAGCCGACGAGAATTCGATTATTCCTTTAGAGGAGCTACGTATCGACGACAAACTTCATTTCATTGAAGAACCTATCGAAGTCTTGGACTGGGAGGTCAAATAGTTAAAGCAAAGCAGAATCCCCATTGTTAAGGTTCGGTGGAACGCGAGAAGAGGACCACAGTTCACGTGGGAGCGTGAAGAGCAAATGAGACTGAAATACCCGCAACTATTTCCAGAAGGAACTACTTCAGCGGACGCTCACTAAAATTTCGGGACGAAATTTTCAATAACAGGTGGGTAATGTAACAACTCTGCTTTTTCCGTCACTTCTGTTAACTTTCTGTTAGTTTATTTAATGGCGATTACTTAACGCTTCTGTGTTTATGTGTAATAAATACATACTTGATCCTTGGAGGGTTACGATAATTAATATGGGTGAGTATTAATTTGAAAATATATTTCGGATAAAGAAACACGATAAAAATGATACGGTTTTGATAACTGCTTTTTGAGCAACGAAATGCTCGAATTTATTTTAATACTTATTTTAATAATTATTAAATTTTTAAAAAATATTTAATTTATTGGGTTTTAATAAATTAAATGTTTGGTTGCGTTTTAACTATCGGTTTAGCGTTCCGGGCCCTCGGTACGTCTAAACGACACTTGAAACTAGCCACGATAACACGTTTTTGTAAAACGAGAGCCCGGGATATCCCCATTGGGCCCAATCGGCCAACCTACCCTACTCCACTGTAGTGACCCGAACTTTTCCATGTTTATATATATTAATTGAGATTGATATTTACATGATTAAATGTTTCCAACATGTTAAGCAATCAAACTTGTTAAGACTTGATTAATTGAAATATGTTTCATATAGACAATTGACCACCCAAGTTGACCGGTGATTCACGAACGTTAAAACTTGTAAAAATACTATATGATGACATATATATGGTTATATATATATTTAACATGATATTATGATAAGTAAACATATCATTAATTATATTAACAATGAACTACATATGTAAAAACAAGACTACTAACTTAATGATTTTGAAACGAGACATATATGTAACGTTTATCGTTGTAACGACATTTAATGTATATATATCATATTAAGAGATATTCGTACATCATAATATCATGATAATATAATAATTTAAAATCTCTTTTGATAATATAAACATTGGGTTAACAACATTTAACAAGATCGTTAACCTAAAGGTTTCAAAACAACACTTACATGTAACGACTAACGATGACTTAACGACTCAGTTAAAATGTATATACATGTAGTGTTTTAATATGTATTTATACACTTTTGAAAGACTTCAATACACTTATCAAAATACTTCTACTTAACAAAAATGCTTACAATTACATTCTCGTTCAGTTTCATCAACAATTCTACTCGTATGCACCCGTATTCGTACTCGTACAATACACAGCTTTTAGATGTATGTACTATTGGTATATACACTCCAATGATCAGCTCTTAGCAGCCCATGTGAGTCACCTAACACATGTGGGAACCATCATTTGGCAACTAGCATGAAATATCTCATAAGATTACAAAAATATGAGTAATCATTCATGACTTATTTACATGAAAACAAAATTACATATCCTTTATATCTAATCCATACACCAACGACCAAAAACACCTACAAACACTTTCATTCTTCAATTTTCTTCATCTAATTGAACTCTCTCAAGTTCTATCTTCAAGTTCTAAGTGTTCTTCATAAATTCCAAAAGTTCTAGTTTCATAAAATCAAGAATACTTTCAAGTTTGCTAGCTCACTTCCAATCTTGTAAGGTGATCATCCAACCTCAAGAAATCTTTGTTTCTTACAGTAGGTTATCATTCTAATACAAGGTAATAATCATATTCAAACTTTGGTTCAATTTCTATAACTATAACAATCTTATTTCAAGTGATGATCTTACTTGAACTTGTTTTCGTGTCATGATTTTGCTTCAAGAACTTTGAGCCATCCAAGGATCCATTGAAGCTAGATCCATTTTTCTCTTTTCCAGTAGGTTCATCCAAGGAACTTAAGGTAGTAATGATGTTCATAACATCATTCGATTCATACATATAAAGCTATCTTATTCGAAGGTTTAAACTTGTAATCACTAGAACATAGTTTAGTTAATTCTAAACTTGTTCGCAAACAAAAGTTAATCCTTCTAACTTGACTTTTATAATCAACTAAACACATATTCTATATCTATATGATATGCTAACTTAATGATTTAAAACCTGGAAACACGAAAAACACCGTAAAACCGGATTTACGCCGTCGTAGTAACACCGCGGGCTGTTTTGGGTTAGTTAATTAAAAACTATGATAAACTTTGATTTAAAAGTTGTTATTCTGAGAAAATGATTTTTATTATGAACATGAAACTATATCCAAAAATTATGGTTAAACTCAAAGTGGAAGTATGTTTTCTAAAATGGTCATCTAGACGTCGTTCTTTCGACTGAAATGACTACCTTTACAAAAACGACTTGTAACTTATTTTTCCGACTAGAAACCTATACTTTTTTTGTTTAGATTCATAAAATAGAGTTCAATATGAAACCATAGCAATTTGATTCACTCAAAACGGATTTAAAATGAAGAAGTTATGGGTAAAACAAGATTGGATAATTTTTCTCATTTTAGCTACGTGAAAATTGGTAACAAATCTATTCCAACCATAACTTAATCAACTTGTATTATATATTATGTAATCTTGGGATACCATAGACACGTATACAATGTTTCGACCTATCATGTCGACACATCTATATATATTTCGGAACAACCATAGACACTCTATATGTGAATGTTGGAGTTAGCTATACAGGGTTGAGGTTGATTCCAAAATATATATAGTTTGAGTTGTGATCAATACTGAGATACGTATACACTGGGTCGTGGATTGATTCAAGATAATATTTATCGATTTATTTCTGTACATCTAACTGTGGACAACTAGTTGTAGGTTACTAACGAGGACAGCTGACTTAATAAACTTAAAACATCAAAATATATTAAAAGTGTTGTAAATATATTTTGAACATACTTTGATATATATGTATATATTGTTATAGGTTCGTGAATCAACCAGTGGCCAAGTCTTACTTCCCGACGAAGTAAAAATCTGTGAAAGTGAGTTATAGTCCCACTTTTAAAATCTAATATTTTTGGGATGAGAATACATGCAGGTTTTATAAATGATTTACAAAATAGACACAAGTACGTGAAACTACATTCTATGGTTGAATTATCGAAATCGAATATGCCCCTTTATATTAAGTCTGGTAATCTAAGAATTAGGGAACAGACACCCTAATTGACGCGAATCCTAAAGATAGATCTATTGGGCCTAACAAACCCCATCCAAAGTACCGGATGCTTTAGTACTTCGAAATTTATATCATATCCGAAGGGTGTCCCGGAATGATGGGGATATTCTTATATATGCATCTTGTTATTGTCGGTTACCAGGTGTTCACCATATGAATGATTTTTATCTCTATGTATGGGATGTGTATTGAAATATGAAATCTTGTGGTCTATTGTTACGATTTGATATATATAGGTTAAACCTATAACTCACCAACATTTTTGTTGACGTTTAAAGCATGTTTATTCTCAGGTGAATATTAAGAGCTTCCGCTGTTGCATACTAAAATAAGGACAAGATTTGGAGTCCATGTTTGTATGATATTGTGTAAAAACTGCATTTAAGAAACTGATTTCGATGTAACATATTTGTATTGTAAACCATTATGTAATGGTCGTGTGTAAACAGGATATTTTAGATTATCATTATTTGATAATCTACGTAAAGCTTTTTAAACCTTTATTTATGAAATAAAGGTTATGGTTTGTTTTAAAAATGAATGCAGTCTTTGAAAAACGTCTCATATAGAGGTCAAAACCTCGCAACGAAATCAATTAATATGGAACGTTTTTAATCAATAAGAACGGGACATTTCAGTTGGTATCAGAGCGTTGGTCTTAGAGAACCAGAAAATTTGCATTAGTGTGTCTTATCGAGTTTGTTAGGATGCATTAGTGAGTCTGGACTTCGACCGTGTTTTCTTTAAAAATGATTGCTTAACATTTTTGTTGGAAACTATATATTTTTAACATATGAATATTATGTGATATATTAATCTCTTAACGTGTTTGATATTATGTGATAGATGTCTACCTCTAGAACAAGTCCCATTGACTCACCTAATAATAATGAAGAGTCAAATGTAAATTGGAATGATTTGTGGACTGATTCACAAGTTCCCGAAGAGGAACCGGAAGAAGAGTCGGAACCGGAAGAAGAATCAGAACCGGAAGAAGAATCGGAACCGGATGAAGAAATAGAACCGGTGGGGGAAATAATAAAACGGTTAAGTAAAAGAAAATCCTCAACCAACCGACCAAAGTTAATTATGGTCAATGGTGTTTCCGTCAAGGAAGCAAAATATTGGGAGGATTACCAATTCTCCGATGAATCGGATTCCGACGAGAATTCCGATGATGTTATAGAAATTACCCCAACTGAATTTAAAAAGGCAAAAGAAAATAATAAGGGAAAGGGCATAAAAATAGAGAAATCTAATTCCAACCCCGATGAACTTTATATGTATCGTCAACCCCCGAAGTCCTTAAGTTGTAACAATGACCCGGGAACCTCTAAACCACCAGGTTTTTCTAAACCAATGTGGACAACGACGGCTCGTATTAGGGGAACATCATATATCCCTAGAAACTTGGCAAAACGAACCAAAACCGAAGAAGAAGAAACGAGCGAGTCGGAATAAGATAGTTGTATTCGTGTGGTGTAATATATGGAATATAGTGTTCTTATGCTTTATGATATATGTAAAAATTGCTTGTATTAATAAGTATTTTTTTATGAATCTAACTCTTGTCTATTTTACAGTTTAAAAACACAAAATGGATAGACAACCCAATATTTTAAGAGACCTACCCGGAGACATGATTGATGAAATCTTGTCTAGAGTCGGCCAGAATTCTTCGGCACAACTATTTAAGGCGAGATCAGTTTGTAAGACATTCGAAGAACGTTCCAAGAATGTCTTGGTTTATAAGAGACTTTCGTTTGAAAGATGGGGGATATCACATTGGGAAACCCATAAGTTACGATGTGTTTACTTTGACGCATATATTGCGGGGAACCCAAATGCTATTTTACGCAACGGGTTAAGAAATTATTTTGACTCAATATATCCGAATATTGGACTTCGTGATTTAGAAAAAGCGGCTAACATGCAACATAAAGAAGCATGTTATGCTTACGGATTAGTAATGTTCGCTTCTCACCAAAGTGAGAACAAGAACATCGGGCTACAACTATTAAACAAAACGTTTCCACAAGTGACGGAGTCGGTAATTGGGGTAAGAAATGAGGTTTTTAGATTATTACGGGACTGTTGGACATTACGTAACCCTCGTCCCTTTGATGACGTTACAACACGCTGTCTTATCAACTGCCATAACGGTTATGTTGCACAAGACCAAGGATGGGAAGTAGTCCTAGTAAAACCAGAATGCATGACTTGTTCCTGGACGTATGAATTACGTGTCTTTATTGCCTTTGCTGAACGACTTGTGTACTAGCTAGAATTATCTTCACAACTATCTTGTATCAAAGTTATTGTGTGCTATATTTCATGCTTTATGTAAAATAAGCGGTATTGTAAGTTTGTAAAATATTGTATAAAAGTTTGAACGCGAAATATTATTATAATCAGTTTTTCATATAGAATTGTAGTAGTTGAATTGTATATTAGCTACTAAGTATGAACTTAACGGGTAGGTACTACCCGAATTTAAACTTATAAAACGCTAATATGAAGAAAAAGCTTTTATAAATGAGTTCATATTATGCTACGAAATACTATTAGCTACTCTTAATATTCTGTATGATTAACTTGTTCCATTTGACTATTTTGAAGGAAATGGCACCGACTACTCGACACACAGTGAATATGAATGAAGAGGAATTCCGTACTTTTCTAGCTTCAAACATAGCCGCAGTACAGGCTGCGCTACATACCAACAATAACCTTAGATCTAGCAGTACAGGAAATCGTGTAGGATGCACCTACAAAGAATTCACTGCCTGCAAACCTTTGGAATTTGATGGAACCGAAGGACCGATCGGATTGAAACGGTGGACCGAGAAGGTCGAATCGGTGTTTGCCATAAGTAAGTGTACTGAAGAGGACAAAGTAAAGTACGCTACGCATACCTTCACAGGTTCTGCGTTAACATGGTGGAATACCTATCTAGAGCAAGTGGGACAAGACGATGCGTACGCACTACCGTGGTCAGCATTCAAGCACTTGATGAACGAGAAGTACCGTCCCAGAACCGAGGTCAATAAGCTCAAGACAGAACTTAGAGGGTTACGAACCCAAGGATTTGATATTACCACGTACGAAAGACGATTCACAGAATTGTGCCTATTGTGTCCGGGAGCATTCGAAGATGAGGAAGAGAAGATCGACGCGTTTGTGAAAGGATTACCGGAAAGAATCCAAGAAGATATAAGTTCACACGAGCCCGCCTCCATACAACAGGCATGTAGAATGGCTCACAAACTAGTGAACCAGATTGAAGAAAGAATTAAAGAACAGACTGCTGAAGAGGCCAATGTGAAGCAAGTCAAAAGAAAGTGGGAGGAAAACGGTGATAAGAATCACCAATACAACAACAACAGCAATTACAACAATAATCGCAACAATTATCCCAACAATCGCAACATCAATCGCAACTACAACAAACGGCCCAACAACAACAACAACAACAACAACAACAACAGCAACTACAACAATCATCCCAACAACAATAATAACCGCAACAACAACAACAATCAGAAGCAACTATGCCAAAGGTGTGAAAAGAATCACTCGGGGTTCTGCACCAAATTTTGCAACAAGTGTAAAAGAAATGGTCATAGCGCGGCGAAGTGTGAGGTCTACGGACCAGGGGTTAATAGAACGAAAGGAACAAATAGTGTCGGAACGAGTAATGGCGGAGCAAGTAGTGTCGGAGCAAGTTATGCCAATGTAGTTTGTTATAAATGTGGAAAACCAGGCCACATTATTAGAAATTGCCCGAACCAGGAGAACACGAATGGACAAGGCCGTGGAAGAGTTTTCAATATTAATGCGGTAGAGGCACAGGAAGACCCGGAGCTTGTTACGGGTACGTTTCTTATTGACAATAAATCTGCTTACGTTTTATTTGATTCGGGTGCGGATAGAAGCTATATGAGTAGAGATTTTTGTGCTAAATTAAGTTGTCCATTGACACCTTTGGATAGTAAAGTTTTACTCGAATTAGCAAATGGTAAATTAATTTCAGCAGATAATATATGTCGGAATCGAGAAATTAAACTGGTTAGCGAAACATTTAAGATTGATTTGATACCAGTAGAGTTAGGGAGTTTTGATGTGATAATCGGTATGGACTGGTTGAAAGAAGTGAAAGCAGAGATCGTTTGTTACAAAAATGCAATTCGCATTATACGAGAAAAAGGAAAACCCTTAATGGTGTACGGAGAAAAGGGCAACACGAAGCTACATCTTATTAGTAATTTGAAGGCACAAAAACTAATAAGAAAAGGTTGCTATGCTGTTCTAGCACACGTCGAGAAAGTACAAACTGAAGAAAAGAGCATCAATGATGTTCCCATTGCAAAAGAATTTCCCGATGTATTTCCGAAAGAATTACCGGGATTACCCCCACATCGATCCGTTGAATTTCAAATAGATCTTGTACCAGGAGCTGCACCAATAGCTCGTGCTCCTTACAGACTCGCACCCAGCGAGATGAAAGAACTGCAAAGCCAATTACAAGAACTTTTAGAGCGTGGTTTCATTCGACCAAGCACATCACCGTGGGGAGCTCCTGTTTTGTTTGTCAAGAAGAAAGATGGTACATTCAGGTTGTGTATCGACTACCGAGAGTTGAACAAACTTACCATCAAGAACCGCTACCCACTACCGAGAATCGACGACTTATTTGATCAACTACAAGGCTCGTCTGTTTATTCAAAGATTGACTTACGTTCCGGGTATCATCAAATGCGGGTGAAAGAAGATGATATTCCAAAGACTGCTTTCAGAACACGTTACGGTCATTACGAGTTTATGGTCATGCCGTTTGGTTTAACTAATGCACCAGCTGTGTTCATGGACCTTATGAACCGAGTGTGTGGACCATACCTTGACAAGTTTGTCATTGTTTTCATTGATGACATACTTATTTACTCAAAGAATGACCAAGAACACGGTGAACATTTGAGAAAGGTGTTAGAAGTATTGAGAAAGGAAGAATTGTACGCTAAGTTTTCAAAGTGTGCATTTTGGTTGGAAGAAGTTCAATTCCTCGGTCACATAGTGAACAAAGAAGGTATTAAGGTGGATCCGGCAAAGATAGAAACTGTTGAAAAGTGGGAAACCCCGAAAACTCCGAAACACATACGCCAGTTTTTAGGACTAGCTGGTTACTACAGAAGGTTCATCCAAGACTTTTCCAGAATAGCAAAACCCTTGACTGCATTAACGCATAAAGGGAAGAAATTTGAATGGAATGATGAACAAGAGAAAGCGTTTCAGTTATTGAAGAAAAAGCTAACTACGGCACCTATATTGTCATTGCCTGAAGGGAATGATGATTTTGTGATTTATTGTGATGCATCAAAGCAAGGTCTCGGTTGTGTATTAATGCAACGAACGAAGGTGATTGCTTATGCGTCTAGACAATTGAAGATTCACGAACAAAATTATACGACGCATGATTTGGAATTAGGCGCGGTTGTTTTTGCATTAAAGACTTGGAGGCACTACTTATATGGGGTCAAAAGTATTATATATACCGACCACAAAAGTCTTCAACACATATTTAATCAGAAACAACTGAATATGAGGCAGCGTAGGTGGATTGAATTATTGAATGATTACGACTTTGAGATTCGTTACCACCCGGGGAAGGCAAATGTGGTAGCCGATGCCTTGAGCAGGAAGGACAGAGAACCCATTCGAGTAAAATCTATGAATATAATGATTCATAATAACCTTACTACTCAAATAAAGGAGGCGCAACAAGGAGTTTTAAAAGAGGGAAATTTAAAGGATGAAATACCCAAAGGATCGGAGAAGCATCTTAATATTCGGGAAGACGGAACCCGGTATAGGGCTGAAAGGATTTGGGTACCAAAATTTGGAGATATGAGAGAAATGGTACTTAGAGAAGCTCATAAAACCAGATACTCAATACATCCTGGAACGGGGAAGATGTACAAGGATCTCAAGAAACATTTTTGGTGGCCGGGTATGAAAGCCGATGTTGCTAAATACGTAGGAGAATGTTTGACGTGTTCTAAGGTCAAAGCTGAGCATCAGAAACCATCAGGTCTACTTCAACAACCCGAAATCCCGGAATGGAAATGGGAAAACATTACCATGGATTTCATCACTAAATTGCCAAGGACTGCAAGTGGTTTTGATACTATTTGGGTAATAGTTGATCGTCTCACCAAATCAGCACACTTCCTACCAATAAGAGAAGATGACAAGATGGAGAAGTTAGCACGACTGTATTTGAAGGAAGTCGTCTCCAGACATGGAATACCAATCTCTATTATCTCTGATAGGGATGGCAGATTTATTTCAAGATTCTGGCAGACATTACAGCAACCATTAGGAACTCGTCTAGACATGAGTACTGCCTATCATCCACAAACTGATGGGCAGAGCGAAAGGACGATACAAACGCTTGAAGACATGCTACGAGCATGTGTTATTGATTTCGGAAACAGTTGGGATCGACATCTACCGTTAGCAGAATTTTCCTACAACAACAGCTACCATTCAAGCATTGAGATGGCGCCGTTTGAAGCACTTTATGGTAGAAAGTGCAGGTCTCCGATTTGTTGGAGTGAAGTGGGGGATAGACAGATTACGGGTCCGGAGATTATACAAGAAACTACCGAGAAGATCATCCAAATTCAACAACGGTTGAAAACCGCCCAAAGTCGACAAAAGAGCTACGCTGACATTAAAAGAAAAGATATAGAATTTAAAATTGGAGAGATGGTCATGCTTAAAGTTGCACCTTGGAAAGGCGTTGTTCGATTTGGTAAACGAGGGAAATTAAATCCAAGGTATATTGGACCATTCAAGATTATTGATCGTATCGGACCAGTAGCTTACCGACTAGAGTTACCTCAACAACTCGCGGCTGTACATAACACTTTCCACGTCTCGAATTTAAAGAAATGTTTTGCTAAAGAAGATCTCACTATTCCGTTAGATGAAATCCAAATCAACGAAAAACTTCAATTCATCGAAGAACCCGTCGAAATAATGGATCGTGAGGTTAAAAGACTTAAGCAAAACAAGATACCAATTGTTAAGGTTCGATGGAATGCTCGTAGAGGACCCGAGTTCACCTGGGAGCGTGAAGATCAGATGAAGAAGAAATACCCGCATCTATTTCCAAAAGATTCGTCAACACCTTCAACAGCTTAAAATTTCGGGACGAAATTTATTTAACGGGTAGGTACTGTAGTGACCCGAACTTTTCCATGTTTATATATATTAATTGAGATTGATATTTACATGATTAAATGTTTCCAACATGTTAAGCAATCAAACTTGTTAAGACTTGATTAATTGAAATATGTTTCATATAGACAATTGACCACCCAAGTTGACCGGTGATTCACGAACGTTAAAACTTGTAAAAATACTATATGATGACATATATATGGTTATATATATATTTAACATGATATTATGATAAGTAAACATATCATTAATTATATTAACAATGAACTACATATGTAAAAACAAGACTACTAACTTAATGATTTTGAAACGAGACATATATGTAACGTTTATCGTTGTAACGACATTTAATGTATATATATCATATTAAGAGATATTCGTACATCATAATATCATGATAATATAATAATTTAAAATCTCTTTTGATAATATAAACATTGGGTTAACAACATTTAACAAGATCGTTAACCTAAAGGTTTCAAAACAACACTTACATGTAACGACTAACGATGACTTAACGACTCAGTTAAAATGTATATACATGTAGTGTTTTAATATGTATTTATACACTTTTGAAAGACTTCAATACACTTATCAAAATACTTCTACTTAACAAAAATGCTTACAATTACATTCTCGTTCAGTTTCATCAACAATTCTACTCGTATGCACCCGTATTCGTACTCGTACAATACACAGCTTTTAGATGTATGTACTATTGGTATATACACTCCAATGATCAGCTCTTAGCAGCCCATGTGAGTCACCTAACACATGTGGGAACCATCATTTGGCAACTAGCATGAAATATCTCATAAGATTACAAAAATATGAGTAATCATTCATGACTTATTT
The DNA here is from genome assembly GCF_046630445.1 of Rutidosis leptorrhynchoides. NCBI lineage: Eukaryota > Viridiplantae > Streptophyta > Magnoliopsida > Asterales > Asteraceae > Rutidosis > Rutidosis leptorrhynchoides. Next base: position 178,982,466 of record NC_092338.1, on the reverse strand, counting down.
ACATGAAAACAAAATTACATATCCTTTATATCTAATCCATACACCAACGACCAAAAACACCTACAAACACTTTCATTCTTCAATTTTCTTCATCTAATTGAACTCTCTCAAGTTCTATCTTCAAGTTCTAAGTGTTCTTCATAAATTCCAAAAGTTCTAGTTTCATAAAATCAAGAATACTTTCAAGTTTGCTAGCTCACTTCCAATCTTGTAAGGTGATCATCCAACCTCAAGAAATCTTTGTTTCTTACAGTAGGTTATCATTCTAATACAAGGTAATAATCATATTCAAACTTTGGTTCAATTTCTATAACTATAACAATCTTATTTCAAGTGATGATCTTACTTGAACTTGTTTTCGTGTCATGATTTTGCTTCAAGAACTTTGAGCCATCCAAGGATCCATTGAAGCTAGATCCATTTTTCTCTTTTCCAGTAGGTTCATCCAAGGAACTTAAGGTAGTAATGATGTTCATAACATCATTCGATTCATACATATAAAGCTATCTTATTCGAAGGTTTAAACTTGTAATCACTAGAACATAGTTTAGTTAATTCTAAACTTGTTCGCAAACAAAAGTTAATCCTTCTAACTTGACTTTTATAATCAACTAAACACATATTCTATATCTATATGATATGCTAACTTAATGATTTAAAACCTGGAAACACGAAAAACACCGTAAAACCGGATTTACGCCGTCGTAGTAACACCGCGGGCTGTTTTGGGTTAGTTAATTAAAAACTATGATAAACTTTGATTTAAAAGTTGTTATTCTGAGAAAATGATTTTTATTATGAACATGAAACTATATCCAAAAATTATGGTTAAACTCAAAGTGGAAGTATGTTTTCTAAAATGGTCATCTAGACGTCGTTCTTTCGACTGAAATGACTACCTTTACAAAAACGACTTGTAACTTATTTTTCCGACTAGAAACCTATACTTTTTTTGTTTAGATTCATAAAATAGAGTTCAATATGAAACCATAGCAATTTGATTCACTCAAAACGGATTTAAAATGAAGAAGTTATGGGTAAAACAAGATTGGATAATTTTTCTCATTTTAGCTACGTGAAAATTGGTAACAAATCTATTCCAACCATAACTTAATCAACTTGTATTATATATTATGTAATCTTGGGATACCATAGACACGTATACAATGTTTCGACCTATCATGTCGACACATCTATATATATTTCGGAACAACCATAGACACTCTATATGTGAATGTTGGAGTTAGCTATACAGGGTTGAGGTTGATTCCAAAATATATATAGTTTGAGTTGTGATCAATACTGAGATACGTATACACTGGGTCGTGGATTGATTCAAGATAATATTTATCGATTTATTTCTGTACATCTAACTGTGGACAACTAGTTGTAGGTTACTAACGAGGACAGCTGACTTAATAAACTTAAAACATCAAAATATATTAAAAGTGTTGTAAATATATTTTGAACATACTTTGATATATATGTATATATTGTTATAGGTTCGTGAATCAACCAGTGGCCAAGTCTTACTTCCCGACGAAGTAAAAATCTGTGAAAGTGAGTTATAGTCCCACTTTTAAAATCTAATATTTTTGGGATGAGAATACATGCAGGTTTTATAAATGATTTACAAAATAGACACAAGTACGTGAAACTACATTCTATGGTTGAATTATCGAAATCGAATATGCCCCTTTATATTAAGTCTGGTAATCTAAGAATTAGGGAACAGACACCCTAATTGACGCGAATCCTAAAGATAGATCTATTGGGCCTAACAAACCCCATCCAAAGTACCGGATGCTTTAGTACTTCGAAATTTATATCATATCCGAAGGGTGTCCCGGAATGATGGGGATATTCTTATATATGCATCTTGTTATTGTCGGTTACCAGGTGTTCACCATATGAATGATTTTTATCTCTATGTATGGGATGTGTATTGAAATATGAAATCTTGTGGTCTATTGTTACGATTTGATATATATAGGTTAAACCTATAACTCACCAACATTTTTGTTGACGTTTAAAGCATGTTTATTCTCAGGTGAATATTAAGAGCTTCCGCTGTTGCATACTAAAATAAGGACAAGATTTGGAGTCCATGTTTGTATGATATTGTGTAAAAACTGCATTTAAGAAACTGATTTCGATGTAACATATTTGTATTGTAAACCATTATGTAATGGTCGTGTGTAAACAGGATATTTTAGATTATCATTATTTGATAATCTACGTAAAGCTTTTTAAACCTTTATTTATGAAATAAAGGTTATGGTTTGTTTTAAAAATGAATGCAGTCTTTGAAAAACGTCTCATATAGAGGTCAAAACCTCGCAACGAAATCAATTAATATGGAACGTTTTTAATCAATAAGAACGGGACATTTCATCCACCCCTTTAATTTTAGTCTTGGGCTTACTAGTTACTAGTGTGATGTTTAATTAGGCCCTAACTATATAATACTAACCTAGCCCTAATCTAACACTTAAACCCTTACTCAAAAAAAAAAAATAGCATGCGAATCTTATGCTCTCCCTCCCAACCGTCGCCTACCATCAATATCATCATACCTTCAATTTCGATTTTTAGCTTAAACCTCGAACATGAATCTTGCAATTCACAAGCTACACATTGATATAAGCAATTGCATGATCAAAGGTATAATTGCATAAACCCTAATTTTTAAAATCAGATTTTTATTGATGTTTCATGGTTTAGGTTGTCTATTGCTCAAGTCTTGATGTATGATTAATGTTAGATGCGTTAATTTGTCCGTTTTGATTGTTTGACACGAAAACCGAAATCTATTATTGTGTGTACAGAAATTTGAATTTTTCAATTGCATGATATTATGTGATATTTAGAATCCTTATGAAAAACTATTGATTTTAGGCTTTGGATTCGCTTGATTTCGTTTCCGGATGATCAAGTTATGTCCATTTGAAATTAACGTTGTGTTTTTGTTGCTTGATCAAAAATCTGGAATTGATAGACCACGAATGTAGTGACCCGAATTTTTCCATGTTTATATATATTAATTGAGATTGATATTTACATGATTAAATATTTCCAACATGTTAAGCAATCAAACTTGTTAAGACTTGATTAATTGAGATATGTTTCATATAGACAATTGACCACCCAAGTTGACCGGTGATTCACGAACGTTAAAACTTGTAAAAACTATATGATGACATATATATGGATATATATATATATATATATATATATATATATATATATATATATATATATATATATATATATATATATATATATATATATATATATATATATATATATATATATATATATATATATATAGTTAAAATGATACTATGATAAGTAAACATATCATTAAGTATATTAACAATGAACTACATATGTAAAAACAAGACTACTAACTTAATGATTTTTAAACGAGACATATATGTAACGATTATCGTTGTAAAGACATTTAATGTATATATATCATATTAAGAGATATTCATACATGATAATATCATGATAATATAATAATTTAAAATCTCATTTGATATTATAAACATTGGGTTAACAACATTTAACAAGATCGTTAACCTAAAGGTTTCAAAACAACACTTACATGTAACGACTAACGATGACTTAACGACTCAGTTAAAATGTATATACATGTAGTGTTTTAATATGTATTTATACACTTTTGAAAGACTTCAATACACTTATAAAAATACTTCTACTTAGCAAAAATGCTTACAATTACATCCTCGTTCAGTTTCATCAACAATTCTACTCGTATGCACCCGTATTCGTACTCGTACAATACACAGCTTTTAGATGTATGTACTATTGGTATATACACTCCAATGATCAGCTCTTAGCAGCCCATGTAAGTCACCTAACACATGTGGGAACCATCATTTGGCAACTAGCATGAAATATCTCATAAAATTACAAAAATATGAGTAATCATTCATGACTTATTTACATGAAAACAAAATTACATATCCTTTATATCTAATCCATACACCAACGACCAAAAACACCTACAAACACTTTCATTCTTCAATTTTCTTCATCTAATTGATCTCTCTCAAGTTCTATCTTCAAGTTCTAAGTGTTCTTCATATATTCTACAAGTTCTAGTTACATAAAATCAAGAATACTTTCAAGTTTGCTAGCTCACTTCCAATCTTGTAAGGTGATCATCCAACCTCAAGAAATCTTTGTTTCTTACAGTAGGTTATCATTCTAATACAAGGTAATAATCATATTCAAACTTTGGTTCAATTTCTATAACTATAACAATCTTATTTCAAGTGATGATCTTACTTGAACTTGTTTTCGTGTCATGATTCTGCTTCAAGAACTTCGAGCCATCCAAGGATCCGTTGAAGCTAGATCCATTTTTCTATTTTCCAGTAGGTTTATCCAAGGAACTTAAGGTAGTAATGATGTTCATAACATCATTCGATTCATACATATAAAGCTATCTTATTCGAAGGTTTAAACTTGTAATCACTAGAACATAGTTTAGTTAATTCTAAACTTGTTCGCAAACAAAAGTTAATCCTTCTAACTTGACTTTTAAAATTAACTAAACACATGTTCTATATCTATATGATATGCTTAATGATTTAAAACCTGGAAACACGAAAAACACCGTAAAACCGAATTTACGCCGTCGTAGTAACACCGCGGGCTGTTTTGGGTTAGTTAATTAAAAACTATGATAAACTTTGATTTAAAAGTTGTTATTCTGAGAAAATGATTTTTATTATGAACATGAAACTATATCCAAAAATTAAGGTTAAACTCAAAGTGGAAGTATGTTTTCTAAAATGGTCATCTAGACGTCGTTCTTTCGACTGAAATGACTACCTTTTACAAAAACGCCTTGTAACTTATTTTTCCGACTATAAACCTATAATTTTTCTGTTTAGATTCAGAAAATAGAGTTCAATATGAAACCATAGCAATTTGATTCACTCAAAACGGATTTAAAATGAAGAAGTTATGGGTAAAACAAGATTGGATAATTTTTCTCATTTTAGCTACGTGAAAATTGGTAACAAATCTATTCCAACCATAACTTAATCAACTTGTATTGTATATTATGTAATCTTGAGATACCATAGACACGTATACAATGTTTCGACCTATCATGTCGACACATCTATATATATTTCAGAACAACCATAGACACTCTATATGTGAATGTTGGAGTTAGCTATACAGAGTTGAGGTTGATTCCAAAATATATATAGTTTGAGTTGTGATCAATACTGAGATACGTATACACTGGGTCGTGGATTGATTCAAGATAATATTTATCGATTTATTTCTGTACATCTAACTGTGCACAACTAGTTGTAGGTTACTAACGAGGACAGCTGACTTAATAAACTTAAAACATCAAAATATATTAAAAGTGTTGTAAATATATTTTGAACAAACTTTGATATATATGTATATATTGTTATAGGTTCGTGAATCAACCAGTGGTCAAGTCTTACTTCCCGACGAAGTAAAAATCTGTGAAAGTGAGTTATAGTCCCACTTTTAAAATCTAATATTTTTGGGATGAGAATACATGCAGGTTTTATAAATGATTTACAAAATAGACACAAGTACGTGAAACTACATTCTATGGTTGAATTATCGAAATCGAATATGCCCCTTTTTATTAAGTCTGGTAATCTAAGAATTAGGGAACAGACACCCTAATTGACGCGAATCCTAAAGATAGATCTATTGGGCCTAACAAACCCCATCCAAAGTACCGGATGCTTTAGTACTTCGAAATTTATATCATATCCGAAAGGTGTCCCGGAATGATGGGGATATTCTTATATATGCATCTTGTTAATGTCGGTTACCAGGTGTTCACCATATGAATGATTTTTATCTCTATGTATGGGATGTGTATTGAAATATGAAATCTTGTGGTCTATTATTATGATTTGATATATATAGGTTAAACCTATAACTCACCAACATTTTTGTTGAGGTTTTAAGCATGTTTATTCTCAGGTGATTATTAAGAGCTTCCGCTGTAGCATACTTAAATAAGGACGAGATTTGGAGTCCATGCTTGTATGATATTGTGTAAAAACTGCATTCAAGAAACTTATTTTGTTGTAACATATTTGTATTGTAAACCATTATGTAATGGTCGTGTGTAAACAGGATATTTTAGATTATCATTATTTGATAATCTACGTAAAGTTTTTTAAAACCTTTATCTATGAAACAAAGGTTATGGTTTGTTTTAAAAATGAATGCAGTCTTTGAAAAACGTCTCATATAGAGGTCAAAACCTCGCAACGAAATCAATTAATATGAAACGTTTTTAATCAATAAGAACGGGACATTTCAGTTAGTATCCGAGCGTTGGTCTTAGAGAACCAGAATTTTGCATTAGTGTGTCTTATCGAGTTTGTTAGGATGCATTAGTGAGTCTGGACTTCGACCGTGTTTACTTAAAAAATGATTGCTTAACAAAATTTTGTTGGAAACTATATATTTTTAACATGTGAATATTATGTGATATATTAATCTCTTAACGCGTTTGATATTATGTGATAGATGTCTACCTCTAGAACAAGTTCCATTAACTCACCTAATAATAATGAAGAGTCAAATGTAAATTGGAATGATTCGTGGACTGATTCACAAGTTCCCGAAAAGGAACCGAAAGAAGAGTCGGAACCGTAAGAAGAATCGGAACCGGAAGAAGAATCGGAACCGGATGAAGAAATAGAACCGGTAGGGGAAATAATAAAACGGTTAAGTAAAAGAAAATCCTCAACCAACCGACCAAGGTTAATTATGGTCAATGGTGTTTCCGCCAAGGAAGCAAAATATTGGGAGGATTACCAATTCTCTGATGAATCGGATTCCAACGAGAATTCCGATGATGTTATAGAAATTACCCCAACTGAATTTAAAAAGGCAAAAGAAAATAATAAGGGAAAGGGCATAAAAATAGAGAAATCTAATTCCAACCCCGATGAACTTTATATGTATCATCAACCCCCGAAGTCCTTAAGTTGTAACAATGACCCGGGAACCTCTAAACCACCAGGTTTTTCTAAACCAATGTGGAAAACGACGGCTCGTATTAGGGGAACATCATATATCCCTAGAAACTTGGCAAAACGAACCAAAACCGAAGAAGAAGAAACAAGCGAGTCGGAATAAGATAGTTGTATTCGTGTGGTGTAATATATTTAATATAGTGTGCTTATGCTTTATGATATATGTAAAAATTGCTTGTATTAATAAGTATTTTTTTTTTTATGAATCTAACTCTTGTCTATTTTACAGTATAAAAACACAAAATGGATAGACAACCCAATATTTTAAGAGACCTACCCGGAGACATGATTGATGAAATCTTGTCTAGAGTCGGTCAGAATTCTTCGGCACAACTATTTAAGGCGAGATCAGTTTGTAAGACATTCAAAGAACGTTCCAAGAATGCCTTGGTTTATAAAAGGCTTTCGTTCGAAAGATGGGGGATATCACATTGGGAAATCCATAAGTTACGATGTGTTTACTTTGACGCATATATTGCGGGGAACCCAAATGCTATTTTACGCAATGGGTTAAGAAATTATTTTGACTCAATATATCCGAATATTGGAGTTCGTGATTTAGAAAAAGCGGATAACATGCAACATAAAGAAGCATGTTATGTTTACGGATTAGTAATGTTTGCTTCTCACCAAAGTGAGAACAAGAACATCGGGCTACAACTATTAAACAAAACGTTTCCACAAGTGACGGAGTCGGTAATTGGGGTAAGAAATGAGGTTTTTAGATTGTTACGGGACTGTTGGACATTACGTAACCCTCGTCCCTTTGACAAGGTTAAAACACGCTGTCTTATCAACGGCCATAACGGTTATGTTCCACAAGACCAAGGATGGGAAGTAATCCTAGTAAAACCAGAATGCATGACTTGTTTCTGGACGTATGAATTACGTGTCTTTATTGCCTTTGCTGAACGACTTGTGTACTAGCTAGAATTATCTTCACAACCATCTTGTATCAAATTTATTGTGTGCTATATTTCATGCTATATGTAAAATAAACGGTATTGTAAGTTTGTAAAATATTGTGTAAAAGTTTGAACGTGAAATATTATTATAATCAGTTTTTCATATAGAATTGTAGTAGTTGAATTGTATATTAGCTACTAAGTATGAACTTAACGGGTAGGTACTACCCGAATTTAAACTTATAAAACGCTAATATGAAGAAAAAGCTTTTATAAATGAGTTCATATTATGCTACGAAATACTATTAACTACTCTTAATATTCTGTATGATTAACTTGTTCCATTTGACTATTTTGAAGGAAATGGCACCGACTACTCGACACACCGTGAATATGAATGAAGAGGAATTCCGTACTTTTCTACCTTCAAACATTGCCGCAGTACAGGCTGCGCTACATACCAACAATAACCTTGGATCTAGCAGTACAGGAAATCGTGTAGGATGCACCTACAAAGAATTCACTGCCTGCAAACCTTTGGAATTTGATGGAACCGAAGGACCGATCGGATTGAAACGGTGGACCGAGAAGGTCGAATCGGTGTTTGCCATAAGTAAGTGTACTGAAGAGGACAAAGTGAAGTACGCTACGCATACCTTCACAGGTTCTGCGTTAACATGGTGGAATACCTATCTAGAGCAAGTGGGACAAGACGATGCGTACGCACTACCTTGGTCAGCATTCAAGCACTTGATGAACGAGAAGTACCGTCCCAGAACCGAGGTCAATAAGCTCAAGACAGAACTTAGAGGGTTACGAACCCAAGGATTTGATATTACCACGTACGAAAGACGATTCACAGAATTGTGCCTATTGTGTCCGGGAGCATTCGAAGATGAGGAAGAGAAGATCGACGCATTTGTGAAAGGATTACCGGAAAGAATCCAAGAAGATATAAGTTCACACGAGCCCGCCTCCATACAACAGGCATGTAGAATGGCTCACAAACTAGTGAACCAGATTGAAGAAAGAATCAAAGAACAGACTACTGAAGAGGCCAATGTAAAGCAAGTCAAAAGAAAGTGGGAGGAAAACGGTGATAAGAATCAACAATAAAATAACAACAGCAATTACAACAATAATCGCAACAATTATCCCAACAATCGCAACATCAATCGCAACTACAACAAACGGCCCAACTACAACAACAACAACAACAACAACAACAACAACAACAACAACAACAACAACAACAACAACAACAACAGCAACTACAACAATCATCCCAACAACAATAATAACCACAACAACAACAACAATCAGAAGCAGCTATGCCAAAGGTGTGAAAAGTATCACTCGGGGTTCTGCACCAAATTTTGCAACAAGTGTAAAAGAAATGGTCATAGCGCGGCGAAGTGTGAGGTCTACGGACCAGGGGTTAATAGAACGAAAGGAACAAATGGTGTCGGAACGAGTAATGGCGGAGCAAGTAGTGTCGGAGCAAGTTATGCCAATGTAGTTTGTTATAAATGTGGAAAACCGGGCCACATTATTAGAAATTTCCCGAACCAGGAGAACACGAATGGACAAGGCCGCGGAAGAGTTTTCAATATTAATGCGGCAGAGGCATAGGAAGACCCGGAGCTTGTTACGGGTACGTTTCTTATTGACAATAAATCTGCTTACGTTTTATTTGATTCGGGTGCGTATAGAAGCTATATGAGTAGAGATTTTTGTGCTAAATTAAGTTGTCCATTGACGCCTTTGGATAGTAAATTTTTACTAGAATTAGCAAATGGTAAATTAATTTCAGCAGATAATATATGTCGGAATCGAGAAATTAAACTGGTTAGCGAAACATTTAAGATTGATTTGATACCAGTAGAGTTAGGGAGTTTTGATGTGATAATCGGTATGGACTGGTTGAAAGAAGTGAAAGCAGAGATCGTTTGTTACAAAAATGCAATTCGCATTATACGAGAAAAAGGAAAACCCTTAACGGTGTACGGAGAAAAGGGCAACACGAAGCTACATCTTATTAGTAATTTGAAGGCACAAAAACTAATAAGAAAAGGTTGCTATGCTGTTCTAGCACACGTCGAGAAACTACAAACTGAAGAAAAGAGCATCAATGATGTTCCCATTGCAAAAGAATTTCCCGATGTACTTCCGAAAGAATTACCGGGATTACCCCCACATCGATCCGTTGAATTTCAAATAGATCTTGTACCAGGAGCTGCACCAATAGCTCGTGCTCCTTACAGACTCGCACCCAGCGAGATGAAAGAACTGCAAAGCCAATTACAAGAACTTTTAGAGCGTGGTTTCATTCGACCAAGCACATCACCGTGGGGAGCTCCTGTTTTGTTTGTCAAGAAGAAAGATGGTACATTCAGGTTGTGTATCGACTACCGAGAGTTGAACAAACTTACCATCAAGAACCGCTACCCACTACCGAGAATCGACGACTTATTTGATCAACTACAAGGCTCGTCTATTTATTCAAAGATTGACTTACGTTCCGGGTATCATCAAATGCGGGTGAAAGAAAAGACTGCTTTCAGAACACGTTACGGTCATTACGAGTTTATGGTCATGCCGTTTGGTTTAACTAATGCACCAGCTGTGTTCATGGACCTTATGAACCGAGTGTGTGGACCATACCTTGACAAGTTTGTCATTGTTTTCATTGATGACATACTTATTTACTCAAAGAATGACCAAGAACACGGTGAACATTTGAGAAAGGTGTTAGAAGTATTGAGGAAGGAAGAATTGTACGCTAAGTTTTCAAAGTGTGCATTTTGGTTGGAAGAAGTTCAATTCCTCGGTCACATAGTGAACAAAGAAGGTATTAAGGTGGATCCGGAAAAGATAGAAACTGTTGAAAAGTGGGAAACCCCGAAAACTCCGAAACACATACGCCAGTTTTTAGGACTAGCTGGTTACTACAGAAGGTTCATCCAAGACTTTTCCAGAATAGCAAAACCCTTGACTGCATTAACGCATAAAGGGAAGAAATTTGAATGGAATGATGAACAAGAGAAAGCGTTTCAGTTATTAAAGAAAAAGCTAACTACCGCACCTATATTGTCATTGCCTGAAGGGAATGATGATTTTGTGATTTATTGTGACGCATCAAAGCAAGGTCTCGGTTGTGTATTAATGCAACGAACGAAGGTGATTGCTTATGCGTCTAGACAATTGAAGATTCACGAACAAAATTATACGACGCATGATTTGGAATTAGGCGCGGTTGTTTTTGCATTAAAGACTTGGAGGCACTACTTATATGGGGTCAAAAGTATTATATATACCGACCACAAAAGTCTTCAACACATATTTAATCAGAAACAACTGAATATGAGGCAGCGTAGGTGGATTGAATTATTGAATGATTACGACTTTGAGATTCGTTACCACCCGGGGAAGGCAAATGTGGTAGCCGATGCCTTGAGCAGGAAGGACAGAGAACCCATTCGAGTAAAATCTATGAATATAATGATTCATAATAACCTTACTACTCAAATAAAGGAGGCGCAACAAGGAGTTTTAAAAAAAGGAAATTTAAAGGATGAAATACCCAAAGGATCGGAGAAGCATCTTAATATTCAGGAAGACGGAACCCGGTATAGGGCTGAAAGGATTTGGGTACCAAAATTTGGAGATATGAGAGAAATGGTACTTAGAGAAGCTCATAAAACCAGATACTCAATACATCCTGGAACGGGGAAGAAGTACAAGGATCTCAAGAAACATTTTTGGTGGCCGGGTATGAAAGCCGATGTTGCTAAATACGTAAGAGAATGTTTGACGTGTTCTAAGGTCAAAGCTGAGCATCAGAAACCATCAGGTCTACTTCAACAACCCGAAATCCCGGAATGGAAATGGGAAAACATTACCATGGATTTCATCACTAAATTGCCAAGGACTGCAAGTGGTTTTGATACTATTTGGGTAATAGTTGATCGTCTCACCAAATCAGTACACTTCCTGCCAATAAGAGAAGATGACAAGATGGAGAAGTTAGCACGACTGTATTTGAAGGAAGTCGTCTCCAGACATGGAATACCAATCTCTATTATCTCTGATAGGGATGGCAGATTTATTTCAAGATTCTGGCAGACATTACAGCAAGCATTAGGAACTCGTCTAGACATGAGTACTGCCTATCATCCATAAACTGATGGGCAGAGCGAAAGGACAATACAAACGCTTGAAGACATGCTACGAGCATGTGTTATTGATTTCGGAAACAGTTGGGATAGACATCTACCGTTAGCAAAATTTTTCTACAACAACAGCTACCATTCAAGCATTGAGATGGCGCCGTTTGAAGCACTTTATGGTAGAAAGTGCAGGTCTCTAATTTGTTGGAGTGAAGTGGGGGATAGATAGATTACGGGTCCGGAGATTATACAAGAAACTACCGAGAAGATCATCCAAATTCAACAACGGTTGAAAACCGCCCAAAGTCGACAAAAGAGCTACGCTGACATTAAAAGAAAAGATATAGAATTTGAAATTGGAGAGATGGTCATGCTTAAAGTTTCACCTTGGAAAGGCGTTGTTCGATTTGGTAAACGAGGGAAATTAAATCCAAGGTATATTGGACCATTCTAGATTATTGATCGTGTCGGACCAGTAGCTTACCGACTTGAGTTACCTCAACAACTCGCGGCTGTACATAACACTTTCCACGTCTCAAATTTGAAGAAATGTTTTGCTAAAGAAGATCTCACTATTCCGTTAGATGAAATCCAAATCAACGAAAAACTTCAATTCATCGAAGAACCCGTCGAAATAATGGATCGTGAGGTTAAAAGACTTAAGCAAAACAAGATACCAATTGTTAAGGCTCGATGGAATGCTCGTAGAGGACCCGAGTTCACCTGGGAGCGTGAAGATCAGATGAAGAAGAAATACCCGCATCTATTTCCAGAAGATTCGTCAACACCTTCAACAGCTTAAAATTTCGGGAAGAAATTTATTTAACGGGTAGGTACTGTAGTGACCCGAATTTTTCCATGTTTATATATGTTAATTGAGATTGATATTTACATGATTAAATGTTTCCAACATGTTAAGCAATCAAACTTGTTAAGACTTGATTAATTGAAATATGTTTCATATAGACAATTGACCACCCAATTTGACCGGTGATTCACGAACGTTAAAACTTGTAAAAACTATATGATGACATATATATGGATATATATATATAGTTAAAATGATACTATGACAAGTAAACATATCATTAAGTATATTAACAATGAACTACATATGTAAAAACAAGACTACTAACTTAATGATTTTTAAACGAGACATATATGTAACGATTATCGTTGTAAAGACATTTAAAGTATATATATCATATTAAGAGATATTCATACATGATAATATCATGATAATATAATAATTTAAAATCTCATTTGATATTATAAACATTGGGTTAACAACATTTAACAAGATCGTTAACCTAAAGGTTTCAAAACAACACTTACATGTAACGACTAACGATGACTTAACGACTCAGTTAAAATGTATATGCATGTAGTGTTTTAATATGTATTTATACACTTTTTAAAGACTTCAATACACTTATAAAAATACTTCTACTTAACAAAAATGCTTACAATTACATCCTTTTTCAGTTTCATCAACAATTCTACTCGTATGCACCCGTATTCGTACTCGTACAATACACAGCTTTTAGATGTATGTACTATTGGTATATACACTCCAATGATCAGATCCTAGCAGTCCATGTGAGTTACCTAACACATGTGGGAACCATCATTTGGCAACTAGCATGAAATATCTCATAAAATTACAAAAATATGAGTAATCATTCATGACTTATTTACATGAAAACAAAATTACATATCCTTTATATCTAATCCATACACCAACGACCAAAAACACCTACAAACACTTTTATTCTTCAATTTTCTTCATCTAATTGATCTCTCTCAAGTTCTATCTTCAAGTTCTAAGTGTTCTTCATATATTCTACAAGTTCTAGTTACATAAAATCAAGAATACTTTCAAGTTTGCTAGCTCACTTCCAATCTTGTAAGGTGATCATCCAACCTCAAGAAATCTTTGTTTCTTACAGTAGGTTATCATTCTAATACAAGGTAATAATCATATTCAAACTTTGGTTCAATTTCTATAACTATAACAATCTTATTTCAAGTGATGATCTTACTTGAACTTGTTTTCGTGTCATGATTCTGCTTCAAGAACTTCGAGCCATCCAAGGATCCGTTGAAGCTAGATACATTTTTCTCTTTTCCAGTAGGTTTATCCAAGGAAATTAAGGTAGTAATGATGTTCAGAACATCATTCAATTCATACATATAAAGCTATCTTATTCGAAGGTTTAAACTTGTAATCACTAGAACATAGTTTAGTTAATTCTAAACTTGTTCGCAAACAAAAGTTAATCCTTCTAACTTGACTTTTAAAATCAACTAAACACATGTTCTATATCTATATGATATGCTAACTTAATGATTTAAAACCTGGAAACACGAAAAACACCGTAAAACCGGATTTACGCCGTCGTAGTAACACCGCGGGCTGTTTTGGGTTAGTTAATTAAAAACTATGATAAACTTTGATTTAAAAGTTGTTATTCTGAGAAAATGATTTTTATTATGAACATGAAACTATATCCAAAAATTATGGTTAAACTCAAAGTGGAAGTATGTTTTCTAAAATGGTCATCTAGACGTCGTTCTTTCGACTGAAATGACTACCTTTACAAAAACGACTTGTAACTTATTTTTCCGACTATAAACCTATAATTTTTCTGTTTAGATTCATAAAATAGAGTTCAATATGAAACCATAGCAATTTGATTCACTCAAAACGGATTTAAAATGAAGAAGTTATGGGTAAAAAAAGATTGGATAATTTTTCTCATTTTAAGTACGTGAAAATTGGTAACAAATCTATTCCAACCATAACTTAATCAACTTGTATTGTATATTATGTAATATTGAGATACCATAGACACGTATACAATGTTTCGACCTATCATGTCGACACATCTATATATATTTCGGAACAACCATAGACACTCTATATGTGAATGTTGGAGTTAGCTATATAGGGTTGAGGTTGATTCCAAAATATATATAGTTTGAGTTGTGATCAATACTGAGATACGTATACACTGGGTCGTGGATTGATTCAAGATAATATTTATCGATTTATTTCTGTACATCTAACTGTGCACAACTAGTTGTAGGTTACTAACGAGGACAGCTGACTTAATAAACTTAAAACATCAAAATATATTAAAAGTGTTGTAAATATATTTTGAACATACTTTGATATATATGTATATATTGTTATAGGTTCGTGAATCAACCAGTGGCCAAGTCTTACTTCCCGACGAAGTAAAAATCTGTGAAAGTGAGTTATAGTTCCACTTTTAAAATCTAATATTTTTGGGATGAGAATACATGCAGGTTTTATAAATGATTTACAAAATAGACACAAGTACGTGAAACTACATTCTATGGTTGAATTATCGAAATCGAATATGCCCCTTTTTATTAAGTCTGGTAATCTAAGAATTAGGGAACAGACACCCTAATTGACGCGAATCCTAAAGATAGATCTATTGGGCCTAACAAACCCCATCCAAAGTACCGGATGCTTTAGTACTTCGAAATTTATATCATATCCGAAGGGTGTCCCGGAATGATGGGGATATTCTTATATATGCATCTTGTTAATGTCGGTTACCAGGTGTTCACCATATGAATGATTTTTATCTCTATGTATGGGATGTGTATTGAAATATGAAATCTTGTGGTCTATTATTATGATTTGATATATATAGGTTAAACCTATAACTCACCAACATTTTTGTTGATGTTTTAAGCATGTTTATTCTCAGGTGATTATTAAGAGCTTCCGCTGTCGCATACTTAAATAAGGACGAGATTTGGAGTCCATGCTTGTATGATATTGTGTAAAAACTGCATTCAAGAAACTTATTTTGTTGTAACATATTTGTATTGTAAACCATTATGTAATGGTCGTGTGTAAACAGGATATTTTAGATTATCATTATTTGATAATCTACGTAAAGTTTTTTAAAACCTTTATCTATGAAATAAAGGTTATGGTTTGTTTTAAAAATGAATGCAGTCTTTGAAAAACGTCTCATATAGAGGTCAAAACCTCGCAACGAAATCAATTAATATGGAACGTTTTTAATCAATAAGAACGGGACATTTCAACGAAATGGTTTGTGAATTTATTACCATTGTATAGATAATTCAACAATACTCAGTTTTCACTAGGATATCATGTCATTTGCTTGAGTATAACTTGTGATATGCTTGATTTAGTGAAAATGTAGATTTTTCCAGAACTTGCATGAAAACAGACTTGTATGCTAAAAATGTGTTGATTTCTGTGATGATAGATTTGCATATCTAAAATGTACACAAAACTTACTTCACTTTTCATGTAGATATCATTGTCTAATTGTATCTAGATCTTCGGATAATTGCATGCGAAAGTGACTAGCTAAACTAGGGTCGAATCTGCAACTTGCTCTCTGTTTTGTACTCTGTGGTTTGTGTTTACTGAATTAACATGAATGCTTCTAGAATATGAATCTTGACATGATATGTGATATATGTTTAGTTAATTTCAATCTCTAAAACCTTATGCATTAGGCACACTGGAGCCATAGTTTCTGTAATTTCTGAATTGAGCTGAAAACTTAACATCCAACTTGCATGAATAAACTGTACCAATGGACTAAATAGATTTTCTTATCTTTTGATATGTGTTATTTTGACTTGTCCTTGAATCATGGCCCCTGACCTTGCTTGATTTGCATGTCTCTAGCTCCGGTTATAGCCAATACGTGATCAGCGCGCGGTCAGAAACTGATTTAGCAAACCATAAATGTACGCCTTCTGATTCCTGACTTATAGACATCGTATGAGACCCTGGCCGGACTTTTTAGAATTAATTTTGAGTATATTTGTGATCTGGAGTTTTCCATGCCTACATGAATTTTGTGCTATGAGATATTATGCGACGTTTACTTTATGTACATGAAAGTTGTGCATGACAATAAGCTGTGATTGTGAAATTGACCATTTATGAATTGAATCGAGTTTTTTGACTTAGGTTTGACATGTTGACCAATATTTGACATGAACATACTAATGTTGACTTTATTTGACTACTTTGACCAAGTTTGACTATTGGTTTGACTTTGTTTGACTTGCATGGACTAGTTAACTACATGTTGACTTTTACTTTGAAACGCGTCGAGTCGAGCAATAAGACAACTTATCCTATGAAACCACATTTGTATAAGACTTATATGTTGACCAAACTAAATACGTATACTTAGGTTGCATTACTCGGCACTAATCCGTACAAGTTATTTGTCCACTTTTCAATCCGAGCTTTATTCAAAGGTGAGTCTACAGTCCCGCTTTTACATGTTTTCAGGGATGAGAATACACGTTGTTGTACTTACATTTTCAAATGCTTTTTATGTTGACACGAGTACTATATATACATGTTGAGTTTGATCACAAAGCCTCTAGCTTGAATACTTTTAATACCATCGGGTAAGCACAATTTAGATGGACGGATCCATTAGGTTGACAACCTCACCCTACTTTATAACTGTGGTGCATTTACTTTGAACATTAGATACACTCGATCAAGTGTATAACATTTTATGGGGTAAAGGGAGTGTAGTGGATTCTATACTCTGGTCATTGCTAGTATTCAGGTGCTCATGGATTATGTATACGTTTTGCAACTTGGAGTTGTACTTTTGAAATCTCGTGGACGATGAACTTGAACTATTTTTTTGATTACCGTTTTTCAGATACTATGATACGTTACTTGAAACTGTAGTTTACAAACATTTGAAACTAGACATGGTAATGTCTACAAGTATATGAAACGAAACTATTTTGATGTCACACATTTGGAACTTGACATCGTTGATTACGAATAGTTAACACTTGACATTACTGTATGCAAACTTTTGACATCAAACTTTGGTGGTCTTACACAAATAAACGTTTTCTGAAAGTCGTTTCCTAAACACACTGTATTGTTTACTTAAAACCTGTAGATTCACTCAACATTATAATTGATACATTTTGCGTGTTTTATTCTCAGGTATTAATTGCTTCCGCTGTAAGTTATTGCTGTTACGTAGAAGTCAAGCCAAGCACTAGGACTAGAGTTAACATTTCGTTAAGGGATTTTGACGGGGTGTTATATTACTTGACTCTTTTTGCATCGTCTTTGTAATTACTTAATCTACAAAATTAACCGAAAAAGCGAATATTTTGGCGACAAAGTTTGGAACTTTGTTGATTTAGGGCTTAATATAGGGGTAAAAACGTGAGTTTTTGGCCGATATCACGAATCTTTTTCTATTTCGTATACACTTACCATCCTTGTATATATCCTTCAAGACATCATACGATTTAAAATTTTTCCATATATATGTCACCTTTCAGTCCTCCAAGAAATTGAAAACATGAAAGATGTGAGATGGATTCCGAACATCCTCGTTAAATCCTTCTTAAATCTCCCGTTGTATCGCTTAGAGATGAGCAATATTAACGATATACCGAAAACCGAACTGATACCGTACTGGTACCGCTACCGAAAAACGGTACCGATCGGTATTCGGTATCGGTTTCGGTTCCTTGACTTTGGCAATTTCGGTACGGTACCGGTATTTTTTTCTTCAAATCGGTATTGGTACCGAATTTATTGATTTGTAGGTAATAGCTTATATGGGTATCAAAGTTATTGATTTGTACCCAGTAGTTACAATACCAAATAGTAAAAACTACATGCTATTATCGTTTTAACATATATTTGATAATACTAAAGTACCGAATAGTGAAAAATATATAATAAATACCGAATACCTAATAGCATATAATACGAATAGTGAAAATTATTTAAAAAATTAATTTTTCAGTACCATAAGGTTCAATACCGAAAATACTGGTGCCGATACTGGTACCAAACCGGAACTGATTTTGGTATTCGGTACGGTATTCGGTTCTCGATTTTCCTTATTTTCGGTATCGGTATGGTACAGTACGGTACCTGTATCGATCTCATTCCTTGTATCGCTCTCGCGTCGAACCATTACTGCAATGTAGCTTGCCCTTCTCTCTCTCTCCTCACCGTGCCTCTAAGTTATAAGTGTTCTTCATTATCAAAATGATGATTACGTATATAGAGTTTGTAAATAGAAAGTGTCACCTAACAAAATGAAAATAACATAAGATAAGATATACAAATAAAATAAAATAAAAATAACATTAAAAATTAAATCATTGTACTACAATGAATTATAACATTAATTCTCTTTCTGACATACTCATAACTTACCCTTGACTATTTCAACGTACTGGAATACAATATGAAATACAAAATACACACACACACATACACACACACACACACACACACACATATATATATATATAACATCCCAGATTTCTTTTTTTTTTAAATACAGCGGAAGACAAATTTATTAGATACATTATATAAACATGTATATATAGAAAACCCACTAAATAATAGACACGTTAATAAACAACTGACTGGGTGTTATATCAAAACATTAATACAACTTTAATAGAAAAAGACGCGACATCAAAGTTTCGACTAGTCAAACATATCTCACAACAATCTATCTCCCTGAAATCTATCAAGCATGCAACAGTCAACCTGCAGGGAAGAGGAGGGGGTTAGCATGATGCTAAGTGAGTGCAACTAACTACATGTAATAGCATACAGAATCCGTCATACTAATCATGTCACATAGTCTAACACATAAACATCACCCAAGTGCCGTCTACAGAGACTCTGGCGGCTCGGCCAAACCATTAACCACCAATTGATCTGACTGGGGCTTACCAGAACTTCCTCCACCACCGTGTTGTATATATATAATCCACACGCGATGGACGCGTCATTCACACATATATACACCACGATTGTCTAGGCTACCACATGAGGAACCCAACCAGCGGGTTGATCTCTCCTACCGAGGCTACCACACAATAGGGACGCACTGGGCTCCAGCAGACAAGCATTAACTAACATGCAGTCATCACAACATTCTAACTAACCGTAGTAGAAAGTATATCTAACAAGCATGGCAATCATAAAATAACATGCTACTCTGTACTATATACTCCAGTTAGTCCCACTCAGCGATTACCCGTAAAACTCAGTAGTCTAATGTTACTAAGTCTTCTCCTCGTCTCTATCACCTGATAATAATACCCACAAGTTAGTAAATCGTATCCCAATTACTAATATATATATATATATATATATATATATATATATATATATATATACACTTCTCATGATTTCGTAACATAATATATATACATTTATTTATATATATATATATATACATATATATACTCACAACGTCATACCAAACGGGTTAATGGGCGATCACGTATATATATATATATATATATATACACACACACACACACACACTCTTACATACACTTATATATACATACTAAAAACATATCCAAACGATCGGGTCAAAGGCAAAACGAGCGGTCAAATAAACACACGACCAGTAAAACACGCGTACGGGCCACCGAGCTGCGCGCCGCACCAAGTCGTTGCGAGCCACGATGTCGGACATCAGCAAAATGGGCTACAACAGCAGCAGAAAAGTTGCAATAGTAGCTCAAAATGCTGCAGCAGACAGCAGCAAAACAGCAGCCGCAAATGCTGCTGTTCAGTCGAGTTTCTACCCCAAAAATCTAGTTTCAAGCAGTTTTTTTTTATCAAGAACCCTAAAAACACCATTTTGCAATTTTAACATGAATCAAGTATATCAAAATTATGTATACATCATAATTAACTTATAAAGATAATCAATTTCATCTTGTAAACATCAAGCACGATTTGAACATTACTCCTAATTTTGTAACAAAAGCTATAAAACCTAGTATATAAATATAAATCACTATAATTCAAGTGCTAGTTACCTGATTCTTGTTTAAATCTGCGATATAGATTAAGTACCATACATGGCTTGATAAAACTAAAAATCATAATAGCCAAGGTGCGTTTGTATCTGCAAGTGCGTGTGTGTAATTTTTTGCCAAGAAATGGAAAATGAAGTAGAAACAAGATCATATGTAATCAGCAAGTGGAATAAGTGGAAGAGTGGTAAATTGCCACGTATACCATACATGGAATGAGTTAATCCACCTCATTTATATTTATATAAATATATACATAGCTATTTTATCTCTGAACATAAACACAACGCACCTCGTTAAGCAGTCCTAACGAGGTCTAATTCACACAAACAAATATTTTCCATGACCATCGTCACGAACGCATTCATAAGCTCTCATAATAAATTATCTAACACAAAATTCATTATTTTACTCCTTATAATTATTTTATATTAACTATCTATAATTTAAATATCACATTTAAATTATAATAAAATAACACAAGTCGCCTATTTCAACTAGGCCATTTAACCGGGTGTTACAAATCTATCCTCCTTAAAAAGATTTCGTCCTCGAAATCTGGTCAATCTCAGTCAACAAGGTTCTGGGTATCTATCACCACTACAACGGGTCACAATGAGAACCAAAGTCATAACATGTTCTATGGTCACAATTATTACTAGGTTCAGTCAATTTCTCAACTTCAGTAAATTTCTCAACTGTCAAATGAAACTCACCAGTCCAAAATCAATCACAAACTTTTCGTTATGACTTCCATCAAATAATCATTTCCCGATACAAAACTGATCCTCAATTTTCAGTCACACATCTCAACCTTGAATTGTTCACCATAGCCTAACTTAAGGTATCACTTTCACTGCTTGCAAAAGTACTTAAGTACTAAAAAATCTGTCACTATCAAAACTAAATCATCCATCTTTCGTAAGAACCCTAAACTGAAAAGGTTAACATATCATCAATCATTGTTAGTTACGCACAATTTTGTTCATGAACACAAAGTAACTCAGGTCAATCACCTTGTTCCGTCGTCAATCTTATGGATGTCCACCAGATAGGTCACATCAAATCTACACTTACACATTAACGTCACGAATTATCATTAACGATCCACTACTTTCTATCCATCAATCTCGTTTTGGGGATTAACCGTGAGTCATTTTCTGTCGAATCTCCAAATCAATACAGTCCCCAAATAACCAATCAATGGCTATTACTTACATTTAAGTACACAAGATTAGCTAATTTCATCCATACCGTATTTCTAAGTCAACCCGACACACTAAAATTTGCCCAAATTCTGTAATTCGATACTCGTTTTAAACCAAATATCTGAGAATTTTGTCATAATCTGCTCAACTCTGTCGATATTCACTCACTAATTCATTGACTAATGGCATTCCTGGTCCACTCATTCATCGTAAGACTGCTTACCAACACAGTTCCAAGTCAAATTAAATCACTAAATCACAAATCCCGAGTATAGAATAACCGTCATCCTATACCGAAAGTAATTGTCTACTGGTCATTTCCTTCAAGTAACCTAAATTCACGCATCCAACATCGTTAAAGTTAATTCATAAATGTCAACACTTGATTGAAATTCCGTCAGAATCCACAATTCAAACCTATTTAACCAATAATTACACAAAGTCTAGGTATATTACATTCGTCAACACCAAGTCATAAATGTCAACTTTCGATCAACATTCCCCGAAACCTCCTTAATCGTCAATCAACATCTGATCTAACACTCGCTACATTTCTTTCGACTCTCGAAACTACTGTATGATTTACTACAATGTATTTTCGTTGGCCAGACGTAATACATCATTCTAAATCACACTTTCTTTTCGAGTATTTCGGAACAAGATCCTAATCGAGTTCACCAATACAACATGGTCTACCTTCTCGAGTCACTGGTAGTTATAAATCTCTAATATATCCCAAACCAATAGGTTTTACAATCCAAGACTATCAAAACCGCGAAAGTCTCGAAGGTAAGCACATAACTAAGTTCTAGTCCAATCTTAATCCTACTAAATCCTCTTTAAGCAAACACATTTGTAAATCTGATCCAACATTCAATAAACCACATCTACTCAATTCGTCATATTCGCAAATACTATTATCGTCCTCCACCTTACACTCAAATCCTTAAGGACATAAAACTTCACAAAAATCCCTAACGGACTTACCAAATTAGTGGTTCCACCTTAAGAGTAATATGATCACGGTTTTAATCACGTCTCCATATCTATCCAAGACTCAACATAATCCAATTCTAAAGGAAATCCTATTCAGGTTAAGGTTTTCTCTACTTTTGAAGAAAGCCAATAAAGGAAAGCCTCCTACACTTACCTTAAAGGTCACATCAGTACGCAAAGGCAACAACTTCTTAGGATAACTCTACGGGTCTGACACGACTAGTCAAATCCTGTAATGGTACAGTCAGGCTAGTATTACACATCACGTGATAACATAATAGAGTTTTCCTATCTCTTAGTTAAGACAACATGGAAGTCTCTAATCAACATACTTTGTGGCATACTTTGTAGCATACTTTGCTACCACGGGGTCAGTCACACATACTGATTCAGTCACAGACTATAAACACGCAGACAACACATCACACGATCACAAAATAAGGTTCAAGCCTTTCACCAATAATTAAGGGGCCACTATCCTAACCGGTCTCTCTAGATCACTACGTGGGTCCCAGCAGTCGATGGTAAAGAAAAAGACTCCGTACAAGTCTTGATTAACACTATCAAATCATGTGTATTGGTACGCCCAACCTAGACTATAACCGACTCACATTCAGTATAACTTACCAATTACTAGAAGCATATTCCTATAACCAATCTAGAATAACAGTCATGTCACATGCCATATATTAAACAAATCACAAAAGCATGACAACGTATTGAATATGCTATATCTATCAAGTTTCACAAAACATGGCAGTGTGACTAAGTGAATAAAATCCCAATAATGTAAGGGTAGCTCCAGACACAGCCGTCGTACTGGAGTGGTCAAACTATCAACAACTTCTACCTTACAAGAAGAAGTAATCAATTAAAAGTATCTACAATTAATCGCCACAAATTATAGATACAACAAACATACGAGCACAATCTGAAGATACACTAATAATAATTACAATAATGTAACAAGAATGTACCTTTATGAATAAGAAAACATCTTCTGTATATATCAACACCTCGATCCCACCCGCACCCTTGACCCTCATCCATTCTACAACTAGATCCTCATCCTTGGAGCCATGGTAACTGATACTCGTCAAATCCTTCACTTAACTCAGTATTGAACCAGTCCACTATAGTTGTGTCAGCGCTGAGGGTCAACGGGGCACCAGCAGGGTGGAACCGATCTTCATACCTGTCTTATCACAACATCTCACACCAAAACTTAGTATAACACTGGTTAGCAAGTAACAACTATCGCCGTTATACCTTTCTCATTCACTTAACCCATCCCCCAAGATATGTTTGACTCGAACATGATTTGGGAACATGTCACATTCGTGAACATTCTGCCAAATCCAAGCTCTGATACCAACTTATAACATACCAGATTTCTTTTTTTTTTAAATACAGCGGAAGACAAATTTATTAGATACATTATATAAACATGTATATATAGAAAACCCACTAAATAATAAACACGTTAATAAACAACTGACTGGGTGTTATATCAAAACATTAATACAACTTTATTAGAAAAGGACGCGATATCAGAGTTTCGACTAGTCAAACATATCTCACAACAATCTGTCTCCCTGAAATCTATCAAGCATGCAACAGTCAACCTGCAGGGAAGAGGAGGGGGTTAGCATGAAGCTAAGTGAGTGCAACTAACTACAGGTAATAGCATAAAGAAACCGTCATACTAATCATGTCACATAGTCTAACACATAAACATCACCCAAGTGCCGTCTACAGAGACTCTGGCGGCTCGGCCAAACCATTAACCACCAGATGATCGGACTGGGGCTTACCAGAAGTTCCTCCACCACCGTGTTGTATATATATAATCCACACGCGACGGACGCGTCATTCGCACATATATACACCACGATTGTCTAGGCTACCACATGAGGAACCCAACCCGCGGGTTGATCTCTCCTACCGAGGCTACCACACAAGAGGGACGCACTGGGCTCCAGCAGACAAGCATCAACTAACATGCAGTCATCACAACATTCTAACTAACTGTAGTAGAAAGTATATCTAACAAGCATGGCAATCATAAAATAACATGATACTTTGTATTATATACTCCAGTTAGTCTCACTCACCGATTACCCGCAAAACTCAGTAGTCTAATGTCACTGAGACTTCTCCTCATCTCTATCACCTGATAATAATACCCACAAGTTAGTAAATCGTATCCCAATTACTAACATTATATATATATATATATATATATATATATATATATATATATATATATATATATATATATACACACACACACTTCTCATGATTTCGTAACATAATATATATATATACATTTATTTATATATATATACACTCCTATATATATACATATATATACTCACAACGTCATACCAAACGGGTTAATGGGCGATCACGTATATATATATATATATATATATATATATATATATATATATATATATATATATATATATATATATATATAGACACACACACACACACACTCTTACATACACTTATATATACATACTAAAAACATGTCCAAACGATCGGGTCAAAGGCAAAACGAGCGGTCAAATAAACACACGACCCGTAAAACAAGCGTACGGGCCACCGAGCTGCGCGCTGCACCAAGCCGTTGCGCGTCACGCGGTCGGACATCAGCAAAATGGGCTGCAACAGCAGCAGAAAAGCTGCAACAGCAGCTCAAAATGCTACAGCAGACAGCAACAAAACAGTAGCAGCAAATGCTGCTGTTCAGTCGAGTTTCGACCCCAAAAATCTAGTTTCAAGCAGTTTTTTTTTTTATCAAGAACCCTAAAAACACCATTTTACAATTTTAACATGAATCAAGCATATCAAAATTATGTATACATCATAATTAAGTTATAAAGTTAATCAATTTCATCATGAAAACATCAAAGCACGATTTGATCATTACTCCTAATTTTGTAACAAAAGCTATAAAACCTAGTATATAAATATAAATCACTATAATTCAAGTGCTAGTTACCTGATTCTTGTTTAAATCTGTGATATAGATTAAGTACCATACATGGCTTGATAAAACTAAAAATCATAATAGCCAATGTGCGTTTGTATCTGCAAGTGCGTGTGTGTACTTTTTTTTTGTGCCAAGAAATGGAAAATGAAGTAGAAACACGATCATATGTAATCAGCAAGTGGAATAAGTGGAAGAGTGGTAAATTGCCACGTATACCATACATGGAATGAGTTAAACCACCTCATTTATATTTATATAAATATATACACAGCTATTTTATCTCTTAACATAAACACAACGCACCTCGTTAAGCAGTCCTAACGAGGTCTAATTCACACAAACAAATATTTTCCATGACCATCGTCACGAACGCATTCATACGCTCTCATAATAAATTATCTAGCACATAATTCATTATTTTACTCCTTATAATTATTTTATATTAACTATCTATAATTTAAATATCACATTTAAATTATAATAAAATAACACAAGTCGCCTATTTCAGCTAGGCCATTTAACCGGGTGTTACAATATATATATATATATATATATATATATATATATATATATATATATATATATATATATATATATATATATATATATATATATATATATTACATGTATATTTTACTCCCTCAATTCTAATTTAATAATTTTCAGGAAAAAAAAACACAGTTTAAAAAAATGAATGACACATGTTAATAAGGATGGCAATGGATCGGATATGGATCGGGTGATGCCGTATCCATATCCATATTCATTTAGTTTTTATTCATCCATGTTCATATCCATATCCATTTAATTTCATGTCATCCATCCATATCCATATCCAATGGATTATGCGGGTTAATGGATATCCATTGGATATTCAAATAATGTTATATTATTACATCATATGCGATGAAAACAAAATGCTTTATAGCAAAAATAAATATAGCATGACATAATTAAAATTTATCTACAAGAAAATGTAATCTTCATCAAGATAGAATACAATTTGTTGAATTTACTATTAAACATAGATTATGAAAAATTAAATATGTAATATGTATGTTTATCTTGTTAGATATATGTACTATATTAAAATATTTCAGATTTTTTTCATTATAAGGTTTAGAAGCAAAGTGTAAATTTAACGGTAAATGAATTTGCAATAGTAAATATGTAAGCATATGTCTATATTTATGTATTCATATATGTATTTTGGGTGTAAATAGATATATCCATGGATGAAAATTTCCATCTATATCCATATCCGTATCCATTTAGGTTTATCCATATCCGTATCCATATCCATTTAAGTTCATCCATATCCATCACGAACCGGGTAGAACGGGTGGATGTCCATCGGATCGGGTGACCATTGCCATCCCTACACATGTACTCTTTTTTTTCAAATTTCCAATTTTACTCTTTACTTTTTTTTACCTACATTTTTATCTTATTTAAATAAAGTAAGGATTTAAAAGTATTTTAACCAATTATTTTTTATCTATTATGAAAGTGAACTATTAATTTGGGACAGATAAAAAAAGAAACCAAGACTATCTAATTGGTACGAAAGGAGATATATATATATATATATATATATATATATATATATATATATATATATATATATATATATATATATAATATAATTTTTTTTAAAATTCTTTTGAGCCTTCCTAAAGTGCTAGTGAACTATAATTTCTATTCTTTATGCGACCATTGATTGTTATTTTTATGCCTATTATATTTCGTTTTCGCTGCTTAAATTGTGTTTTCATAGTTCTCATGTTTCTCAAATATCCGACTAGATCCGTACATATAAAAAAAATTGTGTCCCCAAAATTCATAGGCCCCGAGCGTCGATCACCTTATTTTCCCTTCCGGCCCCCCTAATATATATGTGTGTGTGTGTGTGTATATATATATATATATATATATATATTAGGTTTTTGAGCCCGTGCGTTGCACGGGGGTGTGTAGAAAATCGTGCAAAAATGTAATTTGTAGTTAATATTTGTATTTAAATAGTGATACTAAAAAATATGAAAAGTATACGAATTCTTTAAGAGCCCGTGGTGTTGACAAATTTTAAAAATTCTTTTGAAGTTAAGAGTCCACTGTATTGAAAATTTTTAAATGTTCTTTTGAGTTTAAGAGTCTGTGGTGATGACAAATTTTAAAAGTGGTTTTTGGTGGTTTTAGTAACTTAACATCTACAATTTTTTTATTTGTCACCATGAATATCTTTTTAATTATATATAAATTATATACTACGTAATATTTAGAGAAAATATGAGCCACTGATAATTTGTCATGGAACGTGTCACATAAAAAAACGTTAGTAAAGTCTAAGTTATACGGAGTATTATTTTATAATTATTATATACAATTTTTTTTTTTAAAAGTGTAACTCACGATTTTAAATTTAAAAACGTTGTTAGTAATTTCAGCAAAATAAGGGTTCTCGGGAGAGTCGTCATGTATAATTAATTTTATAATAGTAATATTTGCATGTTCTTAAATATTTTAAGGACTTCAACTATAAATTTAAATCACTTTCATATTTATTGCTAAAAAGAAATGCTCTGTTGTTAGTGTATCGAAGCTCCGTGTCGAATACAATTTATTGGGTTTAGTTCGTAAAATTATTTCAAGTTGAACGGTGATGGCGGTGGAACGTAACTAACGGCGAATAGAAAGACAAATCCGTTCAAAATTTTTGATCGGTTAATTAGAATATTTTTTGTTAATGATATATATAATTAAAAAAATTTAATATACATGGATTAAGTAATATTACTCCCTACTTTAGATTTTCACAACATGATTACTCCGGTATATAGAACCAAAAACTTCGGGAGGAATGGAATAAAATTGCATTAAAAATAGAACTCGGGTATATATTTTACATGTAAATCACAATAATTTAGGAGTTAAATAGGTGATCTTATCCCCTAATTTTAATTATATATATATATATATATATATATATATATATATATATATATATATATATATATATTAGATTTTAGAGCCCGTGCGTTGCACGAGTGGGTAATTAACCCTGCAAAATTAATTGAGTTTATCAAATAACTACGGAATATTTTCTAGAGCTAATATTTTTAAATAAAATGATAATATTTAATAAAATTACTAAATAGCTAACATTTTATAAAATAGTTAGTGTATTGAGTCCGTACATTACACGGTAGTTAAAAAATAGTTAAAAATTACTTTGCAATTTTATTGTAATAGGTTTTAGAGCCCGTGTGTTGCACGGTGGATAAAATAATTATGTAAAATTAATTAATTTTTTCAGACTATTATTCTTTTACATTTAAGAGTCTGTGATATTGAGAAATTTTAGAAGTTTTTTATTAATAATATTAATTAGTAAATAACTAATTTAGTTATTTAATTAACTAGTGAAATGACCCGTGGAATCACGGGTTTGTTTAAATGAAACAGTTTAACGATGTGTTTTATGTAATAAGTGAACGTAAATGCTAAATTCATTTAGTTTAATGACCCGTGGAACCACATATTCCGACTAAGAAACTTGTCATTGTTTTTATAAGACAAAATTTCATTCCTCGTCCCTGAACTTTACATCAAATTTGACTCCTCGTCCTTTTTCTTTTTTTGTGCATCCCTCATCCCTAATGTATCACAATTCTATATCTCTCGTCCTTTTTAGGGACGATGGATGTAGAATTGACAGAAAGAAAAAGGATGAGGAGTCAAGAAAAAGGATGAGGGATGTAGAATTGTGATACATTAGGGACGAGGGATGCAAAAAAAAAGGTTGAGGAGTCAAATTTGATGTAAAGTTCAGGGACGAGGAATGAAATTTTGTCTTTTTATAAACATATTGATATACTTAACTTTTTTTTTTGGCGAAAAAAGAGAATTATATTAAAACCGTTAACTTCATCAAAATGATGAATGAAAACGTAAACCATTACAATGACTGATCGAAATCGGTCACACATTGCTACAAAAAAACATAAAAGCATTAACAGATACACTCCTATTGACAAAGAAGCAAGGAATTGGTCTCTCAAACATGCGATTGAACACTATGGGCGAACTTGAGGTTGCACGCCCAAAGAAAAACCTTAACCTTGATGTTGCGTACAAGAGTTGACCGGCATAAGAATTTGCCATTGAACACGATATCGTTTCTAGCCATCCAAATGGCCCATATTGTTGCGGGACCGATCATTTTCCAAAACTTGGATATCTTTACTCCCATCCCGAAATACCAATCATAAGAGAAGTCGCTAACCGTTCTCAGAATAACCCACCTAATGCTCCACCAACGAAACAAATCTTTCTAAATACACGTTGACCATTTGCAAAGAAGTAGCAAGTGGTCGATGGTTTCAACCTCAACCATACACCATAAACACAAAGTTGATTGACTAGCGGGTAAAATACATCTTTTAGCAAGAACATCTTTAACGGGAATGCTATTTCTCAAAACAAGCCAATGAAAAAGCATTACCTTTGAAGGGACAGGATTACTCCAAATCATCTTAGGCCACGATGGTGACTCAGATATTCCCGAGCGAATTAACAACGAATTGCGTCCGAAACAGAAAAATCTTCACACGTTCCAGCAGCCCATATAACCTGGTCTTCGTGGGCCTCGTTAAAAAAGAAGCGGGCCAGCAATTGGGTAAGTTCTTGGGCCTTGATAACATCAAATTGAGATAAAAGGCCAGAAAGGTGGATATTCCACCCTATCTGTGGACGAGTAACATCAGAGGGGTACCGAAAGTAATTGACCACTTGAAGATGATGTTGACATAATACAAATAGTGAAGGGAAATCGTTTTTAAGAATACGCCCGTCAACCCAAGGATCGTACCAAAATAAGATCTTTGCACCATCACCTAATTTCCACTTCCAAACATTTGGACCCATATTACCTTGAATGGAATCGTTGCTATGAAGACTTAATAAATCTTTCCAAATTAGTGAAATTTGAGAGGTACGTAACGACGAAACATTATTAATGATTTTACCTCGAAACGAAGGTCCAAAAGAAGCAACGACAATGGATTTCCAAAGGCAATGATTGTTGGAATTTAATCTTACCCACCACTTAGCCAACATTGCAAAATTTTTCAAACGAAGAGGAGTGATTCCGAGTCCTCCTAAATCTTTAGGGAGACAAACCGATTCCCATTTTACCAAACAAACTTTCTTTTTTAAACAATCTCCACCCCAAAGGAAGTTTCGATGATATCGCTCAAGTTGTTTAAGGACGGACACCGGGGCCTTGTAGATAGACATATAGTGAAGAGGGAGGTTAGAGATAACCGCATTAACCATAACTAGCCGACCCGCGAAAGAAAGATATCTACCCCTCCACCCGGCAAGTTTGGATTTGAACTTGTCGATAATCGGGAGCCACATGGAAGTTCGGTTTCTAGATAAACCAATCGGAATGCCTAAGTAATCGAAAGGAAAAGTACCGACTTTGCATTCAAAGACATGAGAAAAGGAGATCATATCTTCTCTAGAAACGTGAATACCGTAAAGCGTAGTTTTAATAGCATTCATTTGCAACCCGGAATGCTTGGAAAAAACATGAAGGATGTGTTTGATGCGATTTAGCTCGATAAGGTTTGGTTGAGCAAAAATGATGGTGTCATCGGCGAATTGAGAATGATTGATTTTCAAGTCGTTTTTGATACAACATCCTCCTAAAGCACCACTTGCGAGGCTTTTAGAAAGTAGTTTGCTAAGGACTTCCTCGATAATAATGAAAAGGAATGAAGATAGCGGGTCCCCTTGATGTAACCCACGATGCATAACCCCCTCTCGGGATGGAGACCCATTTATGAGGACCGAAAAATTAACATTGGAAATGCCAGCTTTAAACCAAGATATACTTAACTTAGTCAGAATAAATGAACTACATTTATTCTCCCACCACTTACTTTCAATTTTGATCACAATTATTATTTTTCGTATCATAAAATTTACATTACAACATTTTATTGAGGCATGTATTTCGCATACATATGTAACGTAATTAATCTTGTAAAAAAACCTATATTTGAATAATAATAATAATAATAATAATAATAATAATAATAATAATAATACTCCCTCTGTCCAACTACAAGCAAGCATGAATAATTGCCTATGATGAATAAGGAAATAACATAATAATAACATTATCATTATAGAATTTTAATAGAAACTATAAATTTAGTTATAATTTTATTATATCTAAAAACAATATGTAACTATTTATAAGCATTGCAATGTTAATATCTTAGAAACTTTAACTAAATATACGTTTAAATTAAATGTATGTAACTATTTATAAGCAATGCAATGTTAATATCTAAGAAACTTTAACTAAATATACGTTTAAATTAAATGGGCGCACGTTAAAAAAATTGATGGAGTATATTTTTAGGTAGTATAAATAAAAAATTATACGTGTATCAAATATTATTTACTCTGTAACCCCTCAACCCTAAACCCTAAACCCTAAACTCTAAACCGTTCGTTTAAAAACTCGTTCTAAAACCCTAATTTCTAAACCCTAAACCCTAATTTCTAAACCCTAATTACTAAACCCTAATTACTAAACCCTAAACACTGTTTTTTTTAATCAAAAGTCATTTTTCCTTTGTTTTTTGTTAAGATGCATCTGCTGCATGAAAGGCAGTTAACATGCATCAAACACCGGATAACATGCATCAGATGCATCTTAACGCTCCAGTTAAAAAAAAAAAATTTGAATCTGCACACTGAAAATAGATACCAGCAATTTTTTTTTAAATCGGAGCTGTAGAAATAAAGATATAAAAATCACAAAATCACTTATCCCTATATCCCACCAACACCCACTTAGCGCTTGATCTTCACCATATATATATATATATATATATATATATATATATATATATATATATATATATATATATATATATATATATATATATATATATATATATATATATATATATATAGTGGATCAATCCATGGATAAGCACTAAATGGGGTACAAACTGGATAAGTGAATATGGGCCTCTCATTTTGTAAATTTTAGTAAAAAGCCTGAAAAATACGGAAGGGTAATATGGTCATTTTATAATTATCACCTATTAATGTTTTCCTCCCTTTTCTTTCCTGCAAAACCTTCCCCCAACCCCCAAATTTCACTTTCACTCACGATTCCTTATCTACCTTCTACCCTAATCTCAGAACCCTAATTCACACAATTGATTCTCGTCACCATGAACCACAATAGCTCTGTCTTCACCGTTTTTCACCATTTATAGATCTGTCTATTCTGTATCTGCAACTCACCATGAACCACAATAGTTCATTAAGGTAAAACCTCAATTTGTTAATGATTTATTAATTACTACTAGTATATATATCATAATAAAGTTTTTCATCATCCACTAACTATCATTTCATGCAGCTAATAAAAAATAAACTATTTATTATGATGCACTCAAAGTGTTTGATGAAATGCCTGAATGAATTTTGATGAAATGACTGGATGAATTTTGATGAAATGCCTGAATGAATTATGGTCACTGAAACCTAACATTTTTTGTACTTGTCCATTGAGAAGATTGGTTCGTTAATTTCCACTGAACTAGAACCAGATGGGAACTCAATAACATTGTTGAAGGATAAAGAACTTGAGAAGTTTCATACTAGCATTACAGAAAGTGACATAGCTAGGGAGGAGACCAAAACTTCTATGGTTACACATGAAAGGACACATA
This sequence comes from Rutidosis leptorrhynchoides, assembly GCF_046630445.1. Taxonomy (NCBI): domain Eukaryota; kingdom Viridiplantae; phylum Streptophyta; class Magnoliopsida; order Asterales; family Asteraceae; genus Rutidosis; species Rutidosis leptorrhynchoides. The sequence goes on along the minus strand of NC_092338.1, from coordinate 178,948,447 downwards.
TTCAATCTTGTCAGAAGGTCAGTGCTCATCATTTCTTATTAAGGACTCTAGAACATTAAAAACGTGAGCAAGTTGTAATCAGGCTTGCAATCCATCATTCTTTATGTGATATTTTATGCTTTAATTTGCTTATGCAAAGTTTGTTATGTCTACTTTTTACTTAGAAGCAATACTAGCAAGCCCAAGGCTACCTTATATAATGATCAATTCTAGCTTTTAAAAGTAGTTTGGCCAAGCTTTATATAATCTGATGATATAATATGAATAGATTAATATTGATAATTATTTTCAAGTTTGTTTGACTCTTGTAATTCACGGTGTTCAGAATTTGCATGGTGAGTATGAATATTTAAAATTCAGAATGAATGATAAAAAATGAGTATGAATGGTAAAAATTCAGAATGAATGCTAAAATTTTAGTATGAATGATAAATATATGAGTATGAATGGTAACATTTTTGTTAAATGACCATGATTGATTATATGAACTTTCAACTTTTGTTGTTTTTTTTTTTACTTTTTTAATCATTTTTATGTACTTATTTGTTGTTATTGTTTCCTTTTTTAATCATTTATTATGTTTTATATTACTTTTTTATAGGTACTAGCTCAGTTTGTAAAAATCATTTTCTGGCTTCTTTTGAGGATGAAGGTCCTGGTGGTCAGAAATTATGGTTTCCTATGGTTCCAGATCGTCTTATGCCTGTTATTGGTATTGTCTTTGCTTCATGGCAAGGAAAAAAAGTTGTCGATTTTGAATTAGAAGATGAAAGTGAGGATGAGAATGAAGATGCGGATTTCGAAGAAGAATATTCTGATTCAGAATAATTTTTTCATGTTTAAATTTTTCCATTTTTTTGAAGACCATACTGTTTGTAATGTTTTTTTTTCATTTTTTTTAATACTGTGTAAGAATAATTTGTAATTGTTCTACTAATGCATTTCCAAGTTTTTTAATTTCGGGTGTTTTTTTTATCATCCATTGATACCTTTTATCCTTCATCATGTTCAACCTTTTATTTTATTGTTATTTATCAATAATTTTTGTGTGTTTAGTCTATCAGAAAATTTGCAACTTTTTTTTTATCTTGTTACCTGCTTTTTTTTTATCATTCATACCATATTTTTATATTCATACCATCGTTTTCATAATTCAGCATCTCAATTATTATCATTCATTACCTCATTATTACCATTCATACTGTTTTTTTATTATCATTCATACTGTTTTTTATTATCATTCATTCTATTTTTTTTATCATTCATACCCTATAGTGTACTTTTTATCATTCATAGTGTTTTTTTTATCATTCATAGCATATTTTTATCACTCATCATTCATCATGCATAGTATATTTTTATCATTCATAGTGTATTTTTTTATCATTCATAGTGTATTTTTTTTACCATTCATAGTGAATTTTTACCATTCATAGTGAATTTTTTTTACCATTCATAGTGAATTTTTACCATTCATAGTGAATTTTTACCATTCATAGTGAATTTTTTATCATTCATAGTGTATTAAGTGTATTATTACATCATTCATCAGTAACAAACAGTCAAATAATCATATGATTAAGTGTATTATTACATCATTCATCAGTAACAAACAGTCAAATAATCAATAATCGGTTTCGTATTTCATCATTCATCAGTAAAAAACAGTCAAATAATCATACAAATTAACGTTATCATACAAATAATCGGTTTCGTATTTTATCATTCATCACGTTCTTTTATCATTCGTCAGGTACTTTTATCATTCATCAGGTATTTTATCATTCATCGGGTATTTTTTTTAATCATTCATCACGTTCTTTTATCATTCTTCGTATATCATTCATCAGCTATTTTTATTATTCATTGGGTATTTTTATCATGCATTGAGTATTATTATTATTTGTAAGATATTTTTATCATTCATCGAGTATTTTTTTTATCATTCATCATTTTTTCATACAAAATAGTTTCTACTTCAATTCAAAGAATTGATTTTCATCATTCGTCATAATACTTTTTTATCATTCATCATTTTTTTTCATTCATCATGTTCTTTGATCATTCTTCGTTTATCATTCATCAGCTACTTTTATTATTCATCGGGTATTTTTATCATTCATCGGGCATTTTGTAACGACTCTGGAATTTCCAACGTTTATTTATTAATAATTATTATTATTAATACGTGTGATTAAACGAATGTATGTTATTACATTTACATGTTACCATGATTGCCCGAACTTGACTTTAATTGCCCGAAACGTCTTTGTGACACCCGGAACTTGCACGAATAATATTTCTAGATATTATTTGCATTCATGATTAGTTTTATTAATCATTTTAATTAACAAAGGTTACTTGTTAGTTACTTGGGCTTTAATTGGTTTAACTTGGTAAATACTTGAACTTGGGCCTTGTTAGTGTTAATGGACTTATGTAAGCCCACCCTACTTCCTATATGGACTTAACTAGCCCAACATTGCATGTAAGTATTACTTTCATAAGTAACTGGTTAGTTGGTGCATTTGGAATCGAATTACTTGCTATCTCCATGCACATATACCAATTAACCAAAACTTTTAAGCTTTTCATGCTAGTAACTTGTGGACACTTCCCTCCCCCCTCTAACCCATCAAACCGTCGGCCATGGGGGAGAAAAGAGGGATTCAAATCTTTTTTTTTTTTTGACTACTTCATCTACTAGTTTCATTTACATCTCACACACACACCTTACTTGCAATTTCTCTCAAAACTTTTTCTCTCTTTTCTCTCTACACTTTGTAAGTTACAAGACTTCTTTTCTTTCTCTTTTCTTTGAAAAAACCGAATTATTTACACACCCTAATCATCATTCATCACTTGTCTTTGATTGATTGTTAGTTGTTACATGTAATTGTTAGTTATTCTTCACTAGCTACAAGATCAAACTTACTAGTTTGATTCTTCATAATATCTTGTATTTATCAAGAACACTCAAGAACATAACTTACTAGTTATGGTTCTACATATACTTTCTTAAAAGATTGCAAGTTCATGTGTTGATTAAACTCATACTTGAAGTTCATGAAGTAAACTTTAAAGTTTACTTTCTAAAGATCAAACTTTGGTTTGAATCTTTAAAGTATGAACAACCATGAACAAATTACATGTTTACTTAATTACTTCTTCATTTTATGCACTTTAATTTCATGTAGTTAGTTTATATGGTCAAGTACTACAAGTTAGTCTTGATCTCATATCTCTTGAACAAATTAAGTTAACCTTAAAAGTTCAAGAACACACAAATAAGTTTTCTTTAAATATAACTTTGGATCTAGACTTTTGAGTCTTGGATCTTCAAGATCAAACTAAGAACTATGTTCTACTACTTATGATCTTGATTAGTTAGTTTACTTTCAAGTTTGTAACTTGTTATTAGCTTTAAAGTCCATGTATGTGTTAGATCTAAGACTTTGATGCAACTTTGGTTCATCAAACTTCATACAACTCTTAAGTGAGTTGTGCTTCATGTCTTAGACTTGCACATGGGTTATGATGGTCAAGACTTGGTTAAGATGATGTAGATACATCAATGAGTTGTACACTTGAAGCTATATGCATCAAGGATGAGAACCATGATGAACATCAAGCACCAAGACCACCGGAACCCTTTTAAACTCACTGTTTCTGTCCAAAAGCTACTGATCTGATGTTTCTGTAACAGACCAGTAGACCTGGGCTGTTCTAAACTTGATTTTTAGATAGAACTTTTTGAGTAGATAACTTTTCATATAGGACTCGTCTTAATCCGAGTTACGGTTTAGGATTTATGGCCCTCCGATCGTTACTATGTCCTTTAACGTTGTGCAGAAATTTCTGACCTACTCGCACTTAGACCGTCGCCACGGTCAAACCAAGATGAGTTTGCTTCTGTAAATTTTACCACACTTAAGGGACTCATAGTCGGAGCCATGGCCACTGGTCTCACCTTAATTCAGTAAGGGTAGAGGCCGTGGTGACTGACTGAAGTCAGACTTTGTTGAAAACTACTTTCATAAACGAAACTTACTTTACGCCTTTTGTTTGATGATGAATGATGATGACCCTTAAGACCTTAAATACATACTTTTAAACCTATTAAGACGATTTACTGACTTAGTACTATTTGCCTTAGGTTTAGGACCTTCGGACCGATTACTTGCACACCTTTTCCGAACCGACTTTACGACTACATTATCATTGTGAGTTATAGCATTCCCTTTTTACTTTAAACTTATTTTGGGAACTGAGAATACATGCGGATTTTATGTTTTACATACTAGGCACGAGTACTTAAACTTATATATGTGTGGGTTATATAACGGCAGAAACATTCCCTTTAGCTCGGTAACGTTTAGTCATTGGTTTTTGAACCGTGAACGCGAATCTTAGATATGGATCCATAGGGTTTGACATCCCCACTCGGGCTAGTCGCGCTAGTATTTAACGAGTGTTTAATACTTCGTAGACATACGCACTTGCCAAGTGTACTTTCAGGGGGTATAAACGTTAAGTTAGTTACCAAGTGCCCACGGTTAACATATACGTTATCATACTGTTTTGAAACGCTCTTTGTAGCACTGAAATCTCGTGGCCTACCTTACTTACTGTTATACTTAAACTATAGCTCACCAACCTTTGTGTTGACGTTTTTAAGCATGTTTTTCTCAGGTGCTTGAGGTTAGCTTCCGCTGTGTACTAGTCGTGCTGTAGACACCCGCTGCTTAGAGTTGTCATCGCATGAACTACATTATTTTGCATTCAAACATTCGTACTTTTGAACTATGACTTGTAACGACCATTGTGGTCACATACACTTATTATTTGCTTCTACTTAGTGAAGCATGCTTTTGAAATGTAAAACATTTGATGTCGGTTGTGACATCACCTTTTTATCGTGAATGCAACTTCTTTAATTACAGCATATAGTACTTAACCTTGTAATGATCCTGTTGTTGATGATTCGTACACGATGGTTTTGTACGGGGCATCACACATTTTTATCATTCATCGGGTAATTTTATCATTTGTAAGATATGTTTATCATTAATAAGGTATTGTTTCTATCATTCTTTAGATAATTTTTATCATTCATCATATTTTCATACAAAATATAATATTTTGATGAATATTATTATCTTATGAATGATAAATGTTTTCTTTATGAATAATAATTGTTTTCAAAAAATCACACATCATCTGTTACAATCTAAAACTCAAACTCATATGGGTTAATCTTAAAAAAGAATTTGGTCTTTTTTCGGTAAAGGGGATAGTACCCCGAAAAAATTTATATCAACCAGAATCAAAAAAATTACAAAAGGGGCGGGGTGTTTTGAAGTGACCTCCCGAAACACTTTAACAATAGATGACTTATACTAGAAAAACATGAAATCTATACATTTTATCAATGACCTAAAAAATAAAAACCTCTTAGTCTATACATCCACAAATACCATTGTCTAGAACTAAGTCTATGTCGATCATATCCCTGCAAAAAAACACAGAATGTACCAAAATCACAAATCATACCTGAACCATCTTCAACAAACAGCAGCTCGAATTCTTCAATAAATTCTTGACTGTTGACTCCAGTTGACTTTGCCAAATAACTTCTTTAATATCTCTGATCTTAACATCTTCAATGTACACTTCTAATCTTTGAACTCTATATCTTCAATATCTTTAGTCTTTTGCGCTTTACAACACTTGGAACATGAATCTTTAATATCATCTATCGTTGACTTTCGTTGACTTTGCTTTTTCATAATTATGTACCTGCACAAACTAGTAACAAAAACTACCATGAAACTATAACATTCACAACAAGAAGTATACATAATGTATATCCTGATGCATGCATATTCTTAACAAATGGTACAATAAGAAGTCAAAAAGATTACCTAGTAAAAACAAAAATTTCAAGTTCCAGAGAAAAACAAAAAGCATCCATTACTTAGCATAGGCAGATTCTTCAAAGCTTTTACAATGGGTCAAGATTGCTACCTTCAGAAACAAAAAGCATCATGTTAATTGTTTCACAAACTGTAACTTTTAATGGTTCTCTATTTAGAGCAAGATTTGAACAACTCAATATTAATAAGTCCATATTTCAATTTTATATAATTAAATGCAAAACAATCTACAATGAGTTAAGAATGAACTATTTGAAGTGCATATTGATGCCTCGGACTCAGCTTGAATCATATGACCAACCTACCAAAACAAGAATATAGCAACAAAATGTTCAAATCACAAATGTCTCAAAATAATAATAATTATTATAATAATAAGATAGGAAATTTGGGACTTACAGATTCATAAAATGAATGTATCTAGTGGGGCTCAAGGTCAGCAATAATACATAACACAACATTCATTGAGACAAATGATCGAACACCTAGTGTGCAATATCGTATGATGTATTCAGTCAATCAAACACTTAAGCATACAATTTTCTAACGAATAATAATAATAATAATAATAATAATAATAATAAAGGTAACAACAAATTAAAGAGAAAACCTTGTACATCGAACATTCATCGGAAATTCGCCATTGTTATTGAAGATTCATCAAAATAGCCATCGTTTGTTGAATTCGATTGAGAGAGAAGAGCTGAAAAAGAGATTAAGAAGATGTAGAAGAGATTAAGGAGATGAAGAAGAGCTGAAGAAGAGATTCAGATTGTTGTTTAATTTGGTTTTGAGAGGAAGAAATCTGATCAGTTAAAAACCCTAATACGTTCTTCAGTATGTAAGTTACAGTATCTGTTGCTTATTTTGTTATTTGATAAATTGTAAAATGACCATGCTGCCCCTCCGCGTTTTTTATAGGTGAATGAGGTTTTATGATATTTTGTAGTTCACATTTACTTATCCGGTTTGTACTCATTTTAATCTTAGCCACGGATCGTGCCCCTATATATATATATATATATATATATATATATATATATATATATATATATATATATATATATATATATATATATATATATATATATATATATATATATATATATATATAGGGGCACGATCCATGGATAAGCTTAAAAGGAGTACAAAACGAATAAGCAAAATAAAAATTTTTTTTTTGAATTTTTTTTTACATTCATAAATCTGCATTAAAATGCACCTCTAATCAATTTTTTTCATAAAAAAAAAAGTTCAAAATCTTTCAAAAATCGATGATGAATGGTAAAATTAACCATTCATCGGGTTAATTTATCATTCATCTTGTTTACGATTAATTAAAAAATTAATCAATGCTAAAAAAAACCAGATGAATGGTTAAATTAACCATTCATCTGTTTTTTTTATCATTCATCATAAACAGATGAATGGTTAAATTAACCATTCATCTGCTTTTTTTAGCATTGATTAATTTTATCATTCATCGCGAACAAAAATGAATGATAAATTAACCAGATGAATGGTTAATTTTACCATTCATCATCAATTTTTACCATTCATCATCGATGTTTACCATTCATCATCTATTTTCGAACGATTTTGTTCAAAAACTTTTTAAAATTTTTTCGTTTTCTTCTATTTGCATATTAAAGGATCGTTTTTTTTTTTTTTTAAATTGAAATTTTACTTATCCAGTTTGTGCCTCATTTAGTGCTTATCCATGGATTGATCCAATATATATATATATATATATATATATATATATATATATATATATATATATATATATATATATATATATGTAGATGGGTAGTCACCAACCTTCAACGCCCTACTAATTAATCGACAGCGAGCTACTATGTCCTAATTAAACTCTTTTGGTTTACCACTATGTGCTACTTCTAGATGTGCTGCTCTTTTGTTTAACCACTAAATTTATCTATTCTTTCCAACACGTTTTAATCAACCTCTTTTTTCTTTGCCTTTATGTGTATCCAATAAATATGGGGGGGAGAGAAAATAGTGTTTTCAATTGGTTGTAAAGAACAAAAGTAACTTCAACTTAACCTGGTTGGGTTTTAGTCAAGTATATTTAATTTTAGGGGTTGTCTAAATATACACGTATTTTTTACCATTTCTACCGGTCAACTGAGTATTTCATCAATATTTCAGCATTTTAATCTTTTCAATCAAATTAATTACTCCGTATTTATTATTTATTCATTTCTCCTAATTAAACTCCCTCTCCTCCTTTTCTTTCTCCCTCTCCATTTTTCTTCTCCCATTACTTTGTTAGTGCTTTTAACTTAAATATAACAAAACTAAGAAACACACCACCATGCTCAAAATTTTGGGCTTAAAATTCTGAACAAGAGCATATAAATCCGCCCACAAATGGAAGGGACACGCGCCCAACCAACGCTGCTACATCCGGCTACTTTTAGTTTTTATACATGGGTTTCTATTTTCTCACCGGAGGCGAATGGTGGTGGCGGTGTATGGTGACGGCTGGTTCATGAAAGTGCAGTAAACAACGGAGATAACTGGAGGTGGAGGCCATGCTTTTTATGTTATTGATGTTGAAGTTTTTTAATTTGAGGATGAAGAAGACGATAGGGGATATAAGGGTTTTATTGAAAAGGAAAAAAATGATTTATGGGATTACGAGCTAGCAATAACAACAACAACAAAACCCAATATCACATGAGTGGTATATGGAGAGGTGATATGTAGACAATCATTTCCCTATCCGAGAATAAAGACAAGTCATTTTCTCCACCCAGAGTGAAACACTCTCAAGAGTAGAGAAAGTCTTCCCTCTGTTTATTCGACGGATAAAGAGATTGCTTCTGAAAGGACCCCCGGCCTTTAAGTAGAAAAAAGTTTTTTTAAAAAAATAAAAATAATAATAGACGCCATGATATTGGTAGAATCAAATTTTCATGGGTTTTAAATCCTGTCTGGAATTTAATGTAGACTCTAAGAGTCAGTCAAGTCGCCAATAAATCGACGATTGTTGTCGACTCAATAGAGCCGTCAAATAGGACTTTGAGTGGTAAAATGAAAGAGAAAGCAAACAAAAAAGCTTAACCGTCAGTTTTAGTTTTTTTTTTTTTTTTTTTTTTTTTTTTTTTTTTTTTTATGGTAGATTTAGCATTTCCCTAATATTATTCGAATCAACTAGTAAAAAAGATCCCTAAAATTTTGTGTTTATTAAATAATTTATGTTTTGAATATATTATTATCGATAATACTTACCAAATCATTGTAAAACATAACAAAATTATTGAATCTTATAAAATGCATATAGCAAATAATTACAACTAAAGTGTACCACAAATATTATGCCGTAACATATGCATCTGAAATAATCAAAGATAAATTACAAACATATTTAATAGAATAATTGAATTACTTTCATTCTCCCACCACCCTCTTTTAATTTTCATCACAGTTATTATTTTCTGCATCATAAAAACCTATATTACAACCTTTTACTGAGACGTGTATTACGCATACATATGTAACGTATTTAATCTCGTAAATAAAATCTATATTACAATAATAAAATAATCCCTCTGTCTCAAAAAGAGTGCCTGTGAGTTATTTTTATTGAATACTCCATATAAGATATTTATAATAAATGTCAATTTTGTCCATATAGTTATGGTATATTTGACTGAATTTATTTAAAATATGAATGATTAAGAGTAATAAATAAGGGTAATTTCGAGAGTTTAATGATATTTATTGATTAGAAGTGGACAATTATTTTGAGACAAATATTGAAATGTCCCGTTCTTATTGATTAAAAACGTTCCATATTAATTGATTTCGTTGCGAGGTTTTGACCTCTATATGAGACGTTTTTCAAAGACTGCATTCATTTTTAAAACAAACCATAACCTTTATTTCATAAATAAAGTGTAACAACCCAAACCAACCCGCGAACAAACCACGTGAAAATACAAAATAAAAAAAATTTGCTGCACAGTGAACTGGCGCGGCGCGCCATTCGGGTCTGTCCGGAAAGTCTCAAAATGCGAAAAAGATTGACTAGTTCCCGACACTTTTAGACGAAACGCTTTTTACCATACATCCAAATATGTAAAACTAACTTGTTTCAAATATAAAATCAATGTTTTACAGGCGGGGCCCACATCGGCCGTTTTACGAGTTTAATACAATTTACGAGTTTCGACCACCAAAAAGTTTAAGTTCCAAACTACACAATGAGCATGGCGTTTGGGATTAAACTATCCAACTATCGGTCAAACTCCAAGAGCTACTAAAGCCAAAAGCATCCCCTAGCATCAAGCGGGATCTCTAGTCCAAAACGATGCCCTTACCCTTGTTCAAAACCGAACCTATAAAATGGTAAACAATGAGAGGGTAAGCAAAGCTTAGTGAATGCAATAATTATACGAATACATATATAATTATACCTACTTGCATACACTTACACACCAAACCGCAAACACGCTAGCATACACACTTAGCTTACCGTCACAATAACGAGCTATAAATCACCAATACTACAAGCTAGCATAATAACCGCATATGAATATAACTCGAATAATATAATATGCTTACAACACAAATAACCATGGTCGACCAATAGTATAAGGGAACGGCGCTCGCGAAAACGCCATTGGTGTTCATAACATCCGTTAGGGCACTTAACACCTCGCACCACTAACCCCTAGGGTGGCACCTTAACACCTCGGCACATCACCCCGAGTGGCATCTTAACACCTCGATGCATCACTCATTATTTTTACGGAGTGGTGTCTTAACACCTCGACACTACACTCCTAGGTGGCATCTTAACACCTCGATGCTACACCCGAGTGGCATCTTAACACCTCGATGCTACACTCTTCACGTGAAACGTGGTGTCTTAACACCTCGACACTACACATTTCACGCTACAACAAATAGATACATTATATACCTACACATATAATTATTCCACTCACCTCAAAGTCTTGTGAAAAGATACCCGAGCTTGCAAGACCTCAAAGTAACGTACCTATCATATTATACACATCATCAAACGCAAACTCAAGTCGGTCAACCAAACCCTTTCACCATTCTAAGCCATTTTGACCCAATGGTGCAATTTCAACCCATTTGCACCCTTAACCCTAAATTGGGTCAACACACACCAAAACCCTAATCATTCGTCAAGATGGGTTTAAAGCACATTTAGGTCACAAGGCTAACTCGTTTTCATAATTGCTAGGCCACTTAGGTCATTAAAGACTCATTTGACTCATTTCAAGGTCAACACACCCATTTGGGTCGTCCATACCCAATAACACCCATTTACATATTATTAAAGTGTTCTAGCACTAACTAACTAAATTTAAGACTCAAAAGTCCAATTAACACATTCAAACTCTAGGTTAGTCATCAATGAGCCTTCATAACCCATATTCACCCAAAATCCCCAAAATACTAAAAAAAATGGGTCTTTGGTTCTTCACTAGCCCAAACCCTAACCCTTAAAGCAATTAAAGTAAGAATTGGGTTTTATAACTTTCCAACACAATCACCACGTAGCTATCGACTAGATGAACGACTTTATAACTTGCACCGAGGCCCGATTCAACCTCTTTTACCCTTTAATGGAGCTTTCTCTCTCAAGGATTGCACTCTCTCTCTAGAGTTTAATTGGAGAAGATGAGGTTGTTGTGGGAGTAGTAAATGAGCTCCCCAAAACTGATCTAGGGTATTAAATTCGGCCCCAAGTGAAATTACACAATCGCCCTAAAAATTTCTATTTTAAAAAAGAAGAAAGGAATCTGTCGCAGACAGATGGCGCGGCGCGCCACCTAGCCGCGCGGCGCGCGACCTCCCAGTTCAGCATCTTTTGTCTTTTAAATTATGTGAAACAAAAACCCCAAACTTGAGTAACTCATATACACATATGTACACTACGAATATTCGGGTCTTACAACTCTCCCCCACTTATTCGGATTGCGTCCTCGCAATCCAAGCCGCATGACACGAGGGAAGATAAACTAACACGAACTCTTCGGGCTCCCAAGTGAACTCGGAACCTTTACTTCGTCGCCATTGAACCTTAAAGGTCCTCACCTCTTTATTCCTCAACATTTTCACCTTCTCGTCAAGGATAGCAATCGGTTCTTCGACATATTCTAACTTGTTGTTTAGCTCGATCTCGTCTAAAGGCATCCATGAGGAATCATCCGCAAGACACTTACGGAGGTGGGAAACATGAAATGTATTATGGATCCCCGCAAGCTCTTCGGGTAATTCTAATCGATATGCAACTTCACCAACACGAGCTAAAACCTTGAATGGTCCAATAAACCGAGGAGCTAACTTTCCCCGTTTTCGAAATCGAATAATACCTTTCCATGGCGAAACCTTAAGCATCACCATATCGCCTTCTTGGAACTCAATCAATCGCCTACGTCTATCGGCATACGACTTTTGCCTATCTTGAGCCTTCTTCAAATGTTCCCGAATCAAATCGATCTTGCTATTAGTCTCTAAAACCAAATCGGTACTCCCGATCTCTCTTTGACCCACTTCTCCCCAACAAACGGGAGTTCGACACCTACGCCCATAAAGCATTTCGTAAGGTGGCATCCCGATACTAGTATGATAACTATTATTGTACGAGAATTCCACCAAAGGTAAATGCTCATCCCAACTACCACCGAAGTCAATGATGCACGCTCGTAGCATATCTTCCAAAGTTTGATTCGTACGTTCGGTTTGACCGTCCGTTTGAGGATGATACGCCGTGCTCAACTTCAATTACGTACCCATATCTTCATGAAACTTTTCCCAAAACCGAGATGTAAAACGGGTATCTCGATCCGAAATAATAGATATAGGAACCCCATGTCGCGAGACCACTTCCTTGATAAACAACTTAGCCAAGGTCTCCGACGATATCGCTTCTTTAATGGGAAGAAAAAAAGCGCTTTTTGTCAATCGGTCAACTATAACCCAAATCGAATCGAATTGGGTTCTCGCCATTTTAGGTAACTTTGTAATGAAATCCATGGTAATGTGCTCCCATTTCCATTTCGGGATTTCTAACGGTTGCAACTTACCATGCGGCTTTTGGTGTTCGGCTTTTACTTTTAAACACGTGACACATTGCTCAACATACTTCACAACATCACGTTTCATGCCCGGCCACCAATAATCTTTCTTCAAGTCATGATACATTTTTGTCGCGCCCGGATGAATGGAATATTTTGACTTATGTGCTTCATCAAGTAGCACCCGTCGGTAATCACCCATCTTAGGCACCCACACCCTTCCTTGAAAGGACAACAAACCACGCGGGCCCATAGTAATGAACTCCGATTGGCCCACGATTCGTTCCACATGCTTATTGTGAACGTAAGCCTCTATTTGAATCTCGCCAAGCTTCTCAAGAAAATCGTTGGAAATAATCAAACGTAACGACCCCACTTTTATCGCCGGATGTTGACTCTTTCGACTCAACGCATCCGCGACAACATTCGCCTTACCCGGATGATAAAGTATTTCACAATCGTAGTCTTTCACCACATCCATCCACCTACATTGGCGATAATTCAAATCTCGTTGATTAAAGAGATGTTTCAAACTCTTATGATCCAAATAAATCGTACACTTGACACCATACAAGTAATGGCGCCAAATTTTCAACGCATGCACTACCGCCGCCAACTCAAGATCATGAGTCGGATATCTTGTTTCGTGTTCCTTTAATTGTCGAGAGGCATAAGCGATGACTTTACCCCTTTGCATTAGAACACACCCGAGCCCATTTAGCGAAGCATCACAATAAACCGTCATATCTTCCACACCTTCCGGTAATACTAACACCGGAGCTTGACACAACTTCACTTTTAACAATTAAAAAGCAATTTCTTGTTCGTTCTCCCAAATAAACTTAGCATTCTTCCTCGTCAACTTCGTTAATGGAGAAGAAATCTTAGAAAAGTCTTGGATAAACCGACGATAATAACCGGCCAATCCGAGAAAACTTCGGATTTCCGTAGGTGTAGTCGGTCGTCCCCAACTCTTCACCGTCTCTATCTTCCCCGGATCTACTTGAATACCGTCTTTGTTCACAATATGACCAAGGAATTGGACTTCCCTTAGAAAAAATTCACATTTGGAAAACTTAGCATACAACTTCTCCTTTCGTAGCGTCTTCAATACTTCACGCAAATGACGTTCATGCTCGTTCATACTTTTCGAGTAGACTAGTATGTCGTCAATGAACACTATTACCGACTTGTCCAACATAGGTTGGCACACTCGGTTCATAAGATCCATGAATGCCACCGGTGCATTCGTAAGTCCAAAAGGCATCACCACAAACTCAAAATGCCCATACCGCGTTCTAAAAGCCGTTTTCTCAATATCTTCCTCACGGACCCGCATTTGGTGATAGCCGGACCGTAGGTCGATCTTAGAGAAATACGTTGCACCTTGAAGTTGATCAAATAAATCGTCAATCCTAGGTAATGGATAATGATTCTTGATCGTCACCTTATTCAACTCACGGTAATCAATGCACATACGCATACTACCATCTTTCTTCTTCACAAATAACACCGGAGCGCCCCACGGTGAAGCACTCGGTCGAATAAAACCCTTATCGAGCAATTCTTGAATTTGATTTAACAACTCTTGCATCTCCGTTGGCGCTAAACGATAAGGAGTTTTAGCAATGGGGGTAGCCCCCGGAACCAACTCGATGCGAAATTCAACTTGTCTTTCCACCGGAACACCCGGTAATTCGTCCGGAAAAACGTCTTCGAAATCACTAACAACCGGAATTCCACGAATGGGTGGCGGCTCATCACGAGTATCAACAACATGAGCAAGGAAAGCCATGCCGCCGGTAACAACATGACGATGTGCCCGTGCAAAAGTGCATATCGGCACTGGTCTCCTCCGCCTATCACCATGAATAATCAACTCTCCCCCACTTGGGGTCTTCACAAGAATAAACTTATCATGGCATGCAATATCGGCTCAATAACGATCAAGCCAATCCATACCAACGACAATATCAAAGTCGCCCAAGGTCATTGGAATAAGATTAATTTTAAAGGTTTCGGCACCAAAAACAACATCACAATTTTCACACACATCAACCACTAGCACCGTCTTGCCGTTCGCTATTTCGACTTCTACCGGACGACTCAACTTAGCTAATGGTCTATCAAGTTTAGGCACAAATTTAGGAGACACAAACGACAAATTTGCACCGCTATCAAAAAGAATCCTCGCCGGATTAGAATTAACCATGAAAGTACCTGAGACAACTTCGTTCGATTGTTTGGCTTCATCATTAGTCATCAAGTAGTTGTGACCCCTAGCCGTACCCGCCGCCTTCTCTAACCGCTTCACATTATCATTTCGCAAATCGGGACACTCCGGCTTCTTATGCCCCTCTTTGCCGCAATTAAAACAAGTGATTTTGTTTTCGGAATGTGGTTTCGAACACTCACGAGCCATATGACCAGGTTGCCCACAGTTGTAGCACGTATAAGAAAACCCGCCGGTAGTGCCCTTCTTCGCACTATTGACACTTTCGGCCCCCCTCTTGCTCTTGCTCTTCTTGCTTGAGGCGTTAGAGTAACTAGAACCTTCAAACTTTCTTTTGGAAAACATGAAATCACTCTTTCTTGGAACCTCCGGCTCAAAACCCCGAGCCAACTCGAACAATTCATCAAAAGACTTAGCCATACCCCGACTAATCTTCCCCTTGTACTCATCATTCAAAGTACGGTAGAAATCCTTCATGAGCTTATGATCATCACCCACATATTCCGGGCAAAAACGAGTCGTTGCCAAGAATGTAGACTTGAGGGTAACCAAATCCATGGAACCTTGTTGCAAATGGTGCAACTCGTCCCGAATTATATCGAGATCGGATGAAGTTCGGTATTCTCTGAAAAATTCTTTCTTGAACTCCTCCCATGTCAAGCCCATACATTGTTCTTCACCATACAAGTTGATTTTATCGTCCCACCACAACTTAGCTTCTTCGTGTAACATGCTAGAACCATACCTCGTCTTCCTTTCGGGAGGACATTCCGCGGTACGGAAAGCTCCCTCAATATCGGAGATCCAACATGTACTTTTTAAAGGATCCCGCACCCCATTAAACATCGGGGGTTGAGCATCCTTGAAGTTCTTGTAGTGGAAGTCCCGCCTTCCTTCACCTCCTTCACCGCGAGGGTAGATATTCCTAGCGTCAAGGGCCTCTTCGATAGTGGCCTTCATTCGTTCATTAATTAGATCGGTTATTTGCTCATCAACCGAATCTTGGAAGACCTTTCGAACGTCCGCAAGAAAATCCGATTTTAACTTCTTAAAGATGGCCTCAACTTTGGTTGAGAACTCGGCGTCCCCGCTTGTACTTCCATTATCATGTTCGGGACCGTTTCTCGTCTTCATTCTATAAAACGAATTAGGTTAAACCACAAAACGGAAGGACAGATTACATATATACATACATATACGCCACACTACTCCATCTCGCTCAACAATCGTCGTACATTACTTGTTTGACACGATTTGCACTCGTAGTAATGGTAGCTAGTCATTACTACGCGAGTACGTCGCGTTAACTCGCTAGTACAACGTCCATCTCGCTTGATGATTGCTAAACACAACACAACAAATAGCGCATGATTAGTTCACATAAACCTATGCACTAACCATCCCGATCTGACCCAAAGTCCTACAAGTCCCGTATAAACGCGCACACAAAAAGTCTATGTCTAGGCGCCTATCTCAAGTCACCTAAATCCCTTAGACCATGCTCTGATACCACTTGTAACAACCCAAACCAACCCGCGAACAAACCACGTGAAAATACAAAATAAAAAAAATTTACTGCACAGTGAACTGGCGCGGCGCGCCAGTATGGCCGCGCGGCGCGCCATTCGGGTCTGTCCAGAAAGTCTCAAAATGCGAAAAAGATTGACTAGTTCCCGACACTTTTAGACGAAACGCTTTTTACCATACATCCAAATATGTAAAACTAACTTGTTTCAAATATAAAATCAATGTTTTACAGGCAGGGCCCACATCGGCCGTTTTACGAGTTTAATACAATTTACGAGTTTCGACCACCAAAAAGTTTAAGTTCCAAACTACACAATGAGCATGGCGTTTGGGATTAAACTACCCAACTATCGGTCAAACTCCAAGAGCTACAAAAGCCAAAAGCATCCCCTAGCATCAAGCGGGATCTCTAGTCCAAAACGATGCCCTTACCTGAAATGTCCCATTCTTATTGATTAAAAACGTTCCATATTAATTGATTTCGTTGCGAGATTTTGACCTCTATATGAGACGTTTTTCAAAGACTGCATTCATTTTTAAAACAAACCATAACCTTTATTTCATAAATAAAGGTTTAAAAAGCTTTACGTAGATTATCAAATAATGATAATCTAAAATATCCTGTTTACACACGACCATTACATAATGGTTTACAATACAAATATGTTACATCGAAATCAGTTTCTTGAATGCAGTTTTTACACAATATCATACAAACATGGACTCCAAATCTTGTCCTTATTTTAGTATGCAACAGCGGAAGCTCTTAATATTCACCTGAGAATAAACATGCTTTAAACGTCAACAAAAATGTTGGTGAGTTATAGGTTTAACCTATATATATCAAATCGTAACAATAGACCAAAAGATTTCATATTTCAATACACATCCCATACATAGAGATAAAAATCATTCATATGGTGAACACCTGGTAACCGACATTAACAAGATGCATATATAAGAATATCCCCATCATTCCGGGACACCCTTCGGATATGATATAAATTTCGAAGTACTAAAGCATCCGGTACATTGGATGGGGTTTGTTAGGCCCAATAGATCTATCTTTAGGATTCGCGTCAATTAGGGTGCCTGTTCCCTAATTCTTAGATTACCAGACTTAATAAAAAGGGGCATATTCGATTTCGATAATTCAACCATAGAATGTAGTTTCACGTACTTGTGTCTATTTTGTAAATCATTTATAAAACCTGCATGTATTCGCATCCCAAAAATATTAGATTTTAAAAGTGGGACTATAACTCACTTTCACAGATTTTTACTTCGTCGAGAAGTAAGACTTGGCCATTGTTGATTCACGAACCTATAACAATAGATACATATATATTAAAGTATGTTCAAAATATATTTACAACACTTTTAATATATTTTGATGTTTTAAGTTTATTAAGTCAGCTGTGCTCTTTAGTAACCTACAACTAGTTGTCCACAGTTAGATGTACAGAAATAAATCGATAAATATTATCTTGAATCAATCCACGACCCAGTGTATACGTATCTCAGTATTGATCACAACTCAAACTATATATATTTTGGAATCAACCTCAACCATGTATAGCTAACTCCAACATTCACATATAGAGTGTCTATGGTTGTTCTGAAATATATATAGATGTGTCGACATGATAGGTCGAAACATTGTATACGTGTCTATGGTATCTCAAGATTACATAATATACAATACAAGTTGATTAAGTTATGGTTGGAATAGATTTGTTACCAATTTTCACGTAGCTAAAATGAGAAAAATTATCCAATCTTGTTTTACCCATAACTTCTTCATTTTAAATCCGTTTTGAGTGAATAAAATTGCTATGGTTTCATATTGAACTCTATTTTATGAATCTAAACAGAAAAAGTATAGGTTTATAGTCGAAAAAATAAGTTACAAGTCATTTTTGTAAAGGTAGTCATTTCAGTCGAAAGAACGACGTCTAGATGACCATTTTAGAAAACATACTTCCACTTTGAGTTTAACCATAATTTTTGGATATAGTTTCATGTTCATAATAAAAATCATTTTCTCAGAATAACAACTTTTAAATCAAAGTTTATCATAGTTTTTAATTAACTAACCCAAAACAGCCCGCGGTGTTACTACGACGGCGTAAATCGAGTTTTACGGTGTTTTTCGTGTTTCCAGGTTTTAAATCATTAAGTTAGAATATCATATAGATATAGAACACGTGTTTAGTTAATTTTAAAATTCAAGTTAGAAGGATTAACTTTTGTTTGCGAACAAGTTTAGAATTAACTAAACTATATTCTAGTGATTACGAGTTTAAACCTTCGAATAAGATAGTATTACATATATGAATCGAATGATGTTATGAACATCATTACTACCTCAAGTTTAGTAGGTAAACCTACTGGAAGTGACAAGAAATGATCTAGCTTCAAAGGATCTTGGATGGCTTGAAAGTTCTTGAAGTAGGATCATGACACAAAAACAAGTTCAAGTAAGATTTTTACTCGAATTAAGATAGTTTATAGTTATAGAAATTGAATCAAAGTTTGAATATGAATATTACCTTGAATAAGAAAGATAACCTACTGTATATAACAAAGGTTTCTTGATCTTAGATGATTACTTGGAATGGATTAGAAAGCTTGAAAGTAAATTAGTAAACTTGAAGTGATTTTTGAAGTGTTCTTGAAGTGTTCTTCCTATGATGATTATAGCTTGATTCTTGAAGTGATTTTTGATGAAGATGATGATTAACTACTGGAAAAATACGTTCATAATAGTGTGTGTGTGTGTTGAGAGAGAATTAGAAAGAGAATTGGAAGTGAAATGGAGTGAATGATGAGTGGTAATCGGTGAGTGGTGAGTGGGGTTAAAAGGAGTTCTAGTTAGTTGACTAGCTCATGGTAGAAGTTAAAATTGATTAGTCATACATGAAATAATCAAGAGTGGAATCCCATGCTAGTTCCTATTGGTATATACCCATAGTAAGTACGTTTTGAAGCTGTGTATAATACGGGTAAGAATACGACTAGAATTCTTGATGAAAGAAAAGAATGGGAAAGTAACTGTAACCATTTTCGTTAAGTATGAGTGTTTTGATATATGTCTTGAAGTCTTTCAAAAGTATTTTAATACATCTAAATACACTACATGTATATACATTTTAACTGAGTCGTTAAGTCATCGTTAGTCGTTACATGTAAGTGTTGTTTTGAAACCTTTAAGTTAACGATCTCAATTAATGTTGATAACCCATTGTTTATTATATCTAATGAGATGTTAAATTATTATATTATCATGATATTATGATATATTAATATATCTTAATATGATATATATACATTTAAATGTCGTTACAACGATAATCGTTACATATATGTCTCGTTTCGAAATCCTTAAGTTAGTAGTCTTGTTTATATGTATATAACTCATTGTTAATATACTTATGGAGATACTTACTTATCATAATCTAATGTTAACCATATGTATATCCATATATATATCGTCATGTCATTTTTACAAGTTTTAACGTTCGTGAATCGCCGGTCAACTTGGGTGGTCAATTGTCTATATGAAACATATTTCAATTAATCAAGTCTTAACAAGTTTGATTGCTTAACATGTTGGAAACATTTAATCATGTAAATATCAATCTCAATTAATATATATAAACATGGAAAATTTCAGGTCACTACAGTACCTACCCGTTAAATAAATTTCGTCCCGAAATTTTAAGCTGTTGAAGGTGTTGACGAATCTTCTGGAAATAGATGCGGGTATTTCTTCTTCATCTGATCTTCACGCTCCCAGGTGAACTCAGGTCCTCTACGAGCATTCCATCGAACCTTAACAATTGGTATCTTGTTTTGCTTAAGTCTTTTAACCTCACGATCCATTATTTCGACGGGTTCTTCGATGAATTGAAGTTTTTCGTTGATTTGGATTTCATCTAACGGAATAGTGAGATCTTCTTTAGCAAAACATTTCTTCAAATTCGAGACGTGGAAAGTGTTATGTACAGCCGCGAGTTGTTGAGGTAACTCAAGTTGGTAAGCTACTGGTCCGACACGATCAATAATCTTGAATGGTCCAATATACCTTGGATTTAATTTACCTCATTTACCAAATCGAACAACACCTTGGGAAAGGCGCAACTTTAAGCATGACCATCTCTCCAATTTCAAATTCTATATCTTTTCTTTTAATGTCAGCGTAGCTCTTTTGTCGACTTTGGGCGGTTTTCAACCGTTGTTGAATTTGGATGATCTTCTCGGTAGTTTCTTGTATAATCTCCGGACCCGTAATCTGTCTATCCCCCACTTCACTCCAACAAATCGGAGACCTGCACTTTCTACCATAAAGTGCTTCAAACGGCGCCATCTCAATGCTTGAATGGTAGCTGTTGTTGTAGGAAAATTCTGCTAACGGTAGATGTCGATCCCAACTGTTTCCGAAATCAATAACACATGCTCGTAGCATGTCTTCAAGCGTTTGTATCGTCCTTTCGCTCTGCCCATCAGTTTGTGGATGATCGGCAGTACTCATGTCTAGACGAGTTCCTAATGCTTGCTGTAATGTCTGCCAGAATCTTGAACTAAATCTGCCATCCCTATCAGAGATAATAGAGATTGGTATTCCATGTCTGGAGACGACTTCCTTCAAATACAGTCGTGCTAACTTCTCTATCTTGTCATCTTCTCTTATTGGCAGGAAGTGTGCTGATTTGGTGAGATGATCAACTATTACCTAAATAGTATCAAAACCACTTGCAGTCCTTGGCAATTTAGTGATGAAATCCATGGTAATGTTTTCCCATTTCCATTCCGGGATTTTGGGTTGTTGAAGTAGACCTGATGGTTTCTGATGCTCAGCTTTGACCTTAGAACACGTCAAACATTCTCCTACGTATTTAGCAACATCGGCTTTCATACCCGGCCACCAAAAATGTTTCTTGAGATCCTTGTACATCTTCCCCGTTCCAGGATGTATTGAGTATCTGGTTTTATGAGCTTCTCTAAGTACCATTTCTCTCATATCTCCAAATTTTGGTACCCAAATCCTTTCAGACCTATACCGGGTTCCGTCTTCCCGAATATTAAGATGCTTCTCCGATCCTTTGGGTATTTCATCCTTTAAATTTCCCTCTTTTAAAACTCCTTGTTGTGCCTCCTTTATTTGAGTAGTAATGTTATTATGAATCATTATATTCATAGATTTTACTCGAATGGGTTCTCTGTCCTTCCTGCTCAAGGCATCGGCTACCACATTTGCCTTCCCCGGGTGGTAACGAATCTCAAAGTCGTAATCATTCAATAATTCAATCCACCTACGCTGCCTCATATTCAGTTGTTTCTGATTAAATATGTGTTGAAGACTTTTGTGGTCGGTATATATAATACTTTTGACCCCATATAAGTAGTGCCTCTAAGTCTTTAATGCAAAAACAACCGCGCCTAATTCCAAATCATGCGTCGTATAATTTTGTTCGTGAATCTTCAATTGTCTAGACGCATAAGCAATCACCTTCGTTCGTTGCATTAATACACAACCGAGACCTTGCTTTGATGCATCACAATAAATCATAAAATCATCATTCCCTTCAGGCAATGACAATATAGGTGCCGTAGTTAGCTTTTTCTTCAATAACTGAAACGCTTTCTCTTGTTCATCATTCCATTCAAATTTCTTCCCTTTATGCGTTAATGCAGTCAAGGGTTTTGCTATTCTGGAAAAGTCTTGGATGAACCTTCTGTAGTAACCAACTAGTCCTAAAAACTGGCGTATGTGTTTCGGAGTTTTCGGGGTTTCCCACTTTTCAACAGTTTCTATCTTTGCCGGATCCACCTTAATACCTTCTTTGTTCACTATGTGACCGAGGAATTGAACTTCTTCCAACCAAAATGCACACTTTGAAAACTTAGCGTACAATTCTTCCTTCCTCAATACTTCTAACACCTTTCTCAAATGTTCACCGTGTTCTTGGTCATTCTTTGAGTAAATAAGTATGTCATCAATGAAAACAATGACAAACTTGTCAAGGTATGGTCCACACACTCGGTTCATAAGGTCCATGAACACAGCTGGTGCATTAGTTAAACCAAACGGC
This sequence comes from Rutidosis leptorrhynchoides, assembly GCF_046630445.1. Taxonomy (NCBI): domain Eukaryota; kingdom Viridiplantae; phylum Streptophyta; class Magnoliopsida; order Asterales; family Asteraceae; genus Rutidosis; species Rutidosis leptorrhynchoides. The sequence continues at coordinate 178,925,571 of NC_092338.1, read as the reverse complement.
ATGACCATAAACTCGTAATGACCGTAGCGTGTTCTGAAAGCAGTCTTTGGAATATCATCTTCTTTCACCCGCATTTGATGATACCCGGAACGTAAGTCAATCTTTGAATAAACAGACGAGCCTTGTAGTTGATCAAATAAGTCATCGATTCTCGGTAATGGGTAGCGGTTCTTGATGGTAAGTTTGTTCAACTCTCGGTAGTCGATACACAACCTGAATGTACCATCTTTCTTCTTGACAAACAAAACAGGAGCTCCCCACGGTGATGTGCTTGGTCGAATGAAACCACGCTCTAAAAGTTCTTGTAATTGGCTTTGCAGTTCTTTCATCTCGCTGGGTGCGAGTCTGTAAGGAGCACGAGCTATTGGTGCAGCTCCTGGTACTAGATCTATTTGAAATTCAACGGATCGATGTGGGGGTAATCCCGGTAATTCTTTCGGAAATACATCGGGAAATTCTTTTGCGACGGGAACATCATTGATGCTCTTTTCTTCAGTTTGTACTTTCTCGACGTGTGCTAGAATAGCATAGCAACCTTTTCTTATTAATTTTTGTGCCTTCAAATTACTAATAAGATGTAGCTTCGTGTTGCCCTTTTCTCCGTACATCATTAAGGGTTTTCCTTTTTCTCGTATAATGCGAATTGCATTTTTGTAACAAACGATCTCTGCTTTCACTTCTTTCAACCAGTCCATACCGATTATCACATCAAAACTCCCTAACTCTACTGGTATCAAATCAATCTTAAATGTTTTGCTAACCAGTTTAATTTCTCGATTCCGACATATATTATCTGCTGAAATTAATTTACCATTTGCTAATTCGAGTAAAAATTTACTATCCAAAGGCGTCAATGGACAACTTAATTTAGCACAAAAATCTCTACTCATATAGCTTTTATCCGCACCCAAATCAAATAAAACGTAAGCAGATTTATTGTCAATAAGAAACGTACCCGTAACAAGCTCCGGGTCTTCCTGTGCCTCTGCCGCATTAATATTGAAAATTCTTCCGCGGCCTTGTCCATTCGTGTTCTCCTGGTTCGGACAATTTCTAATAATGTAGCCCGGTTTTCCACATTTATAACAAACTACATTGGCATAACTTGCTCCGACACTACTTGCTCTGCCATTACTCGTTCCGACACCATTTGTTCCTTTCGTTCTATTAACCCCTGGTCCGTAGACCTCACACTTCGCCGCGCTATGACCATTTCTTTTACACTTGTTGCAAAATTTGGTGCAGAACCCCGAGTGATACTTTTCACACCTTTGGCATAGCTGCTTCTGATTGTTGTTGTTGTTGTTGTTGCGGTTATTATTGTTGTTGGGATGATTGTTGTAGTTGCTGTTGTTGTTGTTGTTGTTGTTGTTGGGCCGTTTGTTGTAGTTGCGATTGATGTTGCGATTGTTAAGATAATTGTTGCGATTATTGTTGTAATTGTTGTTGTTGTTGTATTGGTGATTCTTATCACCGTTTTCCTCCCACTTTCTTTTGACTTGCTTCACATTGGCCTCTTCAGCAGTCTGTTCTTTAATTCTTTTTTCAATCTGGTTCACTAGTTTGTGAGCCATTCTACATGCCTGTTGTATGGAGGCGGGCTCATGTGAACTTATATCTTCTTGGATTCTTTCCGGTAATCCTTTCACAAACGCGTCGATCTTCTCTTCCTCATCTTCGAATGCTCCCGGACACAATAGGCACAATTCTGTGAATCGTCTTTTGTACGTGGTAATATCAAATCCTTGGGTTCATAACCCTCTAAGTTCTGTCTTGAGCTTATTGACCTCGGTTCTGGGACGGTACTTCTCGTTCATCAAGTGCTTGAATACTGACCACGGTAGTGCGTACGCATCGTTTTGTCCCACTTGCTCTAGATAGGTATTCCACCATGTTAACGCAGAACCTGTGAAGGTATGCGTAGCGTACTTCACTTTGTCCTCTTCAGTACACTTACTTATGGCAAACACCGATTCGACCTTCTCGGTCCACCGTTTCAATCCGATCGGTCCTTCGGTTCCATCAAATTCCAAAGGTTTGCAGGCAGTGAATTCTTTGTAGGTGCATCCTACACGATTTCCTGTACTGCTAGATCCAAGGTTATTGTTGGTATGTAGCGCAGCCTGTACTGCGGCTATGTTTGAAGCTAGAAAAGTACGAAATTCCTCTTCATTCATATTCACGGTGTGTCGAGTAGTCGGTGCCATTTCCTTCAAGATAGTCAAATGGAACAAGTTAATCATACAGAATATCAAGAGTAGTTAATAGTATTTCGTAGCATAATATGAACTCATTTATAAAAGCTTTTTCTTCATATTAGTGTTTTATAAGTTTAAATTCGGGTAGTACCTACCCGTTAAGTTCATACTTAGTAGCTAATATACAATTCAACTACTACAATTCTATATGAAAAACTGATTATAATAATATTTCGCGTTCAAACTTTTATACAATATTTTACAAACTTACAATACCGCTTATTTTACATAAAGCATGAAATATAGCACACAGTAACTTTGATAAAAGATAGTTGTGAAGATAATTCTAGCTAGTACACAAGTCGTTCAGCAAAGGCAATAAAGACACGTAATTCATACGTCCAGAAACAAGTCATGCATTCTGGTTTTACTAGGACTACTTCCCATCCTTGGTCTTGTGGAACATAACCGTTATAGCCGTTGATAAGATAGCGTGTTGTAACGTCGTCAAAGGGACGAGGGTTACGTAATGTCCAACAGTCCCGTAACAATCTAAAAACCTCATTTCTTACCCCAATTACCGACTCTGTCACTTGTAGGAACGTTTTGTTTAATAGTTGTAGCCCGATGTTCTTGTTCTCACTTTGGTGAGAAGCGAACATTACTAATCCGTAAGCATAACATGCTTCTTTATGTTGCATGTTAGCCGCTTTTTCTAAATCACGAAGTCCAATATTCGGATATATTGAGTCAAAATAATTTCTTAACCCATTGCGTAAAATAGCATTTGGGTTCCCCGCAATATATGCGTCAAAGTAAACACATCGTAACTTATGGATTTCCCAATGTGATATCCCCCATCTTTCGAACGAAAGCCTTTTATAAACCAAGGCATTCTTGGAATGTTCTTCGAATGTCTTACAAACTGATCTCGCCTTAAATAGTTGTGCCGAAGAATTCTGACCGACTCTAGACAAGATTTCATCAATCATGTCTCCGGGTAGGTCTCTTAAAATATTGGGTTGTCTATCCATTTTGTGTTTTTATACTGTAAAATAGACAAGAGTTAGATTCATAAAAAAAAATACTTATTAATACAAGCAATTTTTACATATATCATAAAGCATAAGCACACTATATTACACCACACGAATACAAGTATCTTATTCCGACTCGCTTGTTTCTTCTTCTTCGGTTTTGGTTCGTTTTGCCAAGTTTCTAGGGATATATGATGTTTCCCTAATACGAGCCGTCGTTATCCACATTGGTTTAGAAAAACCTGGTGGTTTAGAGGTTCCCGGGTCATTGTTACAACTTAAGGACTTCGGGGGTTGACGATACATATAAAGTTCATCGGGGTTGGAATTAGATTTCTCTATTTTTATGCCCTTTCCCTTATTATTTTCTTTTGCCTTTTTAAATTCAGTTGGGGTAATTTCTATAACATCATCGGAATTCTCGTCGGAATCCGATTCATCGGAGAATTGGTAATCCTCCCAATATTTCGCTTCCTTGGCGAAAACACCATTGACCATAATTAACTTTGGTCGGTTGGTTGAGGATTTTCTTTTACTTAACCGTTTTATTATTTCCCCCACCGGTTCTATTTCTTCATCCGGTTCCGATTCTTCTTCCGGTTCCGATTCTTCTTCTGGTTCCGACTCTTCTTCCGGTTCCTCTTCGGGAACTTGTGAATCAGTCCACGAATCATTCCAATTTACATTTGACTCTTCATTATTATTAGGTGAGTCAATGGGACTTGTTCTAGAGGTAGACATCTATCACATAATATCAAACGCGTTAAGAGATTAATATATCACATAATATTCACATGTTAAAAATATATAGTTTCCAACAAAATTTGTTAAGCAATCATTTTTCAAGTAAACACGGTCGAAGTCCAGACTCACTAATGCATCCTAACAAACTCGATAAGACACACTAATGCAAAATTCTGGTTCTCTAAGACCAATGCTCGGATACCAACTGAAATGTCCCGTTCTTATTGATTAAAAACGTTCCATATTAATTGATTTCGTTGCGAGGTTTTGACCTATATATGAGACGTTTTTCAAAGACTGCATTCATTTTTAAAACAAACCATAACCTTTATTTCATAAATAAAGGTTTAAAAAGCTTTACGTAGATTATCAAATAATGATAATCTAAAATATCCTGTTTACACACGACCATTACATAATGGTTTACAATACAAATATGTTACATCGAAATCAGTTTCTTGAATGCAGTTTTTACACAATATCATACAAACATGGACTCCAAATCTTGTTCTTATTTTAGTATGCAACAGCGGAAGCTCTTAATATTCACCTGAGAATAAACATGCTTTAAACGTCAACAAAAATGTTGGTGAGTTATAGGTTTAACCTATATATATCAAATCGTAACAATAGACCACAAGATTTCATATTTCAATACACATCTCATACATAGAGATAAAAATCATTCATATGGTGAACACCTGGTAACCGACATTAACAAGATGCATATATAAGAATATCCCCATCATTCCGGGACACCCTTCGGATATGATATAAATTTCAAAGTACTAAAGCATCCGGTACTTTGGATGGGGTTTGTTAGGCCCAATAGATCTATCTTTAGGATTCGCGTCAATTAGGGTGTCTGTTCCCTAATTCTTAGATTACCAGACTTAATAAAAAGGGGCATATTCGATTTCGATAATTCAACCATAGAATGTAGTTTCACGTACTTGTGTCTATTTTGTAAATCATTTATAAAACCTGCATGTATTCTCATCCCAAAAATATTAGATTTTAAAAGTGGGACTATAACTCACTTTCACAGATTTTTACTTCGTCGAGAAGTAAGACTTGGCCACTGTTGATTCACAAACCTATAACAATATATACATATATATTAAAGTATGTTCAAAATATATTTACAACACTTTTAATATATTTTGATGTTTTAAGTTTATTAAGTCAGCTGTCCTCGTTAGTAACCTACAACTAGTTGTCCACAGTTAGATGTACAGAAATAAATCGATAAATATTATCTTGAATCAATCCATGACCCAGTGTATACGTATCTCAGTATTGATCACAACTCAAACTATATATATTTTGGAATCAACCTCAACCCTGTATAGCTAACTCCAACATTCACATATAGAGTGTCTATAGTTGTTCCGAAATATATATAGATGTGTCGACATGATAGGTCGAAACATTGAATACGTGTCTATGGTATCTCAAGATTACATAATATACAATACAAGTTGATTAAGTTATGGTTGGAATAGATTTGTTACCAATTTTCACGTAGCTAAAATGAGAAAAATTATCCAATCTTGTTTTACCCATAACTTCTTCATTTTAAATCCGTTTTGAGTGAATCAAATTGCTATGGTTTCATATTGAACTCTATTTTATGAATATAAATAGAAAAAGTATAGGTTTATAGTCGGAAAAATAAGTTACAAGTCGTTTTTGTAAAGGTAGTCATTTCAGTCGAAAGAACGACGTCTAGTTGACCATTTTAGAAAACATACTTCCACTTTGAGTTTAACCATAATTTTTGGATATAGTTTCATGTTCATAATAAAAATTATTTTCTCAGAATAACAACTTTTAAATCAAAGTTTATCATAGTTTTTAATTAACTAACCCAAAACAGCCCGCGGTGTTACTGCGACGGCGTAAATCGGGTTTTACGGTGTTTTTCGTGTTTCCAGGTTTTAAATCATCAAGTTAGCATATCATATAGATATAGAACATGTGTTTAGTTAATTTTAAAAGTCAAGTTAGAAGGATTAACTTTTGTTTGAGAACAAGTTTAGAATTAACTAAACTATGTTCTAGTGATTACGAGTTTAAACCTTCGAATAAGATAGTTTTATATATATGAATCGAATGATGTTATGAACATCATTACTACCTCAAGTTTAGTAGGTAAACCTACTGGAAGTGACAAGAAATGATCTAGCTTCAAAGGATCTTGGATGGCTTGAAAGTTCTTGAAGTAGGATCATGACACAAAAACAAGTTCAAGTAAGATTTTTACTCGAATTAAGATAGTTTATAGTTATAGAAATTGAATCAAAGTTTGAATATGAATATTACCTTGAATAAGAAAGATAACCTACTGTATATAACAAAGGTTTCTTGATCTTAGATGATTACTTGGAATGGATTAGAAAGCTTGGAAGTAAATTAGTAAACTTGAAGGGATTTTTGAAGTGTTCTTGAAGTGTTCTTCCTATGATGATTATAGCTTGATTCTTGAAGTGATTTTTGATGAAGATGATGACTAACTACTGGAAAAATACGTTCATAATAGTGTGTGTGTGTGTTGAGAGAGAATTAGAAAGAGAATTGGAAGTGAAATGGAGTGAATGATGAGTGGTAATTGGTGAGTGGTGAGTGGGGTTAAAAGGAGTTCTAGTTAGTTGACTAGCTCATGGTAGAAGTTAAAATTGATTAGTCATACATGACATAATCAAGAGTGGAATCCCATGCTAGTTCCTATTGGTATATACCCATAGTAAGTACGTTTTGAAGCTGTGTATAATATGGGTAAGAATACGACTAGAATTCTTGATGAAAGAAAAGAATGGGAAAGTAACTGTAACCATTTTCGTTAAGTATGAGTGTTTTGATATATGTCTTGAAGTCTTCCAAAAGTATTTTAATACATCTAAATACACTACATGTATATACATTTTAACTGAGTCGTTAAGTCATCGTTAGTCGTTACATGTAAGTGTTGTTTTGAAACCTTTAAGTTAACGATCTCAATTAATGTTGTTAACCCATTGTTTATTATATCTAATGAGATGTTAAATTATTATATTATCATGATATTATGATATATTAATATATCTTAATATGATATATATACATTTAAATGTCGTTACAACGATAATCGTTACATATATGTCTCGTTTCGAAATCCTTAAGTTAGTAGTCTTGTTTATATGTATATAACTCATTGTTAATATACTTATGGAGATACTTACTTATCATAATCTCATGTTAACCATATGTATATCCATATATATATCATCATGTCGTTTTTACAAGTTTTAACGTTCGTGAATCGCCGGTCAACTTGGGTGGTCAATTGTCTATATGAAACATATTTCAATTAATCAAGTCTTAACAAGTTTGATTGCTTAACATGTTGGAAACATTTAATCATGTAAATATCAATCTCAATTAATATATATAAACATGGAAAAGTTCGGGTCACTACATTACCCTTGTCCAAAACCGAACCTATAAAATGGTAAACAACGAGAGGGTAAGCAAAGCTTAGTGAATGCAATAATTATACGAATACATATATAATTATACCTACTTGCATACACTTACACACCAAACCGCAAACACGCTAGCATACACACTTAGCTTACCATCACAATAACGAGCTATAAATCACCAATACTACAAGCTAGCATAATAACCGCATATGAATATAACTCGAATAATATAATATGCTTACAACACAAATAACCATGGTCGACCAATAGTATAAGGGAACGGCGCTCGCGAAAACGCCATCGGAGTTCATAACATCCATTAGGGCACTTAACACCTCGCACCACTAACCCCTAGGGTGGCACCTTAACACCTCGGCACATCACCCCGAGTGGCATCTTAACACCTCGATGCATCACTCATTATTTTTACGGAGTGGTGTCTTAACACCTCGACACTACACTCCTAGGTGGCATCTTAACACCTCGATGCTACACCCGAGTGGCATCTTAACACCTCGATGCTACACTCTTCACGTGAAACGTGGTGTCTTAACACCTCGACACTACACATTTCACGCTACAACAAATAGATACATTATATACCTACACATATAATTATTCCACTCACCTCAAAGTCTTGTGAAAAGATACCCGAGCTTGCAAGACCTCAAAGTAATGTACCTATCATATTATACACATCATCAAACACAAACTCAAGTCGGTCAACCAAACCCTTTCACCATTCTAAGCCATTTTGACCCAATGGTGCAATTTCAACCCATTTGCACCCTTAACCCTAAATTGGGTCAACAAACACCAAAACCCCAATCATTCGTCAAGATGGGTTTAAAGCACATTTAGGTCACAAGGCTAACTCGTTTTCATAATTGCTAGGCCACTTAGGTCATTAAAGACTCATTTGACCCATTTCAAGGTCAACACACCCATTTGGGTCGTCCATACCCAATAACACCCATTTACATATTATTAAAGTGTTCTAGCACTAACTAACTAAATTTAAGACTCAAAAGTCCAATTAACACATTCAAACCCTAGGTTAGTCATCAATGAGCCTTCATAACCCATATTCACCCAAAATCCCCAAAATACTAACAAAATGGGTCTTTGGTTCATCACTAGCCCAAACCCTAACCCTTAAAGCAATTAAAGTAAGAATTGGGTTTTATAACTTACCAACATAATCACCACGTAGCTATCGACTCGATGAACGACTTTATAATTTGCACCGAGACCCGATTCAACCTCTTTTACCCTTTAATGGAGCTTTCTCTCTCAAGGATTGCACTCTCTCTCTAGAGTTTAATTGGAGAAGATGAGGTTGTTGTAGGAGTAGTAAATGAGCTCCCCAAAACTGATCTAGGGTATTAAATTCGGCCCCAAGTGAAATTACACAATCGCCCTCAAAATATCTATTTTAAAAAAGAAGAAAGGAATCTGTCGCAGACAGATGGCGCGGCGCGCCACCTAGCCGCGCGGCGCGCGACCTCCCAGTTCAGCATCTTTTGTCTTTTTAATTATGTGCAACAAAAACCCCAAACTTGAGTAACTCATATACACATATGTACACTACGAATATTCGGGTCTTACATAAAGGTTTAAAAAGGTTTACATAGATTATCAAATAATGATAATCTAAAATATCCTGTTTACACACGACCATTACATAATGGTTTACAATACAAATATGTTACATCGAAATCAGTTTCTTGAATGCAGTTTTTACATAATATCATACATACATGGACTCCAAATCTTGTCCTTATTTTAGTATGCAACAGCGGAAGCTCTTAGTATTCACCTGAGAATAAACATGCTTTAAACGTCAACAAAAATGTTGGTGAGTTATAGGTTTAACCTATATATATCAAATCGTAACAATAGACCACAAGATTTCATATTTCAATACACATCCCATACATAGAGATAAAAATCATTCATATGGTGAACACCTGGTAACCGACATTAACAAGATGCATATATAAGAATATCCCCATCATTCCGGGACACCCTTCGGATATGATATAAATTTCGAAGTACTAAAACATCCGGTACTTTGGATGGGGTTTGTTAGGCCCAATAGATCTATCTTTAGGATTCGCGTCAATTAGAGTGTCTGTTCCCTAATTCTTAGATTACCAGACTTAATAAAAAGTGGCATATTCAATTTCGATAATTCAACCATAGAATGTAGTTTCACGTACTTGTGTCTATTTTGTAAATCATTTATAAAACCTGCATGTATTCTCATCCCAAAAATATTAGATTTTAAAAGTGGGACTATAACTCACTTTCACAGATTTTTACTTCGTCAGGAAGTAAGACTTGGCCACTGGTTGATTCACGAACCTATAACAATATATACATATATATCAAAGTATGTTCAAAATATATTTACAACACTTTTAATATATTTTGATGTTTTAAGTTTATTAAGTCAGCTGTCCTCGTTAGTAACCTACAACTAGTTGTCCACAGTTAGATGTACAGAAATAAATCGATAAATATTATCTTGAATCAATCCACGACTCAGTGTATACGTATCTCAGTATTGATCACAACTCAAACTATATATATTTTGGAATCAACCTCAACCCTGTATAGCTAACTCCAACATTCACATATAGAGTGTCTATGGTTGTTCCGAAATATATATAGATGTGTCGACATGATAGGTCGAAACATTGTATACGTGTCTATGGTATCTCAAGATTACATAATATACAATACAAGTTGATTAAGTTATGGTTGGAATAGATTTGTTACCAATTTTCACGTAGCTAAAATGAGAAAAATTATCCAATCTTGTTTTACCCATAACTTCTTCATTTTAAATCCGTTTTGAGTGAATCAAATTGCTATGGTTTCATATTGAACTCTATTTTATGAATCTAAACAGAAAAGGTATAGGTTTATAGTCAGAAAAATAAGTTACAAGTCGTTTTTGTAAAGGTAGTCATTTCAGTCGAAAGAACGACGTCTAGATGACCATTTTAGAAAACATACTTCCACTTTGAGTTTAACCATAATTTTTGGATATAGTTTCATGTTCATAATATAAATAATTTTCCCAGAATAACAACTTTTAAATCAAAGTTTATCATAGTTTTTAATTAACTAACCCAAAACAGCCCGCGGTGTTACTACGACGGCGTAAATCCGGTTTTACGGTGTTTTTCGTGTTTCCAGGTTTTAAATCATTAAGTAAGCATATCATATAGATATAGAACATGTGTTTAGTTGATTTTTGAAAAGTCAAGTTAGAAGGATTAACTTTTATTTGCGAACAAGTTTAGAATTAACTAAACTATGTTCTTGTGATTACAAGTTTAAACCTTCGAATAAGATAGCTTTATATGTATGAATCGAATGATGTTATGAACATCATTACTACCTCAAGTTCCTTGGATAAACCTACTGGAAATGAAAAAAATAGATCTAGCTTCAAAGGATCCTTGGATGGCTTGAAAGTTCTTGAAGCAGAATCATGACACGAAAACAATTTCAAGTAAGATTTCCACTCGAAATAAGATTGTTATAGTTATAGAAATTGAATTAAAGTTTGAATATGATTATTACCTTGTATTAGAAAGATAACCTACTGTAAGTAACAAAGGTTTCTTGATCTTGGATGATTACTTGGAATGGATTTAGAAAACTTGGAAGTAAACTTGCAATCTTGGAAGTATTCTTGATTTTATGAAACTAGAACTTTTGGAATTTATGAAGAACACTTAGAACTTGAAGATAGAACTTGAGAGAGATCAATTAGATGAAGAAAATTGAAGAATGAAAGTGTTTGTAGGTGTTTTTGGTCGTTGGTGTATGGATTAGATATAAAGGATATGTAATTTTGTTTTCATGTAAATAAGTCATGAATGATTACTCATATTTTTGTAATTTTATGAGATATTTCATGTTAGTTGCCAAATGATGGTTCCCACATGTGTTAGGTGACTCACATGGGCTCCTAAGAGCTGATCATTGGAGTGTATATACCAATAGTACATACATCTAAAAGCTGTGTATTGTACGAGTACGAATACGGGTGCATACGAGTAGAATTGTTGATGAAACTGAACGAGGATGTAATTGTATGCATTTTTGTTAAGTAGAAGTATTTTGATAAGTGTCTTGAAGTCTTTCAAAAGTGTATGAATACATATTAAAATACTACATGTATATACATTTGAACTGAGTCGTTAAGTCATCGTTAGTCGTTACATGTAAGTGTTGTTTTGAAACCTTTAGGTTAACGATCTTGTTAAGTGTTGTTAACCCAATGTTTATAATATCAAATGAGATTTTAAATTATTATATTATCATGATATTATGATGTATAAATATCTCTTAATATGATATATATACATTAAATGTCGTTACAACGATAATCGTTACATATATGTCTCGTTTCAAAATCATTAAGTTAGTAGTCTTGTTTTTACATATGTAGTTCATTGTTAATATACTTAATGATATGTTTAATTATCATAATATCATGTTAACTATATATATATATCCATATATATGTCATCATATAGTTTTTACAAGTTTTGACGTTCGTGAATCACCGGTCAACTTGGGTGGTCAATTGTCTATATGAAACCTATTTCAATTAATCAAGTCTTAACAAGTTTGATTGCTTAACATGTTGGAAACACTTAATCATGTAAATAACAATTTCATTTAATATATATATAAAAATGGAAAAGTTCGGGTCACTACAGTACCTACCCGTTAAATAAATTTCGTCCCGAAATTTTAAGCAGTTGGAGGTCTTGACGTATCTTCTGGAAATAAATGCGGATATTTCTTCTTCATCTGATCTTCTCATTCTCAGGTGAACTCGGGTCCTCTACGAGCATTCCATCGAACCTTAACAATTGGTATCTTTTTTTGCTTAAGTCTTTTGACCTCACGATCCATTATTTTGACGGGTTCTTCGATAAATTGAAGTTTTTCGTTGATTTGGATTTCATCTAACGGAATAGTGAGATCTTCTTTTGCAAAACATTTCTTCAAATTCGAGACATGGAAAGTGTTATGTACAGCCACGAGTTGTTGAGGTAACTCAAGTCGGTAAGCTACTGGTCCGACACGATCTATAATCTTGAATGGTCCAATGTACCTTGGATTTAGTTTCCCCCGTTTACCAAATCGAACAACGCCTTTCCAAGGTGAAACCTTAAGCATGACCATTTCTCCAATTTCAAACTCTATATCTTTTCTTTTACTGTCCGCGTAGCTCTTTTGTCGACTTTGGGCGGTTTTCAATCTTTGTTGAATTTGGATGATTTTCTCGGTAGTTTCTTGTATTATCTCCGGACCCGTAATCTGTCTATCCCCCACTTCACTCCAACAAATCGGAGACCAGCACTTTCTACCATAAAGTGCTTCAAACGGCACCATCTCAATGCTTGAATGGTAGCTGTTGTTGTAGGAAAATTCTGCTAACGGTAGATGTCGATCCCAACTGTTTCCGAAATCAATAACACAAGCTCGTAGCATGTCTTCAAGCGTTTGTATCGTCCTTTCGCTCTGCCCATCAGTTTGTGGATGATAGGCAGTACTCATGTCTAGACGAGTTCCCAATGCTTGCTGTAATGTCTGCCAGAATCTTGAAATAAATCTGTCATCCCTATCAGAGATAATAGAGATTGGTATTCCATGTCTGTAGACGACTTCCTTCAAATACAGTCGTCCTAACTTCTCCATCTTGTCATCTTCTCTTATTGGCAGGAAGTGTGCTGACTTGGTGAGACAATCAACTATTACCCAAATAGTATCATAACCACTTGCAGTCCTTGGCAATTTAGTAATGAAATCCATGGTAATGTTTTCCCATTTCCATTCCGGGATTTCAGGTTGTTGTAGTAGACCTGATGGTTTCTGATGTTCAGCTTTGACCTTAGAACACGTCAAACATTCTCCTACATATTAGCAATATCGGCTTTCATACCTGGCCACCAAAAATGTTTCTTAAGATCCTTGTACATCTTCCCCGTTCCAGGATGTATTGAGTATCTGGTTTTATGAGCTTCTCTAAGTACCATTTCTCTCATATCTCTAAATTTTGGTACCCAAATTCTTTCAGCCCTATACCGGGTTCCGTCTTCCCGAATATTAAGATGCTTCTCTGATCCTTTGGGTATTTCATCCTTTAAATTTCCTCCCTCTTTTAAAACTCCTTGTTGCGCCTCCTTTATTTGAGTAGTAAGGTTAGTGTGAATCATTATATTCATAGATTTTACTCGAATGGGTTCTCTGTCCTTTCTGCTCAAGGCGTCGGCTGTCAAGACCCGTCCTAATCCATCCAGATGAAGTCCGTATCGATTACAAACGATTCACAACAGTTGATTACATCGCGAGGTATTTGACCTCTATATGATACATTTTACAAACATTGCATTCCATTTTAAAAGACAAACTTTCTTTACAATGAAAACTGACGGCATGCATACCATTTCAGAATATATCCAACTATAATTAACTTAATAATAATCTTGATGAACTCAATGACTCGAATGCAACGTCTTTTGAAATATGTCATGAATGACTCCAAGTAATATCTCTAAAATGAGTAAATGTACAGCGGAAGATTTCTTTCGTACCTGAGAATAAACATGCTTTAAAGTGTCAACCAAAAGGTTGGTGAGTTCATTAGGTTATCATAAATAATCATTTCATAATTTTTAATAGACCACAAGATTTCATATTTCCATTTCTCATAAACATACGTACCGTGCATAGAGACAAAAGTATCATTCATATGGATTGAACACCTGGTAACCGACATTCACAATATGCATATAAGAATATCCCCATCATTCCGGGATCCTCCTTCGGACATGATATAAATTTCGAAGTACTAAAGCATCCGGTACTTTGGATGGGGCTTGTTGGGCCCGATAGATCTATCTTTAGAGTTCGCGTCAATTAGGGTGTCTGTTCCCTAATTCTTAGATTACCAGACTTAATAAAAAGGGGCATATTCGATTTCGATCATTCAACCATATAATGTAGTTTCGATTACTTGTGTCTATTCCTTAAAACATTTATAAAAGCGCATGCATTCTCAGTCCCAAAAATATATATTGCAAAAGCATTTAAAAAGAGAGCAAATGAAACTCACGCATATAATTATTATCAAAACAGTTAATAAAGCATTTGCATGTATTCTCAGCCCAAAAATGTAAAGAGTAAAAAAAAAGGGCAAATGAAACTCACCTAATGTATTTTGTAGTAAAAATACATATGACTATACTGAACAATGCAGGGTTGGCCTCGGATTCACGAACCTATATCATTCGTATATATATTTATTAAACCATGTACTTGTAATTTAACAAATATATGTATATATAATTATAAATTTATTAATTTATTAATATATCATAATTGCATTGTTATTATGTATATATTTTATATATTCCTTTTGTATATAAATATATTAAATTTTGTTATGTTATACTTATTAACTATATTTTTATATATATATTTTTGGTTAGTTAGAACAGTACTTTAGAAATACTATGTTGATATTTGTAATATTTATAGTGATAATACTTAATAAATATGATGATATTATTTATAATTCTGTTATTAAGAATGTATATGCTAATTTTTAATAAATAAATCTCATAATAATGTTTGTTTTAGTAGTTTTTAATAAAACAAATAATTTAATAATAATAATACTGAAAATATTAACTTTTGATATTAATACGTTATTTGATAATAATTATATAAATCTTATTATTAATAGTAATCTAAATAAAAAAAAACACTTTTGTTAATAATAATAATAATAATCGAAATTATAATACTAATACTTATACTAATAATAAGGATATTACTAATAATAATATTTATAATTGTAACTAGGGTTATGGTGGTAATAGTAACAAAGAGTTCTAATATTTGTATTAATAATAATAATAGTAATAACAACAATAAATATTGTAATAATGGAAATGATAATAATAATAATAATTATACTTCTAGTAATAACCTTATTATTAATATTCATAATAGTAATAAAAATAGTAGAAAGAAATAATAACAATAATCGTAAAAATAAAAGAAAAGGAAGCTACCTCAAAATATGCCTTAAAGAGAAAAACTGTCCGGAACGGGACTCGAACCCGAGACCTCTCGCTCAATGACATCACCCTCTAACCACTCGTCTGTCACTTCATTTCTGATTAATATCATAACCTAATTATATTAAACCCGTACTATTTATTTTTCCCTTTTCTTCTTCATGCTCGTTTCTCAGTGACTAGATAATCAAACGATCATCACAGTAATATAATGATTTGATTTTTGGATTCATAAAATTAACAGAACGATTTAATTGGGCATTTGGAATTAACAGAAAAAGGATAAAATGAAAATAACTGCACTGAGTTTTCGAGAAAAAAAATGAACTCATGACATGATTTTAAATTTTTGGATGTTTCAGCCAAAGTTTATAATACGAAATTTGTTTAAAATCACTTCTAGAAACTTTGTAAACATCTAATTTCAACAGAAACAACATAATGAATGCGAATTTCACGATGAACGTTCTGTTGACTTTTTGATTCCCAAAAGTTTGACTCAAGAATTAATAATCAATACGAAGAATTGAAATCTGAAAGTTTGCAGATAGATTGAGCGAGAGATTCCTAACGATACTACATTTAAAGATTTTGAAATTATTTACAGAAATCGGGTTTTGATTAAAATGCTCAAGAACAGGGATAACGAATGAAAAAAAATAAATAAATAATAACTTGGTTCTTCGACTGGTACCCTATGGAGTAGGTGTATTTGAATGTGGTAATGGAAGATTGAATGATTAATTAACAATGCCAGGATCACTTTGGTAAAGCAGAGGTTGACAGAAATCTAGCTCAGAGAAAGAAAAAAAAAATAAAAAATAAAAAAACAAAATACAGAAAGTAGAAAACGATGCCCACTGAATTTGGCTGGATACTGAGTTTATTTCATTGCGTGATTCTGTTTAGAGACAGGAGTACTAATCAGATACAGATGATAACGATCTGTAACAACTTCACTTATTTAATTACTTATTAGATTATAGATAATTATAATTAATAATAATCATATTAATATTATTGACAAATAATAATAATAATAATATTAATAATATTAATAATTATTAATAATAAAAATGTTAATAATGATATTAATAATAGTAATAATAATATTTATAAAGATTTTAATATTATGATAATATTAATAAGAATAATGGTAAATACAATAAAACAAAAGATAATTTCAATAAAAATAATAATAATAATAATTATAAATAATAATACCACTTAAGATAATAATAACATGCTAATATTATTAATAACAATAATGATAATGATAAAGATAATAATGATCACATTAACATTAATAGTATTTATAATAATCATAATATTTATTACTAAGTGTAGTAAAAATGATATTAATGATGACAACAATAACTTTAATAGTAATAATGTTATAACAACTTAAATGTATAAACTTTCATATTTATATATCATATATATTATTACTAATGATACTGTTATTAATATTAATATCAACAATCATGAAATAATAATAATAAGATTAGTATAACAACTATATTTATCATTAAATTTAAATTGAATATATCAATATTAACTATTATTATTTATGTAACATATTATATATTAAATAATATCAAATATTTCATATTTAATATTTTTACATTTTATATATATATATATATTATAATATGCATACTATTAATAATTATGTATATTAATCCTATATATATGTGTATATATTTATATATTTCAACTACTTCATATTTAATCATGTTTTAAATCTCAAGTTTAAGTTTTCTTTCTAAATCACATACTAGTTTATTAATATATGAAATTCATAATATATAATTATTTGCCTATATATTTATTTATATATATACATTTCTATTTACGATTAATGGTTCGTGAATCATCGAGCATAGTCATAGGATATTTGATTACATGAATAAAGATTTCAAAACTTTCGAGACACAACACTACAGATTTTGCTTATCGTGTCGGAAACATATAAAGATTAAAGTTTAAATTTGGTCGGAAATTCCCGGGTCATCACAGTACCTACCCGTTAAAGAAATTTCGTCCCGAAATTTGAGTGAGGTGGTCATGGATAACAATAAAAATGTTTTCATGACGAATATGAGTTGATAAATTGAGTTTTATCATTATTGAGTAATATGGATAAAAATAATTCGGTTATTCGAAGAGTACGAATGATGTTATCATCAAAGAGTGAAATAGGAAAGTAAAGATTCATCTTAACTTTTGACAGAGTCAGGGTTGAATTCCGGAATTCAATGGATTTAAAGAAAATCTTCGAAATCTATAAGATCTGATTCTGCGGGATTTATGGAATTAAGATCTCTATAATTAAATGCTGTGATCTGCCTCGATTACTCTGTCTGATATTTTCCACTATAAATGAACTTCTTCCGTTCCATTATTTTCACAATTCCCTTACTCTCTTCCTTAGTTCATACATCCAAAAGATTGTGGAAATGCTTAATCCAGTTCTAATCCTTGTCCTTATACTTACTATCGTAACAATCATTTTCCTTTTCCAACTTCCACCTGAGGAATCTGCTTACTTGTACTTTGTTCTTGGGGTTGTAGTGCTTTTAATTCTCCCGTGTCTTTATGTTACGATAAATATTGATATACACGGTTTGTAATTTATGCGTTGTTATCGGGCTTTATATCTCTCCTTATATTTCAATGTCTCCCTTTCTGTTTCCTATAATCATTGTCATCCACAGTTAATACTCTCTCCTATTTGCTGCGATTTATACTCCAATTTCTATTTTAGAGCTTTGTCCCTTCGTTTCTTCTTCTGGCGATTTGGCATCTCTTGTAATGGTCCAGAATTCGCAGATATAAGTTTCAGAATGAACTTTATTAATGTTCTAAATAAGAAGGAACGTAATAGCACTATTTGATTTGTCAAATTACCAGATTCACTGAGAATAGAACTATCAAGAATATACTTTCTTGATATGTTCAGAAGTTAAGCATAATGAAAGAGTTATGTAACATGGCACGTGATGACGTTAGGATCTGTGAATCATCACGTCCCATTAGAAACTCAGCATGACTTACTGTAATATAATCACGTTGATCAAGTGTCATTATATTATACTAACTCATGCATCAGTTCCCAACATTACTTCAATAACATTCATATTTTAAGCTTGAAAGTTTACAGAATATAGAAACTAACAGTTTCTATATGATGTAACAATGATAGCACGAAGAGATAAATGATTTCAGATAAGATTAGTTATAAAAATATCTCCAGAAATATGGAGGATATTTATAATGAAAGATACGATAATATCTCGGAATATCTAAGGTCGGAGGATGATAGAAACTATTGTCTGCAAGGGTTTAGAGTAAGGAGCAAGATATTCACTAAAGACTTTAGCAGACATTGAATCATTTGGATTCTTTGAAGTCAAACTTATTCTTTGTGATTTGTCCACGGCTTTCTTCATAGTTTTGCATAATCTGCTTTTCAGCACTAAATTTTCTATTGAATTTTTCCAATATAATGATACACAGGAAGCACGAAGAGGTATATAATTTCGAACGAGAATATTTATGAAAATATCCTCAAAAATATCGAAGATATTGATGATGATATTTTGGAATTTCTAAGTTCGATGGTTGATGGAGAAAGATTTTCCGCAAGATTTTAACATGACTTTGGAGCAAGATATTCTATAAAGATTTCAACGGATCCAGAATTATCTGGATTCTTTGAATATAGGGTATGGTCCTTGTATTTGTCCTTGGTCTCCTTCATGGTTAACTTTATCCGTTTTCCAGTTCCAACGTTTCTGAGCTTTTCTAACATGCTATTCTTTATCATCAAACTTCTGATGACTAAGGTCGTTTACGGTTGCCTACAGTTTCTGCTGCTTCATTCAGCTTTTTCAAAATTCAAAGTATTGATTTGTAGAATGAGTGCTTTTCAGGATTTCAGATGAAAGATCATAATTCTAAAAGTTGAATGTTTTACATATAACTGTTGATGTAGATATGCTGAGAGTTTTCAAGGTACAGATTGCTGTTTCCCAGGAATTGGTATGTCAGTTCTCGTTACAAGATACGGATGAGTACATGATGAGACTTCAATAGATAAATATAGGAATTTATCGGAGAGATTTAAACCAAGGAGCAACGAGGTTGCTAGTAAGTCTGCTGGTAATATGATGGAATGTAAGAGCACGCATATATATCAAGTTACAATAAAGTTGTTTCGAACGAAAAGTCGAAGGTGACTTGTTGGAACTGTGACAAAATTGGCTATCTCGAACACCAGATGCAAAGTTATTTTCGGTAATAATAACACTAAAGGAATTAGCACAGCTACGAGCTAAATGTTTACTCAGGTTCCGAGTGTTTTCAGGTGTATAACTATATGCATCACTCTTTCCTTCCGTAGATGAAGTGCGGTTGATTCATCCTATCGATTGAGGTGTTTTCAAGAATCATGAAAGGTTTGAACGCAGATTAGATTTGTCAAGATACAAATGAGGTTTAAGATGAAATCAAGTGGCGAACTTGAAGAATTGTTTAGTTTCATATGTTATAATCAATATTTTAATTCATTTTAATTGTCCAATATTATTAGTTCACAGTCGATAGTCCACAGTAACAGTCCAATAATTCATATATAGTTTAATATATAATATTCGAATTTAATTAATAAATATCGTGACCCGTGTACATGTCTCAGACTCGATCACAACTCAAAGTATATATATTATTTGAGAATCAACCTCAACCCTGTATAGAGAACTCGATCATTACTGCATATAGAGTGTTTATGGTGATTCCAAATAATATATATAGATGCGTCGATATGATATGTCAAAACCTTGTATACGTGTCCCGATATTTAAAGTGCGCAAAATAAATACAGAAATTAAATGACGATAAATAAAATACGTAAAGTAAATAACAGAATTTAAATGACGATAATTAAAATTGCTATAATTAAATTGAGATAAAATAAATTGCGATAAATAAATTGCGATAATTAAATGGTAATACGGAAATAACAGTTAGCTTGGAACAGTTAGCTAGGATTTTGTTAGCGTGAATTCTTAATAGAATTTCATATTGTTAATTAATCTGTTTCTAATCAATTTTTATTGTGTCCATTATTTCTTCATTATGCCACTTGTTGGATTCTGATAGGTCAAAATCCAAATATGTAATTGGATGAATATGGTTACACTGTGGTGAACGGATTTGTATATCGGTGGATGTAAATAGGATAGTATATGACTGTTGAAACAGATTCGAAGAACGTACAATGTAACTTATTAATGTGAAATTTAAATAGTCCTCGGGTATTACCTACCCGTTAAATATTTTCACCATTAACAGTTTGTACAAGAGAATTTTTAATTACAATTTTTATGAAAACATATATACATATATATTTTCTTCAGATGTATTCATGGATTTAATGAGTTAATATGATATTAAACTCATTTGCTTTTCGGTTGAAACTAGAATAAATAATCTCTAAAACTTTAGAGATTACATATTCGCCATGTCGAACGAAGATAAGTGAGGTAGAACGATACGTAGAACGAAGATCATAATCAAAGTACAGATGATGATATTGAAGCATGGATTGTTGATGGTACTGGTGCTGTTATTGATTGTACTATTGGTGCCGGTGATGTTGGTGAAGCTGGTACATTTTGCACCATATTCTCCGAATTGATTATTCGAGCACGAAGTTCGTTGACTTATTACTCCAGGATGATTGTCGGTCAGAACGAGCGGATGAATAAGATTCAGAATTGTGGATAGAATATAATCTTGTCAAGTTACCCTGGAAATGAGGCTGAAAATGGTGTCTCGAACAGCTTCGCCGGTAAGTGCTTCAGGTTCTTCGCCAAGAGGTGAATTCAGTTAGTGGAAGGGATCGCCTTCTTCATTTCTCCATCGTGTGAGTAAGTCTCGGACCCACCCCCATTTCTTCCAGAAAGAAAAATAACTAAATGGTTGAGGCACTTCTTGTTCATTGACATCGGAGTCTGCTTCAATATACATCTCGAAATCGCTTCCGGAACTAATGGAATCCAAGCTAGGTGTAGGATCCATCTCTCACGATCAGTTAAAGGGTTTTGATATGAAATGATTTTTCAAATATCGAATGATATCCTAACTATATATAGAATATCTATACATACTTCCAAAGATCCCGTGAATTACGGAGAAAATTAAGGAAACGTGTCAGATAAAGTCTACAGTGACAGATACGCTAAGATATGGATTTTTTTTGTCTATACACTATTCATGCAATCATTGCAGTAAGATGTGTCTAGACTAAGAATGATAAGCATATAATTTTCTAAGGATGATAAGCAGATGATTTTCGACTAGAATTGATTAGCAAAACTTTTGACATGCAGACACGGTCAAAGTCCAGACTCACTAATGCATCCTAACGACTATCAGCTAGACACATTAATGCAAGACCTGGTTCGCTAAGACCATCGCTCTGATACCAACTGTCAAGACCCGTCCTAATCCATCCATATGAAGTCCGTATCGATTACAAACGATTCACAACAGTTGATTACATCGCGAGGTATTTGACCTCTATATGATACATTTTACAAACATTGCATTCCATTTTAAAAGACAAACTTTCTTTACAATGAAAACTGACGGCATGCATACCATTTCAGAATATATCCAACTATAATTAACTTAATAATAATCTTGATGAACTCAATGACTCGAATGCAACGTATTTTAAAATATGTCATGAATGACTCCAAGTAATATCTCTAAAATGAGTAAATGTACAGCGGAAGATTTCTTTCGTACCTGAGAATAAACATGCTTTAAAGTGTCAACCAAAAGGTTGGTGAGTTCATTAGGTTATCATAAATAATCATTTCATAATTTTTAATAGATCACAATATTTCATATTTCCATTTCTCATAAACATACGTACCGTGCATAGAGACAAAAGTATCATTCATATGGATTGAACACCTGGTAACCGACATTCACAATATGCATATAAGAATATCCCCATCATTTCGGGATCCTCCTTCGGACATGATATAAATTTCGAAGTACTAAAGCATCCGGTACTTTGGATGGGGCTTGTTGGGCCCGATAGATCTATCTTTAGAGTTCGCGTCAATTAGGGTGTCTGTTCCCTAATTCTTAGATTACCAGACTTAATAAAAAGGGGCATATTCGATTTCGATCATTCAACCATATAATGTAGTTTCGATTACTTGTGTCTATTCCGTAAAACATTTATAAAAGCGCATGCATTCTCAGTCCCAAAAATATATATTGCAAAAGCATTTAAAAAGGGAGCAAATGAAACTCACGCATATAATTATTATCAAAACAGTTAATAAAGCATTTGCATGTATTCTCAGCCCAAAAATGTAAAGAGTAAAAAAAAAGGGCAAATGAAACTCACCTAATGTATTTTGTAGTAAAAATACATATGACTATACTGAACAATGCAGGGTTGGCCTCGGATTCACGAACCTATATCATTCGTATATATATTTATTAAACCATGTACTTGTAATTTAACAAATATATGTATATATAATTATAAATTTATTAATTTATTAATATATCATAATTGCATTGTTATTATGTATATATTTTATATATTCCTTTTGTATATAAATATATTAAATTTTGTTATGTTATACTTATTAACTATATTTTTATATATATATTTTTGGTTAGTTAGAATAGTACTTTAGAAATACTATGTTGATATTTGTAATATTTATAGTGATAATACTTAATAAATATGATGATTTTATTTATAATTCTGTTATTAAGAATGTATATGCTACTTTTTAATAAATAAATCTCATAATAATGTTTGTTTCATTAGTTTTTAATAAAAAAATAATTTAATAATAATAATACTGAAAATATTAACTTTTGATATTAATACGTTATTTGATAATAATTATATAAATCTTATTATTAATAGTAATCTAAATAAAAAAAACACTTTTGTTAATAATAATAATAATAATCGAAATTATAATACTAATACTTATACTAATAATAAGGATATTACTAATAATAATATTTATAATTGTAACTAGGGTTATGGTGGTAATAGTAACAAAGAGTTCTAATATTTGTATTAATAATAATAATAGTAATAACAACAATAAATATTGTAATAATGGAAATGATAATAATAATAATAATTATACTTCTAGTAATAACCTTATTATTAATATTCATAATAGTAATAAAAATAGTAGAAAGAAATAATAACAATAATCATAAAAATAAAAGAAAAGGAAGCTACCTCAAAATATGCCTTAAAGAGAAAAACTGTCCGGAACGGGACTCGAACCCGAGACCTCTCGCTCAATGACATCACCCTCTAACCACTCGTCTGTCACTTCATTTCTGATTAATATCACAACCTAATTATATTAAACCCGTACTATTTGTTTTTCCCTTTTCTTCTTCATGCTCGTTTCTCAGTGACTAGATAATCAAACGATCATCACAGTAATATAATGATTTGATTTTTGGATTCATAAAATTAACAGAACGATTTAATTGGGCATTTGGAATTAACAGAAAAAGGATAAAATGAAAATAACTGCACTGAGTTTTCGAGAAAAAAAAATGAACTCATGACATGATTTTAAATTTTTGGATGTTTCAGCCAAAGTTTATAATACAAAATTTGTTTAAAATCACTTCTAGAAACTTTGTAAACATCTAATTTCAACAGAAACAACATAATGAATACGAATTTCACGATGAACGTTCTGTTGACTTTTTGATTCCCAAAAGTTTGACTCAAGAATTAATAATCAATACGAAGAATTGAAATCTGAAAGTTTGCAGATAGATTGAGCGAGAGATTCCTAACGATACTACATTTAAAGATTTTGAAATTATTTACAGAAATCGGGTTTTGATTAAAATGCTCAAGAACAGGGATAACGAAAGAAAAAAATAAATAAATAATAACTTGATTCTTCGACTGGTACCCTATGGAGTAGGTGTATTTGAATGTGGTAATGGAAGATTGAATGATTAATTAACAATGCCAGGATCACTTTGGTAAAGCAGAGGTTGACAGAAATCTAGCTCAGAGAAAGAAAAAAAAATAAAAAATAAAAAAACAAAATACAGAAAGTAGAAAACGATGCCCACTGAATTTGGCTGGATACTGAGTTTATTTCATTGCGTGATTCTGTTTAGAGACAGGAGTACTAATCAGATACAGATGATAACCATCTGTAACAACTTCACTTATTTAATTACTTATTAGATTATAGATAATTATAATTAATAATAATCATATTAATATTATTGACAAATAATAATAATAATAATAATAATAATATTAATAATATTAATAATTATTAATAATAAAAATGTTAATAATGATATTAATAATAGTAATAATAATATTTATAAAGATTTTAATATTATGATAATATTAATAAGAATAATGGTAAATACAATAAAACAAAAGATAATTTCAATAAAAATAATAATAATAATAATAATTATAAATAATAATACCACTTAAGATAATAATAACATGCTAATATTATTAATAACAATAATGATAATGATAAAGATAATAATGATCACATTAACACTAATAGTATTTATAATAATCATAATATTTATTACTAAGTGTAGTAAAAATGATATTAATGATGACAACAATAACTTTAATAGTAATAATGTTATAACAACTTAAATGTATAAATTTTCATATTTATATATCATATATATTATTACTAATGATACTGTTATTAATATTAATATCAACAATCATGAAATAATAATAATAAGATTAGTATAACAACTATATTTATCATTAAATTTAAATTGAATATATCAATATTAACTATTATTATTTATGTAACGTATTATATATTAAATAATATCAAATATTTCATATTTAATATTTTTACATTTTATATATATTATAATATGCATACTAATAATAATTATATATTAATCCTATATATATGTGTATATTTTTATATATTTCAACTACTTCATATTTAATCATGTTTTAAATATCAAGTTTAAGTTTTCTTTCTAAATCACATACTAGTTTATTAATATATGAAATTCATAATATATAATTATTTGCCTATATATTTATTTATATATATACATTTCTATTTACGATTAATGGTTCGTGAATCATCGAGCATAGTCCTAGGATATTTGATTACATGAATAAAGATTTCAAAACTTTCGAGACTCAACACTACAGATTTTGCTTATCGTGTCGGAAACATATAAAGATTAAAGTTTAAATTTGGTCGGAAATTCCCGGGTCATCACATCGGCTACCACATTTCCTTCCCTGGGAGGTAACGAATCTCAAAGTCGTAATCATTCAACAATTCAATCCACCTACGCTGCCTCATATTCAGTTGTTTCTGATTAAATATGTGTTGAAGACTTTTGTGGTCGGTATATATAATACTTTTGACCCCATATAAGTAGTGCCTCCAAGTCTTTAATGCAAAAACAACCGCCTAATTCCAAATCATGCGTCGTATAATTTTGCTCGTGAATCTTCAATTGTCTAGACGCATAAGCAATCACCTTCGTTCGTTGCATTAATACACAACCGAGACCTTGCTTTAATGCGTCACAATAAATCACAAAATCATCATTCCCTTCAGGCAATGACAATATAGGTGCCGTAGTTAGCTTTTTCTTCAATAATTGAAACGCCTTCTCTTGTTCATCCTTCCATTCAAATTTCTTCCCTTTATGTGTTAATGCAGTCAAGGGTTTTGCTATTTTGGAGAAATCTTGGATGAATCTACTGTAGTAACCAGCCAATCCTAAAAATTGACGTATATGCTTCGGAGTTTTTGGGGTTTCCCACTTTTCAACGGTTTCGATCTTTGCCCGGTCCACCTGGATACCTTCTTTGTTCACTATGTGACTGAGGAATTGAACTTCTTCCAACCAAAATGCACACTTTGAAAACTTAGCGTACAGTTTTTCTTTCCTCAATACTTCTAGCACTTTTCTCAAATGTTCTTCGTGCTCTTGATCATTCTTTGAGTAAATAAGTATGTCATCGATGAAAACAATGACAAACTTGTCAAGATATGGCCCACACACTCGGTTCATAAGGTCCATGAACACAGCTGGTGCGTTAGTCAATCCAAACGGCATAACCATAAACTCGTAATGACCATAACGCGTCCTAAAAGCAGTTTTTGGAATATCATCCTCCTTTACTCGCATTTGATGATATCCAGAACGTAAATCGATCTTTGAATAAACCGACGAGCCTTGTAGTTGATCAAATAAGTCGTCAATTCTCAGCCGTGGATAACGGTTTTTGATGGTAAGTTTGTTCAACTCTATGTAGTCAATACACAACCTAAATGTACCATCCTTCTTCTTGACAAACAAAACAGGAGCTCCCCATGGTGATGTGCTTGGTCGAATGAAACCACGTTCTAATAGTTCTTGCAGTTGGCTTTGCAGTTCTTTCATCTCGCTGGGTGCGAGTCTATAAGGAGCACGAGCTATTGGTGCAGCTCCTGGTACAAGATCTATTTGAAATTCAACAGATCGATGTGGAGGTAGTCCCGGTAATTCTTTCGGAAATACATCGGGAAATTCTTTTGCGACGAGAACATCATTGATGCTCTTTTCTTCAGTTTGTACTTTCTCGACGTGTGCTAGAACAGCATAGCAACCTTTTCTTATTAGTTTTTGTGCCTTTAAATTACTAATAAGATGTAGCTTCATGTTTCCCTTTTCTCCGTACACCATTAAGGGTTCTCCTTCTTCTCGTACAATGCGAATTGCATTTTTATAACATACGATCTCTGCTTTCACCTTCTTCAGCCAGTCCATGCCAACTATTACATCAAAACTCCCTAACTCTACTGGTATCAAATCAATCTTAAATATTTCGCTACCCAGTTTAATTTCTCGATTCCGGCATATATTTTCTGCTGAAATTAATTTACCGTTTGCTAATTCGAGTAAAAATTTACTATCCAACGGCGTCAATGGACAACTTAATTTAGCACAAAAATCTCTACTCATATAGCTTCTATCCGCACCCGAATCAAATAAAACGTAAGCAGATTTATTGTCAATAAGAAACGTACCCGTAACAAGCTCCGGGTCTTCCTGTGCCTCTGCTGCATTAATATTGAAAACTCTTCCGCGGCCTTGTCCATTTGTGTTCTCCTGGTTTGGGCAATTTCTAATAATGTGGCCCGGTTTTCCACATTTATAACAAACTACATTGGCATAACTTGCTCCGACACTACTTGCTCCGCCATTACTCGTTCCGACACCATTTGTTCCTTTCGTTCTGTTAACCCCTGGTCCGTAGACCTCACACTTCGCAGCGCTATGACCATTTCTTTTACACTTGTTGCAAAATTTGGTGCAGAACCCCTAGTGATACTTTTCACACCTTTGGCATAGCTGCTTCTGATTGTTGTTGTTGTTGCGGTTGTTATTGTTCTTGGTATGATTGTTGTAGTTGATGTTGTTGTTGTTGTTGGGCCGTTTGTTGTAGTTGCGATTGATGTTGCGATTGTTGGGACAATTGTTGCGATTATTATTGTAATTGCTGTTGTTGTTGTATTGGTGATTCTTATCACCGTTTTCCTCCCACTTTCTTTTGACTTGCTTCACATTGGCCTCTTCAGCCGTCGGTTCTTTAATTCTTTCCTCAATCTGGTTCACTAGTTTGTGAGCCATTCTACATGCCAGTTGTATGGAGACGGGCTCGTGTGAACTTATATCTTCTTGGATTCTTTCCGGTAATCCTTTCACAAACGCGTCGATCTTCTCTTCCTCATTTTCGAACTCTCCCGGACACAATAGGCACAATTCTGTGAATCGCCTTTCGTATGTGGTAATATCAAATCCCTGGGTTCGTAACCCTCTAAGTTATGTCTTGAGCTTATTGACCTCGGTTCTGGGACGATACTTCTCGTTCATCAATTGCTTGAATGCTGACCACGGTAGTGCGTACGCATCATCTTGTCCCACTTGCTCTAGATAGGTATTCCACCATGTTAACGTAGAACCTGTGAAGGTATACGTAGCGTACTTCACTTTGTCCTCTTCAGTAAACTTACTTATGGCAAACACCGATTCGACCTTCTCGGTCCACCGTTTCAATCCGATCGGTCCTTCGGTTCCATCAAATTCCAAAGGTTTGCAGGCAGTGAATTCTTTGTAGGTGCATCCTACACGATTTCCTGTACTGCTAGATCCAAGGTTATTGTTGGTATGTAGTGCAGCCTGTACTGCGGCTATGTTTGAAGCTAGAAAAGTACGGAATTCCTCTTCATTCATATTCACGGTGTGTCGAGTAGTCGGTGCCATTTCCTTCAAAATAGTCAAATGGAACAAGTTAATCATACAGAATATTAAGAGTAGTTAATAGTATTTCGTAGCATTATATGAACTCATTTATAAAAGCTTTTTCTTCATATTAGCGTTTTATAAGTTTAAATTCGGGTAGTACCTACCCGTTAAGTTCATACTTAGTAGCTAATATACAATTCAACTACTACAATTCTATATGAAAAACTGATTATAATAATATTTCACGTTCAAACTTTTATACAATATTTTACAAACTTACAATACCGCTTATTTTACATAAAGCATGAAATATAGCACACAATAACTTTGATACAAGATAGTTGTGAAGATAATTCTAGCTAGTACACAAGTCGTTCAGCAAAGGCAATAAAGACACGTAATTCATACGTCCAGAAACAAGTCATGCATTCTGGTTTTACTAGGACTACTTCCCATCCTTGGTCTTGTGGAACATATCCATTATGGCCGTTGATAAGATAACGTGTTGCAACGTCGTCACTTGTGGGAACGTTTTGTTTAATAGCTGTAGCCCGATGTTCTTTTTCTCACTTTGGTGAGAAGCGAACATTACTAACCCGTAAGCATAGCATGCTTCTTTATGTTGCATGTTAGCCGCTTTTTCTAAATCATGAAGTCCTATATTCGGATACATTGAGTCAAAATAATTTCTTAACCCGTTGCGTAAAATAGCATTTGGGTTCCCCGCAATATATGCGTCAAAGTAAACACATCGTAACTTATGGGTTTCCCAATGTGATATCCCCCATCTTTCAAACGAAAGTCTCTTATAAACCAAGACATTCTTGGAACGTTCTTCGAATGTCTTACAAACTGATTTCGCCGTAAATAGTTGTGCCGAAGAATTCTGACCGACTCTAGACAAGATTTCATCAATCATGTCTCCGGGTAGGTCTCTTAAAATATTAGGTTGTCTATCCATTTTGTGTTTTTATACTGTAAAATAGACAAGAGTTAGATTCATAAAAAAAATACTTATTAATACAAGCAATTATTACATATATCATAAAGCATAAGCACACTATATTAAATATATTACACCACACGAATACAACTATCTTATTCCGACTCGCTCGTTTCTTCTTCTTCGGTTTTGGTTCGTTTTGCCAAGTTTCTAGGGATATATGATGTTCCCCTAATACGAGCTGTCATTTTCCACAACGGTTTAGAAAAACCTGGTGGTTTAGAGGTTCCCGGGTCATTGTTACAACTTAAGGGCTTCGGGGGTTGACGATACATATAAAGTTCATAGGGGTTGGAATTAGATTTCTCTATTTTTATGCCCTCTCCCTTATTATTTTCTTTTGCCTTTTTAAATTCAGTTGGGGTAATTTCTATAACATCATCGGAATTCTCATCGGAGAATTGGTAATCCTCCCAATATTTTGCTTCCTTGGCGGAAATACCATTGACCATAATTAACCTTGGTCGGTTGGTTGAGGATTTTCTTTTACTTAACCGTTTTATTATTTCCCCCACCGGTTCTATTTTCTCCTCCGGTTCCTCCTCTTCCGGTTCTGATTCTTCTTCCGGTTCCGACTCTTCTTCCGGTTCCTCTTCAGGAACTTGTGAATCAGTCCACGAATCATTCTAATTTACATTTGACTCTTCATTATTATTAGGTGAGTCAATGGGACTTGTTCTAGAGGAAGACATCTATCACATAATATCAAACGCATTAAGAGATTAATATATCACATAATATTCACATGTTAAAAATATATAGTTTCCAACAAAATTTGTTAAGCAATCATTTTTCAAGTAAACACGGTCGAAGTCCAGACTCACTAATGCATCCTAACAAACTCGATAAAACACACTAATGCAAAATTCTGGTTCTCTAAGACCAACGCTCTGATACCAACTGAAATGTCCCGTTCTTATTGATTAAAAACGTTCCATATTAATTGATTTCGTTGCGAGATTTTGACCTCTATATGAGACGTTTTTCAAATACTGCATTCATTTTTAAAACAAACCATAACCTTTATTTCATAAATAAAGGTTTAAAAAGCTTTACATAGATTATCAAATAATGATAATCTAAAATATCCTGTTTACACACGACCATTACATAATGGTTTACAATACAAATATGTTACATCGAAATCAGTTTCTTGAATGCAGTTTTTACACAATATCATACAAACATGGACTCCAAATCTTGTCTTTATTTTAGTATGCAACAGCGGAAGCTCTTAGTATTCACCTGAGAATAAACATGCTTTAAACGTCAACAAAAATGTTGGTGAGTTATAGGTTTAACCTATATATATCAAATCGTAACAACAGACCACAAGATTTCATATTTCAATACACATCCCATACATAGAGATAAAAATCATTCATATGGTGAACACCTGGTAACCGAAATTAACAAGATGCATATATAAGAATATCCCAATCATTCCGGGACACCCTTCGGATATGATATAAATTTCGAAGTACTAAAGCATCCGGTACTTTGGATGGGGTTTGTTAGGCCCAATAGATCTATCTTTAGGATTCGCGTCAATTAGGGTGTCTGTTCCCTAATTCTTAGATTACCAGACTTAATAAAAAGGGGCATATTCGATTTCGATAATTCAGCCATAGAATGTAGTTTCACGTACTTGTGTCTATTTTATAAATCATTTATAAAACATGCATGTATTCTTATCTCAAAAATATTAGATTTTAAAAGTGGGACTATAACTCACTTTCACAGATTTTTACTTCGTCGGGAAGTAAGACTTGGCCACTGGTTGATTCACGAACCTATAACAATATATACATATATATCAAAGTATGCTCAAAATATATTTACAACACTTTTAATATATTTTGATGTTTTAAGTTTATTAAGTCAGCTGTCCTCGTTAGTAACCTACAACTAGTTGTCCACAGTTAGATGTACATAAATAAATCGATAAATATTATCTTGAATCAATCCACGACCCAGTGTATACGTATCTTAGTATTGATCACAACTCAAACTATATATATTTTGGAATCAACCTCAACCCTGTATAGCTAACTCCAACATTCACATATAGAGTGTCTATGGTTGTTCCGAAATATATATAGATGTGTCGACATGATAGGTCGAAACATTGTATACGTGTCTATGGTATCTCAAGATTACATAATATACAATACAAGTTG
Organism: Rutidosis leptorrhynchoides; assembly: GCF_046630445.1. Taxonomy (NCBI): domain Eukaryota; kingdom Viridiplantae; phylum Streptophyta; class Magnoliopsida; order Asterales; family Asteraceae; genus Rutidosis; species Rutidosis leptorrhynchoides. The sequence continues at coordinate 178,893,478 of NC_092338.1, read as the reverse complement.
ATTAAGTTATGGTTGGAATAGATTTGTTACCAATTTTCACGTAGCTAAAATGAGAAAAATTATCCAATCTTGTTTTACCCATAACTTCTTCATTTTAAATCCGTTTTGAGTGAATCAAATTGCTATGGTTTCATATTGAACTCTATTTTATAAATCTAAATAGAAAATGTAAAGGTTTATAGTCTGAAAAATAAGTTACAAGTCATTTTTGTAAAGGTAGTCATTTCAGTCGAAAGAACGATGTCTAGATGACCATTTTAGAAAACATACTTCCACTTTGAGTTTAACCATAATTTTTTGATATAGTTTCATGTTCATAATAAAAATCATTTTCCCAGAATAACAACTTTTAAATCAAAGTTTATCATAGTTTTTAATTAACTAACCCAAAACAGCCCGCGGTGTTACTACGACGGCGTAAATCCGGTTTTACGGTGTTTTTCGTGTTTCCAGGTTTTAAATCATTAAGTTAGCATATAATATAGATATAGAATATGTGTTTAGTTGATTTTAAAAGTCAAGTTAGAAGGATTAACTTTTATTTGCGAACAAGTTTAGAATTAACTAAACTATGTTCTAGTGATTACAAGTTTAAACCTTCGAATAAGATAGCATTATATGTATGAATCGAATGATGTTATGAACATCATTACTACCTCAAGTTCCTTGGATAAACCTACTGGAAATGAGAAAAATAGATCTAGCTTCAAAGGATCCTTGGATGGCTTGAAAGTTCTTGAAGCAGAATCATGACACGAAAACAATTTCAAGTAAGATTTCCACTCGAAATAAGATTGTTATAGTTATAGAAATTGAATTAAAGTTTGAATATGATTATTACCTTGTATTAGAAAGATAACCTACTGTAAGTAACAAAGGTTTATTGATCTTGGATGATTACTTGGAATGGATTTAGAAAACTTGGAAGTAAACTTGCAATCTTGAAAGTATTCTTGATTTTATGAAACTAGAACTTTTGGAATTTATGAAGAACACTTAGAACTTGAAGATAGAACTTGAGAGAGATCAATTAGATGAAGAAAATTGAAGAATGAAAGTGTTTGTAGGTGTTTTTGGTCGTTGGTGTATGGATTAGATATAAAGGATATGTAATTTTGTTTTCATGTAAATAAGTCATGAATGATTACTCATATTTTTTTAATTTTATGAGATATTTCATGCTAGTTGCCAAATGATGGTTCCCACATGTGTTAGGTGACTCACATGGGCTGCTAAGAGCTGATCATTGGAGTGTATATACCAATAGTACATTCATCTAAAAGCTGTGTATTGTACGAGTACGAATACGGGTGCATACTAGTAGAATTGTTGATGAAACTGAACGAGGATGTAATTGTAAGCATTTTTGTTAAGTAGAAGTATTTTGATAAGTGTCTTGAAGTCTTTCAAAAGTGTATGAATACATATTAAAACACTACATGTATATACATTTTAACTGAGTCGTTAAGTCATCTTAGTCGTTACATGTAAGTGTTGTTTTGAAACCTTTAGGTTAACGATCTTGTTAAGTGTTGTTAACCCAATGTTTATAATATCAAATAAGATTTTAAATTATTATATTATCATGATATTATGATGTATAAATATCTCTTAATATGATATATATACATTAAATGTCGTTACAACGATAATCGTTACATATATGTCTCGTTTCAAAATCATTAAGTTAGTAGTCTTGTTTTTACATATGTAGTTCATTGTTAATATACTTAATGATATGTTTACTTATCATAATATCATGTTAACTATATATATATATCCATATATATGTCATCATATAGTTTTTACAAGTTTTAACGTTCGTGAATCACCGGTCAACTTGGGTGGTCAATTGTCTATATGAAACCTATTTCAATTAATCAAGTCTTAACAAGTTTGATTGCTTAACATGTTGGAAACACTTAATCATGTAAATAACAATTTCATTTAATATATATATATATAAACATGGAAAAGTTCGGGTCACTACAAATATAAATAGTAAGGTGGACACTTATTTTTATGACGGATGGAGTAATTATTATAGTTAAAATTATAATTATAATAATAAATGATATAATAATAATAATAATAAAGTTTGCATAACAATTAAATATTTATATTCTTAATAATAATTATTACTGATAACAAATGACTTTAGTTAATTTTTTTAAATTTAAAATACAATTATTATATGAAGGTTTTACAATATGCTTCAAAGTTTATACATGTGTTCATGAGGTTTTTCTAAATTATTGTACAACTTGTTTTAAACATTGTATATATGATCATTGGAGTGTTTTATCATAAAGTTATATCTAATGTTTCAAATATTTTACATATAATAATGGGAGTGTTACATATGGTAATGAGGTGTTTTACCATTAGGTTGTACATAATGCTTCAAATATTGTACATATGGTCATACGGTGTTTACCATAAGGTTGTACATAATGCTTCCCATATTGTACAATTAACAAGTTAATATTTTTATTAAATAAATAATTAATTATTTTAATAATATTGTTATGGGTAGTTTAATTGAAAATAATTGTTTAATTGAAGGAAATAGTCGGGTACTCTTTTTTAGATTGTCTCAAAATTGTAATATAATTCACTTAAACTATTTGATAAATATGTGTGAGAGAGAAAATCATGAGAGAGAAATTCTTCACGGCTAACTACTCAAGAGCTGGTTATGGCGACGGTTCGGGGGAATGGACAAGGCAACGGGGAGCTCGGAGAGGTAAGTACTACAACGACCGATCATCAGGTGGTTGTAGAGACCCGTCCTAATCCATCCGGACTAAGTCCATATCGATTATAAACGATTCACAACAGTTGATTACATCGCGAGGTACCTGACCTCTATATGATACATTTTACAAACATTGCATTCGTTTTTGAAAAGACAATCTTTCATTACAACGAAAATTGACGGCATGCATACCATTTCATAGTATATCTAACTATAATTGACTTAATAATAATCTTGATGAACTCAAAGACTCGAATGCAACGTCTTTTGAAATATGCCATGAATGACTCCAAGTAATATCTTTAAAATGAGCAAATGCACAGCGGAAGATTTCTTTCATACCTGAGAATAAACATACTTTAAAGTGTCAACCAAAAGGTTGGTGAGTTCATTAATTTATCATAAATAAACATTTCATAATTTTAATAGACCACAAGATTTCATATTTCCATTTCTCATAAACATACGTCCCATGCATAGAGACAAAAATATTATTCATATGGATTGAACACCTGGTAACCGACATTCACAATATGCATATAAGAATATCCCCATCATTCCGGGATGCTCCTTCGGACATGATATAAATTTCGAAGTACTAAAGCATCCGGTTTGGATGGGGCTTGTTGGGCCCGATAGATCTATCTTTAAGATTCGCGCCAATTAGTAGGCTGGTTTACTAATTCTTAGGCTACCAAGTAAACGGGGCATATTCGGCTTCGATCATTCAACCATATAATGTAGTTTCGATTACTTGTGTCTATTTCATAAAACATTTATAAAAATTGCGCATGTATTCTCAGCCCAAAAATATAAAGGGTAAAAAGGCAAATGAAACTCACAGTACTGTATTTTGTAGTAAAAATACGTATGACGACATTGAACAACTGAACAAAGCAGGGTTAGCCTCGGATTCACGAACCTATATCATTTTGTATATTTATTAATATACAAAATTGTAATCGAACAATATATATATATATATATATATATATATATATATATATATATATATATATATATATATATATATATATATATATATATATATATATATATATATATATATATCTTATTATTAATAATGTACTTGTTATATTATATATTATATAATATAGATAAATTTTATATATTTATGTATTTTATATACTAATCTTTATCATCCATTATAGCATATTAATAATAATAATTTTATATTAAAGTTTATATATGAACAAAATATGTATTTATATATACTTGATATCTCTTTGTATATATATGTATATATCTTATTTAATATCAGTTTAATAAATAAAAATATAGTGAAATGTAATATTAGTATTATTGTAATGTATTTTATTTTTTTATAAAAATCTCTATCTGTAACAATACTGATAATGATCATGATAATGATAGTAATATTAGTAATAATAGGGATAATAATAATGATAATCTTAATAAGTATAATAATTCTAATCAACATGTTAATTTTTAAATAAAAAGATAGTTTTAATAAAAAAATAAAAACTTTTATAGTTTTTATGAAAATGATACTTTTAGTAATAATAAATTTAGTAGTAATAATACTGATAATAACAATAACTACAATAATACTTTTTCTACTAATAGTAATAAGTTTAATATTATCAACTCAAGTAACTATATTAATATTAATAATGATAATAATACTTGTAATGATAATAATAACTAATAATAACAACACTAATAATAATAATAATATAATAATAATAATAATAATAATAATAATAATAATAATAATAATAATAATAATAACAAAAACAATAATAATAATAATAATAATAATAATAATAACAAAAACAAGGATAAAAGGTTATACCTTTTGAAAGGTATTTTCTAAAAAAAAAAAAATGGCAGCTACTAGTCTCGAACCCATGACCAATCGAACACCCGAACAACCCCTTAACCATTTCTCTATTCCTGTCTTTCTGAATTAACTCCTAAACTATTATATAAAACACGTTTTCTGTTTCCTTCTCATCTTCTTCATCAACGATTTAATCGACCAGTTGGTCATCAATAACAACAACAATTTAAATAACATATTCTAATTCTTTAGTTGGAATAGAAGTGATCAGTGAAGGTTGGACTAGATTACTCATAACAGAAAAAAAAAATATAATTGAAAAAAAATACCGTCGCGAAGAACACATTAAACTCCAACTCGATTTTTGAAATAGAGGTTGTTTCAGTCCACGATTATAACATGGAAAAGATTGATTTTCATTTTTAGAAACTTTCTCAACCCTCAATTTAATTTGAATCATAAAAACGAAATCCAATTTTTGTCAAGAACAATTTAGTTGACTTTTGTAATTAAAACTTTGACTGGGAAATTCAAATTTAATAGGATGAATTGAATAATAAGAACTTACAGATAATTGTATTAGATTATTCCTAACAGAACTGCGTTGTTTCATTTAAAAAAAACGTTTGAAATTGAGCTGTTGTTCGAGAGTTATGGAAAACAGAGGTACCGAGTTATATATAATAATAATCCGTTTTCTTTTCCTCAATTGCAGTAGTAGTTGTGATAATGTGATGTTGGATGTTTGACCAAGTAACAATAATTCGTCCTGATTGTATCGTAGTAAGTTTTTGGTCGACAGAATCAAGACCAAGGACAGAAAAACAAATAAATCAAATAAAAAGTAGATTCCATTGTAACAAACTTTGGTTGTATTAGGGTAATTGAGATCAGTCGTACAGATTTAATAGACAGGAACAAAATTAATAATAGTTGATTGCAACCTTGAACTGAATCTGATTGGATACGTATTCATTTATTTTTGTATATGTATATACAGTATTTATATAATTATATAACTGTATATGTATTTGATGTATACGTTCGGTATTATATGTATATGTATGTATCTGATTACCATCTATAACAGTAAATATATACACGTATTGTTAGTAACATCAATACTCATAATAAGTATATATAAATAATATTAAATATAATAATAAAATTTAATACTAATTATTACTAATTATATTAATAATACAGATTAATAAAAATAGGAACACTAATAATAGGATTACTAATTTTTTTATAAATGATAAAATTAATAGTTTGTATTATTTTCTAATAATAATACAAATAATAATAATGATAATAATTTATAACAATAATAATTCTTAATAATATTCTTCTAATAACAACACAAATAATAATCAAAATATATAATAATAATAACAAATACTGATTTTAATGCTAATATTAATATACATATTAATAATAATGAATGTATAAAAACACGATAACTATATTGTAATTTATAATTAAATTCAATATTTTAATATTACATATTATTAATTATATATCATTTGATAATTATATCTATATACAATAACATATAATATTTATATTTTTTATATATAATTCAATATAGATATATATATATATATATATATATATATATATATATATATATATATATATATATATATATATGTGCATATTTATTTACAAACAAACATTCGTGAATCATCGGGCACAGTCAAAGGGTAAATGATTATATGAATAAATTTCAAAGTTTTTGAAACATCAATATTACAGACTTTGCTTATCGTATCGAAATAAAAAAAGATTCAAATTTAAATTTGGTCGGAAATTCCCGGGTCATCACAGTGGTAATAGACTCCCAATACTTGGATTATGTTTTTTAATTTTTTGGATTCCTAGGGCAAGTCGGATCTGTGGAGGATGTTCCATAAATTTGGAGATGTGTGTGATGTATACCTAGCCAGGAAAAGATTACAGAGTGGACACTGTATCGGCGTCGTGAGATTTGAAGGGGTCAAGGATCTGGACGACCTTCTAAATTGGCTTAATAGGGTTCAAATCTTGGGATGGGGTTTAAAAGCATACAAAGCACATGACAGAGTTAATAAGGAGCGTGCAAAAAATAGAAGCAGCTACCGCCCTATGGAGGTACATGTGGCTAATAAGGTCAAGAAAAGGGAGGTAGTGTGGAGATTAAACAAATCCAAGGGTTCTAATGCTGGGAACAGTGAGGTTGGGACTAATCTAGTGTAGAGACCCGTCCTAATCCATCTGGACGAATACATTACATTTGGTTACGTCGCGAGGTACTTGACCTCTATATGATACATTTTACAAACATTGCATTCGTTTTTAAAAGACAAACTTTTATTTTAATGAAAGTTGACGGCATGCATACCATTTCATAATATATCCAACTATAATTGACTTAATAATAATCTTGATGAACTCAACGACTCGAATGCAACGTCTTTTGAAATATGTCAGGAATGACTCCAAGTAATATCTCTAAAATGAGCAAATGCACAGCGAAAGATTTCTTTCAAACCTGAGAATAAACATGCTTTCAAGTGTCAATCAAAAGGTTGGTGAGTTCATTAGTTTATCATAATCAATCATTTTCATTATTTTAATAGACCACAAGATTTCCTTTATTCAATAATCATACACTCGCAAGTGTTTAAAAATCATTCATATGGATTGAACACCTGGTAACCGACGTTAACATAATGCATATAGAATATCTCTAAAACAGAAATCCATCTGTATTAACTACTCGAAGTACTAAAGCATACCATTTTCCAGTATGGGGAGAGTTAGTGCCCGTAGATCTACCTTTAGTATTCGCGTCAATTAGGGTGTCTGTTCCCTAATTCTTAGGCTACCAAGCTAAAAGGGGTGATATTCGATTCGATAATCCAACCATAGAATGTAGTTTTGAGTACTTGTGTCTATTTCGTAAAACAGTTATAAAAGCAGTGCATGTATTCTCAGTCCCAAAATATATATTGCAAAAGCATTTAAAAAGGGAGCAAATGAAACTCACGATACTGTATTTTGTAGTAAAAATACATATGACAACATTGAACAATGCAGGGTTGGCCTCAGATTCACGAACCTATATCATTTATATATATTAAAACATATAATGACAATTAACCAGTTTATCTCTTAATATTATTAATATACTTCTTGTATTAATAATTTGTTAATTAATTATCTTTATTCATTTTATATATAAATGCTTAATATTTATACATGTATTAGATTTAAAGTATATGATATGTTATTCATTATAAATATCTCATTTTGATATTTAAAATATTATTTGTTGTACTAATATGTAAATATATGGTTCGATTTAATATTTATTTTTTTATAAATATTTATTATTTGTACTTAAATGTAATAACATTTTACTAAAAAAAATATTATATATTATTAATATAGATACAATATATATATATATATATATATATATATATATATATATATATATATATATATATATATATATATATATATATATATATACATATATATATATATATACATATATATATATACATATATATATATATACATATATATATATATATACATATATATATATATATATATATATTATAGTTGTCATTTGTTTATTAGGATAATATTTATAACATTAATATAGTGATAATACTAGTAACAATTTTTATAAAAAAAGGTTAACAATAATAGTGATAATAACAATGATAATGATAATACTGATAATAATAATAATAACTATAAAAATAATAATTTTACTGTTAACGGTCGTTATGATAATAATTTTAATGATAATATAATAATAATGATACCCATGATAATACTAATAGTAATACTTATAATAATAATAATCTGATAAAATTACTGATATTACTAATTCTAACAATTATGATAATAATATTAATCGTATAATAATAATAATTACCTTAATCAATAATAATAATAATAACAATAACAACAACAACAACAACAACAACAATAACAACAATAACAACAACAATAATAATAATAATAATAATAATAATAATAATAATAATAATAATAATAATAATAATAATAATAATAATAATAATAATAATAATAATAATAATAAAAGAAATAATAAGGCTACCTTTAAAAGAACAATCCCTTAAAAAAATGCAATAGCCCGGGCTCGAACTTGAGACCTCTCGGTTACAGACAAACACACCTAACCAGTCGAGCTGTTTCTATTTTTCTGTATTATTCTAAGACTAATAATATGTAACCTGTATTTCGTTTTCTAATTTCTTCTTCTTCTTCTTCAATATTCAGGTTCGACCAGAGAACTAAACATCCTAATCGCGAATTACAAATTTAATTAAGACTTGAACTTAAATTATATTTGACCATTTTGTGGTTTTTAATTAACAATCGACAAAAAAAAAAATAATAATAACAGCAACAATTCGCGAAGAACAAATAAAACTCAAACATCAAAATCAATTTCTCGAACGTTTTAGACAAAGTTTATAATACGAAATAAGTTCAAAATCACTCCTAGAATCTTTCTCATTTATCAATTTAACAGAAGACATCGAAACGATTATGAATTTCGCAAAGAACATTTTAGTTGACTTTTATTTCAGAAACTTTGACCTCAAAATTCGAACATGATAGAACGAATTGGACTTTGATAAATTACAGGAAGTTCATTTAAATGATTTCTAACAAGACTGCATTTTAAGATTTTGAAAAGTGTTACGAATTCGAAGGATTTATTAAAATGTACACGAACAGGGGACTGAAACTTTCTCTTCTGACTTTTCTGCTTAATTCTTCGATCATGTAAAATTAAATGGTATTGTGTGATTGGTAATGATATTGGGATATTGACTGGTTTATATCAAACACAATATGCTCGATTTTGTTTAAATACAGGAGGAATCATCCGAGTTTCTCACATGCTGAATAAAAAAATAATAAAAAAAATGTAAAAAGTTGAGAATGATAGGAAACGGATTTTGTCAATATTATGGAAATGATAGGTCCTTGTGTCGACAATCGGATCAGAAAAAGGAGTAAAATTACACAGATAAGAACAAAAGCTGGATTGGAACAAGATACAGAATTTTTATTCTATATAATTTTTATTTATAATCAATGTTAATATTTAGTAATATAAATATATTAATAATAATACTATTAACATTATTAGAAATAATAAAAATATTGATAATCATAATAATAGAAAAAAATAATAATGTTAATAATATTAATAATAATAATAATAATGATTATTATATTAATAATGATAATTATAATACTAATTATAAAAATGGTAATAATCATATTATTAATAATGATTTTTAATGATAAAGGAATAACAATAATATCTAGTAATAATAAAAATAATCATTAAGATATATCAATTTACATGTATTAAATTTTATATCTATATCTATGATATTAAAATAATAATGTTCATGATAGATTTTAATATTAATGTTAATATTTATTTTGAGGAAAGTAATAATAACATTATTAATATAATAATTATATTTTAACTAGTAATTACATTTAATATTATAATTTATTAAATATGTATTATTTAATTGTTATATATATATATATATATATATATATATATATATATATATATATATATATATATATATATATATATATATATATATATATATATATATATATATATATATTTAATAATTAATATTTATACATTACAATATATATATATATATATATATATATATATATATATATATAAATAATAATAACATTCTTATTAATAATAGTGCTACTTAATAATAATAATACTAGTAATGATAATAATATTAATAGAACAATTATATTCAAACTTATAATTAAGTTTAATATGTTTCTATTTATTATAACATATCCACACATTTTATTGAATCTTTAATATTTATTACTTATCTTATATTGCCATATATATAATATTACTTATGTATAGAATTTATATAATTATTTACAAACAATTGTTCGTGAATTGTCAAGAGCAGTCGAAGGTCAATTGAATATATGAAACACTTCAAAAAATTTTAGATTCAATTAAATAGACTTTGCTTATCATGTCGAAACCATATAAAGATTAAATTTAAATTTGGTCGAAAATTTTCGGGTCGTCATAGTACCTACCCGTTAAAGAAATTTCGTCCCCAAAATTTGATTGGGATGGTAATGGCTGACAATAAGTATGTTTTCATGACGCATATGAGTTAATAAATAGAGTTTTATCATTATTGAGTAATATGAATAAAACAATTCGATTATGTGAAGCGTAAGAGTGAAGCTGAAAGGACCGGTCCTAATCCTCCCGGACGTAGTCTTCAACAGTTAGTCCCATTGCGATGATCGACTCCAAATAATAACTTTAACATGAGAAAATGCACAGCGGAAGACTTAATTCATACCTGAGAATAACATGCTTTAAAATGTCAACATAAAGTTGGTGAGATATATAGGTTTGACGCTAGCAGTGTAACAACTATGGACCACAAGATTTCATATGTAAACATTTTAATAAAAATATTCTAAGTGGTTGAGCACTTGGTAACCATACTTAACAATTAATCACGTCGCATATTCCCTTTAATATGAAATCTTACTACACCGTACCAAGTGTAGTCACGAAACGAAGTACTGTGCAACCGTTGAATACTGGTCGTCCAGTCCGGTTGGGGTTGTCAGGCCCGATAGATCTATCAACAGGATTCGCGTTTACAATACCGCTGTAAATATTAGTTACCAAGCTACAGGGAAGTATGCCAGTGGTACAACTCAACGTAGAATATATTTTTCAGTTACTTGTGTCCATAGCGTAAAACATAAAATACATGTATTCTCATCCCGAAATATTTAGAGTTTAAAAGTGGGACTATATACTCACCATACTGTATTTTGTAGTAAAAATACATATAACATCATTTAACATGTGCAAGGTTGGCCTTCGATTCACGAACCTATATCATTTGTATATTTATTAATATACATATTTGTAATCAAACACATATGTATGTAAATTTATTAGTTATATCCCTTTTTATATATCTTTGTAGTTATTTAGAATTTATTCTAAACTTCATAATATTTAATTATGTATATATATTTATCTTATATATTTCATTACAATAATTAATATCTATACTTTTAGTTGTTGATAAATGTAAATATAATAATAACAAAAATTTTTTTTTATTATAACTATAATCATAATGGTAATAATGATAACTAATAATTAACTATCAAAATTTATAAAAATGAATATATTAGTTTTGTTAATAATAATAATGGTTATATTCTTATAATTATGTTTGTAATATTAATTATGATTCTAATAATAATTATAATTCTAGTAATACTAATAACAATAATACTTAGATAATAATGACATTAATAATTAATAATAGTAATAATAATAATGGCACAAAGTTAAAAGGTTATACCCTTTGGAAAGCCTTTTCTAAAAAAAATGCTTCATTCAAGACTCGAACCCATGACCACTTGCTAACCCGAACACACACCCAACCATCCATCTGCGACTATTTTTCTGATTAAACTAGTAACTTAAAACGTTTTACCCAATATTACAACTGATTCATATATTCAAGCCCAAAAGTGAATGGTAGTCCAAGTTGTCTCAAAGGCCCAAGTAACCTCATGAGTCTAAGAACAATTTAATCAAGCCCAATTCTCCTATCCTATTAATCGACCTAATATCCCATTAAGTTTTACGGTTCAAAAATTTTTTTTTTTTTTTTTTTTTAATAAACTTGATTCGTTGAACTGGGAATCCAAAGTACCCGTCCCCATCTCGATCCCACTATCCCATTATCATATTCCAACCATCTCCATTATCATGTATCCATCGCTTTCTTAATCCTTCCATGATCATCATCATCATTCTTCCATTGTTACATGTTTTGTGGTTTTCGTTCGGTTGCAACAACAACAAAATATAGTAGTAGTAACAGTAGGACAGCGACGAACCAAGTGGTGGACAGAAAATAGTAATTGATGGTGGTTTGGATGGTTGTTTACGGCTGAACAGGAAACAAGTATAGCAGCTGCAACAGTAACACAACAATGGAGTTTGCAGCAGTTATACACAGGAAATAAAAGTGGGAGAGAGAGGGGGAGAGAGAGAAGGAAGACGATGTGTGATGGTTAGGGTGGCAAAGGTGACGGTAGTTGTAGGGTTGTATAATCGTTTAGCTCGTTTAACAAAGAAACAAATGAGAGAAAGAAAAGAAAAAGGAGAAGGTGGCGATTTCATGGTGGAGGATGATGACCGTTAATGGTGACTTCGGTGATGGTAGCGGTGGTGTGGGTGGTGTAGAGGGTGACGGGTGTTGGAGTGGATTTAAAGTGGTGAAGATGGTTGTTGTGTGGAACTAAACTCGGAACAAAACGTTGGTCACTTGGTTGATGATGCACATAGTACGATGTTTAAAACAGAAAAATAGTAAGTGGGTTTTGGTTGAAGTTGTCCTTTAATGGTGTTCAAGGTGGAGAATGATGGTGATTCAAGTGGTGGTTTGAGCGGTGAGGGTGTTGGTCAAATGTTTGGTGATTTGTACTGAATAGAAACTAAAACAAATATATAGTAACAATAGGAACGAAAAGGGTTGGTTTAAGTGATGACCCATTAGTTGATCATGATGTGCATATATATACATATTAATACTAACAATCATATAATAATAATAGCACTAATTGTAAAAGAAACGTGGGAGGATTGAAAAATAATAATTTAATATTTCAATTGTTCTAGGAGTCTCTTTATTGAATTAATGTGCCGACACTTTTAACGGATAAAATATCGTGTCAATTGCTAAACAGTTAATGTACAAAATTGTTCCTAAAAATCCCAAATTTTTAGAGTAAACATATTTAATTATTTCACTCATTACCTGTTTGAAATCTGATCAAAAAGGTTCGTCTATATTTTATTTTTAATTCTGAGTAATATATACGGAGTATTAAAACTCAACTCTTGCCGATGAATATAATATTCTTATATCGAAACCTATTATTATATATCTAATACTTTGTTAATGTTACCACATAATGTTCGTGAATCGTCAAGCTTGGTCAAAGGGTAACTAATTATCCAGATATAGATTTCAGACTTTCTAGACTCAACATTAAGGTTTTTGCTTATCGTGTCGGAATCATATAGAGATTAGAGTTTAAATTTGATCGGAAATTTCCGGGTCGTTACAGTACCCACCCGTTAAAAAAATTTCGTCCTCGAAATTTGGTAGATGTTGTCATGGATAACAATAGGAATGTTTTCATGACGGTTATGAGGTGATAATGGAGTTTTATTAACATGGAGTGATGTAGATAAAACGACTCGATCATGTGAAGCGCACGAGTGAAGTTATCACAAAAGAGTGATATGAGTAAATATGGAATTGTTTTAACCGATGACATGATTAGGATTGATTTCCGGATTTTAAGGGATTCAGAGAAAATCTTACATAATAAGATTTGGTTCTTCAGCGATCAGAATCTTCTTTGATTTAATATGGAAATCTGTTTTGGTTTCTCTGTCGGATATTTCTCTATAAATCCACCCTTCATTTTCCTTATTTTTCGCAACTCACATCTTTTACTTTTTCTCCTTAATTTATACCTTAAAGTATTCCTTAAAATGTTCCATACCGTTCTAATTCTTGTTATACTTCTAATTTTCACATCTGTCATTCTCCTTTTTCATCTACCCCCAGAAGAATCTATTTACTTCTACTATACTCTTGTGTTTATAGTGTTTCTAGTTCTCCCGTGTCTCTATATTACTATCTGCATCGATATACACGATTTGTAGATCCTGGGTGGTTGTTGAGTTTTATATTTTTCCTTATTTTTCGGAGCCTCATGCTTTTGTTTTCTCTTTCCGACTTCGATTCAAGCGAGTAATGGTCCGGAATTTGTAGGTATGAAATTCAGAATGAATATAGCTAATGTTCTTAGAAAGAAATAATTATGGTACGATTTTGATTGGTCAAATTACCAGAATATTCCGGAAAATAGAATTATCAGGGTGATACGTTCTAATATGTTTGGAGATAGAATAGAATGTAAGAGCCGTGTAACATGGCACATGATGACGGTACTGTGAATCATCATGCTTCATTAGAAACTCAACATGACTTAATGTAATATAATGAAGTTGATCAAGTTTCATTATATTATAATAATTCATGCATCAATTCCCAACACTGCTTCAGAACATTCCTATTTTAAACTCGAAGGTTTCAGAATTTAGAAACTAACACAGTTTCTTTGTAACGCAGATATTACGAAGGGATAAATGATCCCAGATAGGAATAGTTGTGAAAATATTTCCAGAAACATGAAGAATATGTTTAACGGAAGATATGAAGATATCTTATAATATCTAAGATAAGATGATGATAAAGAATATCATCTGAAAAGGTTTAGAATAAGGAGTAGGGTTCTTACTAACGGTTTCAGCAGGAACTGAATCATTTGAATTCTTTGAAGGCAGGTTCAGTCCTTGTATTTGTTCTTTGTTTTCTTCACGGTTAGCTTAATCCATTTTTCAGTACCAATTTTTCTATCGAGCGTTCCTAACACTCCCTTCTTTATCATCAAACTTTTGGCCATTTAGGCCATCTACAATTTTACTGTTTCCTCTGCATTTAATGCAGCCATATCTGAATCGTCAATTATCAATCCGAGATGTTTTCGGGCGAATTGTGTTTTTAGATGATTAAACGCTTATGATAATATGGTGGAATATAAAAGGTTTTCCGATAACGACGGCGCAAGGACAAGATGTAAATATCGAGATTATAATAGAAGTAGTCTCACTGAGAAGTTGAAGTGGAGCTGTGACATAATTAGCTTCTTGGAAAGAAATTGTAGGGTTGTTTTTGCTAATAAATGGCAAAGAATTCAACACGGTATGTGTTAAACTATGAATTTGGATTCGAAAGTTTTTCAGGTGCATAAATCTTTTCTTCCGTAGATGAAGTGCGGTTAGTTCATCTTTCCGATCGAGGTGTTTTCAAGAATCATAAAAAGTTGTGAATGCGAATTGTAATCGTCAAGATACAAATGAGGTTTAAAATAGAATCAAGTGGCAAACTTGAAGAATTGTTTAGTTTCATATGTTATAATCAGCATTTTAACTCATTTTAATTGTCCAAAGTTAGCAGTCTAATAGTCCGATTGTCCAATGGTCCAATAAATTAATATATAAATTATATATATAATATTCGAATTATTTAATACGTATCGTGACCCGTGTACCGGTCTCAGTGTCGATCACAACTCAAAGTATATATATATTTTGGAATCAACTCCGACCCTGTATAGCCAACTCCCACCTTCACATATAGAGTGTCTACGGTTGTTCCGAAATATATATATAGATGGGTCGATATGATAAGTCGAAACCTTGCATACGTGTCCCGTTATTTAAAGTGCGTAAAATAAATAAATATATATCATGACCCATGCACCGTGTTGTCTCAGAATTAATCCGACGTATTGCGTACATGTGTCCTGACTTAAAAATGCATAAAAGTAAATAACAGAAATTAAATGACGATAAATAAAAGTGCGAGAATGTAAATTGCGATAAATTAAATGTTAATCAGTTAGCTGGGAACAGTTAGCCGGAACAGTTAGCGTGGAATCCTTAACAGATTTTCAATTAGTTAATTCGTATGTTTCTATCAATTTTTAATTTGTCCAATGTTTTCTTCTTTATGCCACTTGTTGGATTCTAATAGGTCAAAATCCAAATATGAAATTTGAATGAAAATGGTTGTTCTGCGGTGAACGGATTCATATATCGGTGATTGTAAGTAGAATAGTAAATGACCGTTGAATCAGATTCGAAGAATGTACAGTGTAACTTATTAATGTGAAATCTAAATATTTCTCGGGTGCTACCCACCCGTTAAAATATTTTCCTCATTAACAGTTTGTACGAAAGGATTTTTAATTACCATCTTTATAAAAATATACTTGCATATATATTTTCTTCGGATGTAATTACGGATCTAATGAGTCAAATAGGTATTAAACTCATTTGATTTATTGTTAATACTGGATTACATGATCTCTAAAACATTAGAGATTACATAATTACCATGTCGAACGAAAATATATGAAGTAGAGCGTTACGTAAAGCGAAGGTAATCGATGTAGAATGATATATAGAACGAAGATCATACTTGAAGTACAGATGGTGACATTGAGGCGTGTGATGTTGATATCCGAGGTATAGATTGTTATATTGAGGTTTACGACGTGGTTGTGGTTGGGGGTGATATGGGTACTGTCGGCGTTGATGATGGTGGTACGGATTATGCTGCTGGTGCTGTTGCTGGTGTTTGTAACCTCCGCACCAGATTTTTCCAGTCATTACTCGAGCACGTAGTTCGTTAACTTCTTATATTATGTCGAGATGATTGACGATTGAAACGAGCGGGTGAGTAAGATTCGAAATGTATAATCATGACGGGATACTCTAGAAAGAAGAGAGGAAATGATGTTTCGAACAGGTTCGCCGGTAAGCGCTTCAAATTTATTGTCAAAAGAGCAATTTGGTGAATGGAAAGAATCTTCGAGGTGAAATGATTTTCGAATAAAGAATGATATTCTAACTTCATAGCATATCCATATTTATGGTACTAAAGATTTTGTAGACTATAGAGGAACCTACGGCATATATTAGGCAAGTCTACAGATGCGCTATGATATGAATTATCAGATACGCTAAGATATGAATTTTTGTCTATACACTATCTATGCACTAAATGCAGTAAGACGTGTATAGACTTAAGAATGATAAGCAGGCAATTCCCTAAGGATAATAAGCAGATGGTTTCTGACTAGAAATGATAAGCAAAACTTTTAACATGCAGACACGGTCAAAGTCCAGACTCTCTAATGTATCCTAACAACTACCAGTTAGACACACTAATGCAAGGCCTGGTTCGCTAAGACCAACGCTCTGATACCAACTGAAAGGACCGGTCCTAATCCTCCCGGACGTAGTCTTCAACA
The DNA here is from genome assembly GCF_046630445.1 of Rutidosis leptorrhynchoides. Classification (NCBI taxonomy): domain Eukaryota; kingdom Viridiplantae; phylum Streptophyta; class Magnoliopsida; order Asterales; family Asteraceae; genus Rutidosis; species Rutidosis leptorrhynchoides. The sequence continues at coordinate 178,875,833 of NC_092338.1, read as the reverse complement.
GTTAGTCCCATTGCGATGATCGACTCCAAATAATAACTTTAACATGAGCAAATGCACAGCGGAAGACTTAATTCGTACCTGAGAATAACATGCTTTAAAATGTCAACATAAAGTTGGTGAGATATATAGGTTTGACGCTAGCAGTGTAACAACTATGGACCACAAGATTTCATATGTAAACATTTTAATAAAAATATTCTAAGTGGTTGAGCACTTGGTAACCATACTTAACAATTAATCACGTCGCATATTCCCTTTAATATGAAATCTTACTACACCGTACCAAGTGTAGTCACGAAACGAAGTACTGTGCAACCGTTGAATACTGGTCGTCCAGTCCGGTTGGGGTTGTCAGGCCCGATAGATCTATCAACAGGATTCGCGTTTACAATACCGCTGTAAATATTAGTTACCAAGCTACAGGGAAGTATGCCAGTGGTACAACTCAACGTAGAATATATTTTTCAGTTACTTGTGTCCATAGCGTAAAACATAAAATACATGTATTCTCATCCCGAAATATTTAGAGTTTAAAAGTGGGACTATATACTCACCATACTGTATTTTGTAGTAAAAATATATATAACATCATTTAACATGTGCAAGGTTGGCCTTCGATTCACGAACCTATATCATTTGTATATTTATTAATATACATATTTGTAATCAAACACATATGTATGTAAATTTATTAGTTATATCCCTTTTTATATATCTTTGTAGTTATTTAGAATTTATTCTAAACTTCATAATATTTAATTATGTATATATATTTATCTTATATATTTCATTACAATAATTAATATCTATACTTTTAGTTGTTGATAAATGTAAATATAATAATAACAAAAAAATTTTTTTATTATAACTATAATCATAATGGTAATAATGATAACTAATAATTAACTATCAAAATTTATAAAAATGAATATATTAGTTTTGTTAATAATAATAATGGTTATATTCTTATAATTATGTTTGTAATATTAATTATGATTCTAATAATAATTATAATTCTAGTAATACTAATAACAATAATACTTAGATAATAATGACATTAATAATTAATAATAGTAATAATAATAATGGCACAAAGTTAAAAGGTTATACCCTTTGGAAAGCCTTTTCTAAAAAAAATGCTTCATTCAAGACTCGAACCCATGACCACTTGCTAACCCGAACACACACCCAACCATCCATCTGCGACTATTTTTCTGATTAAACTAGTAACTTAAAACGTTTTACCTAATATTACAACTGATTCATATATTCAAGCCCAAAAGTGAATGGTAGTCCAAGTTGTCTCAAAGGCCCAAGTAACCTCATGAGTCTAAGAACAATTTAATCAAGCCCAATTCTCCTATCCTATTAATCGACCTAATATCCCATTAAGTTTTACGGTTCAAAAATTTTTTTTTTTTTTTTTTTTTTTTAATAAACTTGATTCGTTGAACTGGGAATCCAAAGTACCCGTCCCCATCTCGATCCCACTATCCCATTATCATATTCCAACCATCTCCATTATCATGTATCCATCGCTTTCTTAATCCTTCCATGATCATCATCATCATTCTTCCATTGTTACATGTTTTGTGGTTTTCGTTCGGTTGCAACAACAACAAAATATAGTAGTAGTAACAGTAGGACAGCGACGAACCAAGTGGTGGACAGAAAATAGTAATTGATGGTGGTTTGGATGGTTGTTTACGGCTGAACAGGAAACAAGTATAGCAGCTGCAACAGTAACACAACAATGGAGTTTGCAGCAGTTATACACAGGAAATAAAAGTGGGAGAGAGAGGGGGAGAGAGAGAAGGAAGACGATGTGTGATGGTTAGGGTGGCAAAGGTGACGGTAGTTGTAGGGTTGTATAATCGTTTAGCTCGTTTAACAAAGAAACAAATGAGAGAAAGAAAAGAAAAAGGAGAAGGTGGCGATTTCATGGTGGAGGATGATGACCGTTAATGGTGACTTCGGTGATGGTAGCGGTGGTGTGGGTGGTGTAGAGGGTGACGGGTGTTGGAGTGGATTTAAAGTGGTGAAGATGGTTGTTGTGTGGAACTAAACTCGGAACAAAATGTTGGTCACTTGGTTGATGATGCACATAGTACGATGTTTAAAACAGAAAAATAGTAAGTGGGTTTTGGTTGAAGTTGTCCTTTAATGGTGTTCAAGGTGGAGAATGATGGTGATTCAAGTGGTGGTTTGAGCGGTGAGGGTGTTGGTCAAATGTTTGGTGATTTGTACTGAATAGAAACTAAAACAAATATATAGTAACAATAGGAACGAAAAGGGTTGGTTTAAGTGATGACCCATTAGTTGATCATGATGTGCATATATATATACATATTAATACTAACAACCATATAATAATAATAGCACTAATTGTAAAAGAAACGTGGGAGGATTGAAAAATAATAATTTAATATTTCAATTGTTCTAGGAGTCTCTTTATTGAATTAATGTGCCGACACTTTTAACGGATAAAATATCGTGTCAATTGCTAAACAGTTAATGTACAAAATTGTTCCTAAAAATCCCAAATTTTTAGAGTAAACATATTTAATTATTTCACTCATTACCTGTTTGAAATCTGATCAAAAAGGTTCGTCTATATTTTATTTTTAATTCTGAGTAATATATACGGAGTATTAAAACTCAACTCTTGCCGATGAATATAATATTCTTATATCGAAACCTATTATTATATATCTAATACTTTGTTAATGTTACCACATAATGTTCGTGAATCGTCAAGCTTGGTCAAAGGGTAACTAATTATCCAGATATAGATTTCAGACTTTCTAGACTCAACATTAAGGTTTTTGATTATCGTGTCGGAATCATATAGAGATTAGAGTTTAAATTTGATCGGAAATTTCCGGGTCGTTACAGAAGCTGTCATAAAAGATTGAGATAGAGATTTAACTTTTGACGTAGTCACGGTGGATTTCTGAAATTCAAGAAATTTAAAGAAAATCTTCGAAATCTAAAATATTTGATTCTTCGACGAATAAGGAAATTAGGATCTCTATAATTAAATACGGTGATCTGCCTCGATTACTCTGTCTGATATTTTCATTATAAATTAAACTTTTTCCGTTCCATTATTTTCACCATTCCTATACTTTCTTTCTTAATCCATACTTCTAAATATTGTAACAATGCTTAATCCAGTTCTGATCCTTGTCCTTATCCTGACTGTCGCATCAATCATTCTCCTTTTCCAACTTCCACCGGAGGATTCTGTTAACTTCTATTATTACCTTGAGGTCATAATGTTTTTCATTCTTCTGTGTATTTATGTTGCTATACACATTGATCCACACGGTTGGTGATTTCGGTGTTGTTGTTGGGATTTATATTTTTCCTTATATTTTGGAGCACCATGCACTCGTTTTCTCTTCCCGACTTTAAGTCAAGCGAATAATGGTCCAGAATTCATAGATATAGAGTTTTGAATGATTATAACGTTCTAAGTACGAAGGAACTTATTATCACGAATTGATTTGTCAAATTACCAGATTCACTGAGGATAGAACTATCAAGAACATATTTTCTTGATATGTTCGGAGATTGAACAGATTGAACGAGTCGTGTAACATGGCACATGATGACATTATGATCTGTGAATCATCATGTTTCATTAGAACTTTCAGCATGACTTACTGTAATATAATAACGTTGGCCAAGTGTCATTATATTATACTAACTCATGCTCAATTTCTTAACATTTCTCCAGAATCCATTCATAATTTATACTTAGATTTTACAGAATATTGAAAACTAAAATAGTTTTCAATATGTTGTAATACAGATAGCGCGAAGAGGTATATAATTTCGGACGAGAAAAATTATGAAAATATCTTCAGAAATATCGAAGATATTTATGATGATATTTTGGAATTTCTAACTTCGAAAGTTGATGAAGAAAATTTTTTCGCAAGATTTTAACATGACTTTGGAGCAAGATGTTCTCTAAAGATTTCATCGGATCCAGAATTACTTGGATTCTTTGAATATAAGGTTTGGTCCTTGTATTTGTATTTGGTCTCTTTCATGGTTAGCTCAGTCCGTTTTTTAGTACCAAATTTTCTATCAAGCGTTCCCAACATTCCATTCTTTGTTATTAAACTTTTGGCCATTTAGATCATCTACAATTTTACTGTTTTCTCTGCATTTAATGCTACATTAACTGAATCATCAGTTATCAATTCGAAGTGGTTTCATGAGAATTGTGTTTTTAGATGATTAAACGCTGATTGTAATCGTCAAGATACAAAGGATGTTTAAGATGAAATTAAGTGCAAACTTGAAGAAATGTTTTCTTCATTATGCCACTTGTTGGATTCTGATAGGTCAAAATCCAACTATGAAATTGAATGAAAATGGTTATTCTGCGGTGAACGTATATGCATATCGGTGATTGTAAGTAGAATAGTAAATGACTGTTGAATCGGATTCAAAGAATGTACAGTGTAACTTATTAATGCGAAATCTAAATATTCCTCGGGTATTACCTACCCGTTAAAATAATTTCAACATTCACAGTTTGTACAAAAGAACTTTCAATTACAATCTTTACAAAAATATATATATACATATATATATTTTCTTCCGATGTAATCATGAATTTAATGAGTTAATATGATATTAATCTCATTTGATTTATCGTTAGAACTAGAACACATAATCTCTAAAACATTAGAAATTATATAATCTTCATGTAGAATGAAGATAATTGATGTAGAACGATTCGTAGAACGATGATTATACTCGAGGTACAGAATGAGATGTTGAGGCATGTGATGTTGATACTTGAGTTGTTGGTGGTACTGGTGCTGTTGTTGGTGGTTCTGTTGATGTCGATGATGTTGCTGAAGCTGGTACGTTTTGCACCATATTTTCCAAGGCTACTACTCGGGCACGAAGCTCGTTGACTTCTACTATTACTCCGGGATGATTGTCGGTCGAAGCAAGCGGGTGAATAAGGTTTAGAATTGTGGATAGAATATAATCGTGTCGAGCTACTCTAGAAATGAGGCTGAAAATGGTGTTTCGGATAGGTTCGCCGGTAAGTACTTCAGGTTCTTTGCCAATAGGGCAATATGATGGGTGGAAAGGATCTCCTTCTTCACATTTCCATTGGTTAAGTCAACTACGAACCCATTCTCAATTCATCCAGAATTGATGATGGCTAATTGGTTGATCCATTCCGGTTATACTGCTTTCGGAGCTCGAACGGAAATCCATATCGGAATAGCTGTCGGAATCCGAGGAACTTGAACTAGTGGCGAGTTCCATTTCGTACGATTGAGTAAAGGGTTTTTCGATATGAAATGATTTTTGACTATCGGATAGTATTCTAATTACATAGAATATCTATATATATAGAACAAAAGATTTCGTAGATTACGGAGGAATTTACGGAATATGTCAGGTAAAGTTTACAGTAACAGATACGCTAAGATATGAATTAGTAAATACGCTAAGATATGAATTTTATCTATATACTATTCATACAATCAATGCAGTAAGATGTGTCTAGACTAAGAATGATAAGCAGATAATTTTCGACAAGAAATGATAAGCAAACCTTTTTACATGCAGCTAAGGTCGAAGTCCAGACTCATTAATGCATCCTAACAACTACTAGTTAGACACACTAATGCAAGACCTGGTTTGCTAAGACCACTGCTCTGATACCACCTGTAGAGACCCGTCCTAATCCATCTGGACGAATACATTACATTTGGTTACATCGCGAGGTACTTGACCTCTATATGATACATTTTACAAACATTGCATTCGTTTTTAAAAGACAAACTTTTATTTCAATGAAAGTTGACGGCATGCATACCATTTCATAAAACATCCAACTATAATTGACTTAATAATAATCTTGATGAACTCGACGACTCGAATGCAACGTCTTTTGAAATATGTCATGAATGACTCCAAGTAATATCTCTAAAATGAGCAAATGCACAGCGGAAGATTTCTTTCAAACCTGAGAATAAACATGCTTTCAAGTGTCAACCAAAAGGTTGGTGAGTTCATTAGTTTATCATAATCAATCATTTTCATTATTTTAATAGACCACAAGATTTTCTTTATTCAATAATCATACACTCGCAAGTGTTTAAAAATCATTCATATGGATTGAACACCTGGTAACCGACGTTAACATAATGCATATAGAATATCTCCAAAACAGAAATCCATCTGTATTAACTACTCGAAGTACTAAAGCATACCATTTTCCAGTATGGGGGGAGTTAGTGCCCGTAGATCTACCTTTAGGATTCGCATCAATTAGGGTGTCTGTTCCCTAATTCTTAGGCTACCAAGCTAAAAGGGGTGATATTCGATTCGATAATCCAACCATAGAATGTAGTTTCGAGTACCTGTGTCTATTTCGTAAAATAGTTATAAAAGCAGCGCATTTATTCTCAGTCTCAAAATATATATTGCAAAAGCATTTAAAAAGGGAGCAAATGAAACTCACGATACTCTATTTTGTAATAAAAATACATATGACGACATTGAACAATGCAGAGTTGGCCTCAGATTCACGAACCTATATCATTTATATATATTAAAACATATAATGACAATTAACCAGTTTATCTATTAATATTATTAATATACTTCTTGTATTAATAATTTGTTAATTAATTATCTTTATTCATTTTATATATAAATGCTTAATATTTATACATGTATCAGATTTAAAGTATATGATATGTTATTCATTATAAATATCTCATTTTTATATTTAAAATATTATTTGATGTACTAATATGTATATATATGGTTCGATTTAATATTAATTTTTTATATATATTTATTATTTGTACTTAAATGTAATAACGTTTTACTAAACAAAATAGTATATATTATTAATATAGATACAATATATATATATATATATATATATATATATATATATATATATATATATATATATATATATATATATACATATATATATATATATTTATTTGTAGTTGTCATTTATTTATTAGGATAATATTTATAACATTAATATAGTGATAATACTAGTAACAATTTTTATAAAAATAAGGTTAACAATAATAGTGATAATAACAATGATAATGATAATACTGATAATAATAATAAGTATAAAAATAATAATTTTACCGTTAACGGTCGTTATGATAATAATTTTAATGATAATATAATAATAATGATACCCATGATAATATTAATAGTAATACTTATAATAATAATAATCTGATAAAATTACTGATATTACTAAATCTAACAATTATGATAATAATATTAATCGTATAATAATAATAATAATTACCTTAATCAATAATCAATAATAATAATAATATCAATAACAACAACAACAACAACAATAATAATAATAATAATAATAATAATAATAATAATAATAATAATAATAATAATAATAATAATAATAATAATAATAATAAAAGAAATAATAAGGCTACCTTTAAAAGAACAATCCCTTAAAAAAATGCCATAGCCCGGGCTTGAACCCGAGACCTCTCGGTTACAGACAAACACACCCAACCAGTCGAGCTGCATCTATTTTTCTGTATTATTTTAAGACTAATAATATGTAACCTGTATTTCGTTTTCTAATTTCTTCTTCTTCTTCTTCTTCTTCTTAAATATTCAGGTTCGACCAGTGAACTAAACATCCTAATCGCGAATTACAAATTTAATTAAGACTTGAACTTAAATTATATTTGACCAGTTTGTGGTTTTTAATTAACAGTCGACAAAAAATTAAATAAATAAATAAATAATAACAGCAACAATTCGCGAAGAGCAAATAAAACTCAAACATCAAAATCAATTTCTCGAACGTTTTAGACAAAGTTTATAACACGAAATAAATTTAAAATCACTCCTAGAATCTTTCTCATTCATCAATTTAACAGAAGACATCGAAACGATTATGAATTTCGTGAAGAACATTTTAGTTGACTTTTATTTCAAAAACTTTGACCTCAAAATTCGAACTTGATAGAACGAATTGGACTTTGATAATTTACAGGAAGTTCATTTAAATGATTTCTAACAAGACTGTATTTTAAGATTTTGAAAAGTGTTACGAATTCGAAGGATTTATTAAAATGTACACGAATAGGGGACTGAAACTTTCTCTTTTGACTTTTCTGCTTAATTCTTCGATTATGTAAAATTAAATGGTATTATGTGATTGGTAATGATATTGGGATATTGACTGGTTTATATCAAACACAATATGCTCGATTTTGTTTAAATACAGGAGGAATCATCCGAGTTTCTCACAAGCTGAATAAAAAAATAAT